>NC_086097.1:88848103-89466285 GCF_963921235.1 Mobula hypostoma
GTCTAAATTTAGAGGACGGCACTTGCAGACGATATACCTCTCAGGTACACATCCAGTGACATTATTCTGAATAAAACCTCAACCCTAAGTGCAATCTTAACTTCTGAATAAGTACTTATCCTCCTAACCAAAACTTCTCTGCTGTTGGCTGTTGCCAAGTGGAAATTTTTGTTCCTAAAATACATCAAGAACAGCGCTTTGAAGCTGTCTATCGTTCACTTCATGTTATGCTGCATGGGACATTTTCGAACACCAAAGGAAACCTTTTCTCGTCCTGGGCTCTTTACCAGGAGGCGAGATTCCTGCTTCCCACAGTTGATCAAGGAGAGAATGAAGAGGCTTAGAGACTGGAACCTACAGCTATTTATCTTCCTGCTGCTGTATTCACTCACTGTGTTCCATTCTTTGTTGCTGTAACTGATCTCGGCCCCCAAGGAGTGAGCCTGTTCTGTTTTATGAACAAAACAGCGACCTCATTGTGCCAGAGTTACTGGAGATACTTTGAGATCCATCCAACTGATAGAGATATTCAGCAGCAGACATAACGTGAATTCCCTGAATAGAACCAATGTTTCTAAATTCCCACAAAGCTCACTGTAAAAAAAAGAGCAAAAACCAGCTGTTCTTACCAGCAGGTGCTATATCACATTTTCCACAAATGACAACCCGCTTCGTTTAAGTTTATTGTTTTGCATCAAACCTTTGAGCAATATTCGCCACTATTACCGGGACTGCTCCGCATCACCTCAGCCTTTGTTTTGCCATACAGTCCCACACACTTTTACAATCCGTTTCAGTCTACAGGTGCGATCAACAAGGAACTAGCAACAATTGCTTTCCATCAACGGAGCCTTCCAACGCTGAGGTTCTGAAAAAGTTTTATTAATTGATTTTTTTTCTTTCAGGGGCACCCGGAAATTAAATACTTCAAAACAAGTGCAGCTTCGAACAGAAGACATAAAGG
The DNA here is from genome assembly GCF_963921235.1 of Mobula hypostoma. Taxonomy (NCBI): domain Eukaryota; kingdom Metazoa; phylum Chordata; class Chondrichthyes; order Myliobatiformes; family Myliobatidae; genus Mobula; species Mobula hypostoma. The sequence goes on from NC_086097.1 coordinate 88,849,068, forward strand.
AAATTAAAAAAAACAAACACTGTAAGGAGTAAGAGAAAGGAATGAGAATTAGAAAAGAGACGTAGACAAACATGAGAAAGACTTGTATTTAAGCAACATTTTCAACTAGTGCAACACTTCCAATGTGAAGCTCAGAGAGTGATTTCAATGTATGAATCAGACCTAATACAAAGCTTCCAAATTGTGATTCAGAACTAATAGAGCTGTTTTAATGAAAGCAGATGGTACATCTTTTTTGATGTGCAGACCACAACTTGCCTAGTGTGTTGTACGTGTAGTTCTCAAACAGTGAAGTGCTTTCAGCATGGAGTTCATAGGCAGTGTAGTTTCAGACTGTGCAGTGACTTCAGTGTGTAGTTTGATTGTGCAGTCATTTAGAACCATAGAACCATAGAAACTACAGCACAGAAACAGGCCTTTTTGGCCCTTCTTGGCTGTGCCGAACCATTTTCTGCCTAGTCCCACTGACCTGCACACGGACCATATCCCTCCATACACCTCCCATCCATGTATCTGTCCAATTTATTCTTAAATGTTAAAAGAGAACACACATTTACCACTTTGTCTGGCAGCTCATTCCATACTCCCACCACTCTCTGTGTGAAGAAGCCCCCGCTAATGTTCCCTTTAAACTTTTCCCCCCTCACCCTTAACCCATGTCCTCTGGTTTTTTTCTCCCCTTGCCTCAGTGGAAAAAGCCTGCTTGCATTCACTCTATCTATACCCATCATAATTTTATATACCTCTATCAAATCTCCCCTCATTCTTCTACGTTCCAGGGAATAAAGTCCTAACCTATTCAACCTTTCTCTGTAACTGAGTTTCTCAAGTCCCGGCAACATCCTTGTAAACCTTCTCTGCGCTCTTTCAACCTTATTTATATCCTTCCTGTAATTTGGTGACCAAAACTGAACACAATACTCCAGATTCAGCCTCACCAATGCCTTATACAACCTCATCATAACATTACAGCTCTTATACTCAATACTTTGATTAATAAAGGCCAATGTACCAAAAGCTCTCTTTATGACCCTATCTACCTGTGACGCCACTTTTAGGGAATTTTGTATCTGTATTCCCAGATCCCTCTGTTCCACTGCACTCCTCAGTGCCTTACCATTAACCCTGTATGTTCTACCTTGGTTTGTCCTTCCAACATGCAATACCTCACACTTGTCTGTATTAAACTCCATCTGCCATTTTTCAGCCCATTTTTCCAGCTGGTCCAAGTCCCTCTGCAGGCTCTGAAAACCTTCCTCACTGTCTACTACACCTCCAATCTTTGTATCATCAGCAAATTTGCTGATCCAATTTACATTATCATCCAGATCATTGATATAGATGACAAATAACAATGGACCCAGCACTGATCCCTGTGGCACACGACTAGTCACAGGCCTCCACTCGGAGAAGCAATTCTCTACCACCACTCTTTGGCTTCTTCCATTGAGCCAATGTCTAATCCAATTTACCACCTCTCCATGTATACCTAGCGACTGAATCTTCCTAACTAACCTCCCATGCGGGACCTTGTCAAAGGCCTTACTGAATTCCATGTAGACAATATCCACTGCCTTCCCTTCATCCACTTTCCTGGTAACCTCCTCGAAAAACTCCAATAGATTGGTCAAACATGACCTACCACGCACAAAGCCACGTTGACTGTCCCTAATAAGTCCCTGTCTATCCAAATGCTTGTAGACTCTGTCTCTTAGTACTCCCTCCAATAACTTACCTACTACCGACATTAAAGTTACTGGCCTATAATTTCCCGGATTACTTTTCGATCCTTTTTTAAACAACGGAACAACATGAGCCACTCTCCAATCCTCTGGCACCTCACCTGTAGACAGCGACACTTTAAATATTTCTGCCAGGGCCCCTGCAATTTCAACACTAGTCTCCTTCAAGGTCCGAGGGAACACCCTGTCAGGTCCCGGGGATTTATCCACTTTAATTTTCCTCAAGACAGCAAGGACCTCCTCCTTTTCGATCTGTAGTTTCCATGATCTCACTACTTGTTACCCTTAATTCCATAGACTTCATGCCAGTTTCCTTAGTAAATACAGATGCAAAAAACCTATTTAAGATCTCCCCCATTTCCTTTGGTTCCGCACATAGCCGACCACTCTGATCTTCAAGAGGACCAATTTTATCCCTTACAATCCTTTTGCTCTTAATATACCTGTAAAAGCTCTTTGGATTATCCTTCACTTTGACTGCCAAGGCAACCTCATGTCTTCTTTTAGCCCTCCTGATTTCTTTCTTAAGTATTTTCTTGCACTTCTTATACTCCTCAAGCACCTTATTTACTCCCTGCTTCCTATACGTGTCATACAACTCCCTCTTCTTCTTTATCAGAGTTGCAATATCCCTTGAGAACCAAGGTTCCTTATTCCTATTCACTTTGCCTTTAATCCTGACAGGAGCATACAAATTCTGCACTCTCAAAATTTCTCCTTTGAAGGCTTCCCACCTACCGATCACATCCTTGCCAGAGAACAACCTGTCCCAATCCACGCTTTTTAGATCCTTTCTCATTTCTTCAAATTTGGCCTTCTTCCAGTTAAGAACCTCAACTCTAGGACCAGATCTATCCTTGTCCATGATCAAGTTGAAACTAATGGTGTTATGATCACTGGAACCAAAGTGCTCCCCTACACAGACTTCTGTCACTTGTCCTAACTCGTTTCCTAACAGGAGATCCAATATTGCATCCCCTCTAGTTGGTCCCTCTATATATTGATTTAGAAAACTTTCCTGAACACATTTTACAAACTCTAAACCATCTAGACCCCTAACAGTGTGGGAGACCCAATCAATATATGGAAAATTAAAATCCCCTACCACCACAACTTTATGTTTCCTGCAGTTGCCTGCTACCTCTCTGCAGATTTGCTCTTCCAATTCTCGTTGACTATTGGGTGGTCTGTAATACAATCCCACTAATGTGGCCATACCTTTCCTGTTTCTCAGCTCCACCCATAAGGCCTCAGTAGACAAGCTCTCTAATCTGTCCTGCCTGAGCACTGCTGTAATATTTCCCCTAACAAGCAATACTACTCCCCCACCTTTCACTCCTCTGCCTCGATCACATCTGAAACATCGGAACCCTGGAATATTAAGCTGCCAGTCCTGCCCCTCCTGTAGCCAAGTTTCACTAATTGCTATAACGTCATAATTCCACATGTCAATCCATGCCCTCAACTCATCCACCTTCCCCGCAATACTCCTAGCATTGAAATATATACACCTCAGAAGATTTTTACCACCACTCACAACCTTTCTATTAGCAGATTTGCTTGAACTTTTAACATAATTTATTTTCACCCCAGCCACACAGTGTGTAGTTTCAGACTGTGCAGTGATTTCAGTGTGTAGTTTGACTGTGCAGTGATTTCAGTGTGTAGTTTGACTGTGCAGTGATTTCAGTGTGTAGTTTCAGACTGTGCAGTGATTTCAGTGTGTAGTTTCAGACTGTGCAGTGATTTCAGTGTGTAGTTTGACTGTGCAGTGATTTCAGTGTGTAGTTTGACTGTGAAGTGATTTCAGTGTGTAGTTTGACTGTGAAGTGATTTCAGTGTGTAGTTTCAGACTGTGCAGTGATTTCAGTGTGTAGTTCAGAAATAGTACAGCGAATAGAACAAAGACAAGAGCAGAAATTACAGTGTGTGTTCGCAGTGCAGAGATTACAGAGCATGTTTCACACAGACACTGCAGTTAATTTAATGTACAGTGCACAGACAGCAGAGTGTTTTCAATGTACCCTTCCAGGTAATGTGCTTGAAACTGAGAGTTATGTCTGTGCTGAGGGTTATGGCAACAATCTAGTGAAACTTACGTGAGTCTAAAGCAAGGCGGCAATCAAAGCCAGCCCAACCAGCACGGCAGAGACAGGCATAGCGGTTTACATCATCCACGCACGTCCCACCATTGAGACAAGGATTACTGGCACACTCATTTATATCTGCAGGAAGAGAGTACAGGCAATGGGCAGAATTAGTGCTTAAGCTGATGCGCTGCTCTTGAGCTGATTAAAGCAGCAAGTATTTACATGCCACCTTTATTAATCAAATGGAATCCCAAGTTCCCAATGTTTGACACCGAGACTCAAAAGAGATTAGGACACTTGGGCAAATAGTTTCAAGGGAACATATTGAAGGAGGAAAGTGAATTAAGAAACGCAGGCAATTCAAGCAGGGAATTGGAATTCATTGGCTCCGGGTAGATGAAAGTATTGTAAACAGGGGACTGCTCTATAGATCAGTGTCGTTGGAATGGTTAATCTAGGAAGCACAAGAGACTAGAAGCAGAGAAAACTCAGAAGGCTGCAGGGCATGAGGAGGTGGCAAGGAAAGGAAATGGAGAGATTTAATACTCATAACAGTTCAATAGTGTGTGGTGGGTTATCAACTGTCCGGGAGGATTTATGTCGTGGTGGGGGGTGGAGTTTATCCACATTAAAGTTCTTTCACTCCTGCCGGAGGAAAGGGCAAGTCCAAGGTTTTCATTTGAACTTGAATACAACAGGGCAGTTATCCTGCCTAATATGAGTGAAACTGGTGCTGAGAACAATGGCTACCCAAACAGTATGGGACTAAGAGGGGCTGTTATACCAGCAATGAGACTCCAGAGACTAAACCACTCCTTCCATTCGCTGCACATGATTGAGGACTTCCTGCACTGACAACAAAGCCATGCTTGGACTGTAGTCAGAGACAACTCCCAGCTCACAGATCACTTATATAGAGAGCACAGTGATGTGCCAACCAATAACTTGGGGCAGGGATAACACAACAGGACTTCTCAGAAATAGCAATCTAATTTGTAACAGCTCAGCTCAAAGAAGAACTTTCAGCTCCATAAAACCCATACTTCAGTCTGGATGCCGCATTATAGGAAGCATGTGGAGGCTTTAGAAAGGGTACTTTACTAGGAATTTGAAGTGACTTGGCATGTCAATAAATACACTCTAAAACTTCTATAGTTGTACCATGGAGAGCATTCTGACAGGCTGCATCACTGTCTGGTATGGAGGGGCTACTGCACAGGACCGAAAAAAGCTGCAGAAGGTTGTAAAGCTAGTCAGCTCCATCTTGGGCATTAGCCTACAAAGCACCCAGGACATCTTTAGGGAGCGGTGTCTCAGAAAGGCAGCGTCCATTATTAAGGACCTCCAGCACCCAGGGAGTGCCCTTTTCTCACTGATTGTACCATCAGCTAGGAGGTACAGAAGCCTGAAGGCGCACACTCAGCGATTCAGGAACAGCTTCTTCCCCTCTGCCATCCGATTCCTGAATAGACATTGAAGCTTTGGACACTACCTCACTTTTTTTTTAATATACAGTATTTCTGTTTTTGCACATTTTTTAAAAACCTATTCAACATACATAATTGATTTACTTGTTTATTTATTATGTTTTAATTATTTATTATTTTCTCTCTCTCTCTCTCTCTGCTAGATTATGTATTGCATTGAACTGCTGCTGCTAAATTAATAATTTCATGTCACATGTAGGGGCCAATAAAACTGATTCTGATTCTCTAATCTACCGGACACTGCCTAGATTTCAAAGAATATCTTAAGGAAAAGTTGAGAGATTTAGAGCTTTTCTCCTTGGAGTGGAGGATGAGAGGTGACTTGATAGAGGTACAAGATGATAAAAGGCATAGGTTGAATGGACAAGTAGCACCATTCTCCCCCAGAATGGAAATGGCTACCAAGGGACATAATTTTAAGGTGATGGGAGAGAAGTATAGGGGGATGTCAGAGACAAGTTTTTCTTTTGCAGAGGGTGGTGGATGTGTGTAATGTGCTGCCAAGGGTGGTGGGAGAAGCAGATATACAGTCTTAGGGACATCTCAGAGAGTCTTACGAAGGCATGCAGTTGAGAGAGAAATGGAGAGCAATATGGGAGGGAAGGGTTAGACCGATCTTGGAGTCGTTTAAAAGCTGGCACAACATCATGAGCTGAAGTCCCTGTACTATGCTGTAGTGTTCTATACAGTGCTTTCCACATCTTCTAGCCATTCCAAAGCATTTTGCTGCCTATGGAATGCTCTTGATATGTGGATGCTATGGAAAATTTGACAACATGAATCAAAGGCTTGTGTGAATGAGAGTGCAGGGTATGAGGAAATGGGTGAATGGGGATGATTGGCTGGGTGTTGATAAAGACCCATTAGATTGAATAGTCTCCTTCCTTGTTGTAGTCAATCTGCCTATAAGGAAAATCACACAGTCAGCAAACAATATTAACCAGAAATCTTGAGCAACACAAAGTGCTGGAGAAACTCAGCAAGTCCGGTAGCACCTATGAGTGGGAATAAGCAGTCGACGGTTTGGACTGAGACCCTTCATCAGGCCTGGAAAGGAAGGGTGCAGAATCCAGAATAAGAAAGTGGGGGAGGGGGAAGATGTACAAGCTGACGGGTAATAGGTGAAGAATGAGGGAGGATGAGTTATATAAGCTGGGAGGTGATAGGTGGAAGAGGTAGAGGGCTGAAAAGAAGGAATCTGACAGGACAGGACAGTGGACCATGAAGGAAAGGGAAGGAGGAGGGCCAGAGAGAGGTAAGGAGAAAAGAAGGGGTGAGAGAGAAATCAGAATGGGGAATGGAAAAAAGGGAAAGGGGAGAAATTATTGGAAGTTAGAGAAATCAATGTTCATTCATCATGTTGGAAGCCACTCAAGACAGAATATGAGGCATTACTCCTCCAATCCAAGTATGGTCTCATGTGATAGTACAGGAGGCCTTGTACTGACATACCGGAATGGGAATGAGATGTCGAAATTAACTGGGTGGCCACTGGGAAATCCCAACTCTCGTGGCAGACAGAGCCAAGGTGCTCAGTGAAGCAGTCCCTCAAAATACGTCAGGTCTCACTAATGTAGAGGAGGCCACATCAGGAGCACCAGATACAGTACATGACCCTGACAGACTTGCAGGTGTAGCACTGCCTTAACCTCAAGCACTGTTTGGGGCCCTGACTGGAGTTGAGGGAGAAGGTGTAGGGGCAGGTATAGCACTTGTAGGGATAAGTGCCAGGATCAGTGGTGAGAGACGAGTAGGCAAGGGAGAATTTCTTCAGCCTTTACCTCTTCCCATCACTTCCCAGGTTCTTACATCACCCCGCGCCCACCCCCCCCCAACTTTCCCTTCACCTGGTTTCAACTATTACCTGCAAGTTTCTACCCCCTCCACTCCCTTTTTTCTAATTCTAGCTTCTACCCCCTTCCTTTCCAATCTTGACGAAGGGTCTCAGCCTGAAATATTGACCGTTTATTCCTCTGCATAGATGCTGCCTGACCTGCTGGAGTTTGTTCAAGTGATAATACTTAGGAGCAAACACTGGCTCAAACTTGCACGTTTCTCTTCAAAACAGCACCATATAGATGTGAGAGAACAGTTATGTGACATCCTACCTGTAAGACATCTCTAAATGACGCCCCCCCCCACCCACTCTATAACAGCACCCCACCCCTATTAGTGCTCAATGCTTCTATGGAACGATCAGCATAGATTTCACAGTCATGTTGCTGGAGAGCAACCAACAACCTGCCACTTACAATGCTGACGTCCCACAGCAAAGACAAATTCACTTTCACCTCACGTAGTCAAAGTTACACAAGGGCAAAGTAGTATTTGACATCAAGAATGTGCGTAACCTTTTTCTGCAAGAACAACGAAACTGTGGAGCGGACTGCAGGGAAAATTGTTGAATGGCAGTTCTGTAAATTTCATCAAATGAGATCCACAATGTTGAAGCTGATGCAGAGATTAGCTTATACACGAGTCTGATTAGCCTTAGCTTGGGCCATTGCATTATCTGAGAGAAATGCAGTCCAGGAGAAATTTTCAAGAACTATCCCGAGAAATTCCCTGAACTAGATTTTTGTTTTCTGGATTTAACTTCCTTTCCCAGGAGATGCTGGAGCGGGGGCCTGAAATGCAAGGAATATGACACTGGGATGCATCAGACAGTCTGACTGGACAAAAAGCCCATTTCATCCCTGTTCAGGTTATGTTACTAGCAAACTTCCAGTTTGGTCACCGGCCATTCGTCCATGGTTTTCGGTCGGGCCCCGGGCACTCGGAGAGATTCGGCGGGGGGGGGGGTGGGCGTACAGCGCTCGGCGACTTGGGCCAGCTCCCCCACCGGACTTAGTCTGGTGAGGAGGGTGTGAGGATACCCAGCAGGACTAAAAAAGACAAAACCTGATAAAGGGCGGATGAGCTCCTTGTGAGCCAACAGCCATCTTCTGTGGAAGAGATTAAAGCCTCCCCACGTATTTACGAATCGTATGCTATGCACTTAGTTAGAAGAAACATGATGAACTTGGGCGCTGCACCGTGTGCCTGGATCTGCCCAAGGCCTCCGTCTAAGGAAGGGCCAAGCTCGAAGAAGCGGCCGCGGCTGGAGGCCGATACGGCCTCGGGCTCGAGTTCAGAGGGGGCGGCGGCGGGCGGTGCCAAGGCGGCCAGCGAGAACAAACTGGAGGAGAGGCTGTACTCGGTGCTGTCGCAAGATCGAAGAAGGTGGAGGTGCATAGCCGCCAGCCCTGGATTCGGGACGGCACCCACTGACTGACTGACTAGCAAGCAACCTGGTGGCTACACAAGTTCAAATCACATCTTGGCAGAATGGAAATATGATTAATTAAATAAATTCTAAAAATAAAACAAAGATGGCAGCTATAAAGCTTGCAGATTCTTATATCAGACTGACAGTATCTGGCTTACCAGTGGCACTTAATTGAGAAAATTACATCCTTGACGTAATGTAGCTCATTGTTAACTCCCCTACAATGCACAACGAGGGATCAGCAATGGATATTCACTTTTCATTAATGCACATGAGCTGTAAATGCAAATAGTTTAGTTTCTTTCTGTCAATATAAACACCAACCAATATTTACGTTAAATGTTTTCAGTCTACAGGCAACATGTTCCTTCTAAGAAACTTCCTTTGAAAACTAAAATTCTATTATTATCTGTCTTCTATGTGTTAATGGTAATAACCAATGTTAGCCTCAATTGTTCAAACAAATTATTTTCAAGAATGCTATAAAATGTCCATAGTTAGTACACATTTTTAATGGAGAGTAATATATTTCAGTGTGTTTTAAACAGCCTGTGTGTCTCAATGTCAGTCCTATTACAAATATACAAGGTAAAAGGCGATGATTTACTCCAATCTGAGACTGGATGCTCATGTGTATTGCTGAGGCTGCTCCTGAATGCAAACAGGATATATTGCCTTCTATCGACAAATATAAATCTAGCATACATCTCATTTTTTTGCGCCAACACTTTATACACTGGTAGAATGTGCTGCATTCGCTCTAGTGAATATAAATATAAAAGGAAGCAAATCTTGTTATTCAAAATTAAAAATCATTGCAGATGCCGGACATTTGAAATGAGAACATAAAATGCAAGAGAAATTCAGCTTATCAGCAATACCTTTTTTCTGTTTGTATCAGGGCAGGGCATTTGTCCTCGCCTTTATATTTTCCAGATTTCTTTTCTTTCGTTTGTACATCCTAGCCAGCTTGGCGCGTTGCCATATGCCCTAGCCTGCTTGGCACGCCCCCCCCCATATGACCTAGCCAGCTTGGCACATTGCCATATGCCCTAGCCTGCTTGGCACGTTCCCCATAGACCAGACTATGCACCATGCAGACTAAGCAGTATTAGAAACACATCACACAGAGAAAGAGGCTTAACTATCTATTCAACAACTACATCATTTCATCCTATCACAGACATTCACTTTGTTGCTTCCACTGTCCTTCCCTACGTTCCCTGCTGCTTAGACTAACCCCCTTTCTTTCTCAGTTCTGATGAAGGGTCTTCAACCTGAAATATTGTTTCTCTTTACGCGCATGCTGCCCAACTTGCTGAGTTTTTCCCCCACATTTTATGCTTTTACTTCCCTTTCCTGTCTTGTACTGCACCTTGCAAATCCCTGCGCCTAACCATTAATTCTTGTACATGTAAGAGCAGGTTAATGTCAGGAGCTCTGTGCTGAATTGTACTGTATATGCCTCAGTTCTGATGCAACATCATTTCGACATTACTGCAATTACAGGATCGTTGAAGTGAAGCTGTTTAGCGGCAGGCACGAGTTTGCTAAAGCATTACTTTTGGTAAAGTAATCCAAGAGGTTTGAACATGTAGGACATTATACTAGTAATTATGAAAGTGTCTGCACTTTTAAGTCAGTGTAATAAAATGAACTATTTTAGCTATAAGCTCAGAAGGCTTATAAAGTGGTTTCCTCAGAACGGATTATTGCACTAACATGTTCCAGACTGGTGTAATAAAAAAAGGAGTCATATCATAATTCTTCTGTTTAAACAGCAGGAACTCCTACTGTAGAATGCCCTGTGTTTTCAGCCAGTGGTGTCTTGCAAAGTTTTGCCTTCCAGCTTTAAAATGGATTCTTCACTTCAGAAGACTTACTTTTACAGAAAGGCAACTGTCCACTCCAGCTCTTGTCCTTAAGGCACACCCTAGTGTTCGACCCGACCAGGACAAAGCCAGGGTCACAGGCAAAATGCACCTCATGGCCCACCATGTACCTGCTTCCAAATTTCTTCCCATTATTTGGGGCTTGGAGCCTGGGACATGTTTCTGTGGAGACAAAAGTCAAAGTGAAACAGGGAGAAAAATAGAATGGGTGGGGGTTGAAGGGCGTTAGGTTGTTCAGGCACAGTATAATCATTTTTGAATGAATTCCAATCAGCATCACAGAACTAAGAAGAAATTAAATTTACATAGTGATTTTAATGATACTAGGAGTGTTCCAAAGTAGCTTACAGCAAGTTATAGATATTTCACTTGCAGCAATATAGCCAGAACAAGTTCCCTTAAATAGGTATGAGATAAATGATCAGACAATTTGTTTTCGTTGTGATCTGGGGACTTTCTTTTAAATAAGGAGGGCAGACGTTAAAGAGTGCACCAGAAGATATTTTATAGTATTGTCCTCCAAATGTCTTTTTTTTTTACTCAGGAAGGCAAATATAGACTCAGAATGCCTCTTCCAAAGGCAGTACCTCCTACTGAGCAGAAGGTCCTTAAGAAGCCAAGGGGTGTCAGCCTATAGTACACTGTATTTCAAATCATAAACAAGAGAAAATTAGCAAATGCTGGAAATTCAAGCAACACACAGAATGTTGGAGGAACTCAGGCCAGGCAGCATCTAGGAAGAGTACAGTCAACATTCACCGTCTCCCCCCCCCCCACTTTTCTTTCTTTCATGGCCTTCTATCTCTTTCACCAATTCACTTCCCAGCTCTTTGCTTCATCCCTCCCCCTTCAGGTTTCACCTATCACCTTGTGTTTCTCTCTCCCCTCCACCTACCTTTAAAATCTACTCTTCCGCTTTTTTCTCCAGTCCTGCCAAAGGGTTTTGGCCCGAAATGTCAACTGTACGCTTCTCCTAGATGTGCCTGGCCTGCTGAGTTCCTCTAGCATTTTATGGGTGTTGTCTGCATTTCAAACCTCTGCTATGCAACTTGAAACCATAATGAGCCCAGTGACTGCAAGTTGGTGTGGTCTTTCATTGATTCTTTTACGGTTAATATTCTATTACAGATTTATTGACCATGCTTGGAAATAGAAAATGAATCTCAGGTTTGTATATGCTGACATGTACATACTTATATAACAAATTTACTTTAAACTTTGGACTGGCCAACTAATTTTGGGACCCGGATCTTCCAGTCAAAATGTCTCCACGTAGCGATTTTCACTGATGTCATGACCCACTTTGTAGTATTTTAGGTTCATGGGGATGGTTTTGGGGACAGCTTTGTAGATTAAGGATCAAGTAGGGTTTATGGACATGGGGTGAGGAAGAGTTGGAGGTCAGGGGCAGGAGCCATGTTGGAAGATCCATGGTTGAAAGGCAGCAATCCTGGAAGTCAGGTTGCAGGCACTGAGACCAACCATCTCTAGATCAGCAAAGCAGCGGTTGAAGGTCAGATGGGCAAGAATCACGAGGAATGGTGAACCCCCAGCTCACTGGGGTAAGAGGTCTATGCAAGTGCTGGGGTTGAGGCCAGAAGGTCAAACCCATGATCAGCAAGTCCTGGGGTCAGTGAAATCCGGAGGGAAAAGCCCAAATAGTGAAGCTTCTGGTTTGGCTTGACAGAGGTCAGAGGTCTGAGAGTTCAGGCGAAGGACTGGAAGTTGGAAGCCTGATGTTTGCAAGTCTGGGAGTCTGGAATCAAGGACTGGAAGCCCAGAGCGGAAAGTGTGTGTGTGTGTGTAAGTGTGTGTATGGGGGGGTGGAATAGTGTGTGGGGGGGGATAGTGTGGGGGCAAGTGTGGGGGGATAGTGTGGGGGGAGTGGGAGTGTGTGGGGGGGGAGCGGGAGTGTGGGTGCGAGTGTGAGTGTGCGGGAGTGTAAGCGTGCCGGAGTGTGTGTGCGCGTGTGAGTGCGGGTGGGGGTATGGGGGTTTGAGTGTGGAAGTGTATGCATGGGGAAGTGTGGGTGTGTGTGGAAGTGGAGACGTGTGCAAGAGGTTGTCTTGTTTTGCTTTGCTTTGTTGTTGATGCTGTTCATGTTGTTCTGCTGAGCACTGTGAGCATGCTACGTTTGCGTTGGGACGTGTGGCGACACACACAAGCTGCCCCCGGCACATGCTCATGTGTGTTGCTTGTTATCACAAACAGCACATTTCACCCTAAGTTTCGATGTACATGTGATAAATAAATCTGCATCTGAATCTGGATAATCTCCAGAATCTAAATCAAGCGTGCTATCAGTAAATCAACGTTAACACATCAGCCAAGATTTATGCATATGCTCAACTCAAAACTCTTATCTTCTGCTGATCTACAAGTCGGGTGCCTTTATTTGGAGATCTCATAGTAACACCCTCTTCCTCTTCCAAATTAAACAGAGGATCCTTCCCAAGTGGATTATGATGTACTAGGCACCAGCTGACAGACTGTACCAAAGAGTTATGGTTATCCAGGTGTAATCCGGTTACTTCCCTTAATCCATTACAATCGCCTCTTTCATTTACAAATATTAATTTCAGCCAAAACTACCTAAAGGAGATTCTAAAGGTCTATGGAAATTCCGATCCAAGTTGTGGACAGCACAATGTTGAGCAGCGCTGAGAAAAGCAGGTTAAAACACTTAGTGCACAGTGGACCAGTGGACCACCAAAGATTGTGTTTGACAGTACATCGTCACAGAACTCAGTAGCACATGAGGCCCAGAACGTTATGGATGAAGGAAGATGGAGGGCCAAGCGTGAGGTGAGGGTTAGATTGGTCTCGGAGTAGGTAAAATATTGGCAACGTTGTAGCTGAAGGACCTGTGCTGTCCTATATTCCACTGAACAGCCCTTAATCGATCAACGGGCTTGCATTTACACGCTCTGAGGCCTGCTTGGTTCAAGAGATGGGATGGGGATGAAGGTGAGTTGCCGGGGTGGGCTGATGAGTCCTCTGTCGGGGAGGGGTTGACATGGTGGGAAGAGTGGGCCTGGGATCTGTATTCAGAAAACAAATAATGGATCACTCGGAGGAAGTCGTCAGATCAGTTGAGGGGAAATCAGTGGGAGTAGAGAAAAGCAAAATAATGTAGATAATGGAAATTTTAAATAAGAATAAATAGAGCAACTTAGTGTTTAGTGAACAACAATTTGCAACTATTTAGTATCTTTAAAGCAGCAAAAGCCTCAGTGGGCTTTAGAACTACAATCAGACAAAAAATGGCTGTTTAAGAGCGGTCTATTGAAATCAGCATTAATTTATGAAGATCAATTGCATAGACAAAGTTTGCCTGAGAACTGATGATGTGAAATCCCCAAAACCTGTATATGGAAAATTTGGAAACTTATAGAGATAGTTGGGCATCAGGCACTACAAAACCAAGGTGGGTAACAGGCTCAGGATGCACTCTGAACTTGAAGGATCTACTGTCTATTTCCTCCTACAGATGGTACATCAACTACTGGGTTCCACCAGCAGCTCATGTTTGTTTGGATACCGTCCAACCTTGGTCTAGACCAATGGTGAGTATGGTTGTGGTGTGAAATGGCCTGAGACACAGAGGAAAGGTCTCATTATCCTAGTACTTACCTGCACTTCATCTAACTTACCATTGTATTTAGAAGCCTGTTTGTTCATTGTGTTCTGCAGTAGGCTAAGCTTCCTCTTCATCATGCGAATCCCCTGACTGTACTGGGCTTCCTGTGCAGACAGCAGCTTTTGCATCTGCCGGATGGCACTCAGCACCTGCTGCTTACTGGGACAGCCCTGCAAAGGGAGGCATGCCACAGATCAATCCTGCCCTGCCCACACACACACACAAAAACCAATCATTCCAAACTGTTCACGCACCAGAAGTATAAAATTAAAGTCCAACACCACTTTGCCCACATACAACTGATCTAAAACCACAATCACTTGAAAAACTTTCCATTCCATCATCTCTGTAAATACAGGAAATATGTTAAGGAATTAAGCTGGTGAAAATGCAGAGGAGATTTATGAGAAATTGCTGGGACTTGAGGGACTGAGTTGTGGCGAGAGGTTGAGCAAGTAGGGACTGTTTCATAGGAGACTGAAGAGCGATCTTAAGGAGGTACATAAAATCATGAAGGGCATAGATGGGTAAATGCACACAATCTCTTTCCCAGAATTGGAGAATCAGAACTAGAGGACATAGCGTTAACATGAGAGAGGAGAGATTGATAATAGGAACTTAGGGGCAGCTTTTTCCACCAAGAAATAATAGTCAGTATATGGAATATGCTGCAAAGTAGTTGTTGAGGCAGATACATTAAAAACATTAAAGGGTACTTGGACAGATACGTGGATAGGAAAGGTTTAAAGCTTTATGGGCCAAACTCTGGCAAATGGGACTCACATTGATGGGAATCTTGGGTCATCACAGAGCAGATGGACCGAAGGGCCCAGTTTGGAGCTGCATAACACTTTGATACAAATCTGATGTTTGAAGGTAAGACATCAAGAAATGATCAAGAATAGAGAACACAGAGGTAAAATTAACAAAATCATCCTGAGCCAATGCAGGGACAAAGCCAACTCAACCTAATTTCTATCACAATACAAACCCAAAGCAACTTAACCTTCACAGACTTCATCACGTCCTCTTAAAGTCAAATTGCGTAGCTAGGCTCTATTAAGTAGAATGTATTGAACCTGCTTACCACATCCTCAACATTCCCCCCCCCCACACTCTCCCTGAAAGCATAGAAAAATAAACAATTCCATTTCTTCCAGTATCAAACAGACATTAGCCAATTACTCTCACAGGTGAAGTCTTGTTGGCAAGTTGTTTAATCAAATGTGCAGTAAATATATATGCTCAGTGGCCACTTTATCAGGTGCACCTGCTAATTAATACAAATATTTAATCAGCCAATGATGTGGCAGCATCTCAGTGTATAAAAATATGCAGTCACGGTCAAGAAATTCAGTTGTTGTTCAGACCAAACGTCAGAATGGGGAGAAATGTGATCTGACTTTGACTGTGGAATGATCGTGGTGCCAGACAGGGTGGTTTGTGTATCTCAGAAGCTAATCTCCTGGGATTTTCATGCACAACAGTCTCTCGAGTTTACAGAGAATGGCGCAACCAATATAAAACATCCAATGAGCGGCAGTTCTGTGGGTAAATACGCCTTATTAAGAGAGGTCAAAGGAGAATGGCCAGACGGGTTCAAGCTGACAGGAAGGTGACAGTTAACTCAAATAACCACACGTTACAACTGAAGAGCATCTCTGAATGCATAATATGTTGAACCTTGAAGTGGATGGGCTACAGCAAAAGAAGACCATGAACATACACTCAATGTCCACTTTATTAGACACGAGGTACCTAAAGTGGCCACTGAATGTATATGGTGAATATCAGTGATATATTTTTAAAATGTATCTCACTTGGAGCAGTGCAAAGGGTAAGAGTAAAGTTCTTTGTTGGATGTCCTAATGTTCATCACCCAGAGGGCGCCAGGGGCACCAGCACTGACTGAGCTGGTCGAGTCCATAAGGGCAAGCTGTTAAAATGGGTCATGGTGAGGGAGCAACAGATCTATTTGATTACTTATTTGATCTCATTTTCACCAAATGACGTGATAATGGCAGGAGTGTAGTAGTGGAGACAACACCCCAACCAAGAGCAGTCTGCATTATGTTGTGTGACACTACTAACAGGATTCATACTGGGTTATACTGTTCAAAATCAGACCCTTCAACTGAACAAGCCCACATCTGCACCAATCCTGGAATGTATGGGGTGTCCAGGGAGGCACAGTACCTCTGGTGTAAGGGCTTGCAACGTCCATGGCAGGGCACCTCACTCACCTTTGGTCCCCACCGGACACTCAGCTCTCACCTGTAGCTCCAAGAAGCTGTTTGCATGTGACAGCGGCCACACCACTTCAACAGGCGGGCTAAACCAGGCGCGGGCCTCATATCCAGGTGAGTTAGGGATATGCCTGGCCCAGCATGTTGTCAGCTCCAGCAGACTAGGCGGATGAGATCTACAGTGAGATACAATGGTCAGGAAGGCGGTCCTGCAGTGCTCTCTGGAGACTGAAGGGCATGACCAGGCACAGAAGAAGTCATGGTCAACCACCACAACCAAGGATTATCCTAGTCTGTGACACTTGTTCGTACCACTAGACTTGGACGTCTGAGATCAAGAGAGTGGGAGTGCCCCAGCGGAAAGCCTCTTCCACTTTAAAAAGTCTCCCCCACAGGTTTCCTGTCATCGTCAGAAATGACCACACAAATCCCAATTTATTCTCCCCACAGTCCCATTAACTCATCACATTTCCCCGCCCCAGATCCTGCCAGTAACCCACAAACCTGGGGTAATTTACAGTGGCCAATTAACCTATCAACCTGCACAGCTATGGGAAACTGGTGTAGGGAGAACGTGAGAACTCCGCACAGATGGCACAGGAGGTCAGGATTATGAGATAGCAGCTCCACTAGCCACGACACTGTTCATCCCCTTCAGTATTCAATAAACAGATCCAGCAGCTCAAATCCAATGCTAGTAAGGCACTGTGAAAAGCAGCCATATTGTACTCCTCCTTTATTCTGTTCATAGACTTCCAAGGTGGAGGATGGGTAGTTGCTGTGGTGATGCAGGATCTCTCTGCTGCTAATGATGCTCTTGAGGTTCTCCATCCCATACGTAATGCTTGTCTTGCACGTTGAGTGTTCTCTGCCAGACACTCTCAGGAGTCAAGAGGAGATATTGCATTTTCTCAAGCAGACGATCCTGACCATTGAGCACATCTACATGAAACATTGTCGTAGAAAAGCAGCATCCATCATCAAAGGTCCTCACCACCCAGGCCATGCTCTTTTCTCACTGCTGTCATCAGGTATAAGGTACAAGAGCCTCAGGACTCTCACCACCAGGATCAAGAACAGTTACTACCCCTCGACCATCAGGCTCTTGAACAAAAGGGGATAACTACACTCTTCTAAGGACTCTTTATCTTGTTATTTCATGCTCATTATTTATTGCTATTTATTTATATCTGCATTTGCACAGTTTATTGTTCATTGATCCTGTTTACAGTTACTACTCTATAGATTTGCTGAGTATGCCTGGAGAAAAAAAATCTCAGGGTTGTATGTAATGACATGTATGTACTCTGATAAATAAATTTTACTTTGTACCTTGTATCCTCTCATCCCAGGATCTAGCCAAGAACATAGAAATCTACAGCCCACAATGTTGTGCCAACCATGTAACCTACTCTAGAATCTGCCTGGAATTTCACTAGTGCACAGCCCTCTATTTTTTTAAGTTCCATGTACCCATCTAAGATTCTCTTAAGAGACGCTATTGTGTCCGTCTCCACCACCGTCACCCGTAGTGCATTCCACACACCCACCACTCTGTGTGAAAAACATACCCCTGACATCCCCCTTGTACCTATTTACAAGCACCTTAAAACTATACCCCCTCACGTTAGCCATTTCAGCCTGGGAAAAAAACATCTGGCTATCCACATGATCAATGCCCCTCATCATCTTATACTCCTCTATCAGGTCACCTCTCATCCTCTGTCGCTCCAAGGAGAAAAAGGCCAAGTTCACTCAACCTATTCTCAAAAGGCATGCTCCCCAATCCAGGCAACATCCTTGTAAATTTCCTCTGCACTCTCTGTATAGCAGGGGTCCCCAACCTTTTTTGCACTGCGGACCGGTTTAATATTGACAATATTTTTGCGGACCGGCTGACCTGGGGAGGGGGGGTGTTCAAGTAGGGTTAAATTCACCTCAACATGTCTTTCACAGTTAGGGTTGCCAACTTTCTCACTCCCAAATAAAGGACAAAAGTAGCAGTCAAATCCTGGGACACTTTACCCCAGGAAAGACTACCATGACCATGAAGCCTTGCGTGGGCACCTGTGTGCGCATGTGATGTGCGCATACGCGTACGTGCCGATTTTTCCCCCACAAATGGGTTTTGCCTTCATCTTCCCGACTACACTGTACATGCATTATTTCTACTTTATATAGGCTGTGTATTTATCATAACATTCCTGCTTGTACAATATGTTAGTGTTATTTATTTTTGGTTTTATGTGTTATTTGGTATGATTTGGTAGGTTATTTTTTGGGTCTGGGAACGCTCAAAAATTTTTCCCGTATAAATTAATGGTAATTGCTTCTTCGCCTCACGCCATTTCGGCACGAAAGGTTTCATAGGAATGCTCTACCTTAGCAGGGGAAATACGGGACAAGAGTGGTCCCGTATGGGACAAACCAATTTAGCCCAATATACGGGATGTCCTGGCAAATATGGGACAGTTGGCAACCCTATGTTCAAGTTCAACAGTGCGTAACGGGGAATGAGGAAAGGTGCAGCTGACTCATATCGTTTCTTCATGGTCTGGTAGCACACGCTCTGCAGCCCAGTACCGGTCTGCGGCCCAGTGGTTGGGGACCACTGCTTTATAGTATCCACATCCTTCCTGTTGTGAGCTGACCAGAACCAAACACAGTTCTGAACACTGAACATAGCCTAGAGAAACTTTTTTAGATTGCCTCCAACTTTGGGGGTATCATCTCCAAAAAATAGACCATGGATGAATAATCTATGTCACTTTCACCCTTGAGACTGAGCCATTTCACTGTGTCAGAAAATCCATGCTGCCCTCCAGATCAACATTGTAAACTCTACTATACAGCCCAGAAATGGGCCCTTCAGCCCACAGTGTTGTTGCAAACTAGTAACTATAAGCACAAGAGATGCTGCAGATGCTGGAGATCTTGATTAACGCATAGAAAATGCTGGAGGAATTCATCAGTCAGGCTGAGACCCTTCATCAGGGCTCAGAGTTCCTCTAGCATTTTGTGTGTCTTGCTTGAACAAGTAATTAAAGGCCCAACTACGATGTGGAACGGAGCTATGATGGTTTTTGGGCAGAGCTACAATGGCGCTAGACGGCGACTTCTTCAAGCTTATTTGCAGAAACAGCTTAATTTCTACCTTTAATGCTTCTCTTTTCCCTTTTCAAGGTGGACGGTGTTCTGTCGAAGACCCTGACATGGAGCTACACTCAAACTTCGATCCTTTGCAGCGATGGGACCCGCTCCCAGGACTCACTGATCAGCCGTTTTCAATATCCCAAGGATGCGGCCTAGAAGACAAACACGCCTAAGGGGTTCAGAGGCTTGGCGGCCCTGGGGACGAGCCAATTCTATGGCAGTGCCATTGACTCAAGCATCGTGGGAGAAAACGGAATATCGTGAACAGTGGATTGGCTGTCGGTGGACACAGTACTCAGCGAATTGCCTTCTCTCTCTCCTTGGTGGGGGAAGAGTATGTTGCCAGTTCTCAAGTTGGAGAACTCGGGGCAAAAAAGCGATATGGCAGTCTTCAACACCATAAATGAATGAGTGTTTCTTTTTGTCTTGTTCATCTCCCCTCTCTTTTTTAAAGGGAGAACGAGAAACTGCGGTATGTCGAATTGTTGGGTGAACAATTAGTTTTTGTTGTACTGCAGATCATGGTTTCTCCTGGGGGCTTTGCTATTGCTTACCTGGTGGGTGGAAGGTGCTGATGCTTTTATGCTAAAGTAAGTGAGGGGAGGGTCATTGTTTTGCTTCTGTTTGTGCATGGGAGGAGGGAGTAGGGGGACTTTGGGGCTCTAATGTTTTTACTGCTACTCACTCTTTGGGTACTCTTCTGTTTTTGTGGATGTCTGTGAAGAATAAGAATTTCAGGTTGTATATTGTATACATTCTGATATTAAATGGAACTACTGAACCAAATTTCTGCCTGCACAATGTCCATACCCCTCCATTCTCTGTTCATTAGCGTGCCTAAAAGAGCCTCTTAAATGCCTGTATTGTATTTGCCTCCAACAACACGCCGGCAGCACAATCCAGACACTCTACACCATAAAAAAAAAACCTTGTTCCACTCATCTCCTTTTACCCCACCCCCCATGTTAAATGCATACACTCTAGGTAGTTTGCAAAAGATACCAGCTGTCTACTCTATGCCTGTCATAATCTTATAAACTTCCATCAGGTTTCCCCCTTAGCATCTGTTGCTCCAATGAAAACAACCCAGTTTGTCTAATCTCTCCTTATAGTACATGGTCTCTAATCCAGGTAAACCTCTTCTGCACCCTTTCCAAACCCTCTGCATCCTTCCTGTAATGGGACAACCAGAAATGAATACAATACTTTTGATTAATCATACTTTTGATTAAAGTATGATTCAGGCCAATGAGACTAGCCAGCACAGGGAAGCAGAAGTATGGCTATATATACCAGCAGCAATTATGGTCCAAGGACCCAGGCCAACAAGGACTGACCAAATCGATGGGCCGTACCATGGCACAGAGGGTAGTCCCGCAGCCTCACTGCCCCAGCAACCCAGATCAAATCCAGACCTCCCTTGTTGTCTGTGTGGACTTTGCACTCTCTCCCTGAGACCACATGAATCTCTTCGCCGTGCCCCACTTTTTCCTCACATTTCAAATATGTGCAAGTTGTTAGATTATTAGTCACCATATATTGCCCCATGTGTGGAGAATCTGGGGGGGGAAGGTTTAATGGGAATGCAGGGGTACCAGAAAAATTAGTGAGATAATGGAGTTGCCCTGCAAGTGACATGGACTTGATGGACCAAAATAGTCTCCTTCTATGTCAGAAAGAGATACAGAATACCTGGACACAAATATATATACAAACACAACACCTCTTGTTTCTCAATTAAAGACTTCAAAATTATGCTCAAAAATCAAAGAACTGAAACACTTCCTTGCAAGCCCCATAATTAGTGTGGCATTACTGAATCTGAAAATTGCACTGGTGCAGAACTTCTGAACTTCCAAATAAAGCTGCTTAGATACTTCTACCCGAGTCTGGCCCAAAACCGTCCCAAAGTGAATTAAAATAGAGCACACAAAGATTCCTGTGACGTTTTATTGATTACAATGCATTGGGTTCTGAAAAAGATACAAGTATACTTTAAGTTATTTGTCATACTGAATGGCAAACAGGCCATTTGACATCACCCAGCATGGTACTAACCCTAACATCTTCTCATTGTGAACGTCACATCCACCCAAATACAGACGACTCTTGCACATCCCAACTTTGCGTAGCGCAAAGCTGCACCATCTACACATGCACCAGGAAGTGAGAGTTGGAAAAGCAAATGTATTGATTTATTTGCTTTTTTGCATTTATCTTCTGTGTGAGCGAATTTTATTCTGTACCTCAAATCTCTGAGCAGTGACTTTTGAACTCTGTAGGAGCCACATACCTGTTCTCTATCTGCTTTGTTTCCTGTGTTGTGTATTTATTATGGTAACCAGTCTCATGAGTAGGGGTGTGGTACAAGTGAAGGAGAATAAGTTACGTTTTCTTGCTTATTTCGTGGCAGTTTGTAGCTTGGGACCGATGGAGGTTGTATCTTTTGCTGACCGCTAAGATAACGCTGAATAATGCTTAGCTTACATGGGTACAGTTAAGTTTCATCACTTCAAGATTGTATGTTTGCCAATTGCTAATAAAGGATCAAATAAGGGATTTGACTTTTGGAGCAATCATTGCAGCTGGGGGTGTGTCACACAAGTATCGGTCGCAGGCTAGCAACAATTGTTTTGCTTTGGTTTTGCTGCTACAAATTCTTTAAGGTCAAATTTTGGTTACCCGAGTGGCAGAAATGCACAGGTGGCTTGTAAGCTGTCTGATTTCAGCTTTTGCTCATCATAATTGGGACATTCTATATCAAAAACAAAAACCTGGGCTAATTCAGAGCAGGAAAGATATGAAATGTGGAAATAAATTCCGCCCTTTCTAGGAAATTAAAACACTCTGGTCACAGGGACATAGAAATACAACACAGACACAGGCCCTTTGACCCGGAGCCCATGTTGATTATCAACCACCCAACTTCATACAAATCCTAACCTAGCTCATTTTATTCTCACCACATTCTCATCATCTGCCTTCCACATTTGATACAGCCCATTTATACATCAGTTTCAATTCAGAATGATCAATTAACCCATCAACTCTCACATATTCAGGATCTAGGTGGAAACAAGAGCACCCTGAAGAAACCCATGAGGTCACAGGGAGAACTTGCAAATTGCACACAGACAGCACATGAGGTCTGGGATTAATGTGCTTGTGAGGCAGCAGCTCCTCTAGCTATGTCACTGATCCTGAATACTTCGAGTACTCTGACTTGCAAGATATCAGATTAGACCCAATCACAATTGACATCTGAAGGCTGGCAGCTGTAACCAACTTCAACCTAGAGACAAGAGCATCGGCTCTCACCCCATCCTCCCTCCAGCCTACCAGGGATAAGGTTCCTCTTGTCCTCACCTACCACCCCTCCAGCCTCCGCATCCAGCACATACTTCTCCAAAACTTCCGCCACCTCCAACTGGATCCCACCACCAAGCACATCTTTCCCTCCCCCTCCCCCCCCCCACTTTCTGCAGGGTTCACTCCCCACACGACTCCCTTGTCCATTTGTTCCTCCCCAGTGATCTCCCTCCTGGTACTTATACTTGCAAGCCAAACAAGTGCTACACCTGCCCCTACACCTCCTTCCTCACTACCATTCAGGGCCCCAAACAATCCTTCCAGGTGAGGCGACACTTCACCTGTGAGTCTGTTGGGGTCATATACTGTGTTCGGTGCTCCCTGTGTGGCCTCTTGTATATTGGTGAGACCCGACATAGATTGGGAGACTGCTTCACCGAGCATCCACGCTCTGTCCACCAGAACAAGAGGGATCTCCCAGTGGCCACCCATTTTAATTCCACTTCCCATTCTGATATGTTCATCCATGGCCTCCTCCACTGTCGGGATAAGGCCACACTTAGGTTGGAGGAACATCACCTTATATTCCATTTGGGTATCCTCCAACCTGATGCCACGAACATCGATTTCTCAGACCTCCAGTAATGCCTCCCCCCACTTCCCCCTCACCAGTAGCATCCCCTTGTCCCTCTCATGTAATCTCCTTGGCCGCCCATCACCTCCCTCTGGTACTCCTCCCCCCTTTAACTTTCTTCCTTGGCCTTCTATCTCTTTTGTCAATCAACTTCATCTTCCCCCCTCCAAGTTTCACCTATCTCCTGGCGTTTCTCTCTTCCCTCCCTCCACCTTTCAAATCTACTCCTCAGCTTTTTTCCTTCAGTCCTGCTGAAAGGTTTCAGCCCTTTTGGCATAGATCTATGCTTTTTTTCCATAGATGCTGCCTGGCCTGCTGAGTTCCTCCAGCATTTTGTGTGTGTTGCTTGGATTCAACCTAGATATAGATGCCCAAGCTCTGGTATAGTGGAACAAGTCACAAGTGTCAGAGACAATGGCACCTCGATACGAGCTAAGATGTCATCAACTGCATGTCAGTTTGACAGGGGCCTACTTAAATTGATTTAAACATATTTCCAGCTTTTAGAGAAATACCTTCCATAAAATAACCTGGCATGTGTAACATTTGGACCAAATATTTACTGTGTGAACATTTGTTAAATGTTTGTGAACATTTACCAGAGCCATCGCAATGTGTTGAACTGCCAGCATCAAAGAAAATTCAGACAAATCTCCAATGATGTAACTGACACACATACTGCCCATGTAGAAATGAATTTCAAAGACAGGAATGAGCTTGGCCCCCAGGGCCGGATTTAGGGGGGCCGGGGCCCCTGGGCTGGAGGTGCTGATGGGCCCCTGCCAACACCGTAAAATGCTGCTGTACCAAGCAAAAAACGGAAAGATCAAAAGCAAAGGTTGTACTGGTCTAAATATCAAAGGTGTGGACCAAGACACTGGTTTAGTACAATACGTAGGCTATAAACTCACAGGCCTCAAGAGGGAGGACAAAAGTAATGCAGATTCTTAGTCTGAAGGACAACATCACCTGTTTCAACACAACAGTTGACACTGTTGATTCCAACGAGATTCAATGTGTGTGGTGCACATGGAACCCACTCAGCAAGTGGATTGATTTCCTTGATGCGGGAGTGTAAGCCCTTGTATGCACCGGACATATTTGCAGCATTGTCATAGCACTGCCCCTGCAGTTGCTTATGTCAATATTCATCACTCCTGAAACTTTGAGCACACACTCACATAAAGCCTCCCCTGTGTGACTCTCAATGGGTAGAAATCGTAAGAATCGTTCCTGAATGTTTCCATCAGTTGACACATAACGTAAAATGAATATGAGCTGATCTACGTGTGCAACATCTGTGCTTGAATCGATGCTAATAGAAAAATATTTGGCCATTTTGACTTCACTGACGATCCCTGACAGAACTCCATCACTCATGAGCTCAATAAACTCCTCACGTTTTAGGTGAAAGATTTGAAGGGGTGCCTGATCCTGCATTTCCAAATTTCTGTATGTGCACCTTCAAAAACAGGTCAAACTCACTTATTTACCTCTAGAATGCCTATGTAGTTGCCATTATCAGGCCTGCCAAATATGTCACAGGAGCTTCAGATAGCCGGTCCCCTCTCGACCAAAAACTTCACAACCGCCACCACTCTTCTCAATACGTCGGTCCAGTAGACACACTCTGGCTCCATCTGCTTTTGCAGTTCTGTATCTATTTTTCCACTGTCAGATGCTAGTGTAACATAGGTCAGTGTCGTTTTCCTGTGGTGTTGGCTATTTTCATGCTCTCCTATGCGCTCAGCGGCATGTTTCCAGTCGCTAAAGCCAGTTTCGAAGATGGGCTGACAGCTACCATCACTGAAGATGCGGCATGCAAAACAAAACACACAGCTGGTGGAAAGCCAGCCTTGATAATGTACTCACCATTTACGAGCTTGCGTTTGAAGTGAAATCTGGAGGAAAAAATGTCTCTGCTGTTTGTATACTCGTTCCAAAGCTTTGATATCCACATCCTTGTTCTGGCAGGACTCCGGCCCTTTCTTAGCCCAGTATGCTTGGACTGAATCATCTAACGTTTCCTTTCCCCAGCGAGCAGGATCAGTGCTGTAAGGATCATCAGTAGCAGTAACGTTAACATTAATGGCGGCCCAACATGGTTGTCGGAGGCCTCTGTGGTCGGGAATCCCAAGGTCATGCTCTCTGCCTCTTCAACGTTAGCCGCTGACTGTGGCAAGGACGGTGGTCCTGTGCTAACGCTGGTGTTAGCGCTAGCTGTTGAACAAGTCTCCATTTGTCCATCTGTCTCAGACTGTGACAAGTGTTATGGTACTGCTGCATCATCGAGAACAGGTTTAAAAATTCTGTCAACTTCAATGTCTTTTTTAATGCTCCTTTCTCACGGTCCTCTTTTTCTTGTTTCTTTTTCTTTTCTGTGCTCCACTCTCGTATTTTTTTTTTGTCTGCCATGATGATAGCTACCTATTTTGGGCCCCTCTGCAGCTCGGGCCCCTGGGCTGCAGCCCAGCCTAGCCCTGCCTAAAGTCCGGCCCTGTTGGCCGCATAGGTGGAAGAAGAGAAATCTCTTCAGAGCACCAGATTACACAAACGGCAGGGCCTGGAGATTTAAAATGGAATGCTTTGCAATTGCATGCCTTTGCCTTTCTTTGTTCTATAAATTGGAACTGCCTAGGTCTATAACTCTGGAATTCCAACCCCCCCCCCCAAATATATGTGTCTTTCTTCCACACTCCCCTCTGAGTTACACCTACTTTTCTGTCCATGCACTTGGGCATTTAACCCAATATCTCCTTACGTAGCTCATGTGAAATTGGGTCACATTAATATTTTGTGAAGTCTGACGGGACATTGATACACGTTGTTCTGCCAATTTCAATGCGACTCAAGACCGGGCAGCAGAAAAACAGCTGTTAGAACCCTGGGTTCGGCAGGTGATCAAACAGGTAGCATTGCCATGCCTAGGGGCCAGGTCAGACTTGGCTGTGTGGCTGCACTACACTCGTTATTAATGCAGATTACAGGCAGACAGTTGGCCATGGTAAGAGAAGGAGCCACGGGCCCATATTTTCTGATGAGTAATAAGAATTATTTGGTCAGGTGAAAGATAAGAGACCAAACACATGGTTTTGAAGCAATCCATAGGAGTCACTTTCCTGTCCAGGATCAGATTAGTAAAAGTCACTTACCGTAAATAAAAGACCCTAAGTACTAGGGATTGTCCTAAACATCTTAAAAGCAATCTCTTCCTCGTAGTAAGATTACACTTGATGTTCTTGCTGTTGTCATCAGAAGGTACAGAAGCCTCTGAACTCACACCACCAAGTTCAGGAACAGTTATTACCCCTTAACCATCAGACTCTTGAACCAAAGGGGATAACTTCACTTGTCCCATCACTGACATGTTCCCACAACTATCATGGATTCTTCATCTCATGTTCTTGGATATTTACTGCGTATTAATTATTATTCCTTTCTTTTTGTATTTGAACAGCTTTGGCATCTTTTGTACCTTGGTTGAATTCCCATGTTAGTGCATCTTTCACTGATTCTGTTATGCTTATTATTCTTTTGTGGATTTCTTGAGTATGCCCACAAAAAATAAATCCCAGGGTTCTATATGATGACATATGTACATTGATAATAAATTTACTTTGAACAAATGCCCCTGTATTCTGAATTCTGCCCCTTCATAACAAGTTCTCTACGCTTTAAGTGGCAAAAGACAACTGTTTTATCCAATGAACTGTGGAAAACTGGGACTCCTCTCCATGAAATCTTTTGGGACTGGACTAAATGAAGGGTTTGTAGGTCAAGGGTATTTGGATTATGGAGGTACTACAAATTGGCAGGAATACCCATGGGTTCGAGAGCTCTATAAAACAGCCAACATTGCTAGCATCTCTAGCTAAAATACTAAACCATGAGAAAGGAAAATAGGCTCAGACAAATTTAAAGAAGGCAGCCAAGACCACCGTGAAAGGTGAAATTGACTTGAAATGCTGAATGATCCATAACTGTTCCTTTAAAAATGTATACACTCTGTGGCCAGTTTATTAGGTACACATGCTCCTTAATGGAAATATCTAATCAGCCAATCACGTGGCAGCAACTCAATACATAAAGGCATGCAGACATGGTCAAGAGGTTCAGAATGGGAAAGAAATGTGATCTAATTTTGACCATGGAACGGTTGTTTGTGCCAGAAAGTGGGGTGGGGGGTGGGGGTTGACTATTTCGGAAACTGCTGCTCTCCTGGGATTTCCATGCACAATAGTCTCTAGAGTTTATGGAGAATGGTGCGAGAAACAAAAATAAATCCAGTGAGTGGCAGTTCTGTGGGTAGAAATGCCTTGTTAATGGGAGAGGTCAGAGAATGGCCTGACTGGTACACGCAGGAAGGCAACAGTAACTCAAATAACCACGTGTTACAACTGTGGTGCGTGGAAGAGCATCTCCTAATGCACAACATGTCGAACCTTAAAGTGGTTGGGCTACAGCAGCAGAAGGCCATGAACAGAAATTCGGGAGGTATCTAACAAAGTGGCCACTGAGTGTAAATCTCACATGTTGGTTCAGTTAGAAACAAGGGAAACATCACGTAACAGGTTAAAGTGGCAAGTGAAAGGCTGCTTGGAACATCAAATTAGTTGGGAGCTATACTTCCAAGGACAGCAGCCCAACAATTTAGCTCATTCACTAATATATCATTCACTCAAAACTTGATAATAATGTATCAAACCTCAAAATAACCACTGGCATTTTAGCCACGAGAGCAATTACATACTCTTTGGAATCAGACACTTTCCCAGAAGCCCTGATTCTAAACCATGGGCTGAAGTCCAGCAGACTGCTATTGCCGTTGGTGTTGTGAGGACCAAGTGTCTCTATGTATCAGGTAGCTTTCTAAAATGACATTCTGCAAGACCTTTTGTTGTTAAAAAAAGAAACAGGAATGTGTAAATACAAGAGGTTCTACATCAGGAATTTGCATTTCTTATGACCTTAAGACTGCACAAAGTGCTTCACAGCCAACAAAGTATTTTTGCTTTAAGGCACATTTGCAATGCAGAAAATGTACTTGCCACTTTATACACATCAGGGTCCTATAAATATCAATGTGATAACAGCCAGATAATCTAGGCATGTTGGCCTTGGGGTAGCTATCAGCCAGGACTGTAGGAAGGGGTTACTTGCTCTTTGAAGTAATGAGATCTCTGATGGGTCAGGCAACAACATGGATGACACTTCTAAAATTACAGTGGATCTGACCATACACTCAGCATTCTGACACACTGGTAGCAAATTATTCCGCTGAACTGCAGCTCAGAATGGATATCATGAGGATTCATGCTATAGACCAGAATGAAACATCTGCAGACTGCTACAATGGATGCATCAAAGTGCTACAGCTCCTTCTTGCATGGTCAGCTTCACACAAGAAGACCAAAAACACAGGGCTTGTTTGTTATGAAGGCTGTTCTAATTTTATTTCCATGACCTGAACACAAAGCTGCTGAGGTGAGTAATATACGATGAAATATGAAAGAACGAGGCTCCCATAAGTCTCCAGTCAGCTGAAATATACCCTTAAGCAAGTAGACTGAATGCATAATGGAAAGCTCACAACAACAAATTTGCTGACTTTTCAACAACATGCCTAGGCACCAAAGCAAGACAATTATGAATGTTTAACACTTTCCTCCCCTACAGCAGTAGGCAAGAAGAGTTGTGTTATACCAACAGCAAATCTCAAAATCTTATTTTACCCTTTTGTGCTAACTGGAACGAACAACACAATGATTCATTGGATTTCCTGTTCTTAAAATAAAATGGCACAGCACTTAAGCAAAGTACTATACTGGAAGAATGCAAACGAATCCTTTGTGATTTTTCTTTGGTTGATTTAAATTACCAATCCCATATAGATTACACTGGTACGACAAATATATGCAGATCAAATCAGACCTGGCCATTAAGGGTAAAGGAGCGAAGTCTAAATCTGTTTAAAGTTTTGGAGAAAGAAGTACAGTATTTGTACTTATTTACCACCTTTATAACCTCAGAACATCTGAAATTTTACAATCAATAAAGCTCTTCAAGGAGCATTCTGACCGTTGCAATATTTTGCACTCGGGCCTGAATGACTTCCGCCCAGGTGCACACACCCCCATCATTGCAAAGTGCTTTGAGAGACTGGTTCTATCACATCTGAAATCCTGTCTGCCCACTACCCTGGACCCCCATCAATTTGCCTATCGCACCAACAGGTCAACAGAGGACGCCATCTCCACGGCACTTCACTCTGCCCTGACCCACCTGGACAGCCCCAACTCTTACGTCAGAATGCTGTTCGTTGACTTTAGTTCGGCATTCAATACTGTGATCCCCTCCAAGCTGATCGTCAAACTTCACCAGCTTGGTATCAGCTCATCCCTCTGCAATCGGACCTTGAACTTTCTGACTAACAGACTCTAATCAGTTAAGTTGGACAACCTCTCCTCCTCCACTCTCACCCTGAACACCGGCGTGCCTCAAGGCTGTGTGCTGAGCCCTCTTCTGTACTCCCTTTTCACCTATGACTGCGTTCCTGTACATGGTTCTAACTCCATAATCAAGTTCGCAGACGACACCACGGTGGTTGGTCTGATCAGAGGAGATGACGAGACGGCCTACAGGGACAAAGTCCAGTACCTGGTCACGTGGTGTGCCAACAACAGCCTGGCCCTTAACACCCAGAAGACCAAGGAGATCATTGTGGACTTCAGGCATGCTAGGAGCCACACTCACGTCCCCATCTACATCAATGGAGCTGTAGTGGAGCGTGTATCAAGCTTCAAATTCCTTGGTGTCCACATTTCTGAGGATCTCTCCTGGTCCCTGAACTCCTCCATCCTGATCAAAAAGGCGCAACAGTGCTTTTATTTCCTGCGGAGCATCAAGAAAGCTCACCTCTGTCCCAGGATACTGACGGACTTTTACCGCTGTACCATTGAGAGCATACTCACCAACTGCATCTCAGTGTGGTATGGCAATTGTCCCGTATTGGACCGCAAAGCACTCCAGTGTGTGGTGAAAACTGCCCAGCGGATTATTGGCACCCAATTGCCCACCATTGAGAACATCTACCATAAACGCTGCCTGGACAGGGCAAAATGCATTATCAAGGATGCATCTCACCCTAACCATGGACTTTTTACTCTCCTCCCATCCGGTAGGCGCTACAGGAGCCTCCGCTCCCGCACCAGCAGGCACAGGAAGAGCTTCTTCCCTGAGGCCGTGACCCTGCTGAACCTCACATCACAGCGCTAAGCAGTATTGCACCCATATTGTACTGTCTCAGTACTTTTATATTTGTGTGCTGTAGCACTTACTTTTTATTCACAGTTATTTTGTAAATAACACTATTCTTTGCATTTCTGGTTAGATGCTAACTGCATTTCATTGGCTTTGTACCTGTACTTGACACAATGACAATAAAGTTAAATCTAATCTAATCTAATCTAATTTTGGAATCCTGGAACCAATTTTGACATAGCAAGCATTCACCAACAACTCTCCAGGAATACCAGTTAAACCTTTAGGCAATGAGGGTTGCACATTAACTTGAACAGTTGGGAAGACGTTGCTGCTCTCTTTAGAATAACTCCTTTGGATTTCCTGCGATTACCTAAAATGATATATTGAAGGAGAAATCAGAGCAAATACGCAAG
Source organism: Mobula hypostoma (assembly GCF_963921235.1). Classification (NCBI taxonomy): domain Eukaryota; kingdom Metazoa; phylum Chordata; class Chondrichthyes; order Myliobatiformes; family Myliobatidae; genus Mobula; species Mobula hypostoma. Next base: position 88,880,205 of record NC_086097.1, read on the forward strand.
AAGGTTTTCTGACAACTACAAAAACACCAAGCCAGTCGTAAGGAGAGACTGTGATATCAACTGTTAGTACATCTTGGAGCGTTGGAGTTTGGAGTTCAATTCTGCTCTCATCTCTAAGGAATGCGTACCTCCTCCCCATGGAATGTGTGGGTTTTCTTCAGCTGCTCCGGTTTCCTCCCACATTCCAAAGACATGGCAGTTAGTCGGTAACTGATCACTGTAAATTGTCCTGTGGTTAGGCTAAGGTTAAATCGGGGGTTGCTGGGTGTCTTGGCTCAAAGACGACAGATAGATAGATCAAGCAAGCCAGTGTAAGTGTTACAGGGCACAGAATTCATGCAACCACACACTGATAGTCTCCCTGTGTACTTTCCCTGCAAAGGTGCTTCTCAATATCCTTCCAAATAGTTAATGCTCATTGAAAGCTGAGTAGTGTAAACAGACCTCTTTGCTTTCTTAATACTAACAGAGATTTTGATCTTGATCCTTATTACTAATGTTATGGATACAACACCCAAACCCCATGCGGTCAATTGCCTCTGCTATTCGCCAATCTTCATTAATTGGTTTATGTAAATACACTGTAAACATACATTAGGCTGCCTACTCTCTCTAGTTTGATTCTGTCCGCCAACCTTCCGGTGCCATTTATCACAACCAATTGTTCTGGCATAAGTCTCTCCTAATTAATGCTACCTTCCTTGCCCCATCCCTGCCAAATTAATATAATCCTTTCTCCACTACACGACTGGAATTTTCTGAGAACGTTTTGTTAAGATGATCAGGACCACATCTCTCATTGCTTCTGTCCTGACGAAGGGTCTCGGCCTGAAACGTCAACTGTACCTCTTCCTAGAGAATGCTGCCTGGCCTGCTGCATTCACCAGCAACTTTGATGTGTGTTGCTTGAATTTCCAGCATCTGCAGAATTCCTGTTGATCTCATTGCTTTTACCCACTCCTGAATTGATCCCAACGCTCCAAGAGTTTTAAAAACCGTCACTGCTGCACCATCCCTTGAAGCACACAGTTACGTAAGAAAAACAGGGGGAAACAGCTGGAGGTTAATAAAGCAAAGAAATCTCAGATGTGAAAAGGAGAAATACAGAAACACTCAGCAGATCAGGCAGCATCTTGGAAAAAGAAACAGTTCATGTTCCATGTCAGAGAACTAGACAGAGAGAAGCAAGTCAAAAATAGATGGGGGAGGGGATTAGGTAGAACAAAGGAAATATCTCTGGTTGGGTAAGGTAGGATTATGCAATATGGCAGATAAGACCATTTTGGGCACAGTACGGTGGTGTAGTGGTTAGCACAACACCGTACAGTACTGGCAACCTGGGTTCAATTCCCACTGCTGCCTGTAAGGGGTTCATACTCACTCCCTGTGACCGCTTGGGTTTCCTCCATGTGCTCCGGTTTCCTCCCACAGCCCAGAGACAAACCGGTTGGTAGGTTATTTAGCCATTGTAAATTGCCCCATGATTAGGCTAGGGTTAAATCGGGGGTTGCTGGATGGGGGCAGCTCAAAGGGTCGAAAAGGCGTATTCTGCACTAGATCACAATAAATAAAGGTTATTAGAATCAGATTAGGATAAACTGTCTGTGTAATGTGATGCCAGTGACACAGATCAGAATGTACAATAAAAAAAGAAAAGGAAAGAAAACTGTTAATGATTAGTGTCTTTTTTAAACTGGAGAGAAGTACATATTGGATTTCACAGAAATTAGTACAAGGACCATTGTTTTCCTTAATACATGGGTCCTCCCCAAAGTTACATCCTCATTATTCAATATATTTTATTCCAGATAATTGTTCATAACCTGAACAAGTTAGAAACACAGCTACGAACTGAGTTCCATACAGAAGATCCCTGCAAACCCTCCATAAGCAGCCAGCAAATCTAACCCCCCCAGTCTCCCAGAGGTCCTTAGTATCTACAGGCTGGACACAGAATGGATATGTGTCAGCTGGGGAGGACCTGTTTATGAAAGATCTGGTAACAATTACCAAATGACACAGAACTTAGAACTGTAGTGAAGTATGGGGAAGACAATAAAAGACTTCAAGGAGACATACAGGAGAAAGCTCGGGGATGTAGAGGTAGGCACACATTAGACTTAGGAAGTATATAGTGTTATATTGCAAAGGGAAAATTGAGAAGAGACAACATTTTAGGGACAATCTCCTGAACAGGTTTAAGAATAAAGATCTCAGAATATATGCATATTTTACTATACAACTGGCAAAGCAGGTCAAGAAAGTGATCAGAAAATCAAACTGGGTCTTGGGTGTCATAAACAAGTTGTGATAAATCTTTATAAATCTTTATAAATCTGTGGCCTGGCCAGCATCCACTTCTGAGTGTCACACTTTAAGAAACACCTAAAGGCTTTAGAAAAGGCAAAACAAGATTAATGAAATGGGATTGGTGTAAATAGCCATTTTGGTTGACATGGTGGAGCTGGACCAAAGGGCCGATTTCTATAGTTCAATGTATGTATTAATCTGTGAAAATCATTCCTGGAAATATGGATATAAGTTATGTGAAGTGACTGGAGAAGCTGAGGTGTTCTCTGTGGAACAGAGGAGGTCGGAAGAATATCTGATAAATGGATTTAAGATCACAAAGAGCACACATACAATGTGTTAAAAGTAGCAGTAGTGTCATAAATCAGGAGATGAAGCTGACAGGCAAAGGATTTAAAACTGATGTGAGGAAAAACATTTTTATGCACAAGTGTTTGAGGTATGGAATGTTCTGCCAGGGAAAGTAGTGAAGGGATATACAATTCAAAGTAAGCTGGACAACTGCTTGAAAGGAAACAACAGTAAAATTAGACTATGGGCAGGGCTGAATGGAGTGTGCTCATAATTCTTATATTGTACAGCATGACTCAGCTTTCAGACAATTGCATTCAGGTTCAGTTATTTGACAGTGAGAGGGATGAAACCAATGGGGTTTATGACAGTGGCTCAACACAGTATCAGCATCAGACAATAAAATGTCACAATTTAAGGGGAATTTAAAGGTGTGGGAGAAATGAGAGCCTGGCAGAGCCAGGAATCAGGAGTGTACGGGGAAGCTGATGCAGGTAATGTCAAAGGCGATCATCTCAGTGAGAAAAAGGAGGAAGCCAAGGAAGGATCATGGACATTTTGTGAAAATGATACAGAAGCTGTTGCAAGTGATTCTCTAGCTATAGCTAAATGAGAACAGACCCAAACAAGCATCGTGGCATCCAGATAGATGATGACCAGGAGTGGGAGGAACACATGTTCAATTGTGCCAAAGACTCCAGACCTGTTAGGCAGGGTCTGACCTCCTTTGCCACACAATGCTTTCGATTACTTTGATCATTGTTTCCTTACTCTGACTGGGCCTCAAACTGCATTAGAAAGTGAACAAACTACACACAAGTCACCAATATTGTCTGGAACACCAGGGGGATATTCCCTGCTCCTCTATCATCTATGTTCATCCGAGCAAGAGTCAAATATTTGTTCAGCATAATACCCTGACATCTCCTAAGGGCTGAAGATGGTTGAGACCGCTTTCATGAAGCTCATACAAACTTGCTTCCGCAAAAACACCAGCAGGCACAGATGCACGGGAATACACTCTTCTTCTGGCCAAGACACCCACAGGGATAATGGCAACCATGCATTTGGGTGCAAGACCAAACTGAATTTGGATTTTCATGTTCCAGAACTTCTGCATGTCCTAAGCATTTACAAAATATTTCATACAATTTCTCTTGAAGCTTCTACATCCTACCGCTTCCATGGGCCATTCGGACCTTCCCAAATTGCTTTATTGCCAATTTCAAACAGCAGACACTATTGCAATACAACGCCACAGGTGCCAAACTGCAAGCTTTTAAATCCACCTGAGAAAGCCAATGGGGCATCAGTTTCAAAAACACTAGAAGGTCTACAGATGCTGGAAATCCAAAGCAACATACACACAAAATTCTGGAAGAACTCAGCAAGTCACGCAGTGCCTAAGGAAATGAATAAACAGTTCAGGCCAAGACTCTCTTTCAGGACTGGAAAGGAAGGGGGAGGATGCCAGAATAAAAAGGTGGGGAGGGAGGGGAAGGAAAATAGCTAGAAGGGGATAGGTGAAGCCAGGTGGGTGGGAAAGATAAAGAGCTAGAGAGCGTAGGAATCTGATAGGAAGGAAGAGTGGCCCTTAGGAGAAAGGGTAGAAGACGGGGACTCAGGGGGAAGTGAGAAGAGATAAAAGGCCAGAGTGGAGAATAGAAGAGGAGAGGGGGAGGGAAAAATCCTCTTACTGGAAAGAGACAATGTCCATGCCATCAGGTTGGAGATTACCCAGACAGAATACAATATGCTGTTCCTCCACCTTGAGGGTGGCCTCATCATGGCACAAGAGGAGGCCATGGACCAACATGTTGGAATGGGAATCAAAATTACAGTGAATGGCCACTGGAAAGTTCCGCTTTTGGTAGATGGAGTGGAGGTGGTCAATGATGCAGTCCTCCAATTTATGAAGGGTCTCGCCAATGCAGAGGGGGCCGCATCAGGAGCACTAGACACAATAGATGACCCCACCAGATTCTCAGGTGAAGTGCTGCCTCACCTGGGAGGGCTGTTTGGGGCCCTGCCTTGGAGGAGAATAGAAAGGTGCAGCACTGAGGCTGCTTATAGGGGTAAGTGCCGGGTGGGAGAGTAGTGGGAAGGGACGAATGGACAAGGGAATCACAGAGGGAGCAGTTGCTGCAGAAAGCAGGGGGGCAGGGTGGAAAGATATGTTGGTGATAGGATCCCTTTGGAGATGGTGTAAGTTTGGGAGGATGATGTGTTGGATGCAGAGGCTTGTGGTGGTCGGTACGGACAAGAGGAAATCTACCACTGTTAAGGTGGCAGGAAGGGGTGAGGGCAGAAGTTCAGGAAATGGAGGAGGAAGGGAAGCCCGTTATTTGAAGGAGGCCATTCTGATGTCCTGGAATAGAAAGCCGCATGCTGGGAACAGATGCGGTGGAGATGAGGGAACAGAGGAAAGGAAATAGGTTTTGTTACTGGAGACTGGATGGGAAGAGGTATAGTCATGATAACTATAAGAATCAGTAAGTTCATAAAAGATGTCAGCTGACAGTGTCTCTCCAGAGATGGAGACAGAGAGGTTGAGAAAGGGAAGGAAGTGTCAAAAATGGACCAAGTGAATTTGAGGGCAGGGTGGAAGTTAGAGTCAAAGTTGTTGAAATGAACAAGCTCAGCATGCGGTATGAAGCAGCACCAAAGCAGTCATCAATGTAGCAGAGGGTGAGCTGGCAAGCATTACCAGGGAAGGCTTGGAACATGGACTGTTCTGCGTAGCCAATGAAGAGGCAGGCATGGCTGGGGTCCATGCGTGTGTCCCTCCGAGTCTGGAGAAAGTGAGAGGAGCTGAAGGAAAAATTGTTGAGAGTGAGGACCAGCTCTGCCAGACGGAGAAGGCTAGTGATGGAGGGGAACTGGTTGGTTCTTTTATTGAGAAAGAAGCAGGCAGAGCTTTAAGGCCTTTGTGATTAGGGGGAGGGGATCGATGTCTATTCCCTCCCCCCCCCCCAATTATGAAGGGACTGGACATCCATGGTGAAAATGAGGGGGTCAGAGGCAGGGAATTGAAAGTTAGTGAAGGGATCAAGAGCAGGAGAAGTGTCATGGATGTAGGTGGGAAGGGACAGAACCAACAGGGATCAAAATGAGTCATCAGTTCAATGTTTCTTGTAGAAAATGGCACAAAACACAGCAAGTGCTGTTATGAATTTGGAGGCTTCAGCTCTGTGGTCCAATCATTACAAGTTAGTTCACCTACATCCCGCTCAGATTCAGATATACAAACAACTGAACCACAGCTGTAAGTAAAGATGCTATTTGCAGGCAAGTACACTGATTACAGGGTGTGGTACAGTGGTATATGTGCTTTCACTCTGTCCCTTTCCTGGACTTGCCATCACCACAATCAGTTACAGAAAGCAGAAGATAGCTCTGCCGTTTAAGAATCTGCCACCAGAACCACAGTAGATCAAGACAATGCTACTTCCAAAATTTATGGTCACTTTAGAGATAGAAGAGATTGCAATGCTGAAATCTAGAGTAAAAACACATTACTAGAGGAACTCAGCAGGTCAAGCACCAGCTTTTGGGGGGGGGGGGCTGGGAGGAGGGGGAGGAATTTGCAAAATCCTTAAGTGGATTTTGAGTTCACTGTTCTCAAGTTGTTAATATGGGAATAAATAAAACTAGGTTTTCCAATAAGCCACTGCAGATTTCCTACCTTGAGCGTTAGGAACCTGGGGTGGTGGAGTGTTGGGGGGGGGAACGCAGGAGGGGGAAGTGGATGGGAATGTGAGGACAACAAAATGGTTGCTTGACATTCAGCATTGGCGTGATGGACTAATATTTTCATGCTGCATGTCTCAATGAGCACTGTAGTACTATAAACTGGTCCTTTCACCGAATTTATGGAACTAAGAACACTGTTGTCTCCATTCAGCACTTGCCCGGTCATAGGGAACAGGAAAGAAACTGCACTAAAACCACACCTTACTGACATTTGGGGTCCTGAAGACCTTATGGCTAATGAAATGTTTCTGAAGTCCAGTCACTAACATAGAATAGGAGACACGGTCACTGGCAGTCCTACAAACAGCAATGAGTAAATAACCAGAAAATCAGTTTTAGTAGCATTAGATAAGAAAGAAACATTCACCTGGACTCCAAACTTCCTTGAACAGCAGCAGGAGGTTTACACATCTGTGTCTGTTTAGTTGTGCCTCAGATCATCTGATTTTAAAAAAAGCAGCAACACCAAACATTTTAATTCCAGTTTCCATTCTCATTCCAACATATCTGTCCACAATTTCCTCTATTGCCACGATGAAGCCACTCTCAGGTTGGAGGATCAACACCTCATTTTCCACCTGGATAGATTCCAACCTGAAGGCATTAACACTGATTACTCCAACCTCTGGTAATTTTCCCCCTCCCTTTCCTCAAATTCCCCTCTCTTTCTTCTCCTCACCTATCATTACCCCCTGATGCCCCTCCTCCTTCCCTTCCTCCTATGGTCCATTCTCCTCTCCTATCAGATTCTTTCTTGTCCAGCCCTTTATCTTTTCCACCTATCAACTCCCAGCTTCTTACTTCATCCTCCCTCCCCCATCCACCTGGATTCACCAATCACCTTGAAGCTTGTACCCATTCCTCTGCTCCCACCTTCTTATTCTGGCTAAAAGATCAGCAGAGCATCATTGGGCCTGTATTGTGCTGTACTGTTCTATGCTCTATGTTCTCTCTTTATACAGCATCTTCCACAACTTCTGGACATTCCAAGGCATTTTGCAGCCATTGAAGTGCTCTTGATGTTTGAATTCTATTGCAAAATTGACCAAATGGAACAAAGCTAAGTGTAAATGGAAGAGTTACAGGGTATATGGAAAGAGGGAATGGGGATGATTAACTGGGATTTAGTACAGACCCAAGAAGGTTGAAAGACCTCCATCCTTGTTGCAGTCAGTTTGCCTGTAGGTAAAAATCACACAGTAAGCAACAATATAATAACCAGGGGGATTTACCTCTTCCATCTATTACCTTTTTACTTCATCCCTCCTCACCCCCACCCACCCACCTAATGCTTGCCAGCATGTACTCCCTCCTCACCTCCATTTTCTTATTCAGATTTCTGCCCCCTTCCTTTCCAGTCCTAAACAAGGGTCTCTGCCTGAAATGCCAAACTGTGCATTCCCCTTCATAGATACTGCTGAGTTCCTCCAGCATTTTGTGTGTGTGTAGCTCCAAATTTGGAGCTCTCCTTCAGTCGGCATACCTTCTCTGTTCAAGCCTCAAATGGAAGCTAGTAGTTTACCACTGACAAGGCAGGCATCACTGACATAACTGATGTCCCACCATGCTCAAGTTCAGCTTCTATCCTGTTGTCATCAGAGTCTCAAATGATAAGACGGACACTTGACCTCACACTCCACGTCCTTGTGGACTTGCACCTTAGTGCAGTGCAGGCGGACAATTGCTCTGTATTTTTATTATTGTTTCCCCTTGTACAACCTTAATACTTTGTTGTAATGAAATGAACTGTACAAAATTTTTCAATGTACCTCGATATGTGACAATAATAAACCAATCTCATCTTTCAGTCCAAATGTTGCACATTATTTCCCATCCAGAAAACTGAATACAAGCAACAAACTGGCATTCCCTGTGCAGGACTGAATGAATTGTAATTACATTATTATTGCCACATGTACCAAGGCACAGTGAAAAAGCATTTTTGTTTGTATGCCTTCCAGAAAGACTGCTGCAAACACAAGTATGTTCAGGTAGTAAAACAGAAAAAGAGAAGACAGAATATAACAGCACTTGCATTGGTGTAGGTAATGTTATCATTAAAGTTACTACAGCACGGAATTAGGACCAGGAGTATGCCAGTTGAACCTTCTGCTCTGCCATTCATCGAGATCATTAATCTTCTCCCTCATTGTCTTTCGGTTGTATTATCTCCAATTCCTCAATTCCTTTGAGATCCCAGCTTCCTTTCAGGAAGGTCCCCAACAAGTGGTTCAATCTCTCAGCAAATGTTCACTTTACATTTCCCTTTTCACTGTTGGTGGGAGTTTACTGTGTGCAAATTGACAGCCCTGCTGCCTCTACCATATCAGTCCTTATATTTTCTAAGTATGTCATTGGTAATCACATCAATGTGGAACATACTGAGGCTTATAGGTTCAGCTTTCCCCATTCACTGCTATCAGCATGTTTATCACAGCCTCGAACCATTTGGTCTACCTGTGCCAAAGTAAATGATGCTTTAAACTCCAACATAAACACACTCTTCAATTGCTCAGTCACAGTACAATGCACTCATTCTTGTGCTTCTGTGTTCCAGAAGGCTTCACAACCTTGAGGTTTTCGGACAAATCTGTGCACTGTGCACACACACATGAAATTACACCCACTCTCCCCAAACAAGCACACAGGCCACAGTTGTATTACAAGATCACCTGTCTAAAAGGTGGCTGGTAGGATCAAACTTACAGTTCGCTCTGTACCTCCTACACTACTCATGTAAGGAAATGGTCCCATTTTCTGGTGGACACAGCCAAATATCTCTCAAGAGGAATGAAAGGGCCAAAGATAGACCAATAGCTTTTTGACAAGATTTGAATGGTACCATCCAATAGAAACCTCCGACCGACTACAGGTGTAGATAGGGTGACACAAGTTTAGCCTCTAGCACCAGTCTGTTGCAACATTTCTCACACAAAGCACATATTAATGTAGTTAGAACATTAATAAGCATCTCCCAACATTCAGTAACCAAGGGGTAGCATCAAGAATAGCACAATTTCCATTTTACCAAGAAGAGTAGAGAAAGATCAAAGGTCTCAGCAATATTGCAGTGCAAGTGAGAACACTGATATCATGGGCCCAATAACACTTTCTGCAGTTCTTAATTAACTAATCAGAAATATATTAGGATTCACAACGTGACGATTGTATTCTGTGCATTCTAGGTTACAACTCCGCTGAGATGCTTAATATGCCAGCCAGTAACCTGAAGTGCAAAGAACCTACTTCACTGCACATCTGCAAATGCACCTCAGCTTCCACAGAAGTGGGCATGGTTTCGCTAATTCTCGGCTTAAATTTCACATTGGTGCCTATGCAGATTCCAACTTAATACAAAACTCGAAATCACACTGAACTTAAGAAAGGGCTAAAATATAGACTGCTTTGGAATAACGGAAATTATCAAATGCAAGTCTACCTGCACGTTCAACTCACTCGTGGAGGCCAGATGTTTCACACAGATCATTACGATGCTATGTAGGGGCCCGTTAGAAGCATTACTATTTCTTCACGATAACAATCAGTGTATTGAAACTACCAGCAGTGAATTCCAACACATTAGCTTGCAGTTCATTAAAGACCGTTATTCCTTCTCTTCGAGAGGTGTCACATGCACACTTCCCGCAAACAAATCCTCCGCATGCTTTACATCTCGAGCGGGTGAAAACAGCGAAGAAAGTTACTTGGCAAACTCGAACGTTAATAAATTCAAATCTTTCTTGCCTACTGCACGTGAACGCAGCTCTAAGCTGTATCCCCCCCCCCCTCCCCCCAGGTACAAGCCTCCTTACCTGGTCTGCACCAGAAACTAGTTCTAAAATACATAGCATCATCCAGCCAAAAACTCCAAAGATCATCTTGAATCTGTCAAAACCCAAAACGTCTCGAAGGCGCCGACTTCTGCAGGTTTCTCTTAGAAAGAAAGCCCTTCTAGGCGTGTTTTGTTCTTTTGTAGAACTCTTGCTCCCAAATGAGGGTTGAAGTTTTGACTTGGTCTGGTCCGGAATATTTATCGTCCGTGCATCTGTGTGGTTTGCAAATCCAGAGAATTAGATGCTGCGAGTTTGATTGACGTCTAGAAAGCTCTGCGAGCGTGTGTGCGGAGAAAAACGTGGGTGGGGTGTGGTGCGAGCAGGAATGAGTTTTGCGGAGATTTGGAAATTTATTTTTTTGCCAGTTATTCTGGGCAGGAAATCCACGCTGTGAAATAATGCCAAACGCCTGAAGTTAACCGGTTTCTATTTATTTAGACTGTCACGCCTTGATGGCTGTTCACATCTCTTACAGATCAAATACCCTGTCTGAACATAACAAATTTGTTTTATATCCAAGGCAGCAATACACTGTTTCTGTTAAAGGCCATTCAGTACGGGGAGAAAATACATGTTTGAAAGAATATCGAAAAATTTATGACAAGTTCATAAGCAATGTTAAACCTGGAAATAAGGAGTTCCTGGAAACGGACCGAGGTAAAATGCAAATTGGTTTATTATCACATGTACCTTTGCATACCGTCCATACAAATCATTTTATCTTATCAGGGCATGGAGTTAGTACCAGAGAAAATAATAATGCAGAATGAAGTGTTACAATCACAGAGAAAGTGCAATGCAGTTTCTCAGTCAGGTGCAAGACCGCAATGAGGTAGGTTGAAGTCAAGAATTCATTTTATGGTAGGAGGGACATTCGATAGTTTTATAACAGCGGGATAGAAGCAGTCCTTGCACTTGGTGGCACATACTTTCAGGCTTTTGCATTTTGTACCTGATGGGAGGGGGAGAAGAAAGAATATCTGGGGTCTGGGGTCACGGTCGGTGGTCTCTGTATTATGCCGGTTGCTTTACTGAGGCATTGAAAGGTGTAGAAAGTTTAGAGTGATAATATAAAAAGATTTCTCCCTGCTTATTTTTAGTCATACATAGCTCAGGGTGGCACAGGCTTGCCGTTGACTCAGAATGCCACAGTTTCAGGTTCACTCTCCAGAAGTGTGAAACAGTCCAGTCAGTCCACTGAAACCACACCAGCCATCTATCACACACTGATTCCACTTTCTCTCCCCCACACTCCCCTCAGCCACCCTCAGATTCCGACATCCCAAGGACAGTTTACAGTGGTCAATTAATCTATCACTCTGCATGTCTTTGTGATACAGGAGAAAATCAGAAACCTCTAGAGGAAACTTTCGTGGTCACAGGCAGTGCATTCAAACTTCATGTACATAGGAATGTCAGGATTGAATGCAGGTCACGGGAGCTGAGAGATAGAGACCCTACCAACTATTACTCCAATAAAGGTGTATAGTACTGTTTGCTACAATGCAGCACAGACAGTTCAGCACCAGTATGGGGATAACACACCAATAGCAATGGTACCTTTTTGATCGTATGTTAAACTGTGGCTGTCATCTGAGGTGGATGAAAAGGTGTGATCACCATTTGCAAGAACAACAAGGACCAGCAATAATATTGATATTCCCCTCAGAGCTTCGGCAATATATCTGAGATCTTACAGTGCAAAAATTGCTCATTGCAATTCTGACAGCACTGGGCTTTGGGAAGTATTTAACTGGCTGCAAAGAACTTTGAAATATCCAGAGCTGATTAAAATGAAGTGCAAATGAAAAGCATTTCATTTCCTTAATAGTAAGCAATCATTCAGTTGCTGTGATGTTATGAAATAGCAAAAAGAAAAATTTCAGTGAGATAGGTCTGATTAACAAGGTTCGTGAGGGACATGATGAAAAGGGTGTGTGTGTTGCACTTCCAAGAATGAGTGTGATATAGTGCTATCATGCTCTATGGAATGAAAACTCAAGTTCAAGTTTATTGTCATTCAACCATACGCATATACAGCTAGACAAAATATCATTCCTCTGGGGCCAAGGTGCAAAACACAGTACATACAGTCCCACACAGCTCATATAGTTATGATCCAGCACATAGTCACAGAATAATATTAGTACAAGTTACATGGCCTGAATATTTACAGCTTCGCATAAAGTGTGAGGTGCATTTGTACATCAGACAGTATAATGTTACTAGCAGTATTATAATAGAAACAAGTAGTGTAAATATGTGAAACAGCAGTGATAAAAGATGAAAAAGTAACCAGTCCGATCAATGACCAGGGCATTCAGGAGGGTGTACATGTGTGCTGAGTGGTAGCAGTGTGTTATGAAGTCTAACAGTAAGAACAATATACTAATACCTATTTTATTCAGTTCAATTAAAGAGATCACCAGCTGCTCACTCCCATTCAGTAAAATATTGACCATCTCCCTGTGTAGTTACCCCCCAAATAAAACACCAGTTCCTTCGCAATTAACCTACCCACATTTCACAAATTGAATAAAGTCATCGAATTCACTGATTCATCCCAATTAAATAGAACAAGGCTAATTCTTTCCCAGTCACCATTATGCAATCAAGTACAAAGATAACAATTCATTTGCATTCAGGATAAGAAATAGAATATAAATGAATAATTATGTCCAATTAATTGTAAATTGAACAATTCTTTCTGTTCACCACAATCCCACAGTGCTAAAGTGAATACAGATCAATTTATGATTTTAAGATATCTACAAGATCCTAGCATTATGAGACAATATAAAGCATCATTTCCATATTAAGTAAAATATTGATAATCATTTCATTGTCCTTTACTATAATTAATAAACATCAGAATACTAATTCCCTTCCATTCACAAGTAAACTGAATTGTCAAAGATAAATTATCTTCCTATTTGTCTCAATTAAACAAAATTCCCCTAAAGAAAAACCATTTCTTTTCACCTCAATTAAATGGAATTTCAATAACTTGCTCTTATCTCATTCAGTAACATTACAGTTCACCTTTAAACTCATCACAATTAAAACAGACTTCATAAAAGCCTCGAATAATTTACTATAATTAAATAGAATTCAAATTGAGCTACAGTATTAGTTTACCATGCTTCTTAACTTAATGAATTCCCAATAATTCAATCACCTTTCAACTCATTGCATTTCAACAGAACATTTGCAAATCTAATTCCATTTGGATTAATTAAATAGAATATTGCTAGATTAGTTCCTATTCACTCCAACCAAATAAAGCAGTCCTCTCCTAATTCACTTCAATTAAATAAAATATTCAAATAGATTTCCCATTGATTGTAATTAACAAATTAACAGAATCAATCTCTCTAATATTGCCATTGAGGAACAGCAGAATGATCATTTTTGCATCCATCTGAATGTAAGAAAATTAGCGCAATTCTATTTTGTTCGTCATATTTAAATAGAATTCACAATGGCTTCACGTTTGCTACAATTGAACTATTTCAACAGACTTTCCAAATTGCTTTAATTAGTAGATAAGCCTCCACTTCATTAAATAAATGTCTATTAAACTAACCCCTTTTCAATGTTTCTATTTCATTGAATTCTAACAGAACAAATCCCTTTCTCATTCACCTATTTAAACTCAAGGTTATTAATTCAGCACATCACTGAAACCAGCCGACCCTCCATTGTCTTTCCTTACACTTCCCGCTGCCTCAGTAAGGCAACCAACATAATCAGTCCTGGTGAAGGGTCTCGGCCAGAAGCATCGACTGTACTCTTTTCCATAGACGCTGCCTGGCCTGCTGAGTTCCTCCAGCATCTTGTGTGCTGCTTTGGATTTCCAGCATCTGCAGATTTCCTCTTGTTTGCAGTCAAAGTCCACCACCCACTACAGACATTCTTTCTTCTCCCCCCTCACATCACAAGAAGGTACAAAATCTCAAGGACAGCTTCTACATATGGATGGCATGCAAAACAAGTTTTCCCACTGTATCTCAGTTCATGTGACATAATAAACCGATTTACATTTCCCATCCATTTATATTGACTGTTAATAAATATACTCTACCTCCCATTCACATTGGCTAAATAGCATTCCGATGAACCTTCTCAGCCTCATCATTTGAAAAGAATATCAACAGGCCAATCCCTTTCCTGTTCAGTAACTAAAAGTCTCAGTCCTTATGACACAGGAAGAGGCCATTAATTTATGAAGCTTGTGCTCCATCCTTTCAAAGCAATCCCATCAATCTCATTGCCTTGCTCTTTCCCACGAAAATTATGCAGACACAAGAGAATGCAGATTCTGGGATCTGGAGTGGACAAATATGCTGCCAAAAGTACCACAGCAAACTTCACTGTAAAGATGACCCTCTGCGTTTTGGCCATTCAGGTTACAGACGTCCACCTTTACAGAATTCACAAATCACCCTCCAAACATTTGAGATAGAGTCACTACAGCACAGAAGCAGGCCTTTTGGCCCATCGATTCCACGATGAACTATAAATCTACCCAGTCCTATCGATCTGTACCCAGACCACGGGCCTCCATGCCCCTCTCATCCATTTACCTATCAAAATTTCTCTTCAATGTTGAAAGCAATCCAAAATCTACCACTTCAGCTCATTCCACACTCCCACCACCCTCGGAGTGAAGATGTTTTTAAATTTGTTATTTAGTGATACAGTGTGGAGTAGGCCCTTCCAGCCCTTTGAGCCATACCATCACCCTAGCAACCACCGACATACCCAGATAACCCAAACCTAATCGCAGGACGATTTACAACGACCAATTGACCTTCGCTGCAGGTCCTTGGACTGAGGGAGGAAACCAGAGAACGCAGAGAGAACCCACGCATTCTACGGGGAAGACGTACAGAGACTCCCTACAGAATGGTGCCGGAATTAAATTCCGAACTCCGGAATACCCTGAGCTATAATAGCGTCGCGCTAACCGCTCTGCTACTGTGATGTGCGTGAGTTCCCTTTGGACAGTTCACCTTTCACCCTTAACCCATGACCTTCAGTTCTAACTTCACCCAACCTCAGTGGAAAAGACCTGCTAGCATTTGCCCTGTCTGTACCTGTATATATAATTTTATATACCTCTATCAAGTCCACCCTTATTCTCCTGCACTCTGGGGATTAAAGCCCTAACGTATTCAATTTTTCACTATAACTCAGGTTCCCAAGTCCTGGCAATATCCTTGTGAATTTTCCCTGCACTGTTTGAATCGTATTAGTATCTTTCCTGCCAGTCAATATGGAATAAAATTCATTACCATGGAATTTGTGTGAAAAAGAGAAAATAAATCAATTTAATTTTTTCTTCAACTTGCATTTCTTGAAGCATGTGCAGATTACACATCTTCACCATACAGAAAATCATGATATGCACAATTTTCTAGGAACACAGCCCCTCTGTAATGCTGGGATTACTTGCATTGAGTTTCATCTGTCACTTGCTTGCCTAGTCAAACAATCCATCTATGTGTGTTTCCCTGTCTATTGCTATTTGACTCATTGTTTATCACAGTTCCAGCTTTATATCATCTGTAAACTGGAAATCTTACCCTGCACATGTGTTTCCAAATTTTAATATATATTCAAAAAACACTGGCCTCTGGGTAAAATCGTGTCCGCTTCCAAAAAACAACCACTTACAGCTGCCCTCTGCCTTTAAATGAATATACAGCCCACGCTCCTTCTGATCAATTAGTCCCATCGACCTCAATTTTGGTAACTAGCCCTTTGCAAGGGATTTGTCAGACATTTTCTTAAATTCCATATGGATAGCATCTACAGCCCATCTTCATTTATCTCTATTACAACATCAACTATTCAATCCTATTACTTAAACCAGATATCCTTTTAAGAAAGGGGCTCCCAGTCTAGGGTCTACAGACCCCTTGGTTATTGGTAGGGGTCAGTGGCATAAAAAAAGGGTTCTTAAAGTTTTCTTAAGTCAAACTGCGTATTAAAGATTTCCCAGGTTATTATTTCTAGAATCCAGTACAATACTGAAGTGGCCCATTTTTCATGTTTTTGGGTTAGACTGGAAGTTAACAGCAAACTATTCCATCATTTCCATTCCCATCTCTTTCAGCAACCCAAGAGCTATCCTCCCTGAATTTGATTGTTTGCTTGCTTTAAGCTGAGCAGTCTTTTCAGTAATTGGAGCAACGATGAAGGCCTTTGACCTGAAGTACTGCTCTATTTCTCTCACCAGAGATACTGCTTGACTTGTGAAGGCTTCCAGCCTCCCTTGCTTTCTTCTGATATTTCTACTTCCTTTATCGGTTTTCACTACCACCATGTCTCTACTATCTTTCTTTCCACTGAGGTACTTCCCAGCATCCTCTTGGTAAAATTCAGCTTCTCTTCAAATTATTCTAATCCCCTTCTTATTAATTAGTGTGATGGCACAGAGCTCGAGTCTCATTAATATTCTGGGGGCATTAGCTTGAATATGAGCATGGCATCTGAAGGATTTAAATTGACGCAATTAAAATGACCCATGACCTTCTAATTCACCCCAATTAAATTCAACGCCAATTGACCGATTTCTTCTAATCCTCTGCAATTTAAAAAAAATGAACCAAATTCTAAACATTCACTTCAATTGTTTACGTTTAGAATAATCCAACATATGTCCCATACAGTTTAGTTAAATAACCCAGTCATTCGGATTCATTTTGATTATACTGATTAATATATCAATTCTTATTTGCCTCAATTAAACAGAATACCCTGCCATTTCACCTCGATAGTATAAAATTTAAATAGGCAACTAGATTCCCTTTCAGGAGGCACAAGAGATGACAGATGCTGAAATCTGGAGCAGCAAATAATATGCAAAAAGAACTCAGTGGGTCGATCAGCATCCCTGCAAGGGTTTTGACTCAAACCATGGAGTTCCTTTCCTCTCGTACAGGGGTTCCCAACCGAGGGTCCATGGACCCCTTGCTTAATTGTAGAGATCCATGGCATAAAAAAGACTGGGAACCCCTGCTCCCACAGATGCTGCTCGACCTGCTGAGGTCCTGCTGCAGATTATCTGTTGCTTTCTGTTCCCATTCCCCTTATTTTTCAGAACTTGAAAAAATCAATGCTTTATCATTCAAATTCATGAACTCATACCCATTAAATCTTCCCTCTCCTATTTAGTCTATTAAAGTGGAACATGAAGGGTTTGTAAATAACCACGACCAACCTATGGTCTCGCCATTCAATATTGTTAGGTATTGACCAACCACATTCCCAAACAACCAGTTTCATAGATTGTCCACAGTCCAACATCCTTCTGTTTAAATAGAATAAGTAAAATATTAAGCAAAGCAATTGTCTTTTCATTCACATCAATGAATATATCAAACGATTCAGTTCACACTTCAGAGTCAACGATAGTTTCTACCACTCTAGTTCAATGGGGTCCAAGGTGAATGTTGAGACCACTTTTTTTCCCCCTATAGTCACTAGTGGAGGATATGCAGGACAAAGTAGATGCTAAGGTACCTTAGCATTTACCTCAAGTGGGCTGCTTTGTATTTGATGGTGGTACTGAAAACATATCCAGCCAGGTTCACACTGTACTGATCTGTGCTTCATGGACAGTGGAAAAGATTTCACAAGGTATAGGATGATACGCTCATCATAGAATACCAGCCTCCAAGTCACCTTGGTGTCATAGTATTTATGTGGCTGATATTAAATTTCTGGCCAACTATGATCCACTGTGCATCAATAAAGTGAGTCTCAGGGAGGGTAATACTATTGAATTAGAGAAGTAGTTCTTCATTATACAGCCGTGCACCTTACACATTGTCTTTAAACTATCTGTATTTTGGATATTAATAGGTCCCATTGATACTCTTTACTGTACTTTCTGCAGAGCCTCTGCACATGGTACATCCATTTCCAGCAAAACATGCTGCACTTCCACAGCTTTCTTACATATAGGACACTCTGGATAAGCTGATGTCCTGCACAGTTGTTACAATTTAGCCTAATGCCTTCTTCACATTTGCCTCAATCATGTCACATTTGCCACAATCATGTTCTCCACTACATCTACCACATGCCTTTTCACACTTACATAAAGCTGCTACACAACTAAACTTCTGGCATTGAAAACATCACAGAGGTACAAAACCTAGAACCATATAATTCATAACCTAAATTAACCCTATCCGGTAACTTCCTACGCCCCACCAAATTTAATCAACAGCAATAATCTATCTGCTCTAATATCATCACAAACCCCTTTTAAAAGTTTAGGTTCACAACTATTCCCCCCCAACTAAATTACTTTTATCTTGGTCCATGGATACATCTAGAGGCACTCCAGAGATTACTCCCCAAAGCCACTATAGTTAAATATAATTCCTTGTATTACTTTCCTTCCTCCCACAGCTTCTCACATTGCTTACAATCTTTACCAAATACTATGTGCGTTCCACCTCTTAAAAGTTTTATGCCCACAGTATCTCCTAATGCTTTTTTTTCCCCAAAATCCTTATTTAGTCTACTTAGATTGATATCAGAAGCAGGTCAACATTCAAAACTCAACAAGAACTTAAACTATTCCTTCCTTATCTTATTTAAATGCTGTCTACTGCCTTCATTATTGGACAATAAGCCACTACTGTACAGTCCTCAACCGGCTGTTTATTCTTCTGTTTTCCTGGAATCTGCCATTCTCTTCCCGCCATAAAACTGCTGTCACCCAATACCACCTCGTGTTCACTACCACTGTCTTCCCTGCCATCTCTACCCCTATCCTGCCTGAGAGAAAACTCCCAACAGTTGGCTTAGTCCTTTGCACTAATCTCAATCAACAGTTCAGAGTCTGCTGAGCCCAAGCAGTACGTCCGGTGGCAGCCTGCACCAGGTGCCAAAAACCATTGAAGACACCAGTTGAGATTCTAGATAAGAAGTTAGGTTCTCTTGTGTTGGAAATGGTTGTAGATTTTATGAAAGTTAATTACCAATTTTCAGTCAATCTGGATTGTTGCCCAGATCTCCTTTGATTTACTCAGGTAATTAGAAAATCAATAGAATAATAATATGCACTTGGTTTACTCCGGAAAATTAGATCAACTACAGAACAATGATCAGAAATTCATCTAAGTGAAATAGAATTCTAATAAAACAGTCTCCTCATGTTCACAGACATTAATTAAAAAATCAATAGATTAATCTTTATGGTATTTATCCATAGTAAACTGAAATCAAGTTGAGCAATGCCCTTCCAGTTTACTTCAACTAAATATTCAGTAGTAGACCAATTCCTAACTCATTCACTTCTTAATTAAAAAGATTAGTAGACTAAGATCACCGCTAAAACGTATTTGAATTTGATTATGCTCTTTCCATTCAATATTTGAAGTTAAATCCACAATGTAACTGTTGTGAGTTGTAAAGACCAAGAGATACTCCATAAGCAACACCTTGCATGTTGCAGTACTCATTAGCCCTGGTGTCAAAGAAATGACATTCTCCCCATCTATTTATCAGTTTTCCCCACTACAAAACCTTTTAGATTCTCATGAGATTCCAGAAGAGCAGAGACAGCAACCAGTCATAACAGGTTCTGTAGTCAACAAAACCCTTGGATCCCTTTTATTTAATCCTAATCCATAGTAACATCTATTTTTATCTTCTTGTTCTCCATTGTTGATAGTGCGATCTGTAACCACGATAAAGAAGGTTCTGCCCACAAGAGGTAGACCTTATCGTACTCCTCCTTCATTTTAAAGTTCAAAGTTCAAAGTAAATTGTATTATCAAAATACATATATGTCACCATATACAACCCTGACATTCATCTTCTTGTGGGCATACTCAATAAATCTATAGAATAATTACAGAATCAATGAAAGATCGCTCAACTAGGGCATTCAACCAGAGTGCAGAAGACAATAAATCGTGCAAATACAAAAAGATAAGAAATTAAACCATGTTGATATAAAAACAAAGTAGCGATATACATTAAGCTACAATCTCGAGAGGCCTTGTTCTATTCAGAAGCAAAACTGATTTATCACTGGATATATTTCAGTAATCTGAAAAAAAATTGGTGTATTCTCACAAGTACAGAAGGAGATAACATAACAGTCATTATCACGTCTTGACCTGTTCTTTTCCTCTTTCTGATGGCAATCGTAATCACTTTTTGTAATGTCTAGGCTATTGGTGGCACTGCAACTAAGATGGTAACAAACATTGCAAAGCTGCTCACTTGTGTAGAATAATATTTTTGGAGAATAGTTTGGGATCATTTAACTCTTGAAATGCTTAATCCTTCAAAAATCCCTTTGTAAACATACAGGAATCAACGTGGAGATGCGTAGTTTCTACCTCAATCAATTTCATCTCTTATCCTTCTACAGGAGGCCTGTTAATTACATTTTGTTAGTATGTAAATGAAATGCACATCATTAGAGCAATAGCTTTCAATATATTGATCTTGTACATAAATACGTATTATTACCATGATGACAGTCAAAACTCTTTAAAGCCAGCTTTAACAGTCTCCTACAGGACCTCCATTGTTGGGGGGAAAAAAAATTTCCTACTTTTCTTCATGATCTGGTATCTGCCCACTTCGCAAACAAAAATCTGCATGGGAAATCTTACCATTCACATTACAGGTTTTTGGAAAGCTTGCAAAGCAAAGCCTGTACACAAACCTGTGGTCCATACATGGCTACTGTGTCAGAAAGTACTGTAGATTTTCACACTTGGGCAGCCACAGTAGAAATCCAAACAGGGAATCAGATGTATAAAAGTTTCCTTATTTCCTTACAACTTTGAAGAAGATCATTCAATCTATTTGTCTATGCAAGTTCATAGAGCAATTTTATGCCCTGTCTAACTTCCTTTGCAACCTATTCTCCCTACATTACACCCCCAATTCAACCTACACTTTTGAGACACTTTCCAGTAGACAATCTCGGGGTGTCGGAGTTTGGATTTCAGAGTTTAATCCCAGCATCCTCTGTAAGGAATTTGTATGTCCTCCCTGTCGAGTGCGCAGGATTTCTCTGGGTGCTCTGGTTTCCTCACAGTCCACAGGGGTACTGATTAATAAATTAATTGGGCATTGTAAGTTGTCCCACAAATAAATAAACAAATGAAATGTCTTTGGGATGCAAGAGGAAGCCCACATTGTCTCACGAGTCAGAAGTCAACCCAGTCTAAGTTTCCTTAGAAGATAACCTGCTCTTTTTAGTCATTACTCTCACTAAACTAGTCTGAAGCCAGCCTCCCCTTTATGAACTTTGTCTAAACTTCTCTCTGCCTCAGGAAGGTAGCCAACATAATAAAAGTCTCCACCCAACCCCCCCCCCACATTCTCGCTTCTCCCCTCTCCCATCAGGCAGAAGATACAGAAGCCTGAAAGTATGTATCACTAGGGTCAAGGACTGTTACCAGTCTCTTGAATGAACCCTTTGTACGATCAGAATAACTCATGGCCTCACAACCTACCTTGTAATGATCTTGTACGTCATCGTTTAACTGCATTGCATTTTTTCAGAAGCTTTTGCACTTTATTCTGCATTGTTATTATTTTACCTTTTTATATCTCAATGCCCTGTGTAAGGACCTGATCGGTATACACAGTATGTAAGATAAGCTTTTTACTATATCTGGATACCTGTAACAATAGTAAACTAAAACCAATACCAATGAACTGCTTCAATCTATTCTTCTGAAACTAAGGAGACCAGTACTGTGAATTATACCCCAGGTTCTGCATTCCGAATAAATGTGTCTTGAGATATGGTGCCTTACAACACCAATTTCAAAACAAGTGTGGACATTGCTTGGTGTTTTTTCATGGCCATTTCATTTGGAGAAAGCGACTTGGCAATCTCCCTCCATTCTCTCTGGGATCATGACAAGGCAAATCATCTCAGGACTATCCTGTTGTTCTGACTTCATGTTAACAGCCACCACAGGCCTCACTGACCCTTCCACTTTCACCTCCTGTGCAGAGGGCCAAGAGATATGACAGCCCACACACGAGACAAGGCATTACAAGCTCTGTGCTATGGATGGGTGTCCCACACCCTCACCCCCCCAAAACACTGTAATATCTTCTGTCCACTGATCATAGGCTGCAAAAGAACATCAATAGTTGTTAACTGCCTCTGATGTTCAAAGTTCATTGAAAATCAAATCAAATAGACTTAAAATTATTTTTAAAACATTTAACAAATAAAAACAAATTGAATGAAGACTGCCAGATGATTAAAGACAAGATAAAGTAAATTTTAGCTAAGGAAATGCTTACAATCATCTACTATGTTGCATTCCAGCTCAAAACCATATGCACAACAACTTATACACAGAAAAGCCCAAGAATGCATTGATAAGAAAATAATTATCGAACTTAAAAGAGTACCTACATATAGGTAGGAAAATGATACTTATAATGTTTAATGTTTCTAACACCAAAGTCAATCCACTGAGGATTATATTGTTTGCATGATTTGTTTTTTTTCCCGCACAGAGGGTATTTGACAGTCTTCTGTATTTTAATGAGCTCTTTTGGGTTTCTTTGTTTTGTGGCTGCCTGTAAGGAGACAAATCTCAAGATTGTATACAGTATGCATACTTTGAACTTAAATCTGTAACAATGCAAAGTTTCAATTGATATCTGAAGGAAGCTGATCTTCTTTGGTTCCCTGACAGCAGCCCAGGTTGAAGAGTGTCTTTCAATTGTAAATGAAAACAGAAGAGTCAGTATCGAAACTGGGTGTTTGAAACTGTGAGGCAGCAGAATTCCCTGCACTGCCTAGGCAGCCTCTGTTCACTCCCTTGATATGGAAACAAGCCTCAAGGGTTTATAAATTTCCTCTTAATTATCATAACATTTGTCCATGTCAAAGCACAGAATAAAGAAGAGTTCATGTAATCCTCCTCAAGTTGAATGTCAGCCTGAGACTATAAAGCAACAACTTTGATCTGAAATTACTGCTTCATTTCAATAGTTTTCATTGCTCTTGTTTGGACTGAGGAGATCAAATAAATCTGGGTATAAAGATATGACAGTACATGTCAAAAGGAGATATTTTCGCTCTATGCTTTGTGTCCAGCTTTGGTCTGCACTAAATTTGCTGACTAGAAGGTGTCACATTTATTAAGAAAAGTGAGAGTGCATTCTCATCAATAATAAAACAAAGAAAATCCAAATTCTTTCAGGCTAGGTTCACAATATTGATTAAACCAAGCTGTACCAGGCCAGAGGCACATTGATTATGAAGATTTGGCTGAGATCTCAACTGTACCAGATTAAGGTCTGAATGATAATCAATAAAACTGAACTACCACTAGCATCATATTAGTAAAGGACTATAATGGTCATAACAGCAGATCACATATTGATAATGGACTGAAATGACCAAACTAAGGGTCACATTCAACACCCATTTCACCAGACTGGCAGCCATTGAAAATGATCTGTGCTGGAATAGAGTCACATTAACAAAGAACTGATCCGAAGTGAGTTAAATTGGGGCCTGCTTACTAATGAAGTGAGCTGACCTATATGGTCTCATTGTCAATGGATTTAGGTGACTTCCATCAGGCTGGGGTAGCAGTAGTAATGAACAAAGCTGACCTGTACCAGATTATTCCAAATGGGTAGCCTCCAACCTGATGGCATGAACATCGATTTCTCAAACTTCTGGCAATTGCCCCACCTCCCCTTCACCATTCCCCATTCTTGTTTCCCCTCTCTCATCCTCTTTCCTTACTTCCCCCTGGTGCTCCTCCTCCTTCCATGGTCTTCTGTCTTCTCCTGTCAGATTCCCCCTTCTCCAGCCCTTAATCTCTTCCACCAATCAACTTTGCATCTCTTTACTTCACCCCTCCCCCTCTCCTGGTTTCACCGATCACCAGCCGTCATGTACTTCTTCCCTTCTCCCCCCACCTTCTTACTCTGACTTCTCCTCTTTCTTTCTAGTCCTGATGAAGCGTCTTGGGCTGAACCATCAATCGTTTACTCTTTTCCGTTGATGTTACCTGCCCTGTTGAGTTCCTCCAGCATTTGTGTGTGTTGTACCAGAATGGGTTTGCATTTCTAGCCTACACTGATCTCAGCAAACACTGACTTATTTAGCCAGTATTTAACTGTGCCAAAATGGTTTATATCAGCAAGGACAGATTTGTTGAAAATCCAGGTTTGCCTCAGTTTTTCATTATCTTGTCTGCACGTCAGTGAGTACAGGGTTTGAGTCTCACTCCAATGATACCAAGAGCACTTGGAGATGGAGGTACCAGCTTTTGAAAGTAATGATAAAAAGGTAATACTATACACTCAGTGGCCATTTTATAAGGTATGCTGCTCAATAATGCAAATATCTAATCAGCCAATCATGTGGCAGTAACTCCTGTGTTCAAAAGCATGCAGAGATGGTCAAGAGGTTCTATTGCTGTTCAGAACAACACCAGAATGAGAAAGAAATGTGATCTAAGTGACTTTGACTGTGGAATGATTGTTGGTGCCAGACAGGGTAGATTGAGAAGCTCAGAAAGTACAGATCTCCTGGGATTTTCATGCACAGCATTTTCCAAAGTTTATAGGGAATGGTGCAAAAAACAAAACAAAAAAATCCAGTGAGTGGCAGTTCTGTGGGCAAAAATGCCTTGATAATGAGAGAGGTCAAAGGACAATGGCCAGACTGGTTCAAGCTGACAGGAAGGTGACAGTAACTCAAATAACCATGTGTTACAACAGCAGTGTACAGAAGAACAACTCTGAACATACAACACATCAAACCTTGAGATGAATAGGCTACAGCAGCAAAAGACCACAAAGATACACTCATTGCCACTTTATTGGGTACATTATTAGATACCTACTGTACCTAATAAAGTGGCCACTGAGTGTATGTATGTGTGTGTGTGTGTGTGTGTGTGTGTGTGTGTGTATATATATATATATATATATATATATATATAAATTTGCTTCATCTCTCTCCTAAGTGAAACCCCTCCCCCCATATTTAAACAGTGTTTCTTTCACAATATGAAACATTATCTCTCACATCCAACCTGTCAAGACCCCCAAGGATCTAATATGTTCATATCAAGTCCCAACACATTCTCCAGGAGTCCAGCAAACACAAGCACTGTTTGTTCAACCTTTCCTCACAAGGCACCAGCCTAGCTGTCAGCATTGGAAACCTTTTCAACTGCCTCCTACTCATTAACACCCTGATTGAAACCAGGAGATCAACACTATTCACAGTATACCAGACAAGGTCTCACCGAAGTCCTATATAGCTAATGATGCATGTAGAAGTTTCAGGAAAATCAGAAAAGTTGTCCCCGGTTTCCTGGCTAATATTTATCCCCGAAACATTATGATTAATATTGTTGAGATACTCATTACAACTTGTTGTTTCACATATTGTCAACTGTGTTTCCTATATTACAATACTGTTTAAAATTGATCTTGTTTGGCTGTCGATTCTGGCCATTAGGTTATGCTGGAGCAACAGATATTGTTGAGGGGCACTGGAGCAAACTAAGCAATCAAATTTCTGAAGTCATGATTGATCCTATGACTGTATCAGATACAAAAATACTATCTAGAGAACCAATGATACACTTTTATATATGAACACAGATGGAGTTCAAAGTAGGTTAGACAGAATCTATGGAAGGACTAGTCCCAATGGGTCATTGATTTTTACTCTGTATTAAACTATTAGCATCAGATAGTTTGACTAAAAGTAACATCTATGCCTACTATAAACACAAGAAATTCTGCAGATGCTGGAAGTTCAAAGCAACACACACAAGATGCTGGAGGAACTCAGCAGGTCAGGCAGCATCAATGGAAATGAATAAACAGTCAACGTTTCAGGCAAAGATCCCTATGTATACTGCCCCTTTGTAACTAGTACCATTCGGCTTTTGGTCTGTAGTTGCTAAACTTTAACAATTCTCAAGGTTTAAAATATTCATGACGAAGATAAATCTCAAGAAAAATACGATCAGACTCTAACATCAAGACCCTTTCATGAATAGCTTGCAATCTGCTGTGTAGCCAAGAGAAACAGAACATTTTCCTCAAGAAACATGGACAGTTTATTTTTAGCAGCCCCTTAATTCTTGAATTTAAAGGCACAGTCTCTACAGAATTAGATAAATGGGATTTAAATGTATATATCTTGTGAAATTAGTGTAATCTTAATGTAAAGACACAGTCATCTAGAGTTTTCTGTAAATTGGACTTCAACACAGTCTCCTTTAGTTTAGTGTCAAGTAAATTTAAGATACAGCTCCTTTTAGATATACAGTGGATTCTGGCTAATTGGGACACATCAGGACCACTACATTTTGGCTCAATTAAGCAACAGCCCTAATTAGCTAAAGTTTCTTGGAAATAGTCAAAAAGATATAAAAAGACAAAGATCGGTCGACGTTTCGGGCCGGAGCCCTTCGTCAGGACTGTAGGGGGAAGGGGCAGAGGCCCTATAAAGAAGGTGGGGGGAGGGTGGGAAGGAGAAGGCTGGTAGGTTCCAGGTGAAAAACCAGTAAGGGGAAAGATAAAGGGGTGGGGGAAGGGAGGCAGGGAGGTGATAGGCTGGAAAGCTGAAGAAAGAATACGGGAAAACACAATGGGTAGTAGAAGGAGGCGGAACCAAGAGGGAGGTGGTAGGCAGCTGGGGGAGGGGGCAGAGTGACATAGAGATAGGGGAAGGGAGGGGGAGGGAATTACCGGAAGTTGGAGAATTCTATGTTCATACCAAGGGGCTGGAGACTACCTAGACCGTATATGAGGTGTTGCTCCTCCAACCTGAGTTTAGCCTCATCATGGCAGTAGAGGAGGCCATGTATGGACATATCTGTATGCGAGTGGGAAGCAGAGTTGAAGTGGGTGGCTACTGGGAGATCCTGTCTGTTTTGGCGGACGGAGGTGCTCGAAGAAGCGGTCCCCCAATCTGTGTCAGGTTTCACCGATGTAGAGGAGGCCACACCAGGAGCACCGGATGCAATAGATGACCCCAACAGACTCACAAGTGAAATGTTGCCTCACTAGGAAGTGCTGTTTGGGGCCCTGAATGGTGGCAAGAGGGGAGGTGTAGGGACAGGTGTAGCACTTGCGCTTACAGGGATAAGTGCCAGGTGGGAGATCCGTGGGGAGGGGCTGTGGACCAGGGAGTCGCGGAGGGACCGATCCCTGCGGAAGGCGGAGAGGGGTGGAGAGGGAAAGATGTGCTTAGTGGTGGGGTCCTGTTGAAGGTGGCGGAAGTTGCGGAGGATAATGTGCTGGATCCGGAGGCTGGTGGGGTGGTAGGTGAGGACAAGGGGAACTCTGTCCCTGTTGTGGTGGTAGGAGGATGGGGTGAGAGCCGAAGTGCAGGAAATGGAGGAGATGCGGGTGAGGGCATCATTGATGATGGCAGAAGGGAAACCACGATCCTTAAAGAAAGAGGACATTTGAGATGTCCTGGAACGGAAAACCTCATCCTCAGAGCAGATGCGGCAGAGACCGAGGAACTGGGAATAGGGAATGGCATTTTTGCATGTGGTGGGGTGGGAAGAGGTATAGTTGAGGTAGTTATGAGAGTCAGTGGGCTTGTATAAGATGTCAGTGGATAGTCTGTCTCCAGAGATGGAGACTGAGAGATCGAGAAAGGATCGGTCCCTCCGCGACTCCCTGGTCCACACGTCCCGCCCCACGGATCTCCCACCTAGCACTTATCCCTGTAAGCGCAAGTGCTATACCTGTCCCTACACCTCCTCTCTTGCCACCATTCAGGGCCCCAAACAGCACTTCCAGGTGAGGCAACACTTCACTTGTGAGTATGTTGGGGTCATCTATTGCATCCGGTGCTCCCGGTGCGGCCTCCTCTACATCGGTGAAACCTGACGCAGATTGGGGGACCGCTTCGTCGAGCACCTTCGCTCCATCCGCCAAAACAGACAGAATCTCCCAGTTGCCACCCACTTCAACTCTGCTTCACATTCCCATTCAGATATGTCCATACATGGCCTCCTCTACTGCCATGATGAGGCTAAACTCAGGTTGGAGGAGCAACACCTCATATACCATCTAGGTAGTCTCCAGCCCCTTGGTATGAACATAGAATACTCCAACTTCCGGTAATTCCCTCCCCCTCCCTTCCCCTATCTCTATGTCACTCTGCCCCCCCTCCCCCAGCTGCCTATCACCTCCCTCATGGTTCCACCTCCTTCTACTACCCATTGTGTTTTCCCGTATTCTTTCTTCACCTATCCTGCCTATCACCTCCCTGCTTCCCCTCCCCCACCCCTTAATCTTTCCCCTTACTGGTTTTTCACCTGGAATCTACCAGCCTTCTCCTTCCCACCCTCCCCCCACCTTCTTTATAGGGCCTCTGCCCCCTCCCCCTACAGTCCTGACGAAGGGTTCCGGCCTGAAACGTCGACCGATCTTTTCCACGGATGCTGCCCGACCTGCTGAGTTCCTCCAGCGTGTTGTGTGTGTTGCTTTGACCCCAGCATCTGCAGATTATTTTGTGCTTATAAAAAGACAAACTACCATTTAACTGAGTAACTGACATAAGAGGGGACTAAAGGCAGACCCAAATGCAAGACAGAGACACTGACGTACTGGGAACTGGACTGGACTAGAGACTAGGAGCTGGGACAGGAACACAGACTTGGGCTAGGGCTTCGGCTGGAAAAGCAGGAGCAGTACAAAGAACTGGGAACTGGGAGCCTGGGTTTGGACTCTGAGCCAGAGACTGGACAAGGACCCAGAGCCTGGGTCTTGACTCGGGCTCAGACCCCGGAACTAGGTGAGGACATGACATGGCAGCAAGACTGAACGCAGGCTTGGGTTCTTCGAGGCACTTCTGGGCAGAACGAGGTACTCCTTCTCAGAGCACAAGGCCGGGACCCTTCCTAGGACACCGGGCCAGGATGACCGCGGAGGTAAACCGCCAAGGAAACTTTCAGGGATTCAGATGGGGAGGGGAAGAGAACAGTCCTGCCTCAGGGTAACGGCAAAGACGGCCTGGCTTACCCAACGGAGGCAAGAACAGGAAGGGACAAATCCAACTGCAGGGTAACAGCAAGGACAGCCTGACTTACCCCACGGAGGCAGGGGCAGGAAGGGAGCTCAATCCAGGATGACTCCAAGTCTCGGGGCGGCCAGCAACCTGGGCTGGCTACAGAAACAGGCGAATCCATACCTAGCTCAAAGTGGCAGACAGCCACTCAGCTGGCCCCAGAAATAGTTGAATCCATACCACGATGACTGCTCCGACCAGAGACAACAAGGCTCCATGAAGCGGTGGTCCTCCAACCAGGCCTCAAGATCACAAATGGCTGCTCTAGCCTTCCACCAGCAGGTTGCTCCAAGGGGATACTGACAAGACGAACCAGCCCCCACACTTCTTCCTTGAGTTTTTAACGGCAGTTGGCATCCACACTGTTGCATTACTGCCATCTTCAGGATTTATTGTCCCTCATTGTCCATTCACTTTAAAGCCGTCTTTCCACTCCCATCACTGTTAAAAAAACTGAACAACCATTTCCTCCCCTGATCACTCCCCCCACATTCCAATAAACCTTTAACACTGTTCTCTACCAGTCCTATTTTGCGTAATTGTTGTAACATTTGTTGTCTTTCCTGTGCAAATTTCCTGCATGAAATAAGGATATGCTCTACTGTTTCAGTTTCCTGACATAGATCGCAAAAATCTGTTGGATATTTATTTATGATGGCCAGAGTGCCATTAAGGTTGCTGTGCCCAATTCTCAGTCTACTTATAATTACTTGCTCCTTCCACTTTACTCCCCTACTTCTTCCCATATCTACTCTGTTCTGAATTGAATGTAAATGTCTTCCTTTTATTGCTCTATCCCAATGTTGCTGCCACTGTTGATTTATCCCTCTCCACATTATGCTCTTCCCTTCTTATTTTGATAGTCTAATATTGACCTCTACAGATCCGTTTTTGACTGCTGCTATTGCCAGCCTATCTGCTGTCTCATTTCCCATAATACCTGAATGTGCTGGAACCCACATGAATGCGATATTTTTGCCTTGTCTAGCCAGTCTTGAATTTGCAAACAGGATTTCATAAAGCAGATCCTGGTGACCTCTAGCTGTACCCGTCTTAATGCTTGCAAGGGCCGATACAGAATCGTTACATATCACGATATTATTACAATCAACCTACTCACTCCATTCTAGTGCTAACAATATGGCAAACATTTCAACTGCATATACTCTCTAACAATCAGGTGTTCTCTTGCTAACTTCCACTTGATAACTTGACAATTGCAGACCCTGTTGCACCTGTTTCTGGATCCTTTGATCCATCCGTAAAAATCTGTACGCCTTTATAGTTGCATTCCCTATAACTATGATATTCACTGAGTATATCAGCTGTCTTATTACTGTGTTTAATCTTAAGCGATTCCAAATCTACAGAGGGATTTTCTAATAGACAGAAAGGTCTGACAGGCCACACCACACATGGACAAAACTCTTTATCATATACACCTATATCTTTTGCTGTTTGCTGTTCTGTCCAGCCAAAACTTTCATTTCGGTCCTCTCCTTCTCTCAGCATGTCTGCAACACCCTTTTTGTAGGATGGCTATCACCATGCCCCCTTAAATTAATCCAGTGATTGGCCTCCAGCTGTTTACGCCACAGCCCCAGTGGCATTTCATTTGCCTCAACTTGGAGTGCACACACTGGGGAAGTTCTAACCGCTCCCAAGCACACCCTTAGAGCCCGAGCTTGCACGATATCCAGTTCTGCCAGCACAGATTTTGCTGCTGACCCGTGTACAATACTTCCATAGTCTAATCTTGATCTCATTAATGCTACATAAATATACTGCAGTGATGCAAAATCAGCACCCCATTCCAATCCAGCAAGACACCTCATGACATTTATCACATTTTTACATTTAGTAACTACATATCTAACATGGTCTCTCCATGTTAATCTCAGGTCAAAGTGCACTCCCAAAACCGAAAACTTTCAACTCTCTCCAGATACTTCCATACAGCTTCAAATTAAGTCCCCTGAACTTTTTCCTTGTAAAGAACATGGCTTTTGTCTTATCCACTGAAAATTTAGCACCCCACTTTGTCCCCCACTCTTCAACTTGATTAATTCCATCTTGCATTTTCATAACTATACGTTCAATATTTCTCCCTCTTTTCTACAAAGCCCCATCATCTGCAAACAATGACCTCCCCACTTCTGTTGGAATATTTACGAATATATCATTTATCAAAATGGAGAATAAAGTTGGACTCACTACACTCCCTGATGCGTCCCATTTTCTACAATATACTGGCTTGATAGCTCTGATCCTATCTTCACCTGAATAGTTCTCCCGTTTAGAAAGTCCTTAACCCAATTGAACATCGCCCCCCCCCACAATTCCCATTAAATGTAGTTTGATTAGGAGCCCCTCTTTCCATAACATATCATAAGCTTTCTCAACATCAAAAAAACTGCAACCACTGTCTCTTTATTTACTTGAGCTTTTCTTATTTCATCCTCTAGACACAACACTGGATCCATAGTATTCCTTCCTTTCCTGAACCCGCTGTGATACATAGCCACCATACCTCTACTTTCCAAGTAGTACACTAACATCTCATTTATCATACGTTCCATAAGTTTACATACATGTGACGTCAAGGCAATTGGCCCGTAGTTTCCTGGCCTGCTGGCATCTTTCCCAGGTTTCCTTATTGGAATAATTATTGCCTCTTTCCAGCTCCCTGGTATTCTCCCTTCATCCCAGACTTTGTTATACAGAAGCAGTAGTTTCTCCAGACTTCCTTCACTCAAGTGTTTTATCATACAATAACGTATTTCATCTTTACCTGGTGCTGTCTTTCCTGTTTTATCTAGTGCCTTTCTTAATTCTCCCATGCTGAAAGGGACATCCTGCACACTGTCAAGGTTAGTTTTCCTACATAAAGCCTCGATATTTTCAGCTTTTGTTCTCTCTCTACCTTTTCTTCCCTTCTCAGACAAATTATCAGAACTACGTACCATAACAAAAGTGTTTGCCAACAATTCTGCCTTTTCCTTATTTGTTACTGCAGTCACATTTCCATTAACCAGAACTGGGTACCTCCACTCTCTCCTGTCCCCTCCCATCCTTTTTATCATCCCCCACACCTCTCATACTTGTGTTGTGTTTCCAATTGAATCACAATACTTTCTCCAGGGGGTTCTTTTAGCATGTCTTATTGCCCTCCTTACTACTGCCTGAGCTTGTTTGTACTGAATCATATGTTGGAAGTTATGAGTTCTTTTAACCAGTTTAAATGCCTTATTTCTATTTCTCACTGCTTCCTTACAATTATCATCCCACCATGGTATTATTCTCTTCTTTGTTCTTCCTTTACTTTTAGGGACTATTTTAGGGACTATGACGGCGAGACTATTGGCGAGACCTGACGCAGACTGGGAGACCGCTTTGCTGAACACCTACACTCTGTCCGCCAGAGAAAGCAGGATCTCCCAGTGGCCACACATTTTAATTCCACATCCCATTCCCATTCTGACATGTCTATCCACGGCCTCCTCTACTGTAAAGATGAAGCCACACTCAGGTTGGAGGAACAACACCTTATATTCCGTCTGGGTAGCCTCCAACCTGATGGCATGAACATTGACTTCTCTAACTTCCGCTAGGCCCCACCTCCCCCTCGTACCCCATCTGTTACTCATTTTTATGCACACATTCTTTCTCTCACTCTCCTTTTTCTCCCTCTGTCCCTCTGAATATACCTCTTGCCCATCCTCTGGGCCACCCCCCCCCCCGTCTTTCTTCCCGGACCTCCTGTCCCATGATCCTCTCGTATCCCCTTTTGCCTATCACGGGTCCAGCTCTCGGCTCTATCCCTCCCCCTCCTGTCTTCTCCTATCATTTTGCATCTCCCCCTCCCCCTCCAGCTTTCAAATCCCTTACTCACTCTTCCTTCAGTTAGTCCTGACGAAGGGTCTCGGCCTGAAACGTCGACTGCGCCTCTTCCTATAGATGCTGCTTGGCCTGCTGCGTTCACCAGCAACTTTGATGTGTGTTGCTTGAATTTCCAGCATCTGCAGAATTCCTGTTGTTTGCGTTAGATATCTATCACTTTTTTCCAGAAATTTCTCTCAATTGGCTTTCTCAAGGATCCATTTCCCACCTGTATTCTCTGTGACCAATGAGGCAGAAATATTTATCTTGCACCAGATTGGGTAATGATCACTCCCTACAGTTCCTTCTTGGTACACTAACCAATCACACACTGATGTAATGGAGTTTGATACTAATGTAAGATCAAGCACAGATTCTTTACCTGTATTAACATCAATTCTAGTACTACTGCCATCATTTAGGCACACTAAATACCTGTCATCTAGCAACTCCTCCATTACCTGACCATTGATGTCTGTTCTGTCACTCCCTCATAATACGTTATGTCCATTAAAATCACCACACCAAACAACGTTACTACTATTCTGCCCCTCTATCTCCTCAAGCTTGTTTAACTCTAGTCTTTTGCATGGGTTATAATAATTCACAATCACCAACTCTTTCCTTTCAGCCCATACGTTTACTACCACATACTCTTGTTCACTTCCTATACCTAGTATTCTATAAGGAATACCTTGCTTTACATAAGTTGCACATCCTCCTCCTCCCCCCTCTCTCCTGTCTCACCTTACTGTCAAATAATCATATAAAACAAACTCCAAATTAGGTTTCAACCAGGTCTCCTGGATACACAGAATATCTGGTTTTTCTCTCCTACTCGCTATAAACTGCTTGAAATCTTGTCCATAAGCAATCAGGCTTCTTGCATTCCATTGAAGAAGTAGCATTATTAGTAATATCAACCCACACATACTGTCTCTTGACTTGACCGTACCCTGAGTTCATCGTTTACTTCTTCCCATTTTAATCCTATCATATCCAAATGGTGCTCTGCAGCTTTCACAATAATCTGAATCCTTTCAGTTTTAGATTTGATCTCATGCGTTGCGTTTACCACTCCTGCTATAAAGGTCACCAATTTCTTCTTCTCTATCCATGCATTCTTCTTGCCTTACTTTAGCTGCCATTTGCTCTTTGCTACATCCTCCCTCATTCATTTTCTTCTGTCCTGCCAACTTGACTGCCTCAGCACATGAGACTTTTTCCTTCACCCTTATTTGCTGCACCTCCACCTCTTTTTTCAACACTTCACATCCCCAGTACACTACACTATGGTTACCTCCACAATTACAGCACTTTGGTCTCACTCCCTCTCCACATTTTCCGTATTCACGTTCCCCACCACACCTTGCACATCTTCTCTTTCCTTTGCACACTTTGGCCACATGCCCAAACTCCTGGCAATTGAAACACCTCATAGGTTTTGGTATATATTCTCTTACACTGTATCTTAGAAATCCAAAATATAACTCCTTTGGAGGCACCTTATCCTCAAATTCTACCAGAACAGTTTCAGTCTCCCTTTTCTCTGCTCCCCTTGTCATTTTTTTTCTCACACTTCACTGAACTACTCCTCAAGTTCTCCACTAACTCCTTCATATTAACACTGAGGGGAACCCCGGAGATCACCCCCTTGCAACCATTGGCCCTTTGTGCTCCAACTCTTACAACTCTGGACACTTTGACTTTCCCAACATTAGTCACCTTCATTGCCTTCTCCATCTGCTCTTCAGTTTTACATCCTATCAGCAGGTTTCCATCTCCTAAAATTCTCGCATGGTTCACTTCCCCTACTTGCCCTCTGATAATTTTTGTTAACTTAAGCGGATTGATTTTCCTTACTCCCCCTTCCCTCTCAAAACTTACCACTACATTTAGCAATTTTGACTTTGGGCCCCTCTCCTCAACTTCTCTTCCCTCACTTTTTGATCCACCTACACTAGACCCACCTCCTTTCTTTCTCTTCTGACCCTTCACCTTCTTGTTCTCAATCCCTCTCCCCACCTCTTCCCACTCAAACTCCGTGCTGTTGTTGTCACCATCAGTCTCCCTCCCTGCCATCCTATTAGAGTTTGCAAGGAATCGGAATCGGAATCGGAATCAGCCTCAGCCCCAGCCCCAGCCCCAGCCCCAGCCCCAGCCCCAGCCCCAGCCCCAGCCCCAGCCCCAGCCCCAGCCCGCCCCCACACTTGATCCCAGGGCCACTTATATTCCCAGCTCCAAGACGAGCATCAGGTGCCTATGATTAAGCCCAACTGAAATAAGGCACAGCCCGAATACCAGGATTCCAGAGTCCACGGACCGGACCGTGAACCAGAATGCGGACTTTACGGACTGGACCATGACAGTAACAAATAATGCAATTAAATGAAATAGTGAATAAATTAGAACACTTCTACAGTACTATAAAACTGTGTATCAGTCCATAGTAGTTATGGATAGTGGATTTCATCGAGTACGCTGCCGTGTTCTTTTGATTGAACAATATCAATGCATGCACCTGGTGCAGATAATGAACTACCTTCGTACAATGTTTTCAATGATTGCATCCTCCCAATCTTCATTGTAACAGTCAAGATGATTGTTGATACCTTCAAATTTTTTGTAGTGCTTAACTTGTTGAAATAATGAATTTGTTTCACTTTTCACTCCCGGCTGTTCCTGGCATCTCCAAGCCTGAATACTTGAAACCGCAGTGAGGAAAATAGTTCTGAATTGTCTTACTGCCAATACTCAGTGGCAACACCACTGATTTTTGAATACAAACACACACACAACCGACAGTATTTAAAAGGAGTTCACTCTTAGCATGGTGTAGAGTCTAACAGCCACACAGCTGCACACAACTGACTGTAGTTGAAAACTATATGCCAACAGCCTCCTGTCCCAATTAAGTGGCATAGTGTCCCATATAAATGAAAGGAATCTTGGCTATTTTCTCAGTTTTTTTTCTTTAAGAGTTGTCCTGAATAAGTGGTTGCTCCAAATATCCGATAGCCCAATTAACTAGAATCTGCCGAACATAAAAATCAATTTAAAGACGAGTTGAACTTGTTCACCAGTGCCAACCCATTATTAAAAAAAAGGAGGTATTTATTGCTCTCCCTTTTGACAGACCTTTATTATTAACTTGCTGCCCTCTTCTTGGATAGTCGCATCTCCAGAGGGAGGAACTTTCAAGCACAACCAACCCTCTGGGGCTTTCAGTAATATGTGCACAAATACTCTTCCAATCTATTATTATGAGGGGCTGGATGAGAAACAGACCAGACCAGAGCAAGGGAGAATCAGGCAGTAAAGGCTAGCTGAGTCTCATTCTGACTATCATATTGCAGATCTGGGTCAGTAGAGACAGGAAACTCAAAGTCCTGGTTAGAAAGTCAAGCACAGACTCCAGACCACACAGCCAGTTTGGTGCTGCCAAAGTGCTGCACAGTTTCCGCTCCCTTCTTCGGGAGGTGACAAACCAAAACCCTGCCTGGGTCCTCTTGACAGCGTTTGAAAAAGAATGAGGAGCACCCAGCATGAGTTAGAAATATACTGTTGATCCTTTATTGTCGCTGGGTCCAGATCCAGGAAATTCCAGCCCAATAACATTGTGGAAGTTGCTTCCCCACAAAGACAGCAGGAGAAGCTGGTTGCACATCACCACCTTCTCAAGGGCAGTTAGTGATGGACAATGAATTCTGACTCTCAATGGAAAAAGATGAGAAGTGAGAGTAAGAAGGTGGGGGAGGAGAGGAAAAGAAGCTTCTTCTTTTTCTAGTCCTGATGAAGGGTCTTGGCCTGAAGCGTTGACCATTTACTCTTTTCCACAGAGGCTGCCTGACCTGCCAACGCATTTTGTGTGCATTGCTTAGATTTCCAGCATCTGTGGATTTTCTTGTGTTTGTGACCTCAGTCAGTAATGGATTCAGTTCACATTAAGATCCATGCAACTATAAGATATAGGAGAAGGATTAGGCCATTCAGCCCATCGAGTCTGCTCTGCCATTCAATCATGGAGAGAAAGAAACAGACTTAATGTTTCAGTTGAATGATTTTTCATGAAGAGTCAATCCTCCTTCATGAACTTCAGGATTCTACACCATGTAGACGGTGCTGTATCGATGTAAGTAATTGTACAATGATCCAGCCAGAAATGGGTTACTTGAGCTGATCGAAGTTTATTTTCAGAGCATAGTGGTCACTTGATCGCCGAACAGAACTTGAGATGAATAGCTGGATTGACAAACCTTCTGTCTAGCCTTCTGCTTATGTGTGTTTCTGTTGAATATACTATACTTAAAGATTTCCTGAGAACTTGAAACTTAAGGGGCTGTACGGTTCTTTGGGCTTCTTTACATTTCTACAGTTCAAGCAAAATGGTGCTGGAGTTTCACTTTCCCACTGTTATACACCATTCTTTTCCACTTGGCACAATGTGAAATGACATATTCTAAATTACAGAAGAGCCAGGCAGTGTCAGCTGTGGCTCAGTGGTAGCACTTTCAGCTCTGCGTCAGATTAAGTCAAACTTCAGAGACCAGAGTGCAAAATCTGGGCTGCCACAGTACTGAGGGAGTGTTGTGCTATTTCATAGGCAATGCTTTTTTTCACATTACCACAGCAACTAACTTCAAAAGCACCTAATTAGCTGTAAAATGCTTTGGGATATCCCATGGATATGCAAGATGCAATTCAAATCAAATTTTCCTTTTTTCTTTTTGGCTGTGTTTAATCCAATGTACCTTCCCTAATCCTGGAATGCGTCACTCATGTTTTGCAGGACAGATTCTGCTCTTCTGAAGTACTTTTTCCCACTCCCAAGATCTCTTTGAACATAGAAAAGGCTCTTCGGCCCACAATGCTGTGTGGAACTAATTAAATTCCGAATTAAACTAATCTCTTTTGCTCCATTCTCTGCATATTCATATATGGTATGACTGCCTAAGCCTCTTAAATGCCTCTTTCATATCTGCCTCCACCATCTTTCAATTAGATTAATGCTGATCTATATTTCACTTTGGTTTAGCGACCTTCAATCTACAACACATTGTTTGCCTACCAGCAATTGATCACTCACAGCTTTGAAGATTTTTAGCCATTTATCCTTAAGGGGAAGATAACACCCCTCCAAGTCATACTTGGTGCTGACCTGGCATTTTATTGCTGGTCCTTCATCATCCCTGGGTATAAATCCTGGTGCTCCTTCCCTAGTAGCACTGTGGGAGCACTCACACCAGACAGCAATTCACCACCATCTTCTCTAGGGCAGCTAGAGATGAGCAACAAATGCTGGCTTTGCCAGTGATGTCTGATCCAGAGAATGAATGAATAATGGGAAACCCATTTCCCTTTGCTTTCCAACATCACCCCAACATCAACAAGACTGCACAGCACAAATTTAGAGGGATGCAAAGCTCAGAGCTGAGCCATGAGGCAGATGAGACCCAGTTCAATGTAGACAGGGATGAGATTTCTATGGTGAACTGATGAGAACATAAATGATATAGTTAAAAGGAAGATCTTCCATAATGAGTGTTAACTGTATGCTGCTGCTAGTATATAGAGAAAATAGAAACATAGCAAACCTACAG
Organism: Mobula hypostoma; assembly: GCF_963921235.1. Classification (NCBI taxonomy): domain Eukaryota; kingdom Metazoa; phylum Chordata; class Chondrichthyes; order Myliobatiformes; family Myliobatidae; genus Mobula; species Mobula hypostoma. The sequence continues at coordinate 88,918,961 of NC_086097.1, forward strand.
CACAATACAGGCCCTTCGGCCCACAATGCTGAGCCAAGCATGTACTTACTTAGAAATTACCTAAGGTTACCCATAGCCCTCTATTTTTCCAAGCTCCATTTACCGTGGAGTATTGTGTTGACAAAATGTATTGTGTTGAGAGGCATGTTATCTCAACATCATCGATAACATTGGACAACAAATTTACTCTCAAGTTTTGCTTCCTCAGAATTTTTTTGTTTATGATAGACTGTTTGAAGCTGAATGTAAATATAATTTCAGACTACTTGTATCACATAGAAATTTGGAGAAACAAGAAATTAACTTTTATTTAATATAATTCATTTAATTGCATAATGGTGCTGATGCTTTGCAATAGCTCAACCAAGCTAAAAAAATGTTTTGTTAATGATTTTCATTTGTACTCAGTGTCTGAGGCTTCCCACTTAAGTGTCCCACAATAATCAGCCAGCAGTGATGGATTCCAGTTGCCCTGATACCATTTCTCCATGACCGCAATGTCCTGGTGAAACCTTTCATCATGCTCGTCGCTGACAGTGCCAAGACATGCAGGGAAGAAGTCTAAATGGGAATGCAGACAATGAATCTTTAGCGACATGTTGCACTTCATGGTTTCAGCTTACATTGCGGGCAACATTTTAATTGACTTGAATTATGAATTGAAGTAAAAAATACAGGCAATTTGTTTTCAAAAGTTGTATGCGTTAGGGAAATTTCATGGTGATTTTCATGATCAGCAGCCCAAAGTCCATTAGATACACTATAAAGTATTCAGGAAGCAAAATCTTTGTGGTCCAGTGCAATCAACAGTCATCTATTAGTAAAGATGCCATTAATCATCTACCTTTGGGTGGACATCAGCGTGGCTCGGGCTGATGCTCCAGTGCTGATTGGGCAATGCAGGCCTTTGATGTGCTATAATCAGCATCAGGTTTATTATCACTGACTTAATTCATGACATTTGTTGTTTTGTGGCAAAAGTTCAACGCATAATAATTACTATAAGTAAAATAAGTAAATAAATAATAATAATAAATCAACTGAGTACTGTGCGAAAGTCCTAGATTTTTAGGTGATTTTCAGATAGTGTGGCATTCACAGAGCCCTGATCTCAGTGTCGTCAAGGCTGTCTCGGATTATCTGGAGAATCAGAAGCAAGTGAGATAGCCAAAGTCTGCAGAAGAATTGGCAAGTTCTCCAAAATGCTTGGAACCAGCCGAATTTCTTATAAAAACTGCACAAGGCGAAGGGTGGTCACACAAAATATTAATTTACTGTTTATTGTTCTTTATAGTAATTTTTCTGATATTTAGAAACTTTTCAATTCACTATTTTTGAAAGTGTCTTTGCTTTACAGATTTTTTTACATAAGCTTAAGATTGTTGCACAGTACTGTAGATGAATAAATAGATAAGTGAATAGATAGACAGCACGAACAAGGAATAAGTCATTAAATGATAAAACACCTGGAACAGATAGTATACCAGTAAAAAAAAATTCATCCTGAGACATTTCTATGGTTCCAGAACAGGCTGAAATCTTCTGGTCATAGCACTATACATCAGAATAAAGGGACACATTCACCTTCCACTTACATGGCATAAACAGCCCTGTGATAGTCATCGGGGCACCACCTCGCTGGCAGTAGCTGGCAATACCCTTGCCAGAACTCTGCTGAAGCACTTTGTGCTGTACATTCAGCAAGTCTGTTGCCTGAGTATCACTGTTCCCTCGAAGTTGCGCGGGTGCTGATGAAGGCTGTGAAATAGTTGAATTATAGCCAGCCTTCAGTGGTGTAAAGGAGGACTTTGTGTTGCCTTAGTAGAATAACATCCTCTATCAAGGTTTCAGATGCCTTTTATGATTGGTATTTAGATTGACTTGAGTTAACAAGCTGATGGCAAACTTTTCGGTGCGAGGAATCTCCTGACGAGGAAAAAGTTACTGGAGATTTTCAGACTCTAGCTGTGCACAGAGGAACTCTTTCACTCTCTCTCTCTCACTACTGGACAAACAAGGTTTTGGAAATAAGATCTGAAACTCAATCTCACTTTCCTGCAACTTAATACCAAGAGGTCCAATTAGTTAAGAGGTTCTACAGATGCTAGAAATCTTGAGCAACACTCACAAAATGCTGGAGGAACTCAGTAGGTCAGTCAGCATCTATGCAGGGGAATGATGAAAAGTCTCGGCCCAAAATGCCAGCTGTTTATTTCCTGCCATAGGTGCTGCATAGTCTGCTGTGTTAATCCAGCATTTTTGTGTGTGAGGTCCCATTACTTGTCTGAAAGTTCTGATGATGAGATGTCCTGATAAGTGGCTTAGATAGTCTGCTTAGGGAACCATTGCTGGGAGAGTGATTTCACACCCAAATGCAAACTCTGCACAGAATAATCTCCACCTCACCGAACCAAAGCCACTATCATAATGTGGTCAACCTTTTTATTCTTCTGTTGAGTTTGAGCCTTATGTAGAATTAGAGGGAGACTTGATCTCCCCACTAGTTCTAGTTCACACGTGATGAATGATTTACACCAATGTTGCCAGGACTTGAAAGAATGAGTTATAGGGAGAGGTTATATAGGCTAAGATTTCTTTTCCTTGCAAAGTCAGAGACTAAGAAGTGATCTTATCAAAGTGTATAAAATTATAAGGTGCACAGATAGAGTGAATGCATGCAGTCTTTTTGCTGGAGTAGGGAAGTCAAGAATGAGAGAGCACAGATTTAAGGTGAGAGGGCAAATAACATGAGGGAAAACCTTTTTACACAGAGTATATGGATATGGAACAAGCTGCCAGAGAAAGCAGTTGAAGCTGATACTATAGCAACTTTGAAAGACAGTTGGACATTTGGAAAGGAAAGGTTTAGAAGGATTTGTGCCAAACACTGGTGAATGGGACTAGCAGATGGACACCTTGGTCAGGATGGACTAGATATTGGCCTGTTTCCATGGTGTATGACTCAATGTCTCTAATAGTAATTTTCCATTTGACAATGAACATTCCTTGGCTAGTGACAACTTTGGTCTGGCCATTTATGACGGGAAGACAGAACCGCCTAGCACTAGAATGCTTTCCATGCAACCTACCATCAAAGTGAACTGCTATCCCCAAACTCTCAGACATTCACTTATCTCGACAATATAATCCACATTGTTGATTAAATCAGATTTGCCAATGCAAGTGTGGCCTCCTGCAGATCACTTGCAAGCCAGTGGAAAACAGAAGGATTCATCCACAAATAAATGTTAATGAAACCAAAGAACAAATCATTGACTTCAGAAAAAGATGTGAGACTACACATCAATTATCATTGGTGGGTCAGAAGTATATTCAGCAGCTTCAATTTCCTTGCTGTTAACATCAAGGAAATAAGGCATATCAGCACTTATTCTTTCTTAGAAGTTCAATGAGATTTGCCATGTCACCAAGTACTACAACAAACTTCTACAGGTGCTCTGCACTATGGGCTCAGCACATAATCATGAAGAGGGCATGCCTGCAGCTCTACTTCATTGGGAGCTTTAGGAGATTTTGTAGGTCACATTGATTCTTGCAAATGTCAGTGGACAGCATTCCAACCGGTTGCATCACAGCCTGGTACGGAGGCTGCTATGTACAGGATCACAAGAGGCTGTGGAGAGTTGTAGACTCAGCGAACTCCACCGCGGGCACAACCCTCTCCAGCATCAAGGGCACCTTCAAGAGGCAGCGCCTCGAGAAACCGTCATCCATCATTAATGATACTCACAGCCTGGGACATGCCATTTTTGCATAGCTACCATTCAGGAGTAGGTATGGGATCCTAAAGACCCACCCTCAATGTTTTAAGAACAGCTTTTCCCCTTCATCATCAGATTTCTGAACAGTTCATAAACCCATGAAAACTACCTTGTTACCTGCCTTTTGCATTACTTATTTATTTTGGTAACATAGAGTCATGCACTATGCTTCTGCCATAAAACAACTAATTTCATGGCATATTATATATCAGTGATATTAAACCTGATTCTGATTCTGATTATAGTCACCTGACAAATGGTTTCATGGCCTGGTATAGCAATCGCAATGGACAGGAAGGCAGTCGTGGATTTAGCCTGATTCATCGCGGACACTGCCCTTCCCACCATTGAAATGAGGTGCTGTTTCAAGAAGGTGGCATCTCTCATCTGAGGTCCCCATCATGTGGGTCATGACCTCTTCTCGCTGCTACTATCAGGCAGGAGGCACAGAAGCCTGAAGTTCTACACTGCCAGCTTCAGAAACGGCTAATTTCCTAAAACCAATAGATTCTTGAACAGACCTGCATCACCCTAATTCTACCTCAGCAAAGGAACACTATGGCTGCACAACCTCTTGAACAATCATGGACTTGTCTCTGATTTTTTTGCACTAATGGCTTGTTTGGAGCAATCATTTTTTTTTCTATTGTCTAGTATGATTTGAACATAATTTATGTTCTGTGCAGAGGCTTCCCGGTGGGAGCAGTAAATGAGGTTCCCAGAGAACCCCGATTGGAGTGTTCAGTGTGTTGTCCGGATGTGCTGCATGTGCTTGTGACGCTGCTGCAAGCAAGTCTTTTATTACAGCTGTATCTCACTGTGCTTGTGCCGGTGACAGTAAACTTAACTTGACTCAAGGTCCACACAGATATTGTCCTCTCTACCATGTGATCTGAAACCCAGACACCTATAAAGGTAGTTTGGTAAAACTGAATCACTTTCACATGGGCTCGCAGCACACAAAAGGGCCATGGTAGTCCAGCCATCCAAATTACTATAGTGTCAAATAAGTAATGACGTGTGTCAAAAAATCCTTCAAGCCATCCTTGAAGTTTTTAAAGGTTAACTCAGTCTTGGGAAAGCCTTGGACATGACAATATCACCTGGTGAAGACTCTTTCATTCTGCATTTACAACCTGAAGAGAGGAGGAATATTGAAGCAGAACAGAGGAATGTACAGGTCAACATTCACAACAGCTAGTCATGCTATAATAAGTTGCAGTTATTGTTCAATTCACCAGAGATAGGTCAAAGTAAATATTGGTCTGCACTGTCACTCACACATCCTCAGATATCAAAGCACCATTAATGTCATGGTCATCTTACAAACTCGGGGAAAGAACTACACAACATACTCTTCCTTGATATGAACACCAAATGGGGCCGTAAACAAAGCTTCTGACCAACAATAGACCATTAACAACAGATCAATGATGAGTCCTGATGAAGGGTCTCGGCCCGAAACATCAACTGTTTACTCTTTTCCATCGATGCTGCCTGACCTGCTGAGTTCCTCCAGCATTTTGTATGTGTGGCTTGGATTTCCAGCATCTGCAGATTTTCTCTTGTTTGTGAATGGATCAATAATGTATGCTGTACTTTCAAGGAATGAAACTGGGCTAGAAGAGGTTAAAAGGAGTTCAAAGAATTCCATGCCTTTCTTTCCCCAAAGAGAGGGGACTTGGTTTAATTCCGGCACTATGTGACTTTTTGGATTTTATCAGAAGTCTCACTATTTTGTCTCCTGGTCATGACTGGGTTAAATTTACTCATACCCCCTCTGGTTCCAGGCACTGTGTTGACCTTCTTCAGAGTAATGTAGTCAAACCAAGAATAGCTCCTTCACTGCCATGGGTGCTGAGTAAGGGGAGCAACCCTGAATGAAATTAATTTCAAACCTCAGTCTCCTTCTCTTTCAGAACTCTCCACCTAATCCTCCAAACTGCAAACATGTACAGAAAACGTGGTGTCACTATTTTTGGAGAAAGGTGTTAAACACAAATTAATTACTTTGAAGTCATCTGTAGTAATTGGTACATATTTGGAAATGAATATGATTGTAAGTTGGCTCCTACCTGCAGGACATTATGAACACCTTCTCGGTCTTTAGTACAGTGTGGTACAATAGAGTCATCCCCTTGACCCTCAGGAAGTTAAAAAGATTTAACCCTTAACTGTGCATACAACTCATACTTCTTCTCATAGGAGGATACCAGAGTACCTGGATGAAACCCACGCGGTCACGGGGAGATACTAACAGCAGAGGGAATTTACCCCCAATTATATAGCTGGTAAAGCATAGCGCTAACTGCTATGCAACTGTGCCCCTCTCATAATAATGTAATGTTGTACCATTTCCCCGCCATAAATAATGGGGAATCAGCACACACAAAGTGCTGGAGGAACTCAGCAGGTTGAGTAGCATCTTTGGAAATGAATAAACAGTCTATGTTTTGGGCCGAGACCCTTCATCAGGACCAATGGCACTTTGTATTTGGCACAGAGGTCTCTTTTCCACTGATTTCAATGGAGGGCAATGGATCTGAGAATAAGGTAAATTGAATTTTGGCATATGTTTGTTTGTTTTCATTTAAGTGTGTTTTTGTTTATTTTTTCTAATTTTAATTGTTGCAGAGTCTCTAGCTTTTTAAATATTCTTGATATCTAACACCTTTGACAGCTGAACCTGAGATGTAACTAAGATCTTTCAATGATATTGTGATCGGGGTTCTACCTCATCCCTGTTTATATTGCAAAACACTCTTGTTGCCAGGCAGAACTTCACGACAATGGACAGAGTTGGTTCCTCTATAAAAGTTCCCACTGGAGCAATCCTCAGAGTGACTGCAACCATTTTTCAGCGATCGGGAGATATTCCACTTCCAACGTGGCTTCGCCACCAACTCGAGGTTGTTGGACAATGATATTATGTTCATTAAATATAAGGAAGCTGAACATGGAGCTTCATACTGTTCAACATTGGTAATGAAAACCTTGAACAACATTCTCCATTTTTCCTCCATAACTCAAGTGAAAGAATGTCCACACCAAGAACCTTATATTTTAACTAATGCTCTCATTCTAGCAATTGCAATGACTTCCATTTATCTTCAGTCATTTGGATCCATCTGCAGAGTTCTCAGTTATGCCTCCTTTAAGCAATATTTAATGAGTAGGAGCTAAGAGAGTTCGAAAATAGGACATAGGAGCAGAATTGGGTCAATTGGCCCATTGAGTCTGCTCCGCCATTCAATCATGACTGATCCTTTGTTTCCCCTCCTCAGACTCACTCCCTGGCCTTCTCCCTGTATCCTTTGATGCCGTGGCCAATTGAGAACCTTTGCCTTAAATATACCCAATGACCCGGCCACAACTGTTGAATGTGGTCACAAATTCCACAAATTCACCACCCTCTGGCTAAAGAAATTTCTCCGCATTTCTGTTTTAAATGGACACCCCTCAATCCCGAGGCTGTGTCTTCTTGTCCTAAACTCCCCCACCATGGGAAACATCCTTTCCACATCTATTTTGTCTAGGCCTCTCAACATTCAAAAGGTTTCAATGAGATCCCCCCTCATCTTTCTAAATTCCAGCGAGTACTGACCGAGAGCCATCAAACGTTCCTCGTATGATCTTCCTTTCATTCCGGAATCATCCTTGTGAACCTCCTCTGGACCCTCTTCAATGCCAGCACATCTTTTCTAAGATGAATGGCCCAAAACTGTTCATAATACTCAAGGTGAGGCCTCACCAGTGCCTTATAAAGCCTCAGCATCACATCTCTGCTCTTGTATTCTAGACCTCTTGAAACGAATGCTAACATTGCTTTGCCTTCCTCACCACTGACTCAACCTGCAAGTTAATCTTTAGGGAATCCTGCACAAGGACTCCCAAGTCCCTTTGCATCTCAGATTTTTGGATTTTCTCCACATTTAGAAAATAGTCTGCACATTTATTTATTCTACCAAAGTGCATGACCATGCATTTTCCAACATTGTGTGTCATTTGCCACGTTCTTGCCCTTTCTTCTAATCTGTCCAAGTCCTTCTGCAGTTTTTCTATTTCCTCAGCACTACCCACCCTTCCACCAATCTTCATATCATCTGCAAAGTTGGTAACAAAGCCATCTATTCCATCGCCTAAATCAGGGATGGCCAACCTATGGTGAATGCGCCAAAAGTGGTGCATTGGATGATTAGACGTGGCGCATTGCACCCCAGTGATAATAATAAAAAAGTAAGCCTACTCATGCAAAAAGTATTAACCAAAAACCGATTTGTAGAAAACAAAATCTATAACAGGAATTCCAGTACATAGCTTAGAGCTAAGAAATGGGTTTTACTGAGAATAAATCTAAAACCTAGCAATTATTTTTAGCGATTTTATTATTTCATGCACATCTTTTGGCAAATGTTATCTTCTTTCACATTAATCTGTTTTCAATTAAAAAAATGTTCAATGAGTCAAACTAGGAAAGAAGGACTTTTGTTCTGCAGTATTTACACAACTGTTCAATACACGTTTGATACTTGTTTGATCCTGAGGCGCCAGGCGTCTGCAGCAGTGGTGCGTCACAGGTTTTTGCCAGTCAGTTTACAATTGACACTCGTGCACTACGGAGTTGTGCTTTATTTGTCCTTTGTGAACATTTGCAGTCTAGTACTTTTTCGAAAATAAAGCCTTGTTTTTGCATTCAGTTACACATCACAGTGCAAAAGAAAATGAGCAAAAGAAAAGCAGAAAGTGATAGTAAGTGTGAATTCAATGAACAGTGGGAAAATTACTTCTTCTTTATAGTGGGTCCTTCAGGAAAACCGTTGTGCATTGTTTGTGAAAACACTTTCTCACATAATAGAAAACATGAACTTAATAGACACTGTAAAACACAACATCAGACTGAAATAGAAGGAAAATTGAAGCTAGTGCTTGGGTCTGAGTTACAGAAAAAATATGTGATTAAGAAAAAGGAAGAAATCAAAAGAAGATAAAATACATTTTTTTAAAAAAGTTTCATTAAGGTAAGTAATGTTTATCTTGTTTTTATATTAAATAAATATATCATGTAAAAATGCTAAATATGTCTATATTAACATATTTTTACAAGAATTGAATGGGGGTACAAGAGTTGTATGGTGCAGCTGAACTCGTGCATGAAAAAATTGATGCATGGAATATAAAAGGTTGGCCACCCTTGGTCTAAATTTTACAGCTTTAAAAAAGTGGTCCCAACACCAACTCCTGTGGAGCACCACTAGTCACTGGCAGCCAACTAGGAAAGGATCCTTTTATTCCTACTCGCTGCCTCCTACCAAGCAGCCATTGCTGTAACCATGCCAGTAACTTTCCTGTAATACTGCGGGCTCTTAACTTGGTAAGCAGCCTCATGTGTGGCACCTTGTCAAAGGCCTTCTGAAAATCCAAATATACAAGATCCATTGCATCCCCTTTATCTATCCTACTTGTAATCTCCTCAAAAAATTCCCAAAAAATCACCAGACAAGATTTTCCCTTGCTATGCTGATTTTGTCCTATCTTGTCCCATATCATCAAGTACTCAAGTTATTTTTTTTTTTCTCCAACGGCTTTCTGAGAGGCGGGACTGCGCAGGCGTGTGACGTCGGGCAGTGCAGCGCGGCAGATTTAAAAGGGCAGACATCCTGCTTCGGATTTGATTCGAAGAAGGAGTCTGAGAGTCTGAGTGGGAGTGCCGAAAAAGAGATTTTTGAAATTTTCGTTATTTTTTTTTCTCCAACGGCTTTCTGAGAGGCGGGACTGCGCAGGCGTGTGACGTAGGGCAGTGCAGCGCGGCAGATTTAAAAGGAACAGAGCCTCATAGAGCGGGCAGCGTAGTTTGCGGGCGGCGGAGTGAGCCGGGAGCAGAGTGAAGACTTAAGGGCTTCGGCTCACCGGGCTTAGGCGGAAGCGGGTGAGGCGAGGAAGGTTTGACATTCATTTTCTGTTGCTATTTGAGGAGAGGGGCATTATGACTGTGAGGGCAGTTTGCTGTTCTCGGTGTCGGATGTGGGAGGCCCTGGAGTCTCCAAGCCTCCCGGACGTCTACATCTGCGCCAAGTGCATCGAGATGCAGCTCCTAAGGGACCGCGTTACGGAACTGGAGCTGCAGCTCGATGACCTTCGTCTGGTCAGGGAGAGTGAGGAGGTGATAGAGAGGAGTGGAAGGCAGGTGGTCACGCCGGGGCCACGGGAGGCAGACAAGTGGGTCACGGTTAGGAGGGGGAAGGGGAAAAGGAAGGTGATGGGGAGTACCCCGGCGGCTGTGCCCCTTAACAACAGGTACTCCTGTTTGAGTACTGTTGGGGGGGACAGCTTACCCGGGGGAAGCGACAGTGGCCCTGCCTCCGGCACAGAGTCTGGCCCTGTAGCTCAGAAGGGTAGGGCAAGGAAGAGGAGGGCAGTTGTGATAGGGGACTCGATAGTAAGGGGGTCAGATAGGCGATTCTGTGGACGCAGTCCAGAGACTCGGATGGTAGTTTGCCTCCCTGGTGCCAGGGTCCGGGATATTTCTGATCGTGTCCAAGATATCCTGAAGTGGGAGGGTGAAGAGCCAGAGGTCCTGGTACATATAGGTACCAATGACATAGGTAGGAAAAGGGATGAGGTCCTGAAAGAAGAATATAGGGAGCTAGGAAGGGAGTTGAGAAAAAGGACCACAAAGGTAGTAATCTCGGGATTACTGCCTGTGCCACGCGACAGTGAGAGTAGGAATGCGATGAGGTGGAGGATAAATGCGTGGCTGAGGGATTGGAGCAGGGGGCAGGGATTCAAGTTTTTGGATCATTGGGACCTCTTTTGGCGCAGGTGTGACCTGTACAAAAAGGACGGGTTACACTTAAATCCTCGGGGGACCAATATCCTGGCAGGGAGATTAGCGGGGGCTACTGAGGTGACTTTAAACTAGAATGGTTGGGGGGTGGGAATCAAATTAAAGCGGCTAGGTGTGAGGAGGTTAGTTCACAACAGAGGGATGGGAACCAGTGCAGAGAGACAGAGGGGTGTAAAGTGAGCGTAGAAGCAAAAAGTACAAAGGGGAAAAGTAAAAGTGGCAGGCCGACAAATCCAGGGCAAGCATTAAAAAGGGCTAAGAGAGTTGTAAAAGAGTGCCTGAAGGCTTTATGTGTCAATGCAAGGAGCATTCGTAATAAGGTGGATGAATTGAAAGTGCAGATTGTTATTAATGATTATGATATAGTTGGGATCACAGAGACATGGCTCCAGGGTGACCAGGGATGGGAGCTCAACGTTCAGGGATATTCAATATTCAGGAGGGATAGACACGAAGGAAGGGGAGGTGGGGTGGCATTGCTGGTTAAAAAAGAGATTAACGCAATAGAAAGGAAGGACATAAGCCGGGAAGATGTGGAATCGATATGGGTAGAGCTGCGTAACACTAAGGGGCAGAAGACGCTGGTGGGAGTTGTGTACAGGCCACCTAACAGTAGTAGTGAGGTCGGAGATGGTATTAAACAGGAAATTAGAAATGTGTGCAATAAAGGAACAGCAGTTATAATGGGTGACTTCAATCTACATGTAGACTGGGTGAACCAAATTGGTAAAGGTGCTGAGGAAGAGGATTTCTTGGAATGTATGCGGGATGGTTTTTTGAACCAACATGTCGAGGAACCGACTAGAGAGCAGGCTATTCTGGACTGGGTTTTGAGCAATGAGGAAGGGTTAATTAGCGATCTTGTCGTGAGAGGCCCCTTGGGTAAGAGTGACCATAATATGGTGGAATTCTTCATTAACATGGAGAGTGACGTAGTTAATTCAGAAACAAAGGTTCTGAACTTAAAGAGGGGTAACTTTGAAGGTATGAGACATGAATTAGCTAAGATAGACTGGCAAATGACACTTCAAGGATTGACGGTGGATATGCAATGGCAGGCATTTAAAGGTTGCATGGATGAACTACAACAATTGTTCATCCCAGTTTGACAAAAGAATAAATCAAGGAAGGTAGTGCACCCGTGGCTGACAGGAGAAATTGGGGATAGTATCAATTCCAAAGAAGTAGCATACAAATTAGCCAGAGAAAGTGGCTCACCTGAGGACTGGGAGAAATTCAGAGTTCAGCAGAGGAGGACAAAGGGCTTAATTAGGAAGGGGAAAAAAGATTATGAGAGAAAACTGGCAGAGAACATAAAAACGGACTGTAAAAGCTTTTATAGATATGTAAAAAGGAAAAGACTGATAAAGACAAATGTAGGTCCCCTGCAAACAGAAACAGGTGAATTGATTATGGGGAGCAAGGACATGGCAGACCAATTGAATAATTACTTTGGTTCTGTCTTCACTAAGGAGGACATAAATAATCTTCCAGAAATAGTAAGGGACAGAGGGTCCAGTGAGATGGAGGAACTGAGCGAAATACATGTTAGTAGGGAAGTGGTGTTAGGTAAATTGAAGGGATTGAAGGCAGATAAATCCCCAGGGCCAGATGGTCTGCATCCCAGAGTGCTTAAGGAAGTGGCCCAAGAAATAGTGGATGCATTAGTGATAATTTTTCAAAACTCGTTAGATTCTGGACTAGTTCCTGAGGATTGGAGGGTGGCTAATGTAACCCCACTTTTTAAAAAAGGAGGGAGAGAGAAACCGGGGAATTATAGGCCGGTTAGCCTAACGTCGGTGGTGGGGAAACTGCTGGAGTCAGTTATCAAGGATGTGATAACAGCACATTTGGAAAGCGGTGAAATGATCGGACAAAGTCAGCATGGATTTGTGAAAGGAAAATCATGTCTGACGAATCTCATAGAATTTTTTGAGGATGTAACTAGTAGAGTGGATAGGGGAGAACCAGTGGATGTGGTATATTTGGATTTTCAAAAGGCTTTTGACAAGGTCCCACATAGGAGATTAGTGTGCAAACTTAAAGCACACGGTATTGGGGGTAAGGTATTGGTGTGGGTGGAGAATTGGTTAGCAGACAGGAAGCAAAGAGTGGGAATAAACGGGACCTTTTCAGAATGGCAGGCGGTGACTAGTGGGGTACCGCAAGGCTCAGTGCTGGGACCCCAGTTGTTTACAATATATATTAATGACTTGGATGAGGGAATTAAATGCAGCATCTCCAAGTTTGCGGATGACACGAAGCTGGGTGGCAGTGTTAGCAGTGAGGAGGATGCTAAGAGGATGCAGGGTGACTTGGATAGGTTGGGTGAGTGGGCAAACTCATGGCAGATGCAATTTAATGTGGATAAATGTGAAGTTATCCACTTTGGTGGCAAAAATAGGAAAACAGATTATTATCTGAATGGTGGCCGATTAGGAAAAGGGGAGGTGCAACGAGACCTGGGTGTCATTATACACCAGTCATTGAAAGTGGGCATGCAGGTACAGCAGGCGGTGAAAAAGGCGAACGGTATGCTGGCATTTATAGCGAGAGGATTCGAGTACAGGAGCAGGGAGGTACTACTGCAGTTGTACAAGGCCTTGGTGAGACCACACCTGGAGTATTGTGTGCAGTTTTGGTCCCCTAATCTGAGGAAAGACATCTTTGCCATAGAGGGAGTACAAAGAAGGTTCACCAGATTGATTCCTGGGATGGCAGGTCTTTCATATGAAGAAAGACTGGATGAACTGGGCTTGTACTCGTTGGAATTTAGAAGATTGAGGGGGGATCTGATTGAAACGTATAAGATCCTAAAGGGATTGGACAGGCTAGATGCAGGAAGATTGTTCCCGATGTTGGGGAGGTCTAGAACGAGGGGTCACAGTTTGAGGATAGAGGGGAAGCCTTTTAGGACCGAGGTTAGGAAAAACTTCTTCACACAGAGAGTGGTGAATCTGTGGAATTCTCTGCCACAGCAAACTGTTGAGGCCAGTTCATTAGCTATGTTTAAAAGGAAGTTAGATATGGCCCTTGTGGCTACAGGGGTCAGGGGGTATGGAGGGAAGGCTGGGTTCTGAGTTGGATGATCAGCCATGATCATAATAAATGGCGGTGCAGGCTCGAAGGGCCGAATGGCCTACTCCTGCACCTATTTTCTATGTTTCTATGTTTCTATGTTTCTACTCCATTATCTCATCCTTAACAATTGACTCCAACATCCTCCCAACCACTGAGATCAGGTCTATAATTTCCTTTCTTACGCCTTCCTCCTTTTTTAAAGAGTGGAGTGACATTTGCAATTTTCCAGTTCTCTGGCACCATGCCAGAGCCCAATGATTTTTGAAAAATCATTATTAATGCCTCCTCTATCTCCACCGCTACCTCTTTCAGAACCCTAGGATGCAGTTCATCTGGTCTGGGTGACTTATATTCCTTTAGGTCTTTCAGCTTTTTGAGCACCTTCTCCCTTGTAATGGTATCTGCACTCGCTTCTCTTCCCTCACACTCTTCAACACTTGGCATACTGCTAGTGGAAATAATTTTTAAAACACAAACAACAGGAATTCTGCAGATGCTGGAAATTCAAGCAACACACATAAAAGTTGCTGGTGAAGGCAGCAGGCTAGGCAGCATCTCTAGGAAGAGGTGCAGTCGACGTTCCAGGCCGAGACCCTTCGTCAGGACTGCAGGCCAGGCAGCATCTCTAGGAAGAGAAACGAAGGGTCTCGGCCTGAAATGTCAACTGCACCTCTTCCTAGAGATGCTGCCTGGCCTGCTGCGTTCACCAGCAATTTTTAAAACAGTTAGTTTGATTTTAACCCTCTCCAAAAAACTAGATGAGCTTTGCATCCCCTCATGGTTAACGATGCTGGATGTTGGAAACTTTACAGAGAAGAAATACTGGGAGAAGTCATCCTCTGTTGCCAATATCCATTAGATATACAGATTCACATGCAGTTGGTTTGATTGAGATAAGTGCAACTTCTATTCAAACAGTTTAGACACAAGTCATACAGGTGAATTCAATTATATGGTGAATTATACAAGTGAACTCAAGCATAAATTTGACTTGGATTTAAAAGTAAAGTGCATGACCTATTGGACCAAAAATGTACACACATTCTTTTAATGTTTATACAAATATCTCAGAGATTTCCTTCTCCTCCTGCTTCTACTTCTTAAGACCTTCATAGAGTGATTCTATAGCAAAAGAGACAGGAAGGAAGTAAATTTTGTAAATTACTGGAGACTCCTGGCCTGTCCGTTAAAGGATGGCCCGGTCATATAGTTTTAAGATGCTGCTTATGGAAAGTTCCAGTCACAGGGAGAATTACACACAGATCTTCAACCTTCAGGTCTCTAAACCAATTTTGCTGACAAATAACAATTCAAATCAAGCTTCCACCACCAATTTTCCTGCTTTCATTTCTCATTACTTGTTGTATAACCTGCGCAGGCACTGAATGCCCAATAATAATGGACCTTGGCTGAGGAGCAGTGTCCCATTTCTGGATGCACAATTTAGGAAAGATGCCAATGTCTTGGAGTGGTATAGCAGTGATCTATCAGAATGGCACCTTTCAGAATAGGGGCTAAATTGTTTAGGGCAAAGAAGATTGAGTTCAAGATTATGAGAGCTTTTCATCAAGTAAAGTGGGAGAAAGTGTTTCTATTGATAGGAAAAACTAGCCAGAGGACGAAGGTTTAAGATGAAGGGGGAGTGTGGAGAAATTTCCTTACAAAGCCATTTGTTGTGATCATCATTTCTGACAAATGGCTGTGTGAAAAAAAAATCTTAGAATCACAAATAATGTTAATTGCCAGGGCTGCTGGAAGCCAATTCAATAATAAAATTCCCAAGAGGATTATGTATTTATTTCTAAAGGAATATGCAAGTCCTATGCATAAAGAGGATGAGATGGGGCCAATCAGGGAGCTCCTTCCATGAGTCATCATAGGTATAATGGGCTGAATGTGCTCTGTGTGTGTGTATTTGGTATGTATGCATTAAGAATTTCAATAAATACATAAACTTCAATAGCTATCTCAAAACACAGGAAATTCTCCAAATCCATGCAAGCCACACCACGTGCATACCCAGTTTTGAAGTGAGAACTCTACACCAAGCCTGGCATGACAAGAGATGTTTAGGAAGGAAAAAAATACTTCAAGAATATTCTCAAAACGTGCTTGCAATCCTCACCATAACCATTCTAAATGGACAAGGAGCTCCTGGGACGGTACTGTGCCCTTCTTTTTGATGGTGCACAAAGAGGCAAGTGAAAACACGAGAAAGAACAACCCATCCATCACATTCCAGCGGGCCCACTTGTAGAAGAGCCTGAAAGCCTTATCTAGGAATCTATAATCATCTTTGCTTCCACACGAAGCGAGCCATCCTCATTCCCAAGGGAAGAACCTCAAAGGATTCTGCCCTAGCCTCCAAACTATGTTTACTTACTTTGCCCTCTTGTGCACCTCAGATTTCCTTCACTTCATTGTTAGTGTTATCCTCATTCTGCCTGGACCCTATGTGTCATTGTTCTCTCCTTAAACCTCCTCATTTTATCATCTCCCTCCCCATCTCCTCCTCATAACTTCATTATGCAAGCTTGTGGTGGTCTTTTGCAAGACGTGGTTGGATGTCAAATTTTAACTGATTCTGTTCTTGATAAATTCCTTGGATATTTGTACTATATTAATGGTGCTACATAAATGAGTGATGTTGTTGTGTACAGAGTTTGACCTTCAACTTGCTAGTAGTTTTACAAAACATAAAAGGCTGGCTCAGTGCCCAAACCTCAGTGTACTTGAGGTCTCTTACTTATTAAATTCAGCCATTATTTTAATGTATTTTATGAAGATGAAATTGTTTTCAAATAGATAGCAATGTGAACAACAGGATAATTTTATACTTGCACTGGTCAAAAGCCAGACATTGCATTAGAATTCTCTCCATAACAACACGACTGATAAATTCTCACGGAAGGAGTTAGATAAAGTCATCAGTGTCCCAATGGTGTAAAATGTTATAAAGCACTCATACTTTACACTCACATTCATGCATGTTCATGGACACACACATATGATTTACCCTTGCCCATAAAGACAGACAGACAGACAGACACACACACACACACACGAACATAGCTGCACATACACAAATATGCATAATTCATACAGACTGATGCACACATGTCCATGCATCCTGTCACATGCCTGTATTTCAGTTTTTTGTCCCTTCCTGCAATGGTTTAACATATAACGTTCATCAAGAACTCCAGATGTTAGCGGCACCTAGTGGCTGATTACAGTTACTTCAATAGATATGCAAAGCCATCTTATTAAAGGTGATTAACGAAACAACATAAGGCTTGGGATAAAGTTACTACATTTGCTTTGTCCATGGACCACACAGGAAGTTTTACAAAATTTATCGAATATATTAATTTCTTAAAGGGATTTTCTTTCTATTAATCAAAACTTTAGAACATTAATAGAAACTTACAGTAACTTTCAAACTTCAGCTGATAGATGACCTACTGAATTTCTCTTACCTCACAGTTGATAATATTGTCTGGGGATGATTGGAATAGTCATGATTCAACCATTGCAAATATGTTGCTGTTGCTTTACCAGACTCTGGCTGTCCAAATGCAAGCCCCCAGATGTTAAAAATACTTTGGACTTGTTCTCCAATAGGGTCAGTCTCTCTCCCCACCCCCTGCCAACCTTTAGTTAGTACAGTTCTCAGAAACTGCAATCATTCTTCTTATTATAATCTATTAGTCACAGAGTAACTATAAGATTAAAAATAATGCACTTAATTTATAAAATTTCTTTCAGGATTTCAGGATATTTCAAATACTGTGCAACAAATAAAGCACTTATGAAATGGAGGCACCCTTCTAAATGATTAAAAAGCAGCATCCAAAATGGATATATTGAGGTACTGCAACAGAAATGTGATAAGGCAGGATCAACTATTAGTAATTTTGGTTAAGAGATAGATATTGATTAGATTACCTGTCAAGCTCTTCAAAATAATATTATGTATGTTTGATATCTGTAGTGTATTCACTAATCCAGTAATATTTGAGAAATATTGTAAATATATTGTTTGATTAAGAATTCTTTGTTTACATGATTGATTGTGGGGTATGTATAAGAAGTACATGAATGGCATATTTCATCACGCTACCACATCATATAGGAGTGCCTTTCTAAAGAAAAGGAAAGAAAATCTAAGTAGACCTGTATCACTACTCCTGTGCTTTTCTTTTGGTTAGTTTCAGGAGTTAACAAAACATAGAGGCAACAAGGAAGTTTAAAAGCAAATCCGAGATGACTACTTACCTGTGAAGCATAGTGTGTTTTCCTTCAGGAGGGGAGAGAGACACACAAGTTAAAAAAAAAAAGCACAGTATGTTTTTTCTTTGGTGGGAGAAAAGATGTTTGGATTTTTAAAAAAGGAAGAAAATGGACAAAATAAACAAGCATGAGTACTGGGTGATAATAATAATAAATAAAAATTAAGGCAGAAATAGCTGGCTACATTGGAAAGATAGACATTCAATTGTACAACAGAGAGCTGGATGATGTACATTGAACAAATTCAGCAGTATTTTGAAGAAAATGAAATAGCTGATGAAAAAAGAGTTTCAGTGTTGCTGAGTGCATTGGGTGGTAAAGGATACAGTTTGCTTAGAGAGTTTAACTGCTCCAACCAAAACCAGCCAAAATGAGCTTTGATGATATTCTGAATGTAACACAGGAACGTTTAGAACTGAAACTGTTGTTGATTGCCGAACCCTTTTTGTTTCATAAGTGGATTCAAAAGGAAGGGGCATCCATTTCAGCTTACGTGGCTGAATTGATGAAATTGTCTGAGCCTTATCAGTTCAGTGATAGGCTTTATGATGCACTAGGTGATCAGTTACTTTGTGAAATCTTACAAGAAGGAATTCAAAAAACGGCTCCAAACTGAAGCACAATTCACATTTAAAAGAGCATTTTAAATGCTGTAACAATGGAAGCAGCAGCCAGAGATGGGACTGAGTTGCAGGCAGGAATGAAAGTGAGCGTGAACAGAATTGCAATGTCTAAACAGAAACCTGCCTGACTGAACCGATTGTGTTACTGTTGTGGCTGTGTCAGTGTATTACTGTATACTGAACAAATTGAGCAGTATGGAACAGCTGATAAAAAACAACCAATACCAATACAACAACCACTCAGACCAGTACAGGTTTAGAGGCAAAACTTGCAGAAAATGCACCAAAGCAGGACACATACAAAAGAGCATGTTGGGCAGGTGAAAATAAATGCACTGCACAGGGAAGAAATAAGGATAAAAAAGTCAAGGTGCAGTCTCAAAAAGAGCACTAATCTGCTTGATGTTTATGAAAAATCTGATAATGGTGAGAGTGACACAGGACCGAGTAGCCTTGAGATTTACCGTGTGAAAACTTATGAGACAAGAAATATGGCTTACACAAGAAATGACTAGCAAATTAATTAAAATGGAATTGGACACTGGTTCAGTTGTTTCAGTCATGCCACAAAATGAGCTTGAATGGCATTTGAAAGCTGCTGAACTGAAGCTTGCAGATAACCAACTAAGAACTTATACTGGAGAAAAGGTAACTCCTGTGGGAATCACATGCTTTGCAGTGAAATACCACAACCAATAAGCCACATTGAGCTTGTATGTGGTGAAAAAAAAACATGAGGACCAGGATCATAGGACCATGATTGGTTGAGACAACTACAACTTGATTGAAGATCCATCTACCATTTGCATGCCACAACCCCTACAGTCAACTGAAAGCAAATTAAGAAAGGTACTGGATGAGGCCACAACAGTGTTCAAGGATGGCACTGGAAAAATCAAACATATCAAGGATAAAATAGTGTTAAATTTAAGTGCCACACCCAAGTTTTACAAAGCCCATCTGGTTCCTTCTATCATCCGTGATAAAGTAGCCAATGAGCTAGATTGCATGGAGGCTGAAGGAATTCTTTCCAAGGTTGACTGAAGCCCATGGACAATGCAGTGGTCCCAGAAGCCAAGAGAATGGGTCTGTCAGGATCAGTGGTGATTTTAAGGTCACCTTCAATCCGGTACTGAAAGTAAATCAATACCCTATGCCCTGGATAGAGGACCTCTTTGCACACCTATCCGGAGGGAACCCCTTCGGCAAAGTGGACTTAGCTGGGGCCTATATACAGATGGGGATGGCAAAAGAGTGTTTCTCACAAGGCTTGTTTTTGGTGTAGCTCTGCATCTGCATTCTGGAAGGTACTGCAAGGCTCTCCAGGCACTCACTGTTACCAGGATGACATCATTGTTACCAGCGAGGATAGCAAGGAACATCTCCAAAATCTCAAGGCAGTGTTAAAAAGATTAGAGAACATGGGTTCAGAGAATGGCACAATAAGTGTGAATCCTTTAAACCAAGCATCAGTTGCTGTGATCACCCATTGACACACAAATATTACACACCTGTGCTGAAAAAATCCATGCATTGGTGGATGCGCCAAGGTCAAAAAATGTGTCACATTTGTGATCCTTTTCAGGATTTGTCAATTACTATGACAGGTTCCTGCCAAACACAGCTCCGTGCCTCATCCCTTGAATTCATTACTACAGAACGGGAAGAAATGGCAATGGAAAAAGCAGTGTGAGGTGACTTTTCAAAAGGCAAAGGAAGTGGTGACGTCAGACACTGTACTGACACATTATGATCTACATCGCCCAGTGAAGCTTGCCTGTGATGCCGTATGGTATAGGTTTAGTCATGCCACATGTTACGAGCGATGGAAGTGAACACCCCATAGCTTTTGCATCATGTTCCCTTTCCACTGCAGAGAAAAATTACATACAGATTGGCAAAGAGTCCTTGAGTCTGGTTTGGGGCGAAAAATGTTTCAACCAATACGTGGATGGGGAAAGAGTTTACCCTCGTTTCCGATCATCAACCACTGGTTCCATTTTCAATCCACAGAAGGGTGGTCCACTAACAGCAGCAGCACGAATGCAGAGATGGGCTCTGTTTCTTGGAGGACACAATTACAAGATCGAGTTCTTGATAATTTTTCACAGAAATGCTGATGAATTGTCTCATTTACCCTTGGAAAAGGAAGTACCTAAAAAATTTACGAGTCTCTCTAGTATGGCAGATATTATCCAAAGGGAAACCAGAAATGACCCCAAACTGTCTCAGGTCTACTTGGCAACCTAAAATGGCTGGAATATGCAGCAGAAGTTCCAGTTCCCTCATTTTTAACAGCACCACAATGGAATTAACCTTGACAGTGATGGCCTTATGTGGGGATTGGGAGTTGGTGTGCCATCCCAGCTGAGAGCGGAAGTGTTGGAGGAGCTACATGCTGGTCATTAAGGCATGATCAAAATTAAAACGTAGGTCTGGGATAGATCAGCAGATTGGGCAGCACTGCTTGAGATCCCAACATGTCCAGAAGATGCAAGGATAGTGCCTCTCCATCCCTGGGAATGCCCTGGCAGAAGATTCAGTGGAGTAACAAAACATAACAGTATCAAACTACATGAGTAAATGTCACCTCAGTTTAATATCCCTCCTGAATGTATTTCTCCGTTCATTCCCACAGTGAAACCCTGGAGTGTCAGTGTGTATTATATACTCAAATCACTTACAGTACGCTACAGAGCCTTGCTCCACACTGACTCAGATGTGAGCCACGAGTCAGACTAATATCAATGAAGTAAACTAACGCCATCAGTCCTTTTACCCGTCTACTGTAGTTCCTTGGTTGGCAGGGTGGAGATATGTCTCTACCAAAGGAGGTGTAAGGCATTCCTTTCTTCAGCTAGTCAGTAAGTCACCCTTGGGCAGGGTGTAGCACCTGCTTAGCCCTCCACATCTGTTCAGGATCACATGAAGCCATGGAAGCATTTGATGGATGGTCATATGAGCAACTAACTGGTGCGTATCACAAGTCCTGGTTATGCGACCACTGAAGCCAGGCAGACAGTCTCTGAAGAGTATTGATAATGGCCAGGGTCACCCGTCTTCTAAAGACATTGCCCAGAAGAAAGCAATGGCAAATTACTTCTGTAGAAAAATTTGCCAAGAACAATCATGGTCGAAGACCATGATCATTCACGTCACACGATATGACACATAATGATGATGATGACTGTTGTTCCTTTTCTATTGCTGAACTAGTTTTCAATCCAATTAGCTAACTTGTAGTTACTTTTGTAATCCTCAATCTATACTGTGTATAATTATTGAGAAAACCATTGAATCAGATTTCTGAATGAATATTTATGAACACATATCACAGGTATCCAAATAAAACAGATCTAATCCTTTGTTTTCTGCTGTAGTTACTTAACAAAACTTTAAATAAACTAATACATCAGAAATGAAAAAGGGACATCCCATCGTTTTATTGCCTTTAATTCCGCACTGTGAATTATGGTGAGACCATCAGACTTCATAGTCATAATGGAATAAGTTGAGTAGCAGCTTCAAATATCTGGAAGTATGCAGCTTTCTTTCTTTCTTTTTAAATCTTTTTATTGAATAAGTATACGAAAAGGTAAGCCATATAAGCACTAATACACTGTTAGAATATAATAAAATTACAGGAAATATTAATACAAAAAAATGATACAAACAATGTAATTTAAACATAACATACTAAGGTAACATAATAGTACACTAATTTTTATATATATATATCAATAGAGAAAAAGAAAAAAAAACCCACCGTGCAACTAACTAAAAGCAAAGCAAAGCAATGGGCTAACTTGGAATCAAGCAGAGTTAAAAAAAACTTAAAATCACGTCCTCAATCCCGACCTCCATTAAAAACAGTAAAAGGAAATATGCAGCTTAACATGAAATTAGGTGTGGGCTCGTACAATTGTGTCAGTGAATTTTTAACAGAGTCAAACTGCCTTCCAATTTCTAAAAGTTCACTTTTGTTGCTTGGACTTCCATTCCTTCAACTTTTAATTATTGGTGAAACTTTCTTTCAATCTCTGGTTTAATTTTCTGTATACTTTATCTTTCTTTTAATTCCCATCTTTCCTTCCCTTTATTTCAATATCAGAACACAATTTCACATTGAATTTGAAGTTCTAATATATGATTTGGCTGAGTTGCTGTAAAGATTGCACAGACTCAGAAACTCCTTAATAATGCTGAAAAATGTGGTGGCCTTGACTGGTTTTTCTGGACTGGGTTAATGATGCCCATTTCCTCAGCACTTAACAGATAGAGAAAAATTCAACCCTTAATTTTCTAACAGGATTTTCATTATCATTGGAAATATTGTTCAGACATAAATCTTCCCTTGCTTTTATCAACAGTAGTGCAATGTCCAATAGTCATTGCCAGCATGACTTTCAATCTCGTGGTATGAGAAGTCTCAGTTCATGCTTACAAACATGAACTGGCTGATCGTTGGACCAGTTGAAGGACCAACGAATGGACCAAACTTAATTTTTTTGCCATCCTACTTCACAGCTCTCTGGTGCTTCACAAGTTCTTCTACCAACTCTTTACTCTTAAGACTGGGGCTTCCCTGGACTGAAACTCTTGCCACTTCCACCTGCCTGTCACCTTGGAAGGTTGCGGTGTCCCTCCTACACAAAGAACATGCCTCCTGTGGAAATTGTTGTTTACCAGCACCCGCTCAGGGCCTGAGAATTCCTTTATCTATTGTGGCAGTATCCGTTCTTGAACCAACAAAACTCTCCAATAGCTAGAGGTTGCTGCTTGTGCTCTGCACATGTCCCATTATGGACTGGATCTGATCTTGCAACAGATGAACACAATATAGGCACTGAAACTGACTTTGAGCAGCTTTACACCAACAACTTTGATCTGTCAATCTAATGTTAGATGATGGAGATTGTTTGGGACTTATAAAATTATTGTCAGCATTACACCGTTGTAGTGTCAGTAGATTCTGAGAAAGGAATTTCTAGGCTGCACGATTTCATCCTTCAAAATTTACCCTATCAACACCCTGAATATTCATTCTCTTCACCACCAATACATAAAATATAAATTACAAAGTACAAAGTACATTTATTATCGAAGTATACAACCCTGAGATTCATCTTCCTGCAGATAGCCATGAAACAAAGAAACACTAAGGAACCCATTCAAAGACAATATCTAACACTCAATATGCCAAAAAAAGACAAACCGTGTGAACGGCAAAAATATGAGTGAATAACATACAGAATATTAAACATCAAACTGCAGAGTCTTTGCCAAGTGCAGGCAGTTACCCATCTAGAATGCCCTGACAGCGGCTCCCAAATCTTAACGTTCTATTGCCATATACAACACCATCCTAGCTTGGAAATATATCACCTGTTCTTTATGGTTGCTTGGTCTGAGGCCTGGAACTCACTGCCCTATAGGGCTCTGTAAGTACCTTCATCAGAAAGACTGCAGAGATTCAAGAAGAATGCTCCCGCCACCTTTTCAGAGGTGGAAAATGAATGCTAGTCTTGCCCAAGAAATTAATTATTAAAACCATTTTCTCAAGTAAACAAGTTACTTGTCAAAAATCTTTCAAATGTCCCTCGGTAAATTTTCCTTCACTGTTGACCTCAAAATCTAACCCTACAATTTCCCTAGTGTCTTTAAACTTGTTACCAGTATTCTGAGAACACCTTCTAAATGTAGAGTGCATGTTTCAAGGCCATTTCATCCTCTGCAAGGAAATGGAGAGTAATTATATGTATGTACTGTATTAGAACCAAAACTTGTCCATTCAGCTCTTCAATAAGCACATGATGCACCTGATTTAACCTCGACTCTTGTCTACCCATAGTGAACTTTCACCCCTTTGCTTATCATAAATCAGACTACTTCAGCCTTGAAGTATTCCAAGACTCCATTTCCACTGCTCGCTGAGGAACATAGTTAAATATTTTTCAAGTAAAAGTGTCTTTATCTTAAATGGGAAATGCCTTGCTTTTAAAATGTGACATTAATTCCAGATTCTCTCCACATCTACCAGGTCAGAATCCCTCAGAAACATATAAGTTTCGTTCAAGTTCTCTTTCACTTTTCTAAACTCCAGCAAGCTACAATCCTGGCCTATTGAATCTTTCCTCTTAACACAACACATGCATTTCCAAGTATCAGTTTAGTGAACTGTTTCAGTGCATTAACATCCTACCTTAAGTAAGGAGATCAATGTACTCCAGATGAGTTCTCACCAATATCCAATCAAATTGAAGCATGAGCTTCCTGCCACTGAATACCTTAAGCAGCAGAAAATGGCATTGCTTTGCCTTTCTTAATTACTTGCTGTACATGCACACTAGCCTTTTCAAAATCATGCACAAGAAAACGCATACCCTTTTGCATCTCAGAGATCTGCTATCTCTCACCATAATGTACTGTTTTACCATTGATCATGCCAAACTGGACACTTTCACATTATACTGTCTTGATCCCTATGAACCTGTGCACTTGAATTTGTTGATTGTTGTCTTATCTGGAGTTGTTAAACCCTTGTGCTTTCTGCTTAATCTTGTCAAATTTACTTTGACTGCCATGGGCTTTCTGCACAATGTGACTATTTAAAGTGGACTCCTAATTAGTGCTTATCGCAGGGTCCTTGTGTTTCGAGAATGATTCATTATGCAACGTCACTTGATTGAGCCACCAAAGTACTGTTGGAATTCCTATGAATAAACTCCGGTTTCTGTCTCTGCTTGGGAGCCTGTCATTCTTCTGCACCTGGGTTCAGTCATTGCCAGTGATCAGGGTAACATATACTCCTTTTCAACACACACAAAATCCTAGAGGAGCACAGCAGGTCTGGCTGCATCCATAGAATGAACAAGCAGTCGATGTTTTGGGCTGAGACCCTTCTTCAGGACTTGAAAAGAAGGGGGAAGACGTCAGAATAAAAAGGTGGGGAGAGTGGAGGAGGATAATTAGATGGTGATAGGTGAAGCCGGGCGTGTAGGAAAGGCAAAGGGCTGGAGAGGAAGGAATCTGATAGAAGAGGAGAGTGGACCAGGGGAGAAAGGGGAGGAGGAGGTGCACCAGGGGGAGGTGATAGGCAAGTGAGAAGAGGTAAGAGGCCAGAGTGGGGAAATGCTCCTTTTGCCAGATTTGTACATTCTTACTTTATCCTTCTGTAGTCTCCTTATAACCTGTTCGTTTCATTCAATTGAAAATCCTTTTCCTTCCCCAGATGCTGCTGGACCTGCTGAGGTCTCCAGCAGATTATTTGTTGCATCTATTCACAACTTTCTTATCTTTATGGTATTGAGAAAGTCAGCAACCATACCTTTGATCCTTACACCAATTATAACAAGTTGAGCCTTTAACACTGACCTCTGTGGAACACCACTCACTTACATCTTACGAAAGAGTCGGCCAGCCAGTTCTCCACACACTAATCTATTACTCCTTCACCATGAACTTCCCCTGCCTCCAAATCACCTTTGACTTGGTATCTTATGAGACATTTTCTGGATATCTCAGGGTTGTATGTCAATTAGTTCCCCTTATCCAAGGCAAATGTTACATCTTTTTAGAACTTCAATAGAGTGGTCAAACACAATTTCCCTTTCACAAACCAAGTTGATGTTTACCTTGATTTTTCTATTTGTTCTGCAATAACATCTCAAAGAACAGCTTTCTGCATTTTTTCCTCGGATGGATGTTAAAGGAATGGACTTGTAGTTTACTGATTCCTGTCTCCTTCCCTTTTTGAATAAAGAAATCGTATTTACTGTTTTTCACTCCAAAGGGACCTCCTCCAAATCTAGAGAACTTCAGAAATTTAATCAAAAATTGAAAACATGTAGTAGTTAGACATCACACCAAGTGTTGGGAAATGTATGATAATGCATTTTGGTAGAAGGAGCAATGGTATGGACTATTATCTAAATGGGGAGAGGGTTTAAACATCAAAGGTACAGAGGGACTTGGGACTCCTCATGAAAGACTCCCAGAAGGTTAATTTACAGGGTGAGTCTGTGGTAAACGAGGCAAATGCAATGTTGGCATTTATTTCAAAGGGAATAGAATACTAAAGCAAGGAGATAATGCTGAGACTTTATAAGACACTAGTCAGGCCACACTTGGAGTATTGTCAACAGTTTTGGGCCCCATATCTCAGAAAGGATATGTTGTCATTGGGGAAGATTCCAGAGGAGGTTCACGAGGATGATTCCGGGAATGAAGGGATTAACATATGAGGAACATTTGGCAGCTTTTGGCCAGTAGGAAAGGAAAGGTACGTCGCATCCGGAGTTTCTCCGGTTAGCAGACGATTTCTCTCCACGCTTCTCTGACGTAGTGGGGAACCGTGTACGAGGCAAGTTACAGCAGTGGCTTGCCATTGCCGTCTGCCGGGTGAGTTTCTAAAGAGATCACCAGCTCGTAACCCAGCATGGATGGAAAGCGTGCAGGGGAGCTGTCTGGATTCGAACTCCGGGCCTTTCGTCCTGAAGTCCGACGCTGATGTCACTATGCCACCAGCAATGGAATTCAGAAGAATGTGAGGGATCTCATTGAAACCTGCTAAGTGTTGAAAGGACTAGATAGGGTGGATGTGGAAAGATTGTTTCTTATGGTGGAGGGTATCCAGAACTAGAGGTCACAACCTCAAAATTGAGGAGCAACCTTTTAGAACAGAGGTAAGAAGGAATTTTTTTAGCCAGAAAGTTGTGAATATGTGGAATGCTCTGTCACAGACTGCGGTGGAGTTAAGGCAGAACTTGATAGTTTCCTGATCGGTCAGGGCATCAAGGGATATGGCGAAAAGGCAGTTGGGTATGGGGTTGAGTGGGATCCAAGATCAGCCATGATGGAATGGTGGAGCAGACTCGATGGACTGAATAGCTTAATTCTGCTCCTATGTCTTATGGTCTTATGGTCTTACACGACTGATGTCTACTACTTTTGACATGGTGCAATATCTAAATATTACCTGCTGCAACAAGTGCATTGTATCATCTCTGTCTGTTCCCTGGATGCAACTATCGCATCGTGTAGTCTGTTTGAAATTATTACATCCGAAGATGTACAAGTAGAAATTGCTTGCAACTGAAGCACAGTACAAGCTATACTAAGACCATAAGATATCAGAGCAGAATTAGGCCATTTGGCCCATTGAGTCTGCTCTCCCATTTCATCATGGCTGATCCAATTTTCCTCTGAGCCCCAATCTCCTGCCTTCTCCCGGTATCTCTTCTTGCCCTGGCCAATCAAGAATCAATCAACCTCTGCCCTAAATATACATAAAGACTCTACCTCCACAGCTGCCTGTCGCAAAGAGCTCCCCCGATTCACCACCCTCCGTCTAGAGAAATTCCTCCTCATTCCCATTAC
This sequence comes from Mobula hypostoma, assembly GCF_963921235.1. Taxonomy (NCBI): domain Eukaryota; kingdom Metazoa; phylum Chordata; class Chondrichthyes; order Myliobatiformes; family Myliobatidae; genus Mobula; species Mobula hypostoma. Next base: position 88,946,962 of record NC_086097.1, read on the forward strand.
AAAAGGCCGCCCCTCTATTCTGAGGCTGTGTCCTCTGGTCTTGGACGTCCCCACCATAGGAAACATCCTCTCCACGACCACTCTATCAAGGCCTTTCACCATTCGACAGGTTTCAATGAGGTCACCCCTCATTCTTCTGAATTCTAGTGAATACAGGCCCAGAGCCGTCAAACGCTCTTCACATGACAAGCCGTTCAACCCTGGAATCATTTTCCTGACCCCTTCTTTGAATCCTCTCCAGTTCAGCACATCCTTTCTAAGGGGCCCACATCTCCTCACAATACACCAAGTGCGGCCCCACCAATGCTTTATATTGTCTGACTGCAGAGATATGTAATGCGATATCTAACGAGACTGTCCCCAATTATTGCACACTTGCAATTAATGCACAGCAGGATGGCTGTCTGTGACCTGGGTGCGATTATTACAAGGTGCATTGTTTGACTCTCCAGTTTGCAACTGCAAGGAGCAATCTGACTACCAGTTTACAATGACCCCAAAATGATGTGACTATCTTCCACCCGTCTGCAATTGACTTACTGTACATTGTCCATCGATTGCACGGCGCAATTATTTAATGTGCAACCTTTAATCATTCCCTTGGCAATATCTAATTGTGCCTGGGATGGATTCACTGCCTGCTGCGCGTTATGCATCTTTTTACAACGGAATACAGTGCGCGCCTTGTCGCTGGGTCAATGACTTGAAAGTACTTGCAGTGTGCGGTTGGCGGTGCGTGTAGCAACCAGTGGTTGTAGTGACGGAATTCTACCCACTAAGCTGGCTCTCTCTCGCTTTGGTTCGCCGCTGCGTGCTTCACTGCACTAGTCGCGCAAGAGAAATCTGTGCCAAACGGCTTCGCTGCAGTTTGTGCTCTGGGGACCGCTCAGACCCAGATGAAACGGCCAACCGTGTTACCGATTCTTCTCGCCAGCCTGGCGGCGGCAGCAACAGCGACAGCAGGGAAAGGGGGCTTCAGCTGGGATCTGAAAGGTAAAGTCAGCCGGGCTCTCCCGGAATCCCATCCCGCGAATCGTGCATAGACAGGGTCGAGTTTCGCTTGATTTAAAGATCTGCACCACTTAAAGACCTGTTTTCATTTTAGGCGGGCAGTTCTGATTAATAATAAGGCTTTAGTTCTCTCCTGTAAAAACTCGGTGTAAGTTTGCAGCTTGCAAACATTTCCAACTGTACAGTTGGTGAGTGAAATGACTTCAGTATTTTGAAGATTATGCAAAATAAAATTTTTAAAAGAACGTCTTTGGATTGAGGTTCCGTCTGAAAATCACCTTGAAATGTCCATGGTTTATTTGGAGTATTTAAAGTGAATAAGTAGACTAGCGGGGTTAATCTTTGCCTCATGCAAATCCACGACGCAGAATTGGACTTTTGAGACACATTCGGTCACCATGGAGATTTTAAACTATGCCTGACATTTGCATTTTTATACTTTTGCCGTTTTCTCGTTTCAGAGTTAGCGCCTAAAGAGCGTTTTGCCATCCTGGCTCACCACAACCGTCTCAGGAGCAAAGTGCAGCCTCCTGCAGCCAACATGCAGAAAATGGTGAGTAGGTGCCTCTTGCCCATTCTTGCGCCAAGTCTAAGTGGTATTCTGCGCTGACTATACTGTTCAGCAGACCTGTTACTGGTGTGATGTACACAGATAAAATGGTGGGCAGTCAGAGGTAATGAATGTAGTTGAGGTCAGTGGGTGGGAGGCACTCAGGCTTAATGGAGTGCTGTGATTGGGATGCATGGAGTGTAATGGAAGGCAGTGGGTGGAATGCATAATGCGTAATGGAGGGTTGTGAGTGGGATGCATAGGGTGTAACAAAGGGCTGTGCGTGGAACACACGGGATGTAATAGAGGGTTGTGGGTGGGATGCATGGGGTGTAATGGAGGGTTATGTTTGCAATAGATGGTGTGTATGGAGAGTTGTAATTGATTTGCAAGGGGTGTAACAGAGAGCTGTGGGTGGGATGCACGCAGTGTAATGGGCTGTGTGTGGGATGCAATGGATGTAAGAACTGGTTGTGGTTGTGACACAGGATGCAATGGAGGGTTGTGGATAGGACAGGATGTAATGGAGGGCTGTGGGTAGGACACGGGATGTAATGGAGGGTTGTGGGTAGGACACACTGGATGTAATGGAGGGTTGTGGGTAGGACACAGGATGTAATGGAGGGTTGTGGGTAGGACACACGGGATGTAACGGAGGGTTGTGGGTTGGACACACGGGATGTAATGGAAGGTTGCGGGTAGGACACACGGGATGTAATGGAGGGTTGCGGGTAGGACGCACGGGATGTAATGGAGGGTTGTGGTAGGACACGGGATGTAATCGAGGGTTGCGGGTAGGACACACGGGATGTAATGGAGGGTTGTGGGTGGGACACATGCGATGTAATGGCGGGTTGCGGGTAGGACACACGGGATGTAATGGAGGGTTGTGGGTTGGATACACGGGATGTAATGGAGGGTTGCGGGTAGGACACGGGATGTAATGGAGGGTTGCAAGTAGGTCATGCGATGTAATGGAGGATTGCGGGTAGGAGCCAGGGGATATAATGGAGGGTTGTGGGTAGGACGCACGGAATGTAATGGAGGGTTGTGGGTAGGACGCACGGGATGTAATTGAGGGTTGTGGTAGGACATGGGATGTAATCGAGGGTTGCGGGTAGGACACACGGGATGTAATGAAGGGTTGTGGTAGGACACGGGATATAATCAAGGGTTGTGGGTAGGACACATGGGATGTAATGGTGGGTTGCGGGTAGGACACACGGGATGTAATGGAAAGTTGTGGGTTGGATACACAGGATGTAATGGAGGATTGCGGGTAGGACACTCGGGATGTAATGGAGGGTTGTGGGTAGGACACGGGATGTAATCAAGGGTTGTGGGTAGGACACATGGGATGTAATGGCGGGTTGCGGGTAGGACTCAGAAGATGTAATGGAGAGTTGTGGGTTGGATACACGGGATGTAATGGAGTGTTGCGGGTAGGACACGGGATGAAATGGAGGGTTGCGGGTAGGACACGGGATGTAATGGAGGGTTGCAAGTAGGTCACGCGATGTAATGGAGGATTGCGGGTAGGAGCCAGGGGATATAATGGAGGGTTGTGGGTAGGACGCACGGGATGTAATGGAGGGTTGTGGGTAGGACGCCCGGGATGTAATGGAGGATTGTGGTAGGACATGGGATGTAATCGAGGGTTGCGGGTAGGACACACGGGATGTAATGGAGGGTTGTGGTAGGACACGGGATGTAATCAAGGGTTGTGGGTAGGACACATGGGATGTAATGGCAGGTTGCGAGTAGGACACACGGGATGTAATGGAGTGTTGTGGGTTGGATACACGGGATGTAATGGAGGGTTGCGGGTAGGACACTCAGAATGTAATGGAGGGTTGTGGGTAGGACACGGGATGTAATGGAGGGTTGAGGGTAGGACACACGGGATGTAATGGAGGGTTGCGGGTAGGTCACGTGATGTAATGGAGGGTTGCGGGTAGGACCCAGGGAATATAATGGAGGGTTGTGGGTAGGACGCACGGGATGTAATGGAGGGTTGCGGGTAGGACGCACGGGATGTAATGGAGGGTTGTGCGTAGGACACGGGATGTAATGGAGGGTTGTGGGTAGGACACAGGATGTAATGGAGGGTTGTGGTAGGACACGGGATGTAATCAAGGGTTGTGGGTAGGACACATGGGATGTAATGGCGGGTTGCGGGTAGGACACACGGGATGTAATGGAGGGTTGTGGGTTGGATACACGGGATGTAATGGAGGGTTGCGGGTAGGACACACGGGATGTAATGGAGGGTTGTGGGTAGGACACGGGATGTAATGGCGGGTTGCGGGTAGGACACACGGGATGTAATGGAGGGTTGTGGGTTGGATACACGGGATGTAATGGAGGGTTGCGGGTAGGACACACGGGATGTAATGGAGGGTTGTGGGTAGGACACGGGATGTAATGGAGGGTTGAGGGTAGGACACACGGGATGTAATGGAGGGTTGTGGTAGGACACGGGATGTAATCAAGGGTTGTGCGTAGGACACATGGGATGTAATGGTGGGTTGCGGGTAGGACACAGAAGATGTAATAGAGAGTTGTGGGTTGGATACACGGGATGTAATGGAGGGTTGCGGGTAGGACACAGGATGAAATGGAGGGTTGCAGGTAGGACACGGGATATAATGGAGGGTTGTGGGTAGGACACAGGATGTAATGGAGGGTTGTGGTAGGACTCGGGATGTAATCGAGAGTTGTGGGTAGGACACAGAGGATGTAATGGAGGGTTGTGGTAGGACACGGGATGTAATCAAGGGTTGTGAGTAGGACATATGGGATGTAATGGCGGGTTGCGGGTAGGACACACGGGATGTAATGGAGGGTTGTGGGTTGGATACACTGGATGTAATGGAGGGTTGCGGGTAGGACACACGGGATGTAATGGAGGGTTGTGGGTAGGACACACGGGTTGTAATGGAGGGTTGTGGTAGGACATGGGATGTAATGGGTTGCGGGTAGGACACACGGGATGTAATGGAGGGTTGCGGGTAGGACACGCGGGATGTAATGGAGGGTTGCGGGTAGGATACAGGATATAATGGAGAGTAATATGATGGCATAACTGAAGACAGTCAAGCTATAGGTTTTCAGTGAAATACATGATGATAGAGGACACTCAGGCGCACAAAGGGTGAAAATAATCTGAATTTATGTACCCACTGTGTGGTGTGCTGCTACAGAGTCTGGCAGGGCAAACATCGTTTTGAGAGTGTCACTTCTCTTCTTGTAGTATGCAAAAAGTTCATTCATTCAGGGGAGTTGTATCAATGCTTGATGCATCCTTTGGTATCATCCCATGTTCTCAACAGCCTCATATTGGAATTTGCACAGGCAGCATGACAGGGTGGATAGTCATTGTAACCTCCGAGTTGCTGAGTTCTGTAGTGTCACTGTGACCAGTTCTGCTGCACACCCTATTTCAGGGATTGTACTGGGACCCTGACTGCAGCAGTGAGTAAGTTTTGGATCTGCAGTATGAGATACAGGGGTTCATAACTGTATCTGTTAAATGCCCAGAGAATCACGAATAAGAGAAAATCTGCAGGTGCTGGAAATGCAAAGCAAAATGCTGGACGAACTCAGCAGGTCAGGCAGCGTCTATAGAAATAGATGCTGCCTCGCCTGCTGACTGCCCACAGAACAGCAATAATGTAGAAGAAAATGTTGCTGATCAATTTTGCAACTATTTGAGCATGAAGTTACATAAAGTGTTAATAAGGATGGATTTCTTGGTGTAGACCAGCACTGCTCCCTGATGCTGATCACTCACCTTGATGACATAATGTGTAGGCAAAAGGGACTAGGTTAGTAAGTCACTTAATTATAGTTTAATTAATTCAGGACAACATCATGGGCTGTAGGGCCTGTTTCTGTGCTGTAATGTTGTATGTTCTGACACTTGTGTTAAAACATGAAGCAGTACAGCCCAAAATTAGTCTAGATTGTGCTTTTCCACTACATTAGCCTGCATTGTGATTGGCATTGCTCTCTTATAAAGCAGAACGTCTTTTAATAAAGGGAAGGCTCAAATGGAATGTCATTTGAAGGTTCAAACATATATCTCCTTCAGGCATAGGCAGAGTTCTGCCCGACTCACTGCCAAACCTCAACTTGGATGGGCGGCTGAAAGTGCTTTCAGCAGCCTCCAAGCACAGTGTCACGTGGTGTACCTTGGTAAAAATCATGAGGCTTGTTTTGGGGAGTGAAGCTGTTCCTGCACAGGAGGGGGAGGGAGAGCGGCCAGATGTCTTGGTACATATCAGTACCAATGACATGGGAAAGAAAAGCAAAGAGGTCCTGAAGAGGGAATTTAGACAGCTAGGTAGAAAGCTGAGAAGCAGGACCTCCAGGGTAGTAATTCCTGGACTGCTGCTTGTGCCAGGCACCAGTGAGGGTAGAAACAAGATGATTTGCAGATAAATGCATGGCTGCGAAGCTGGTGCCGGGGGCAGGGCTTCAGGGTCTTAGATCATTGGGGGGTGGGGTATGACCTGTGCAAAAGGGGCTGGTTGCTCTTGAACCCGAGGGGGATTCTCACAGGTAGGTTTGTTTGAGCTGTTGGGGAGGGTTTAAACTAACTTGGCAGTGGGATAGGAACTCGAGTGAAGGGACTCAGGTTAGGATAGATGGTAAAAAAAGTAAAGATAGCATGCAGTCAGACTGTCAGGAAGAGCAGGCAGATGACAGGACAAAATCGCAGCCAGCAGTGTGACTATCAGTGCAGTAGGGTTGCAGAATCAAAATACAGTACTCAAAGTGTCATATCTCAGTGCACGGAGTATAAGAAACAAGGTGGCTAATCTTGTTGCAGAACTTTTACAGATTGCCAGGTATGATGTTGTGGCCATCACCGAATTGTGGCTGAAGGATGGTTGTAGTTGGGAGTTGAATGTCCAAGGTTACACGTTGTATCGGAGAGATAGGAAGGTGGGCAGAGGGGGTGGCGTGGCTCTGCTGGTAAAGAATGGCATCAAATCATTAGAAGGATGTGACAAAGAGTCAGAAGAGGTTGAGTACTTGTGGGTTGAGTTAAGAAACTGCAAGGGTAAAAGGACCCTGATGGCAGTTATATACAGGCCTCCAGACAGTAGCTGGGATGTGGACCACAGATTACAACAGAAAATAGAAAAGGCGTGTTAAAGGGGCAATGTTATGATAGTCATGAGAGAATTTAATATGCAGGTTGATAATGGATCTCAAGAGATTGAAGTTCTTGAATGCCTACTGGATAGCTTTTTCAAGCAGTTTGTCATTAAGCCTACTAGGTGATCAGCTGTACGGGATTGTGTGTTATGTAATGAACTGGAGGTGATTAGGGAGCTGTGAAGGAAGAGAAGTGAGTGCAGTTACTATTACAAGGAAGAACATGCTCGGAAAGCTGAAAGAACTAAAATCACCGAGTTCTGAAAGAGGTAGCGGTAGTGATTGTGGAGGCACTAGTATTGATCTTTCAAGAACCATTGGACTCTGGCATGGTCCTGGAGGACTAGAAAATTGCAAGTATCACTCCACACTTTAAGAAAGGAGGGAGGCAGCAGAAATGAAATTATAGACAAGTTCGCCTGACAGTGGTTGAGAAGATGTTGGAGTCAGTTGTTAAGGATGAGGTAATGGAGTACTTGGTGACACAGGACAAGATAGCACAAAGTCAGTGTGATTTTCTTCAGGGAAAATCTTGCCTATTAGAATTCTTTGAGGAGATTACAAGTAGGATAGATAAAGGGGATGCAGTTAGTGTTGTATATTTGGATTTTCAAAAGGCCTTTCGACAAGGTGCCACACGTGAGACTGCTTACCAAGTTAAGAGCCCATGGTATTACAGGAAAGTTAGAGCATTGGCGGATTGTTAGGAAGCAGTGAGTGGGAATAAAAGCATCCTTTTCTGGTTGACTGCCAGTGACTCGTGGAGCTCTGCAGGGGTCAGTGTTGGGACCGCTTCTTTTTATGCTGTATATCAATGATTTAGATAATGGAATAGATGGTTTTGTTGCCCAGTTTGGTGATGGTATGAAGATTGGTGGAGGGGCAGGTGGTGTTGAGGAAATAGGAAGGCTGCAGAAGGACTTAGATAGATTACAAGAATGAGAAAATTAAGTGACAAATGAAATGCAATGTTGGAAAATACATGGTCGTACATTCTGGTAGAATAAATAAATGTGTAGACTATGTTCTAAATGGGGAGAAAATCCAAAAATCTGAGATGTAAAGGGACATAGGAGTCCTTGTGCAGGTACTTGCAGGTTGAAGTAAGTGGTGAGGAAGGCAATTGCAATGTTATCATTCATTTCAAAGTCTATGATATAAGAGCAGGGATGTGATGCTGAGGATTTATAAGATGCTGGTGAGGCCTCATCTTGACTATTGTGAACAGCTTTGGGCTCTTTGTCTAAGAAAAGATGTGCTGGCATTGGAGAGGGTTCAGAGGAGGTTCACAAGGGTGATTCTGGGAATGAAAGGGTTATTTGAGGAACATTTGATGGCTCTGGACCTGTACTTGCTGGAATTTAGAAGGATGAGGGGGGGGATCTCATTGAAACCTTTCGAATGTTGAAAGGCCTAGACAGAGTAAACATAGAAACATAGAAAATAGGTGCAGGAGTAGGCCATTCAGCCCTTCGAGCCTGCACGCCATTTATTATGATCATGGCTGATCATCCAACTCAGAACCCTGCACCAGCCTTCCCTCCATACCCCTTGATCCCCGTAGCCACAAGGGCCATATTTAACTCCCTCTTAAATATAGCCAATGAACTGGCCTCAACTGTTTCCTGTGGCAGAGAATTCCACAGATTCACCACTCTCTGTGTGAAGAAGTTTTTCCTAATCTCAGTCCCAAAAGGCTTCCCCTTTATCTTCAAACTGTGACCCCTCGTTCTGGACCTCCCCAACATCGGGAACAATCTTCCTGCATCTAGCCTGTCCAATCCCTTTAGGATTTTATACGTTTCAATCAGATCCCCCCTCAATCTTCTAAATTCCAACGAGTACAAGCCCAGTTCATCCAGTCTTTCTTCATATGAAAGTCCTGCCATCCCAGGAATCAATCTGGTGAACCTTCTTTGTACTCCCTCTATGGCAAGGATGTCTTTCCTCAGATTAGGGGACCAAAACTGCACACAATACTCCAGGTGTGGTCTCACCAAGGCCTTGTACAACTGCAGTAGTACCTCCCTGCTCCTGTACTCGAATCCTCTTGCTATAAATGCCAGCATACCATTTGCCTTTTTCACTGCCTGCTGTACCTGCATGCCCACTTTCAATGACTGGTGTATAATGATACCCAGGTCTCGTTGCACCTCCCCTTTTCCTAATCGGCCACCATTCAGATAATAATCTGCTTTCCTATTTTTGCCACCAAAGTGGATAACTTCACATTTATCCACATTAAATTGTATCTGCCATGAATTTGCCCACTCACCCAACCTATCCAAGTCACTCTGCATCCTCTTAGCATCCTCCTCACAGCTAACACTGCCACCCAGCTTCGTGTCATCCGCAAACTTGGAGATGCTGCATTTAATTCCCTCATCCAAGTCATTAATATATGTTGTAAACAACTGGGGTCCCAGCACTGAGCCTTGCGGTACCCCACTAGTCACTGCCTGCCATTCTGAAAAGGTCCCGTTTATTCCCACTCTTTGCTTCCTGTCTGCCAACCAATTCTAACCAATTGCATGTAGATGTGGAAAGGATGTTTCCCATGGTGGGGGAGTCTAGGATAGAGCGGTGTCCATTTAAAACAGACGCAGAAAATTTCTTCAGCCAGAGAGGAGTGAATTTGTGGACTTTGTTACCACAGGCAGCTGTGAAGGCCAGGTTGTTGGGTGTATCTAAGACAGATATTGATAGATTCCTGATTAGCCATGGCATCAAAGATTACTGAGAGAAGGCTGGAAAGTGAGGCTGAGGAGGGGAAAAAAAAACGATCAGCCATGATTGAATGGCAGAGCAGACTCGATAGATCAAAAGTCCTAATTCTGCTCCTATGCTTTATGGTCTGATATCTGCAATGAGTGTAGTGTAGGAACTTCTGCAGTGTTGCTGACTGGAGCTTTGTCCAATTACCCGAGTCTTCTCCATGATATCGCCAAGAAGCCAAGGGAAGCCATCCTGGCAAAGTGCAGGAAGCTTTTCTGTATGGTAACCGGGCACTTTGGTGCTCTGAGAGAAGTTTGGCTGCACCACAGGCTCCAAATGCATAGGCATTCCAGAATGACACTCGTACTCTTATGGACACCTGTCCAGCAATTTTGTGTGATCCTCTAGGACTGTTCCCGATTCCAGAGCTGTGAGGGAAGACGCTATAGACCAGGGGTCCCCAATCTTTTTCGCACTGCAGACCGGTTTAATATTGACAATATTCTTGCGGACTGGCCGACCGGGGGGGTGTTCAAGTGGGGTTAAACTCACCTCAACATGTCTTTTACAGTTAGGGTTGCCAACTTTCTCACTCCCAAATAAGGGACAAAATTAGCAGTCAAACCCCGGGACACTTTACCCCAGGAAAGACTACCATGACCATGAAGCCTTGCGTGGTCACCTGTGGGCGAATGCGTGACGTGCGCATGTGATGTGCGCATACGCGTACGTGCCGATTTTCCCCCCCACATATCGGTTTCCCCTTCATCTTCCCGACTATACTGTACATACATAATTTCTACTTTATATAGGCTGTGTATTTATCATATCATTCCTGCTTTTACTATATGTTAGTGTTATTTATTTTCGGTTTTATGTGTTATTTGGTATGATTTGGTAGGTTATTTTTTGGGTCTGGGAATGCTCAAAAATTTTTCCCATATAAATTAATGGTAATTGCTTCTTCGCTTCACGCCATTTCGGCACGAAAGGTTTCATAGGAACGCTCTACCTTAGCAGGGGAAATACGGGACAAACCAATTTAGCCCAATATACGGGACAGTTGGCAACCCTGTGTTCAAGTTCAACAGTGCATGACAGGGAATGAGGAAAGGTGCAGCTGACTCATATCGTTTCCTCGCAGCCCAGTAGCACGTGCTTTGCGGCCCGGTGGTTGGGGACTGCTGCTATAGATGCAAGAATTCTGACCAATTTAATACTTATGTAATATTCCACGAGGGAGCCCACTTCCCACAAATTAGATTATGTAAACAAAGAAAAAACTGTCAATGCTGACAGCCTGAAATTAAAACAGAAAAGGGCTGGAAATGCTCACCAGATGGTAACAAATTTCCTAAGTTTTCTTTGGAGGGCTGCAAGCAGTGACAGGGGCTTGTAATGCTGTTTTGAATCTGTAATGAATGCAGACAAATGCCAAGGACAAGACAAGGTCAAGATTGAAGGCGCTGTAAATGCATCTGCAGTATCTCGTGCCCATGAACCGACTTTCATTAGTCAGGGCTTGGATGACGAGCTTGAGTAGTCCTGCTGCACTTTGGGAGGTTGGGCCAGGTCATGGCTGGAATAATCCCTGCTATTGTGGCTGCCCAGCATTCTGAAACAATGCACCCTGTACAGGTGGGAGAGACAGACAGAGAGAGAGAGCTTTGAGCCTTTCATACACCAGGAGGTTGTGGAGGAGCAGATGTTGGTGAAGTTTGCTCTAATTAAATCAATCTCTGGAATAATAGGCTTCTGCGTAACTTATCTCAGAAGCTCTTTATCTGACTGAAATTTGATATTATGTGGCATTACTAGTTAGGCCATGGCCGTGTTTGGTCTACGTTAGATTGACTGAGGCGGTAATCACTGCATGACCAATCTCTCAATGGAGTCAAAATAACAGTGAGGCATCTGCTTTCTTTGCTGAATGTGGAATGCACTCTGCAAGGCTGGGTAATACCCTGTTCATGTCTCAGAAATAGGGTTGTCCTGTCAGGCTTCCTGCTACTGCACCACCAAGATCCTGTATTTGTACAGTGGGTACATAGAAACATAGAAAACCTACAGCATAATACAGGCCCTTCGGCCCACAAAGTTGTGCCGAACATGTCCCTACCTTAGAAATTACTAGGCTTACCTATAGCCCTCTATTTTTCTAAGCTCCATGTACCTATCCAGGAGTCTCTTAAAAGACCCTATTGTATCCGCCTCCACCACCATTATCTTGTACACCTCTATCAGGTCACCTCTCATCTTCCGTCGCTCCAAGGAGAAAAGGCCAAGTTCACTCAACCTGTTCTCATAAGGCATGCTCCCCAATCCAGGCAACATCCTAGAAAATATCCTCTGCACCCTTTCTATGACTTCCACATCCTTCCTGTAGTGAGGCGACCAGAAATGAGCACAGTACTCCAAGTGGGGTCTGACCAGGGTCCTATGTAACTGCAACATTACCTCTCGGCTCCTAAATTCAATTCCACGATTGATGAAGGCCAATACACTGTACGTCTTCTTAACCACAGAGTCAACCTGCGCAGCTGCTTTGAGCGTCCTATGGACTCGGACCCCAAGATCCCTTTGATCCTCCACACTGCCAAGAGTGTTACCATTAATACTACGTTTGTATATCCTGCCATCGTAATTGACCTACCAAAATGAACCACTTCACACTTACGTGGGTTGAACTCCATCTGCCACTTCTCAGCCCAGTTTTGCATCCTATCAAAGTCCCGCTGTAACCTCTGACACCCCTCCACACTATCCACAACACCTCCAACCTTTGTGTCATCAGCAAACTTACTAACCCATCCCTCCACTTCCTCATCCAGATCATTTATAAAAATCATGAAGAGTAAGGGTCTCAGAACAGATCCCGGAGGCACTCCACTGGTGACCAACATCCATGCAGAATATGACCCGTCTACAACCACTCTTCGCCTTCTGTGGGCAAGCCAGTTCTGGATCCACAAAGCAATGTCCCCTTGGATCCCATGCCTCCTTACTTTCTCAATAAGCCTTGCATGGGGTACCTTATCAAATGCCTTGCTGAAATCCATATACACTGCATCTACTGCTCTTCCTTCATCAATGTGTTCAGTCACATCCTCAAAAAATTCAATCAGTCTCGTAAGGCATGACCTGCCCTTGACAAAACCATGCTGACTATTCCTAATCATATTATACCTCTCCAAATCTTCATAAATCCTGCTTCTCAGGATCTTCATCAAATTACCAACCACTGAGGTAAGACTCACTGATCTATAATTTCCTGGGCCATCTCTACTCCCTTTCTTGAATAAAGGAACAAGATCCGCAACCCTCCAATCCTCTGGAACCTCTCCTGACCCCATTGATGTTGCAAAGATCATCACCAGAGGCTCAGCAATCTCCTCCCTCGCCTCCCACAGTAGCCTGGGGTTCATCTCATCCAGTCCCGGCGACTTATCCAACTTGATGCTTTCCAGGATGCCTATCTTCCCTCTCGCACTGTCTCCAAGCTTTCTCTATTTGTGAGCCAACTGCCTCTTCCGCAGTCTCTTCAGTTCAGTTCCCACTCCCCAATCATTCCAACTTAAACGCTCCGCAGCAGCCTGAGCAAACCTCCCTGCCAGGATATTGGTCCCCCTGGGATTCAAGTGCAAACCGTCCTTTTTGTACAGGTCACACCTGCCCCAGATTTTGTACATCCTCACCCCACCACAGATTTTGTTGCCCTCAGGATAGCTCCCCATTATAGACTGCCAAATAGTATCCCTGTGCTGGCAATTCACAACCACCACCTTCAGCTTTCACTTACTGAATTTTTGTCGCTTCCTCTTTGTTCTCTGCTAGTTGAATCTTTTTGTTTTCATTTTTCCCTTTTTGTGCCTGACTGGACATTGATTCTGCTTCTTGCCTTCAGCCTTCCTCCTCAATTCTTTCCATGTGATTGGCATTGGCGGTTAGTAGTTCCCTTCCCCGACAGCTCTGGCCTCGGGAAGTTCCCTTAAAGGGTTACACCACATCTCCCCTAGATGGTAAACGACCTTGCAAAAGGCTGTTGGAGGTTAATTGGGTGTGGTCATGTTGGACACATGCCATTCAGTCATCAGTTACAATAAATTCTGGACCATTGCCTGTGATTTATTGCCTTCCAGAATTAAATGAAATGGAATACTGTCCCCGCTTCAGCATTTTACAAAGCGTGCCAGTTGCTGGCTGATAATATCATCAATAGCTGCAGGTTTTACTGGGTCTGAACTTGACTCTGACGGTCTGATCTGTGGAGAACCTGACTGACAGTGTCAGACCTGGCTAAATTTGGACAATTATTTCAGGACAATCTGCAGTATTTTGTCACTGCAACCTATTTTGATACTAACCAGTTTCTCTCATCCAACCTGTGGAGAAAAAGGATTTGCTGGTGCATGTCTTTGCTGTGTTGTATCAGTGGGGTTTGGGGCAGGTAGTGATTTGTTGAGGAATTGTGATAAGCTTAGTCAGGTTGCTATTTTCTTCCACATATGATGCAACAACTAATGATTGACTTTTTCTAGAGTTAACTTGTTTTCTTTCACTCAGATGATTCCAAGACTTTGAAGTGTTCAACATTTTGGATCTTCGTAGTTTATTAGTTACTCAGAAAATACGTTGTCCAGTTTCAAATCTATTTACAATCATATTATTTTTTGCGCCTAGCCTTTTGCTTCAGCAGGTCACAAGGAAGATGGGTACACTCAGGCCATATCCCACTTCAGCCATGTTATGTGGATACTAAAGCCTCCCATATTTGTTCCGGAAGCGTCAAAGCTTTTTCATCCTTGATTTCATTTCATCCTGGTGACAGTTTTCCTCACGTTCTGTTCCTAGGGGCAGTTGCAGCTCACATTACCAACTGTCTTTGAGTCCAAAAGCTTGAGTTTAGGATTATATAGCTGATGCTATATCCAGTGAGTTCTAATCTTTTTAAGGATAAGAGGTTAAACTGAGAACTCTCCCTGCCACTTTGGGTGGAGGAAGAAAATCGCTGTAAAGCTAAGTGAATTCTGATCCGTGTCTTGGCCAATAGTGATCCTTCAGTAGAAGAAAGTAACAGGGCATTATCCTTTTGCTAACTTTGTGAAGGTGTATAGGACCAGATGCTGCATTTTCTGTCATCATAAGATGTGTAAAATCATGGAGGGTTCAGTCAGTGTAAATGGGAAGGTCTCATTGGGTCATATAATAAGGAAATAAGCCAAAAGTGGGCTTCCATCCATATTTTCCAGTCTTTTAGCACTTGGCCTTCTTTGCCTCGACAATTCATCTCGTCATTTAGACACTTCTTAAATGCTCTCAGCAACTCTGCTTCTTTCACTCTCTGATGGCATTTTCCAAGTCTCTTCCAGAAGAATCAGAAACCAGAGATCATAGATCACACCAATCGGTGAAGAGATGGAGGAGAGAGGAGAATGTGCTTCCCCCACAGGGTGATAGGGTGACAGGGATGTGCAGTTCTGGCCCAAGGGCCGAGAGAGAGAGAGACTGTGAAGCGGATCAAAAGTTCCTTGACTTTTAATAGGAACTGGGCAGAAATAAAGGAGAAACAATAAACGCTAAGCCAATAGAGCGGTTAACTAGAATGGTCGAGCTAAAGCTAATACCGATACAGCAGCTCGGCAGTAATAACTTCATACCAAACAAACATCACTCCTTTAAACATCAGTCTAAATGGTAGTCTTCTTTTCCGGAACCAGGACACCGGTAAGCAGGGAGCATTGACGTTACTCTACTTTTGATCAAGTCTTGACAAGGCTGAAACAAGAGGAAGGGAGTTAAATACCACCACAATGAAACAGCAATTGGTTGGAGCATGCGTACTCACGAGTGCGATTGCCAAATCCGTTTTGCCGCCTGCCTGCGAAGGCAAGCAGACCCTGTGCCAGAGTCTGTGGTTGTGACATAGCAGTCTGGAACTCACTGTCTGGAATAATGGGGGAGGCAGAAATACTCATCAGAGTTACACAGAACTTAGGTGTCTACTTGAAGAGCCATGACATGCAGGACCCAGTGCTGGAAGGGGAGATGCAGCTGGGTAATCATTTTGGGCTAGCAGTCACAGTGGGCTGATTGGCCTGTCTTGTGAATTTGCTGTGTGAGGATTTGGAGACCGTACTTCATTGAGTGCAATGCACAAGGGGAACGTCCAAAAATCACAAACAGCAATGTATACGTACACACAGGTCTTTATTCTACTACTTTTACAGTAATTCTTCCTTCCAGCTCGAAACTTCACCCTGTACCTCCAGGTTAAATCAAGAGAACATAAGACTAGAGAAGCATGAGCAGGCCACTCCGCCTTTTCTACTGTTCAATATCATCATGGCTGCTCTTCCCTAGGCCTCATATCCTCTTCTGCCTCAGCTCCACAAAGTTCTGAAGTCCTTGACCTTTCAAAGGGCAAAGATTCCCCTATGAAAGGGCAGTTTAAAACCTAAATACTAAGCACATGGATTTGAAGTAGGACAGTTGGAGGGATATTAGGGATGGAAGAGAGGAAGTTGAATCCCCATTCATCCTTCTCAGTGTGACAGCCTTACCTTTAGCTGTGTTCTAGAAAGTAAAAAGAATTACCATGGTTACCAGTGTTCAATTCCAACCCAACAGCAGCTGAATATTTCCCAGCTCTGACCTAACCTGTGTAGCAGGGGAAGCTGTGTATGAGAGGAGAGTACTGGTTAATTAATTGACCTAATATTTGGTAATATAATCTCTAAGAATACCTGTCAATAACTCACAAACAGCTCAGTTCATTCACTTCAGATCTTTTGTTGCTTGCTATTTCAATAACTTAACAAAAAGTACTCTGCCTTCTATCTTCACTCGTGTGCAATTTATTCCCACCCCCCAGCCATGCCCCCTCCAAAAATAAAGGTTCCTATGAATGATCAAAAAGAGACTTTGTGATCTGCTGACTGTGGGTGAAGGGGGTTCAGTAGTGGGACAAGAGTACTGGAGCATTGATATCCAGTCAAAGAGCACTAATCCCTCAGATCTGTCACTCCCTGCAGATGTAAGGAGATTTCAACCTAGTTCCCACAAAGATATATTTTCAGTGGCTGGCTCGGAGAAACTTTGTCAACAATAAGCCGTAGTAAAGAAGGGAAAGTTGCAAGTTGGCGATGTATATTTTCAGTAAGGCCTGTGTACCGAAATTATTGGGCTAACAGTTATCAAGCATCTTTAGTAGAGGGAAATATCCCCTCTGGGCACTTCACTGGGGCATTATCAAACAGAACGTGGCACTGAGCTACAAACGGTGATACCAGAACACCTTGCTCAAAGCAGTGCAGTGTCTCACAGCCAGTCATCCGGGTTTGATCCTGACCTCCAGCAAGGTCCGTGTGAGATTTCCACCATGTGATGATTTCGTCTGTTCTGGCTTCCTCCCACATCTCAAACAGATTAGATATGGCAAAGTTATTTCCCATGGTAGGGGATTCTAGGACAAGAGGGCATGACTTCAGGATTGAAGGACGTCCTTTTAGAACTGAGATGCGGAGAAATTACTTTAGGCAGAGGGTGATAAATCTGTGGAATTTGTTGCCACGCGCGGCTGTGGAGGCCAAGTCATTGGGTATATTTAAGGCAGAGATCGATAGGTTCTTGATTAGCCAGGGCATCAAAGGGTATGGGGTGAAGGCAGGGGAGTGGGAATGACTGGAAGAATTGGATCAGCCCATGATTGAATGGTGGAGCAGACTCAATGGGCTGAATGGCCTACTTCTGTTCCTAAATCTTATGGTCTTATGCAATTGGCCACCAAAAGTTACACCTGAGTGTGGATGAATGGGGAAGAGGGGGAGTTCATGAGTATGTGAGAAATAATAGGTTGCAGGGGAGCTAGTTGGGAGGGGGGAGGGGACTAATGGGATTGCTCGACTGCGTCCCAGCAGGGACTCAATTGGAATATCCTCCATCTGCTCTAATGTGCGAGATTTTAAGCATCACCTTATGGGAGGAGAGGTAAAGATATGATGAGAGAATGCCAGCGATAAAGGGATCTAGAAGTGAAGGCAAAGTCCTCCAGTGAATATCCTCCTTCTGTGATATAATAAGTAAATAAAATAGATTTTATGGGGCGAGAGGTAAAGAGATAGTGAGAAAATTCCAGAGATAAAGAGACTTAGGACTGAAGAAAGTCCCCAGTGGATAAGCATTAATTGCTGCTAAAGGCTGTGGAAAAGCTCTCTTCAGGGCAGATGACTCACAGCAGTGCCTTCTGTATGTTTTTCAGAGATTGTTGGTAATTGATGTATCATTGACACATGGACCAAGATACAGATAAAATCTGCATTGCATGCCATCCGTACTGATCATTTCAAAACATAATGACACTGAGGTGTTACGAAAGGAAAAACAACAACAGAGTGCAAAATATGTCATGACAGAGAGTGCGGCTCAGGCAGGCAATAAGCCGCAAGGGTCACAGCGCGGTGGACTGTGAGAATGAGTTCATCTTTACTGTCAAGGGATTGATAATATTGGCTGCTTCCCCAAGGCGGCAGGACGTGTAGAACACGTCAATGGAAGGGAGGCTGATTTCCCTGATAGACTGAGCTGTGTCCACGACGACAGACTCTTGCAGTCTTGGGCAGAGCAGTTGCTGTACCAAGGCATGAAGCTTTCAATGGTCCACCAATAATAATTGGTGAAGGTCAACAGGCTTTGCAGTTACTCTCAGCTTAAATTCCCAGCTCCTTCTTTTGTCAGGGACTGATGGGGTCATATGGTGAAGAATGCATCGACAGCAAGCCACCTCCACTATGCCTTCAAACCCTGACGGTATCAATAGTTTAAGTTCTAAAATCAACTTCTCCTTTTTCTGGACTGTGGCAGTCTCCACACATCTCCAGTGACTCAGAGTCAATCCTAACCTTGGGAGGTGCTGAATGTATGCAGTTTGCATGTTCTCCCATTTTCCCTCAGGTTCCGTAGATGTGCTGGTAGGTTTATTGTCCACCGTATGTTGGCCCCCCCCCCCCCACTGAGTGTAAATGGCAAAAGAACAAAAGGAGAGATGATGGATATTGTAAAAGTACAAGCTTCAGGACTATGGGGAGGCAGGGAGAGGGCAATGGGACTGACAGGTTACTTCACTGGGAGTCAACATTGAATGGCTAAGGAAATGGAGGCACGGTAATGTAGTGGTTAGCATAACACAATTACAGCATCAGTGACCCAGGTTCAATTGACTGTAAGGAGTGTGTACGTTCTCCCTGTGACCATGTGGGTTTTCTCCAGGTGCTTCCGTTTCCTCCCTCTTTCCAAAAGCAGATGGGTTAGTAGGTTAATTGGTCACATGGGTATAGGCGTCGTGGGCTCGTTGGGCTGCAAGGGACTGTTACCATATTTATCTGTAAATTGAAAGGAATATTTAATAACAGCCTGTGTTTTTAAACAAACCAGGTCAGACTATAACAGCAACACAGGAATTGCAAGGGAGAAGGTTTTAGTTTCTGCCTGAAAAATGTGTCCAAGGCTCCACACCAAAAAGCTAGGTTCAAAGCCTAGGCCAGCCCTCTGGTGAAGTAATGAGGAGAGGTGGATTATCAGCAGAGTGGCCCTTTAGCTGAGGGTAAACCATTGGTCTCATTGGCACTTCTGCAGGGTTCCACAGAACTGTTCTAAGAGAAAACTAATGATAAAACTAATGGTTAGCACTCAACTATCGGCACACGAGTGGAATATTAGGCTCTTCATTCCATTGCTTTCCTTGGGATCTTGCAATGTATGGAATATCTAAGCAAAGTATTTTCCCTTCACTCCTATGTTTAGTCAGAGCAGAGGCAATGTTTAACCTTGAATTCTTGAAAAAAAATTGGACTATTCATGGGCTTGTGTGACCTTACCTTCAACTGAATGCTTTTCTGTGGCCTGTAACAGCCTTTTGCCCGCAGCATTGTTTAAGTTGCTGTTTGAAGTGCCTCGCCCTAGCTGAGTTTTGCAAGGGCATCTGACCTCAAATCTTGTTTCATATTTAGGTTGTTTTTTATTACCAGCTCGAGGCTGAATACTGCCAGTCAGGACGAGAAGGTAGGGGAGGGTAGTTGTGTTATTTAGTGACTTAGGAGGCATTGGGAACACTAGCCTCGTCTGTATGGGACATCCCAAAGTTTGTGTTACTTGAAAATTTGTTCTGGGAAAATGACCAGAAGTTGTATGGTTGACTCAATGGTTATAGGAAGAGCAGAAGACCATATCAGCCTGCTCCACCTTTCAGCTTAAGCTCCTGAACTGTAGATCCCATGAGAGGCTCCCATCATCGATAGAGGTGAAGGCAGGTAGATATTATGGTGGCATGATGGCTTCAGTTGTCAATTTTTGTTTTGTCCCACATCCCAGGGATGTGCAGGTTGGTAGTTAATTGGCTGATGTAAATTGCTAATCGTATGTAAGCAAGTGGTAGAATCTGAGGGAGCTGATGAAAATAAAGAGAGAACAAGTTGGGAAGGAATTGCAGGTCAAGGAGGAGGTACAGAAATTTGAGATCGCACAGCACCAGGAATTAGCACACCGTTGCCATTTGTGGGACTTGGTTGCGGGAGGGGCATGACTGGCAGCTCAGTGTTCCAAGGTTCTGTTGTTTTAGACTTGATAGGCCGGGAAGAATTAAAGGGGGAGCGGTGCCATTGCTAGTCAGGGAAAATGTCACAGCAGTGCTCAGGAAGGATAGACTGGAGAGCTCATCTACTGAGGTTATATGGGTAGAACTCTGGAATAAGAAAGGGATGACCACATTAATGCAATTATCTTATGGACCATCCAACAGTCTGCGAGAATTAGAGGAGCAAATTTGCAGAGAAATTGCAAGGTGTTGCAAGAAACATAAGGTTGTGATAGTAGGTGATTTTAACTTTCAACATTTTGACTGGGACTCCCAAACTGTAAAAGGGCTGGATATGATATGATTTCCTTTATCAGTACACAGAGATCCCTATTAGAGTGAGTACGATACTGTATCTCTCATTTAGGATGAGACAAGGCAGGTACAGAAGTTTGTGTAGGGAGTCATTTTGCATCTAGTGATCATAATGCCGTTAGTTTCAAGATAATTATGGAGATGGATTGCTCTGCTCCGCAGGTTGAGATTCTGACTTGGAGAAAGGCCAGTCTTGATGGTATCAGAAAGGATCTGGCAGGTGTAGATTGGTACAGGTTGTTTTCTGGAAAAGGTGTGCTTGGTAAGTGGGAGGCCTTCAAAAGTGAAATTTTGAGAGTACAGAGTTTGTGTGTTCCAGTCAGAATAAAAGGCAAGGATAATGGGTTTAGGGAATCTTGGTTTTCAAGAAATTTTGAGGCCCTGGTTATGAAAACGAGGGAGGTACACAGCAGGTATAGGCAGGAAGGAGCAAATGAGGTAATTGAGTATATGAAATGCAAGAGACACTTAAGGAAATTAGGAGGGCTAAAAGAAGGCATGAGTTTGCTCTAGTAGACAAGGTGAAGGAAAATCCCAAGGGCTTCTAAAGACATAGTGAGAGAAATAGGGTAGCAAGGGACAAAATTGGTGCTCCTGAGGATGAAAATTTTCATCTATGAGTGGAAGAAATGGGGGAGATGTTAAATGTTTTTTTTTCCATCTGTATTTACTCAGGAGATGAACACAGAGTCTATAGGTGAAGCAAAGCCGCAGTGAGACCATGTACCATATACAGATTACAGAGGAGGATGTTTCTGCTGACATGAGGCAAATTAAGGTGGATAAATCCCCATGGCCTGACAAGGTGTTCTCTTGGACCCTGTTGAAGGCTAATGCAGGAACTGCAGGGGCAGTTGAAGTGATACTTAAAATATTCTTAGCCACAGACAAGGAGGCGGATGATTGGAGGAAAGGTAAATTAGTTCCATTGTTTAAGAAGGTCTAAGAATAAGCCAGGAAATTATAGGCTGATGAGCCTGACATCAGTTGTGGGTGGGTTACTGGAAAGTATTCTAAGGGGCCAGATATACAGTATACGTATTTATATAGACAGGGACTGATTTGGAATAGTCAACATGGTCTTGTGTGTGGTAGGTCATGTCCAACAAATCTCTTAGAGTTTTTTGAGGAAGTTACCAGAAAAGTTGATGAAGGTAAGGCAGAGGATGTTATCTACATGGACTTTAGCAAAGCATTTGACAAGGTCCTTCATGGGAGGTTAGTCAAGAAGGTTCAATCGCTCGGCATTCAAGATGAGGTAGTAGGATTAGACATTTGGCTTTACAGAAGAAGCCAGAGAGTGGTAGTAGATGGTCGTTTCTCTGACTGGAGGCCTGTGACTAGTGGATTGCTGCAAGGACTGCTGCTGGGTCCATTGTTGTTTGTCATCTATATCAATGACCTGGATGATAATGTGGATAACTTGATCAGCAAATTTCTGGATGACACTTTGATTGGGGGTGGAGTTAACAGTGAAGAAGGCAATCAAAGCTTGCAGTGGAATCTGGACAAGCTGGTAAAATGGAAGAGGAAATTTAATACAGACAGGTGTGAGGTGTTGTACTTTTAGGTGGACAAACCAGGGTGGGACTTACAAGGTGAGTAGTAGGGCACGGAGGAGTGCAGTAGAGCAGAGGGATTTGGGAATACAGATCCTTGAAAGTGGCGACGCAGGTACATAGGATTGTAAAGAGACCTTTTGGAACATTGGCCTTCATAAATCAGTGTATTGAGTACAGGAGTTGGGATGTGATGTTGAAGGTGTACGAGATATTGGTAAGACCTAATTTGGCATATTGTGTGCAGTTTCGGTCTCCTACCTGAGGGCCAGATGTCAATAAGTTTGAAAGAGTACAGAGAGAATTTATGAAGATGTTGCCGGGACTTGAGAACCTGATTTATAGGGAAAGTTTGAATTGGTTTGGACTTCACTCCCTAAAGCTTGTAAGAATGAGGGAGATTTGATTGAGGTATACAAAATTATGAGGGGTATAGATAGGGTAAATGCAAGGAGGCTTCTTCAACTGAGGTAAGGTGACACTAGAACTAGAGGTTATGGGTTAAGGATGAAAGGTGAAATGCTTAAGGGTGAATGAGGGAGAATTTCTTCACTTAGAGGGTGGCGAGAGTGCGGAACAAGCTGTCAGTGGAAGTGGTGGATGCAGGCTCAGTTTCAGCATTTAAGTGAAATTCAGATGAGAGGGATACGGAGAGCCATGGTCGATGCGACTAGGCAACTTAATAGTTTGGCAAGGACTAGATGGGCTGAAGGGCCTGTTTGTATGTTGTAGTGTTCTATGACTCTATGACTCTGCCTGATACCCTTTCTCAGCAATGGAACACCTCAGATCACCTCTTGCACGACTCTGCACATGCTGTCAATTGTGTCTTTTTTTTTACATCTGTGGTTCTCTAATCTTTTGACTTCCACACTTCCTTACTCTGCCCACCCCTCTCCCTTCACCAGTGTGTACACGTACACACACACACACACACACACACACACACACACACACAATCAGTGACCTTACACTCCCTCTGCAAACATCCACCTCTCAACCACGGTCTCTTCCTTCAGGAGGATTTTTAAATTTCGCACTTCTGCTTGCTTGTTCTGTTAACCCTATCTTTATGGTTTGGTGTAATTTTCTCATCTGATCATTGATCCCATGACATTCATTGAGGCACCTTATAATATTTATGGATCATGTTGCCCGGGGTTAGGTGTAGCAAGCAGACAAATTGTTCAGTAGAGGAGAATGAAGTAATTAGAGAGCTGGAACAGAATTGTCACCATGTGCGCTGGCAATATCGGAACCCAAATGTGGAGGAATGACAGACTCCAATTTAGGGATGACGACGAAAGTTCATTGATAATATTTCCAAAGAACATCAGGGACTCAGCCGAGTGACACCGCAAAAAAGTAACATTCTCAAAACTAGGACCCTACGTTTAGCGCTAATTGGGCATCCACTTAAATACTGCAAGTAACTCAGAATCCCTGAGCCTATCAAAATGAATTTAGCACGCTTAAACAGATGGCACCAGGAGACCGCATTACAAAGAGCGAGTTGCTCGAGAAAAAACACAAAGAATGATTAAATGATTAATAGCTGTCATTAAACAATAATTAACCAATCCAGGTGCTCTAACAAGCTTGGAGCCCGACACTCTCCAGCGTCCTGCACAGGCCTGAGGAACTCATTACATGAATTGTGTGCTATCACTAGGAGGATAATCAGTGAGACCTCTCGTGGGGAAAAGCTATAAACGTGGTTGAAGGACAGTGGATTGTCACTGTTATCACATCTTATGTTTTTCATTTGTTCTCTGCAAAGATAACAAGAGATTTATGAAGATTTTGCCAAGAATGGTCTAGCTGTAAGGAAAGATCAGTTAGACTGGGTTGTGGTTATATTCTGGAATAGTAGCGGCTAAGGGGAGATTAAATTGAAGCATTAGGTACCTGTACAGGGTGTGTAGAAGGATTTATTTTCCTTAGTGACAGGTCAAGAAACTCCTTCTGAACAGTTAGGGTAAAGTTGAAAGTTATTGGAAGCAGGACCCTGGGGTTTGCTAGTCTGCTGATTCCGGGTCAGCTAGAATTTCTTCACTCTTCATCCAATTTTCTAAGATTCTAATTTTTTACTACTCCTCAGAGCACATGTAATTCATTCCATTCAGTAATAAGTAAACATAGAAACATAGAAAACCTACAGCATAATACAGGCCCTTCAGCCCACAATGCTGTGCCGAACATGTACTTATTTTAGAAATTACCTAGGGTTACCCACTGCCCTGTATTTTTTGAAGCTCCTTGTACGTATCCAGCAGTCTCTTAAAAGACCCTGTAGTTTCCGCCTCCACCACCATCGCCAGCAGCCCATTCCACGCACTCACCACCCTCTGTGTAAAAAACTTAGCCCTGACATCCCCTCTGTACCTACTTCCAAGCACCTTAAAAGTGTGCCCTCTCGTGTTAGCAATTTCAGCCCTGGGAAAAAGCCTCCGACTATCCACATGATCAATGCCTCTCATCATCTTATACACCTTTGTCAGATCACCTCTCATCCTGTCGCTCCAAGAAGAAAAGACCGAGTTCACATAATCTGTTTTCATAAGGCATGCTCGCCAATCCAGGCAACATCCTTGTAAATCTCCTCTGCACTCTTTCTACAGTGTCCACATCCTTTCTGTAGTGAAGTGACCAGAAATGAACACAGCACTCCAAGTGGGGTCTGACCAGGGTCCTGTAACATTACCTCTCAGCTCTTGAACTCAATCCCACGGTTGATGAAGGCCAATGCACCATATGCCTTCTTAACCACAGAGTCAACCTGCGCAGCAGCTTTGAGTGTCCTATGGACTCGGACCCCAAGATCTCTCTGATCCTCCACATTGCCAAGAGTCTTACCATTAATATTATATTCTGCCATCATATTTGACCTACCAAAATGAACCACCTTATACTTATCTTGGTTGAACTCCATCTGCCACTTCTCAACCCAGTTTTGCATCTTAACGATGTCCCACTGTAACTTCTGACAGCCCTCCACACTGTCCACAACACCCCCAATCTTCGTGTCATCAGCAAATTTACTAACCCATCCCTCCACTTCCCCATCCAGGTCATTTATATAGGTTTTACTGTGCTCCAGTCCTTGTGTCAGACAGAGGATGATAACCAAAAGACAACGATTTAAAGTAATCTGTGAGGAATTAAAGGGAAGCTGGGGAAAATACTCGGCTGGCATCTAGCACTTTGTGCTTGGAAGAGTGGTGGAGGCAGAAGCCTTCATCATATTTAAACCAAGATTGGGGGTGTGGTGGACAGCAAGGAGACTATCAAAGCTTGCAGCAGATCTGGACCAGCGGGAAAAATGGGCTGAAAAGTGACAGATGGAATTTAATGCAGACAAGTGTGAGAATTCCATGCAGACAAGTGCGAGGTGTTCACTTCAGTAGGAACAACCTGGGTAGGTCCCACACAGTGAATGGTAGAGCACTGAGGAGTGTGGTAGAACAAAGGGATCTGGGAATACAGATACATAATTCATTGAAAGTAGCAACACAGGATGATAGGATCATAAAGAAAGCTAATTTGGAGTTTCTTGTGCAGTTTTGATCATCTACCTACAGGAAAAATGTAAATAGGGTTGAAAGAGTACAGAGAAAATTTACAAGATGTTGCCGAGTCTGGAGGGCTTGAGTTACATGGAAAGATTGAATAGGGAGGACATTATGCCTTGGAATGTAGAAGATTGAGAGGAAATTTGATAGAGATATACAAAATTATGAGGAGTATAGATAGGCAGGCTTTTTCCACTTTGGTTGGGTTGGACTAGAACTAGAGGTCATGGGTTAAGGATTAAAGGTGAAAGGTTTAAGGGGAACATGAGGGGAAACTTCTTCATTCAGAGGATCATGAGGGTGTGGAATGAGCTGCCAATGCGAGCTCGATTTCAACATTTAAGAGAAGTTTGGATAGGTACATGGATGGTAGGGGTATGGAGGGCTATGGTCCCAGGGCGGATCACTGGGAGTAGGCAATTTAAATCTGTGGCACAACAAGGTCTGGATGGGCCAAAGGGCCTGTTTCTGTGCAGTACTTTTCTATGACTGTAAACAGTGTCAGTAAGAAATTTAAACCATCAGCTGGAGGAACTCGGCTGGCCAAGCAACATCTGTGGGAGGAAAGGAATTGCTGACATTGCTGGTCAGAGGATCCTGTTACAGGGTGTCAACCCAAAACGCCAACAGTTCCTTTTGCCCCCTCGGATGCTGCTTGACCTGCTGAGTTTCTCCAGCAGTCTCTTGTGTCAGTTTGAACACTTCAGTACTGTAAACAGTGAGGCTAAAAACTGTGGGGTGGGAAAGTGAGGTTAAACTCAACAGTCTGGCATCAACATGAAGGGCCAAATGGCCTCGCAGGCACTGTAACTGTCGCCCTGCTCCATGAGCACCTAAGATCAGATCATGTGGCAGCCCGCTTCCTAGGGTTGACACAAGCTGCGGAGTGCTTGTGTGCTAATGTCAGCTGTCCCCGTCTCTGTAACCTTGTGCTTATAATATCCCTCCATGATATCGTATCTGGGATTCTGACACTCAGAGTGAAGGATGTTCCCAGGAGTGCTGCCGATTCCTTCAGAGTCTGGAGAGTTCCCTCCTGCTTGGGATCATTTTCTGCTGATTGATAGATAGATAGATACCTACCAGGAAGAGACGTGGCGGCTTTATTTCAGCCAAGTCGTTTAAGCCATAAGCAATGTGTGCAATTTCCTCCTGGGTTATCACTTTGAGATCCTGATTTGATCTACTTTAATGCAACTTAAGCCTTGGCTCTAACCCATGTATTTATAACTTGGAGGCATTGACTTAGCATCAGTGCTCTTTCCAGCTGTTGTTTCTCTTCACACGAGCAGATTTAGGCACTGGGTATTAACAATTAGGGTTAGAAAAATATTCAAACGTGAACTGTTACAGCCCTCAAATCCTGACGAGGTCAGGACCACGTCATTGTCCTCCGTGCCTCCTTTAAGCAGGTGGCTTCCTGGTGCAGCAATACGTCTCCCAAGTTCAGTGATACCCTGGTAAACAACGGACATCTGTCTTCCAGTGGCTGTTGCCTCACGCAGCAGTGTGGGAATTTTGTTGCTCCGCCTCCTCAGGACCAGCGCTTTGGCACACTGCAAACTGCCTCCTCCGTCTGACAACCCAGTCCACTGTAACTCCAAAGAATTGCCCTTGTTCTCCGGCTTGGCCTGCAGGTGAGACCACCTGCCTATGACTCGGACCCCTGTGTGCTCTAACTCCCGTTCCGGAGCACGTAATCTGAAGTGATACTACTTTTGCGGTACTGAGGGATTGCTGCATTCTGACAACACGAACCCCTTCTTAAACTAAGGTGCAAAATGCCAGAAACACTCAGCCAGACTTGAGATGTTAACTCTGTTTCTCTTTCCAAAGGTGCTGCGTGACCTGCTGAGTGCTTCCAGCATTTTTATTTTAACTTTTAGATTTGCTTCAGCTTTCCAGCATTTGGGGTTTTCTGATTTTTCAACTTTAATTAAACTGAGGCTCTGTTTGCTCCTTCGGCTGGCTATAAAAGATCCTGTGGCCTTACATTAAAGGAGAACAGAAGTATGCCCATCCCAGTGTACTGGCCAATAATTGTGAACTGATATACTGTATCATAAAATAGCTGAAGTCAGTAATTTGATTTTGCGGTGCACAATGTGGCAGGCTTAATGTGTTTTGTATGCTCTGTGTAAAATGGCAAGGATGGGCTGCTGTTTTTGCTTCTTGAACCCTGTGTCCCCTATAGCCTCGGTTATTGTGTAGGACGGCAGGGTTCTGTGGGCTGCAGGTGCAGGATTTAGGAATATACCGTTATATATTTTGGATTAAAGGAAAAGGAAAGCAGAATTCTGCAGTTTAAGGCTCAGCTCAAGTTTTGGGTATTGTTACAAAATAATTGTTCCAGTATTTGTGACCATACGCTATAAGTGATACAGTCCTATAGGTTGGGTTGTGGCTCGTATGCTAGGACAGCTTAATTAGTTGGCTTTGCACAGTACCACATAACCTTTCTATAAATGGGGTAAACACTTTGCAATGTACATTGCAGATTGTGGAGTATATTATTGGTTGGATGATCGTGTTAAGCGACGTGGTTGTGTTTGGGGTTTAATGGAGTTTGGACTGGGATCATAGAGTAGACAGAAACAGGTCCTACGGCCCAACTTGTCAATGCCGATCGAGTTGTCTACCTGAGCTTGTCTGCCCCATACAGCTTCAACCCTTTCCAATCCATAGAGCTGCCCTTGTGATTTTACAAACCTAGTTGCAATTACAAGTTTCCTGTTGTTTATCCCACACTGTCAGAACTTCCTGGCACACACATGAAGCGGCGTGACCCATGTGAATCCATCAACACACTGACAAGCAAACCAGAGGCCAAGTGAGAACACAAGCATTCAGTCTTTGCTCATTGCGTTGATGCCAGACTCACTGCACCCATTAGACGTGAGGAATGTGAATGAACCCATTGTGCTAAGTGTGCTTCCTTCCTTGTTGGAGAAAGATTTAAATGGAAGACAGCCTTCAAAGCTGATGCTTGTTGCTAAGCATGGCCGTATCCTGGCAACAACCCCATCCCCATTCATTGGATGTTTAGGGATGGAGAGTAGGAGGGGGAGAGCTGCCAGTCAATGATGTATGAACAAAAGAATATATATATGTATGTATTCAAGGCGATAAGGTTATTGGGATATTGTGTTATGAAGTGGACAAACTTTGGACCAGACAAAATGAATCATTCCTAATTTTATTTCACAAAGATACGGCTTTGGGTATCTTTATCTAACTGTTCTGGGCAATGCAGCAGAAACTCCAATGCATCTGGAGATACAGCAACAGATGAGGAAGGTCCCACACAGGTTCTTTAACGTTGATCAGTTATGTGTTTAGTACCTCTTGTGGTTGTGCTGGGCTTTACTCCACTCTGCGCTGAACTGGGACTGTGGCCTGCAGCTAACGTGCTTCTGGAACAACTGCAGTGATAACTGGCTTTGTGTCTCACGTGAACTCCAGTCCTGAATGTTATTTGCTCACTTTTAGTGTTTGCACGATTTGTTTTCTGCACATTAGGTGTCTGATGGTCTTTTTTTAAATGGGGTCTATTGGGTTTCTTTGTTTTGTGGCTATCTGCAAGGAGACAAATCTCAAGGCTGTATATTGTATACATACTTAAATAATAAATGTACCTTGAGCTTTTCAAACTTTGATTGAGACCCGCTCAGGATAACGAGTAGAGAAATAGATGAAAATCCAGGTCACGATTGAAGGGGAACGAAATAATTGTTACTCCGGATCTGATGCAACACAAAAACATTTAAGATAAGTTGAAGAACACAATAATAATTTTAAAAACAGAATAAACACTGTATTAATATGTAAAATAGCTTATAAACTATATATTTTTAGTAGATTACGTCAATAAAGTGATGTACAGATTATGTACAGGAGTGTCTGTACATAAGTTGACTGACGGGAAATGACAAAGTAGTGGTGGTTGGGTGGTTGTGCAGGCTGTGTTTGTGGGTGGAGGTGTTGATCGGCCTTATTGCTTGGAGAAGGTCGTTGTATTTGAGCCTGGTGGTGCTGAGGTGGATGCTACGTAGCATCCTCCCCGATGGGAGTGGGGCAAACACTCCTCGAGCAGGGTGGATGGGATCCGTCCTGATGTTACTGGCCCTTTACTGACACCTTTTTGTCTATATGCCCTCGATAGCGGGTAGGCTGGTTCATGGAAAGAGGACAGAGCTCAAGCTGTTGCAAGGATATGTTCATGCTCGTGTCCTCCGGAGGGCACAAGCAGACCCTACACAGGCAGAACAGTGAGCACACAGCATAAATACACACCCGGGAATCAGGTGAGTGTGGCCCACAATTAATTTGTAATTACGTTAAGGAAGGATTAGAAAGGCGCATCATGATGAAGTGAGTCTGTGGTGATCGACTGGGATGAAATAACATGCCAAAGGCGTAGTTAGGAAACAAAAAAAGACATTGTGTAGGGGTTGGTGAATGCTGGCCAAGTACCATTAAATATAGAAGAGGCTATTTTCTAAGTGATAAGATAGGCAAAGACAGTTACTAAGCGAGTTGAACTGTCATATGGTATAATAAGTAAAACAATGGCACCGATGAAATGCTATGGTTACTGAGAAGGGGAAGAGCGAATTAATCGCATTCTTTCGTGTCCGAATGGTAAAAGACCAAACAGATTGGGCGGACCCAGCAGGTAGGGTGTGAGAATGCTGGAGGCTTGCAGAACATGAAAATCACATATTTCACTTCAGGATCAGATGGTTGTAGAGGTTCATGTCCCACTCTTGAGCGTAATATCCAGGCCCTCTGAGTGCACAGTTGAAGGATCACAGCAGTTCCAAAGAAGCTGCCAATTAGACTTAGACAGGTCACCAGGATAGCCTCGCCCCTCTCAGGGGATGCTAGAAATCACTTCCTGCAGCTTTGCACTTCTTCTATGTAGTGGCTAGCATTGATTCTTTAAAGTTCAAGAAAACGCTGTGCAATAAATACATTTTATTACCTTAAATTTTGCAATTGTCTTAAGCTTTGGTGCAAGGCTTCCCATTTTCTTTCCAGTCACCTTGGATCTCAAGCTCTGGGTGTTTGAAGGCTGGTTAAGTTGCTGGCCACACACACAAAATGCTAGTAGAACACAGCAGGCCAGGTAGCATCTATAGGAAGAGGTACAGGAGACGTTTCGGGCCGAGACCCTTTGTCAGGACTAACTGAAAGAAGAGATAGTAAGAGATTTGAAAGAGGGAGGGGGAGAGGGAGATCTGAAATGATAGGAGAAGACAGGAGGGGGAAGGGGTGAAGCCAAGAGCTGGAAAGTTGATTGGCTAAAGGGAAACAAAGCTGGAGCCAAGGGAGAAAGAAAGGGGGAGGGTAGCACCAGAGGAAGATGGAGAGCAGGCAAAGAGTGATTGTGAGAGGGAAAGTGAGAGAGAAAAAAAGGGGGGGAATAATAAATGAATAAATAAAGAAAATAGGAGATGGGGTAAGGAGGGGCATTAGCGGAACATTTTCAACATTTCTTTGGAATAGTCCACTGTCCCCTCAGGCTTCAAGGAAGCCACTATCATTCCAGTGCCCAAGAGGGTGGCGGTAACTGCCTCGACAACTGACTGACCCCCAGTGGCACTGATCTCAACAATAATGAAGTGCTTTGAGGGGCTGGGTGTGGACCACATTAAATCGAATCTTCCTGCTACATTGGACCCTTTCCAGTTCACTTATCGCTGAAATCACTCCAGAGGTTATGCCATAGTCTCTGCACTCCACTTGGAAAATGGTGCCTCACATGCCAGAATTTTGTTATCGACATCAGCTAGGTGGTTAATACGATCATCACTCAGAACCTGGTGGGTAACCTGTCCTCTCTGGGTCTCCACACCTCTCTCTCTAACTGGATCCTGGACACAGTCAATCCGTGTTGGCAGCAATATCTCGAACTCCATCACGCTGAGCCCTGGCGCTCCGCAGGGCTGCGTGCTGAGGCTGCCACTGTTCACGCTGCTGACGTATAGCTGCACCGCCAGGTCCAGTTCAAACTGAATCATCAACTTCGCTGATGACACAACAGTGGTTGGCCTCTTCAGCAACGATGACGAGACGGTGTACAGAGCGGCAGAGCAGCTGGAAGGATGGTGCGAGTCTCCAGGCAGACAAGGCCAAAGAGGTGATTGTGGACTTTAGGAAATTACAGGTTGGCCACTCCTCACGGCACATACCCAGTCCCTCCATGGAGAGAATTAGGAGCACCAAGTTTCTGGGAGTGCACATAACTGACAATCTCAAATGATCCCTCAACACCACGTCTTTGGTCAAGAAAGCACAGTATCTCCATTCCTGAGGATATTGAGGTGAATAAGCCCCCCCCCCATCCCCATTTTAACTAATTTTTACAGGTGCACCATTGAGAGTGTCCTGACCAGCTGCATTACGATCTGGTACAGGAACTACAAGGCATCTGACTGCAAGACCCTACAAAGGATTGGGAGGACTGCTGAGAGGGTCATTCCATCAGAGATATCTATCAGGAGCGCTGCACAGGCAGGCAGGCTCCTTAGCATTGTCAATGACCCCTCCCACCGGTACTACAATCTCTTAGACCCCCTACCATCAGGCAGGATACCCTAACATTAGGACAAGAATTGTTAGGATGAGAAACAGCTTCCCCCAGGCCGTGAGGCCACTGAACTCCCTGTCACCACCCAGGTCTCATCACGTATGAAGTGCCAGTAGCATTATGCTGTTTATTTTTTTTAAACTTGTGTCATTTCTGCACATTATTATTTGTTAATTTATTTGTGGTAATGTTACTTTGTGTGTTATGTGTGAGTTATATGTAGTGTGTTGTGCACCTTGGTCTAGAGGAACATTTCATTTCAGGGTATGCATGTTTATGGGCTGAATGACAGTAAACTGAACTTGAACTTCCATTCTTGCAATTAATTCCTTCCCCAGTGATCTTCAAGACTATATGACCATAAGACATAGCAGAATTAAGCCATTCAGTCCATCAAGTCTACTCCGCCATTCCATTATTGCTGATTATTTTCACTCTCAATCCCATTCCCCTGCCTTCTCCCTGTAACATTTGATACCTTTTGTTAATCAAGAACCTATCAGCTTCTGCCTTAAATACACTTAATGACTTGGCCTCCATAGCTGCCTGTGGCAATGAATTCCATAGATTCACCACCCTAGCTAGAGAAATTCCTCCTCTTCTCTGTTCAAAATGGAAGTCCTTCTATTCTGAGCCAGTGGCCTATGGTTCTAGGCACCCCCACTATAGGAAACATCCTCTCTGCATCTACTCTATATTGGCCCTTCAGTAATCGGTAAGTTTCAATGAGATCTTCTCTCATTCGTCTAAACTCCAGCAAGTACAGGCCCAGAGCCATCAAATACTCGTCATACATTAACCTTTCCATTCCTGGGATCATTCTCGTGAACCTCATTTGGACCCTCTCCAATGCCAGCACATGTGCCCCAAAACTGTTCACAGCATTCCAAGTGTGGTCTGACCAATGCCTATTTAAAGCCTCAGCATCACATAATTGCTTTCATATTCTAGTCCTCTTGAAAAGAATGCTAACATTGCATTTGCCTTTCTTACCACTGACTCAACCTGCAAGTTAACCTTTAGGGAATCCTCCGCAAGGACTCCAAAGTCCCTTTGCACCTCCGAGTTTTGAATTTTCTCCTCTTTTAGAAAATAGTCTATGCCTTTATTCCTTCTGACAAAGTGCATGACCATACACTTCCCTACACTATATTCCATCTGACACTTCTTTGCCCATTCCCCTAATCTGTCTGAGTCCTTCTGCTGCTTCTCTGCTTCTTGTCCGTCAACCTATCTTCTCATCATCTGCTAACTTGATCACAAAGCCACTAGTCCTCGTCAGCCAACTTGGAGGTGTCTTTTATTCCCACTTCTTTGCCTCTTGCCAGTCAATTAATCTTCCATCCATGCTAGTATCTTTCCTGTAATACCATGGGCTCTTGCTAAGCCATCTCATATATGGCATCTTGTCAAAGACCTTCTCAAAATCCAAGTGAACAACATACACGGACTCTCCTTTGTCTATCCTGTCTGTAATATCCTCAAAGAATTCCAATGGATTTGTCAGGCAAGATTTCCCCTTAAGAGCATGTTTTCTTTGGCCTATTTTATCCTGTGTTTCCATGTATCCTGAAATCTCATCCTTAATAATGGACTCCAATATCTTCCTATTATAGCCTAACTGGCCTATAATTTTCTTTTTTCCTCCCTCCCTTCTTCAAGAGTGGAGTAACATTTATAATTTTCCAGTCCTCTGGGACCATTCCAGAACAGTTATTTTTGAAAGATCACCTCTAATGCCTTCAAAATCTCTTCAGTTACCTCTTTCAGAAATGTAGTTCAACTGGTCCAGGTGACTTATCTACCTTCAGACTTTTCAGCTTCCCAAGAACCTTCTCCTTAGTAATAGCTACTGCACTCAATTTTGGCCCCTGACACTTCCAAATTTATTGCCATTTTGCTGGAGTCTTCCATAGTGAAGACTGATGCAAAATACTTATTACATTTGTCTGCCACTTTTTGTCCCCCATTACTATCTCTTCAGTGTAATTTTCCAAGCAGGTGTTACACCTTGCCCAAGGGTGACCTGCAGGTTAGCAGAGGGAAGGAGAGCCTTACACCTTCTTTAACGTTGCAACTGTATAGGACCCTGGTCAGGCCCCACTTAGAGTACGGTGCTCAGTTCTGGTCGCCTCACTATAGGAACAGGGTTGCCAACTGTCCCGTATTAGAAGGGACATCCCGTATATTGGGCTAAATTGGTTTGTCCCATACGGGACCGCCCTTGTCCCGTATTTCCCCTACTAAAGTAGAGCGTTCCTATGAAACCTTTCGTGCTGAAATGGTGTAAAGCAAAGAAGCAATATGGGGGGAAACTTTTGAGCATTCCCAGACCCAAAAAATAACCTACCAAATCATACCAAATAACACATAAAATTGAGAAGATTAAGCCAAAACTGATTTGTAGAGAAAAAAAATCGGCATGTACATGTATGCGCACGTCACATATGTGCATGTCACGCATGCGCACACAGGTGCCCGCGCAAGGCTTTATGGTCATGGTAGTCTTCTCGGGGTAAACAAAAGTGTCCTGTATTTGACTGCTACCTTTGTCCTTTATTTGGGAGTGAGAAAGTTGGCAAACCTATATAGGAAGGATGTGGAAACCATAGAAAGGGTGCAGAGGAGATTTACAAAGATGTTGCCTGGATTGGTGAGCATGCCTTATGAGAATAGGTTGAATGAACAAGGCCTTTTCTCCTTGGAGCAACAGAGGATGAAAGGTGACCTGATAGAGGTGTATAAGATGATGAGAGGCATTGATTATGTGGATAGTCAGAAGCTTTTTCCCAGGGCTGAAATGGCTAGCATGAGAGGGCACAGTTTTAAGGTGCTTGGAAGTAGGTACAGAGGAGATGTCAGGGGTAAGTTTTTTACGCAGAGTGGTGAGTGCATGGAATGGGCTGCTGGCGACGGTGATGGAGGCGGAAACTACAGGGTCTTTTAAGAGACTCCTGGATAGGTACATGGAGCTTAGAAAAATAGAGGGCTATGGGTAACTGTGGGTAATTTCTAAAGTAAGTACATGTTCAGCATAGGATTGTGGGCCGAAGGGCCTGTATTGTGCTGTAGGTTTTCTATGTTTCTGTGTTTCTTTGGTGGAGACGTGTCTCCACCCTGTCTCCTGAAATGTTTATTGTAATAGACACTTTCTATCTAAGCTTCAGCGAGGTAGAAGTTCGTCTTTGATTGGAAAGATGAATTTTACCAGATTTTAAATCATGTGGGATCAGCTGCCAGAGAAGATTGACAAAAGACATTTACAAAATTTAAAATCGTTTGGACAGACACATGGATAGGAAAGGTTTAGAATGGTATGAAGCAAACACAGGCAAATGGGA
The DNA here is from genome assembly GCF_963921235.1 of Mobula hypostoma. Taxonomy (NCBI): domain Eukaryota; kingdom Metazoa; phylum Chordata; class Chondrichthyes; order Myliobatiformes; family Myliobatidae; genus Mobula; species Mobula hypostoma. Next base: position 88,982,410 of record NC_086097.1, read on the forward strand.
TTAGTTTATATTGGCATCTTAATTGGCATGCACAAGGGCCTGTTTCTGTGCTGTATATTACGATGCTAGTTCTAAAGTGTATCATGTCTTCCTCCTGAGTTTTGGTTTCGTTAATTTAAGTGATTTATTGGGCTGGGAGAGCAGTGGTGGCTGATGGGAATATGATCTGCTCCATTGACCAGAGGTGAATTGGTAACCCAGTGAAAATTTGGGCGAAGGGTCACACTGTTGCTTTTTCTGTATATACACATATGCACGTGTGTGCAGCAGAGAAGGCTGAGCTAATGAATGGGGAGAACTAGCTCTCTGCTGCTGACTGCAGGCTCACAGCCATTGTTTGTTGGACGAAGAGGAATCTGTTAGCCTGCTGGAGAAATGACTCACACTCTATCAAGCACAGTGTGGGAACCCTGGAGGATAAAGATAGAAGGAAGTATTATTTATCACTCAAGCTTCACAGTTCCTGGATGTGCAGGAGAACTTTGCAGATACTGTATTTCATAGTGCAGTGATTCCTGCAATTTGTGGACAATAAAGAACCTGACCTGTTATACACCGATGATAAACAGTGATAGCACTTACACAGGGGCTACTAACTCTTACCCTCAATACGTATACAGTGATGGTTGTTGCACTTAGCTTCAATAAATATGGGGGTACTTTCATGGACTCTCAGTAAACTGACTATAGTGTGATGTGGTGAGTAACATTTGCCCTCTGTAAACTGATCGTAGTTACACAATGAGTAATGCTAAACTTCAGTAAACCGTGACTCACTGTAAGGTTAGAGTAACTCTAATCTTAAATACACTGTGACTGTATTTCCTTACCATCAAGTGGCAATCTGACAACTAGGTAATCTATTTAACTTTTATTATGTGAGTGATAACTATTAACTTGGGCATCTGAGAGCTCCTGTACTATTTAGATAGTGCTATGGGATTGTCTGAAAGAGCAAACAGTTCATCCTAAAGACTGTAGACATTAGCATAGATCACAAGCAGTGTAACCCCACTCCTAACGTTTGCCTGGGCACCCTACAGGAGTGGAGTGAGAAGCTTGCCCGACTGGCACAGGTGAGGGCGAGCAGTTGCCAGAGGAGTCAGCAGGACCAGCAGATTGAGGTGGCGGAGGAGGAGGAGGAGGAGATTGGCTGGAATTTTCACACCACTATGGACCCAAGAGCATCTTTCTCAAATGTCATCGACGTCTGGTTCAGAGAGGCTCAGAATTACCACTACCACACGGGCCAGTGCAAGTACAATGCCTCGTGCCAGCATTATACACAGGTGGGTACCCCGACATTGTCTCTATTGACATTGACCTAGATGCTGGAGAGCACTGTTATGTTATAATTAATTGATCATCCCCGCAGTGTCCAGTGCAGCAGGACACTAGACTGTGCTCCTTCCCCACAAAGCCTTGGTGTGGCTGCGCCCCGAACTTCGGTGCACCCCTCAGAAGGTACTCCTGCACCCTGGAACGTACCAGTGACGGGCATCCCCTACACTGGAGGACCAGCCAGCTTTGGGTGAACCAAAGTGCATCTTTCACTGACTTGATGACATTCCATCTGCAGTTCATGTTTGCGTTTGGTGTGTGTCCCTGAGAACAGAGCATACGGAGTAGAGTGATCAGTTGGTAGTGTATCAATTAGTGCAGCAAGATGAGATGCCTGGGCCATAGTCTGCCTGTTGGACACTTACCTGAATCTTCAGTGCTTTTAGTGGATTTTTGGAAATCTTTGCTCTTTATCACAATGACTGGAATGTGCAGAGTTGCCTGACTGTATCAACGAAGTTACCAACTTTAACCCGATTGCATCAATATAGGTCTCTCTAACTTCCAGTAATTTCTCCCCCTCCCCACTCCCTTCTGTATTTTTTCACCTCCTTCTGGTACCCCTAGTCCTCCTTCCATTTCCTCCATGGCCTAGTATCCTGTCCTATTAGATTGCTTCTTTTTCAGCCCCTTGCCCTCTTCCGCCTCTCCTCTCCCAGCTTCCTACTTCATCTCCCCACATCCCACCCAAATTCCCCATCACCTGGTCTCACCCTCCTTATTCTGGCTTCAGCCCCCTTCCTTTCCAGTCCTGATGAAGGCCCTCAGCCCGAAACACCAACTGTTTATTCCTCTCCATAGATGCTGCCTGACCTGCTGAGTTCCTCCAGCATATTGTGTGTGTTGTTCAAGATTGGCAGCATCTGCAGAATCTCTGGTCTTTATGCCTAACTGTCTGCACTCTTGGATAATGTCATATCCTGCCCTGTACTACTTGATGCATTGTACTACTGCCTGTCCTCCGCGCTGCCAAGTCCTGCCCTCCACCTTGTCTGGTGCCAACATTTGCTTTGCCAAGCACCCGCTTCAGTCTCTGTCACTGTTGGTTTTCAGTGGGCAAGAGCTATGAGAGTGAGAGACCCCTAACCTTCTGGTCTTTATTTCACAGCTGGTGTGGGCCACTTCAAGCAAGGTGGGATGTGGCAAGCACGTTTGTGTCCAGAATGGGCAGTGGATGGTGAATATTGGCTGTGCCTATTCTCCAGGGTAAGAGCCTATGGAATAACATGTTTCCAGTTAGAGCCAGGAGCTCCTTAACTCCGTGGGCCACCATTAGTCATGGTACTTCCATCCTCACATCTTCTCACCAGCTGGAGCCCAGTGGAAGTGGATGGATACTTTGGGAGTTAATTACTTCATCCTGGGCTGTCAGTCAAAGGTTTTTTTTTTAACTATCTCCATTATACTTTAGTATGTTTATAGTAAAAGATTTTAGAACATTGCTTTTTGTTATTTTTTTTCTGGGACTTTGTGTGCACCATTGTCTATCGTTTATCTTTAATTTCTAGTGTTGGTGCCTGACAAATCCTTTTTTTGGGCCAATTAAAGTCAAAGAGCACTACAGCACAGAAAACAGGCCCCTTGGCAGATCCACTCTGTGCTGAGCTCTGATTCTGTCTTGTCCCATTGACTTGCACCCGGACCATAGCCCTCCATACCCCTCCTATCCGTATACTTATCTAAGTTTCTCTTGAATTCTGAAGTCAAATCTGCATGCACCATTTCTGCTCATTCAGCACTCCCACTACCCTCGGAATGAAGAATTTCGCCCTCAGATTCCGCTTAAATATTTCATCTTTCATGCTTAAAGTATGACCTGTAGTTCTAGTCTCAGCCAACCTCAGTGGGAAAAGCATGTTGCATTTACCCTACATTAGATTAGATTAGATTATGAGGACACACAGTCCTCTCTTATTGTCATTTAGTAATGCATGCATTAAGAAATGAGACAATGTTCCTCCGGTGTGATATCACAGAAACACAGGACAGACCAAGACTGAAAAACTGACAAAAACCACATAATTATAACATATAGTTACAACAGTGCAAAGTAATACCGTAATTTGATAAAGAATAGACCATGGCATGGTAAAAGTGTCAAAGTCTCTCGAAAGTCTCATCATCTCACTCAGACGGTAAACCTCCAGCGCTGCAAACTTGCCGATGCAGCATCCTGGAAGCATCCGACCACAGTCCGACTCCGAGTCCGTCCGAAAACTCCGAGCCTCCGACCAGCTGTCCGACACCGAGCACTGAGCACCATCTCTACCGAGCGCTTTGACCCCGGCCCCGGCAACAGGCAAAGTCGAGGATTTGGGGCCTTCCCCTCCGGAGATTCTCGATCGCACAGTAGCAGCGGCAGCGAAGAGGGCATATAAACCCCTCATAATTTTGTATGCCTCCCTCAGATCTCCCCTCATTCTCCTACACTATAAAGTCTTAAACTATTCATTCTTTCCCTGTAACACAGGCCCTCAAGTCACGATAACTTTCCTGTAAATTTTCTCCGTACTATCTCAATCTTATTGATACATTGATACACAGGGTTGAAGGTTTAATTAGTAGATGAACCTCATATCTTTTCACATGAACAAATCCACCATGTCCGCACCCCCTTCCCCGTCCCATTCAATCATCAATATCACTTTGAAGCATTTGTTTTTTTTTCTTTCATCTTTATCAATAGGGGGCATTTTGATTCTGGACTAATGGGACAGAGGTAATTTCTCATGGTCTCACAGTCTGTGTTTGGAGGCAAAATAGGGTGGCAGGATGGAGATATGTCTCTACCAAAGGAGGTGTAAGATGCTCCTTCCCTCTGCTAGCCTGCTTTACAATGATGACCACATATTATTTTCCTTGGAACATCACATCATGCCTCGTCTCCCAAAAGGTGTAAAACTGCAAGTTCTTTTTTTGCTTTTACAGAAGCAAAACCTGCTCAGTTGAGAGGGATAATCTGAAATTGAGTGGCGGGGTGGAGATCTTCCCTCTGCTAGCCTGCAGGTCACCCTTGGATGAGGTGTAGCACCTGCTTAGCCCTTCCCTTCCCCCCCACCCCACCCCCAATCAGGGGTGCCACCATGGGAGCAGGTGCTGGATGGTCGTATGAACAGGTGGGGCATATCACAAGTCCTGGTTATGTGACCACCGACGCCAGGCAGAGAGTCTCTGAAAGACACTACCCAGAAGAAGGCAATGGCAAACCACTTCAGTAGAAAAATTTGCCAAGAACAGTCATGGTCATGGAAAGACCACGATCGCCCACGACATACAACGCGGCACATAGCGAATGAACTGAACTTCTTTTCTAGTGTGATTGAGTCAGACAGTACAGAAGTCGGCTCTTCAACCTGCTGTGTCCGTGCTAACCATCATGTACCCATCCCTATGAATCTCATTTACCAGAGTTTGATCTGTGTTCACGTGCACATCTGGGTGAAGCACAGGTGTAAGCCTGCTGCGGCTCGTATGAGCACCACAGAGAAAGAAATAACAGTTAGTGTTGCACTAAGTAAGCTTGGTAACATCTCCTGCATAAATTCATCTTCGAGGATTTGATTATCTTGCCATTGCGCTTAACAGAGATATCAATGAATGGCCTGTACCTGTACTATGCTGAGCTCTCTTCAAATGACACTGCACGGTAAATGGGATTAATGGTATACAGAACGCCGAACAATGTGCTGGAAGAACTCAGCAGGTCAGGCGGAATCTGTAGGAGGAAAGGAATCGTCGATGTTTTGGGCCAAAATCCTGCATCAAGACTAAGTACAGAGGCTAGATATCCAGTATAAAGAGAAGAAGGGGAGTGGTGATAAGGTTTCTGAGGAGATTGGTGGACTGAGGAGGGGTGTATGATGAATGGCAAGGGAGGGGAGCAGGGGAACTCGAAACGTCGACATTTCCTTCCCCACCCCCACCCCCACCTCACTGGTGCTGCTTCACTCACTAACTTCCTCCAGCAGATTGTTTTAAGCCCCATATTCCAGCATCTGCAGTCTTTGTGTTTCTCCAGCATAGGTGTTACCAACCTCTTTTTGTACCCTGGACCAATATCATTAAGCAAGGGTCCACTTGGGAACCCCTGATCTAGCAATTTACTTTCATGGACTCTTTCCCCAATACTTCAGCTGCATCCCATACATCATTCTGGGTCCCAGGCTGCAGTTTTGGAATAATGGTCTAAACTCCACCATGCCTTCTCTTATTGTCATTCTTCCTGCTTCAGAGGAAACTGGGAAATCAACGGGAGAACAATCATTCCGTATAAAGAAGGATCTTCGTGCTCACTCTGCACTTCCCGCATGTCAGGCTGTTTCAAATCCTGGGATCACCATGGAGGTCTGTGTGGTAAGTGCTTATTACCTGTCGTGCTGTCAGCAGTCCAGTACGGCCCTTCATTGTACCAGGTTTTGTTCTTTTGTCCTGTCATTGGCAATGTGCCAGAGTGTTTGATGCTATAAATCACTCTCAAGCAATCCTCATAGCCAGCCTTGTTCATTAAAGGAGACTTGAAGGATGAGTGTACAATGCGGGCACTGAACTGTTGTCAAATTAAATCCTAAACAGAGTGTCACTGGAACACTGGAGTGTTTGAAAGAAAACTGTTAGGATCAGAAACAAATTTCACAAATTTGCTTGGCAAATTTAACAAATTTCATGACATATGCTGGTGATATTAAACCTGATTCTGATTCTGTAATTCTCATGTCAGGCATAGTTTGTGGGGAGAGAAACAGAGACAATGTTTTTGGTCCAAGACCTTTTGCTAGAAGTGAGTGTTTCTTCCTTTCAAAAAAGTAACAGCAATTTGTAAATTGAGTCCTTCTCTTCCATTATGATTAAAGGCTTTACACAACTCCTCCTGTATCTTAAAGTTTTCATCCCTTCTTAAAGATTCCCCTTCACTTTCAAATTTCATCAGGCAAGGTTACTCTGACTTAAAGGCTTTATACACCAGACTTGTATTATCAGTTTAGCAATATTACGCTTGAAACCATCCCTTAAAATGTTACCAATGTGTTCATTATTTGGAAGATTTTGTGTACCCTTCAACCATCAGGTTCCTGAACCAGTGTGGTAACTTCATCCACCCTAATGCAGAACTGCTACGACAACCTATGAATTCACTTTAAGAACTTCACAACTCATGTTCTCAGTAATGATGTATCTATCCATCTGTCTGTTTGTTTATTTTTACACATTGCTATTATTATTATTTGTTCCGTTTTCATATTTGTCCAGTTGTCTTCTTTTGGTTATTGGTTGTTTGTCAGTATTTTGTATGTAGTTCTTCCATTGACTCTATTTTTGTTCTGCTGTGAATGCCTGCAAGAAAATAAATCTTGTGATAGTATATGGTGACAAACAGTATATGTACATTGACAATAAATGTACTTTGACCTTTGATGTTAGATTATCCACAACCCAATTTTCCAAGCCTCAGCGTTCCTAACGGTCACCTCTACACAACCTCCACCCAACTCCACCCTTAATCTTCAATTCCAAAAGTCTTTCCACAAGCTTTGTTTTGTAGTCAAAATGCAGTGATAGAATTGTGATTAACAGCATAGTAAATGTAACATGCAGCGGGCTGATTTAATGAACGGAGCTTAAGTAAGAGTTTTATTTACTTTCTGGATCTGGAGATACAGAAGTGAATGCTGGACAATGTCAGAGCAAAATGAGGGCAGACTCGAAGCTGCAGAAATGTGTTTTTTGAGAAGATTGATGAAACTATTGTGGAAGGACAGAGTAACAAATGGGGAAGTGTTGCAAAACGCCAGAATAAGAAGAGAGCCGCTATCTTCAATCAGGAAACTGCAGCTGGAATTTCTGGGACATGTACTGAGGAACGAGAAGCTCGAACATCTTGCAGTGACGGGAAAAATTGATGGAAGAAAAAGTCATGGTGGACAGTGCACGATATTCATGAGTTATATCAAGGGATGAACAAAAGTTTTGAAAAGCTTATTAGAACTTCTCGGAAAAAAGACCATGATCATTCATGTCATACGACACGGCACATAATGATGATAATGGGCATTTATCGACCAATAGATTTGCCCTTGAGAAGCGGTGGTGAGTTGTCTACACTGCCGTTGTTCTGGTTAGGAGACTCCCACTGTATTGTTGGAAAGATGGTTCCATGGTCAGACCCAGTGATGCTGAAGGACTGGTGTTATATTTCTAAGCCGGAGTGATGCACAGTTTGGAGGATAACCTGCAGTTGTTGGTATTCCCATGCACCTGCTGCTCTTGACCTTCTTGATAGAGGCTGCAGACTTGGGAATTGCAGATGGAATATTCTGAATGAATTTCTACATTGTGTAGACTTTGCACACTGCAGCAAATATATAGAGTTTGTAGAGCTAATGGAGCCATGGGTGCTGGGTATGCTTCAGGCAAGAAGCAACTTGATCCAGGATGGTGTTGAGCTTCTGAAGAGTTTTCCAGGCAAGTGGAGAATATTCTATCACACTCCTAACTTTTGACAGTGGAGGGGTGTTTGGTGGCCAATTCTAACCAAACCAAATTGCCGCTGCTGGCGACCCCCGTGGATTTGTTGTACTTGTATGATGTGCCCTCAGCACCAATAATGATTGTTACAAAAGTCAAACCCTTTATTCAAGCCTCTATTAGCAATTGGCAAACATATGAACTTGAAGCAATGGAACTTAAGCATACCCAAGTGTAAGTTAAGCATAATAGAGCGGTCAACAGAAGATATGATATCTGTTGGACCCCAGCTACAAACTGCCACAAACAAAGCATGAAGATGTAACTTACTGCCTTCGCTTTGACCATGCCCCCAATCATGTGATTAGTTACTGTAATGAACACAATAAATGTGCAACCTAGAATACACTGGAGATAGAGAACAGGTGCATGGCTCCTACATGGTGTCGGAAGGTAGATCACTCACCAGAGAATATCTAAGCTCTGACTTGCTCTTGTAGACACAGTTGTTATGGGGTTGGTCCAGAAGAGTTTCAGGTCAATGCAGTAAATATTGATGATATGGAACTTAGCTTCAGTAATGGCATTGAACATCAAGGATAGATAGTTGGTCCTCTCAATTGGAGACGTATGTCTCTGGCACTTGGGTGTTACTTACCATGGGTTAGTTCATGTCTGAATGTTGTCTGGGTCTTGCTTCATGCAGCCATGGGCAGCTTCATTGCTGAGGAGCTACAAAAAGGAATTTAACAATGTGATGAAAGAATTACAGGCATATACTGAATTCAGTGAACTGACATCGTAACCACTTCTGATACGTGGCTGGAGGATTGGGCAGCACAGGAGTGTAGTGGTTAGCAGAATGCTTTACAGTTCCAGTGTCCCTGGTTCAATTCCGGTAGCTGCCTGTAAGGAGTTTGTACGTTCTCCCCGTGACCACATGGGTTTCCTCCAGGTGCTCTGGTTTCCTCCCACAGACCAAAGACAAACCAGTTGTAAATTGTCCCGTGATTAGGCTAGGGTTAAGTAAGGGGTTACTGAGTGTCATGGCTCAAAGGGCCAGAAGGGCCGATTTCAAGCTGTATGTTAGTAAGATAAAAGATAAATAATAAATATAAAATATAAAAGATAAAAGATAAATAATAAATATCCTGGGTTTTAACATCCACAGAAAAGGTAGGGGAATTAGAAACATAGAAACAGAGAAAACCTATTGCACAATACAGGCCCTTCGGCCCACAATGCTGTGCCAAACTTTAAAATTTACCTAGGGTTACCCATAGCCCTCTATTTTTCTAATCTCCATGTACCTATCCAGGAGTCTCTTAAAAGACCCTATCGTATCTGCCTCTACCACCATCGCTGACAGCCCATTCCATGCACTCACCACTCTCTGGATTAAAAAAACTTATCTCTGACATCTCCTCTGTACCTACTTCCAAGCATTTTAAAACTGTGCTGTCTCATGTTAGCCATTTCAGCCCTGGGAAAAAGCCTCTGACTATTCACACAATCAGTGCCTCTCATTATTTTATACATCTCTGTCAGGTCACCTCTCATCCTCAGTCGCTCCAAGGAGAAAAGGCCAAGTTCACTCAACCTATTCTCATAAGGCATGCTCCCCAATCCAGGCAACATCCTTGTAAATCTCCTCTGCACCCTTTCTATAGCTTCCACATCCTTCCTGTAGTGAGGCGACCAGAACTGAGCGCAGTACTCCAAGTGGGGTCTGATTAGGGCCCTATATAGCTGTAACATTACGTTTCTGCTCTTAAACTCAATCCCACAGTTGTTTAAGGCCAATGCACCGTATGCCTTTTTAACAACACTGTCAACCTGTGCAGCAGCTTTGAGTGTCCTATTGACTTGGACCCCACAGTCTTACCATTAATACTATATTCTGCCATCATATTTGACCTACCAAAGTAAACCACCTCACACTTATCTGGGTTGAGCTCCATCTGCCACTTCTCAGCCCAGTTTTGCATCTTATCAATGTCCCGCTGTAACCTCTGACAGCCCTCCACACTATCCACAACACACCCAACCTTTGTATCATCAGCAAATTTACTAACCCATCCCTCCACTTCCTCATCCAGGTCATTTACAAAAATCACAAAAAGGAGAGGTCCCAGAATAGATCCCTGAGGCACACCACTGTTTACCGACCTCCGTGCAGAATATGACTCTTTTACAACCACTCTTTGCCTTCTGTGGGCAAGCCAATTCTGGATCCACAAAGCAATGTCCCCTTGGATCCCATGCCTCCTTACTGTCTCAATAAGCCTTGCATGGGATACCTTATCAAATGCCTTGCTGAAATCCATATACACTAGATCTACCGCTCTACCTTCATCAATGTGTTTAGTCATATCCTCAAAAAATTCAGTCAGGCTTGTAAGGCACAACTTGCCTTTGACAAAGCCATGCTGACTATTCCTAATCATATTATGCCCCTCCAAATGTTCATAAATCCTGCCTTTGAAGTAAGACTCACTGGGGTATAATTTCCTGGGCTATCTCTACTCCCTTTCTTGAGTAAGGGAACAACATTCGCAACCCTCCAATCCTCTGGAACCTCTCCTGTCCCCATTGATGATGCAAAGATCATTGCCAGAGGCTCAGTAATCTATTCCCTCACCTCCCACAGTAGCCTAGGGTACATCTCATCCGGTCCCAGAGACTTATCCAACTTGATGCTTTCCAAAAACTCCAGCACATCCTCTTGCTTAATGTCTATATACTCATGCTTTTCAATCTTTTAAGTCATCCGTACAATCACCAAGATCCTTTTCCGTAGTGAATACTGGAGCAAAGTATTCATTAAGTACCTCTGCTATGTACCCCAGTTCCAAACACACTATTCCACTATCACACTTGATTGGTCCTATTCTCTCACGTCTTATCCTCTTGCTCTTCACATACCTGTAGAATGCCTTGGGGTTTTCCTTAATCATGCCCGCCAAGGCCTTCTCATGGCCCCTTCTGGCTCTCCTAATTTCATTCTTAAACTCCTTCCTGCTAGTCTTATAATCTTCTAGATCAGTGGTCCCTAATGCTGCAAAGCATGTGCTACTGGGCCGCAAGGAAACGATATGATTTGGCAATACGAAATGATATGAGTCAGCTGCACCTTTCCTCATTTCCTGTCACGCACTGTTGAACTTGAACACCCCCCCCCCCCCCGTCGGCTGGTCCGCAAGAATATTGTCAATATTAAAACCGGTCCGCGGTGCAAAAAAAGGTTGGGACCCCTGTAACTCTCATTAACTTGTTGGTCGTGGCCTTAATTATTAAGGGTGTTATCCTTTGAATAACAAGAGGATTTAACAATGCAAGGCACAAGCAAAGACAGTTGAGTAGAATTAGAGAAATAGGAATTGAATTACGCTTCAGAGTTTGAGAGCTGTAAGATAGTATAATGCATATATTCAAAGATTAGACAAGCAAAGATAATTAGTTTTAATGGAGACTATTTTCTCAATGAGACAAGTTGGGACAAACTGAAAAGTAGGATAGATTTTTAGTAAAAAAATATACCAAACACAGTCATGGGCAGGCTATACTGAATTTGGTAATGAGCGGTGAACCTGGTTTTCTTAATATTCTAACAGTGCATGAGTATTTATGTACTACTCATCATAATATTGCTGAATTCAATATAGTGTTTAAAAGAAAGAAATTTGTAACAGGTAACAGAAATCGAGATTATAGCAAGACTGATTTCAACCCCACATGACATACACAGTCTATGTAAATGAAGCAATGCTATGCATGGGTATATGATGGCAGATCAGCAGAGTATTTCGAAAGAACATTTGATTCAACATCGAAGGAGGGGCAGAAAAAGATCAGCCATGGATATGCAAAAGGCAAGAATCAACAGAAAAATACAAGGAAAAGCATGAATAGCTCAGGTTATAAAATTATTGTACAATTACTGGAAATACAAAGAACAAAGTGACATGGAATACAAGAGATTCTACAGATGCTGGAATTCCAGACTAACACACTCAAAATGTTGGAGTAACGCACACAAAATGTTGGAGTAACACACACAATCCAGAGTAACACACACAAAATGTTGGAATAACACAAACAATCCAGAACAACACACACAAAACATTGGAGGAACTCAGCAGGTCAGGCACCATCAATGGAAAAGAACAAACAGTCGATGTTTTGGGCCAAGACACTTCTTCAGGACTGGAAAGAATGGAGAAAGAAGCCAGACTAAGAAACTGGGGGGAGGAGAAGAACTACAAGCTAGAAGATGATAGGCAAAGCCCGTGACATGGAAGATGTGTACAAAAAGGAGAGAAAGAACTTACAAGGAGTATTAAACTCAGTGCCCTTTGTGTAGGAGTTATAGTACAGAAAAGAAGGGTGTTAAGTATTATGGCCCCTTTGAGATCTGTTAAGAGTGATGTTGTGAATGACATTAAGGAAACACTGGTAACATTTGAGGGAAAAGGTAGGATTGTAAGGAAGCCAGTGTTGACCCGGGGTAGTTTGGCGAAACCTCTGAGAAGTATTGCACCAGAGCTGAGGCACGTCAGATGCAATGTCGTACCATAGCTCCTCTGCCTTTACAGAGACAGTTGAAAATCTCAACAGTGTAGGAGCAGGGGAATTTGACCAACATAATTAAGACAGATAACACAGTGATTAACACTTTGCTGTTTTGGGGAGCATACTGGACATAAGTTGCAGTAATAGTTCTGATAATACAAGAATGACTTCAGTTAAGAATGACTCAATTGATGATGAAGGAACTTTGAATTTATGTAGCACCTACCACAACCCTGTGATATTTCCAAAGTTATCCAAGAAATCTTCTCTTGCAGAGGTGCCAAGGAACCCTTGTCGGATGAGCTGTGGTAACAGAGGCCAGCTGAACATGAGCTCGTGTCGATGCGAGTGCCTGCCAGGGTTCACTGGAAGGTATTGCCAAGGTAAGAGAAATGGCGAAGAGGGGCCCAATTTTCTCCTTAGATGGTGCAAAAGGGTTGTGCAGTGGCTGTTGTTTCTGCCTCACTGTTCCCGACACCTGGATTCATCCTAACCTTTGATAGTGCCCACTTGAAATTTGCACATTCTCCCTGTGGCCATGTGGGTTTCTCCCACGTGCTGCAGTTTTGTCCCACATCCCATGATACACTGGTAGGTTAAATGACTAATATAAACTACCCCGAGTATAGGTACGTGGCAAAATAATCAAAGGGAAATCGACGAGCACGTTAGAATAGGACTGATGAGGTTGGCTTGCTGAGAGCCAGCATAACCTGAATGAGGCTGAATGGCCTCCTATATTGCAGTAAACAAATAGATATGTGTTTATTTTCATCATTTCACAACCCCAGAATCATGGTAAGCTCCTTAAGTGAAAATTTCATTTCACTGGTAAAGAGTAGGAAACTCTTACTTTGAACTTGGTCAGATCCTCCAAGTATATTTATGATAATGATTCGATAATTGATCTATTGGTGACAACTGATGGTGAAAGAATGGTTGGACCCAAGGAGGGCTTCGTTGCTGTTCTAAGTGAAACATAGAAACATAGAAACATAGAAAATAGGTGCAGGAGTAGGCCATTCGGCCCTTCGAGCCTGCACCGCCATTTATTATGATCATGGCTGATCATCCAACTCAGAACCCCGCCCCAGCCTTCCCTCCATACCCCCTGACCCCTGTAGCCACAAGGGCCATATCTAACTTCCTTTTAAACATAGCTAATGAACTGGCCTCAACAGTTTGCTGTGGCAGAGAATTCCACAGATTCACCACTCTCTGTGTGAAGAAGTTTTTCCTAACCTCGGTCCTAAAAGGCTTCCCCTCTATCCTCAAACTGTGACCCCTCGTTCTAGAAAGCCAAGGGATCTTTTGCCGTCCAGCTCCAGAGAGGTGTGCGGCCTCAGTTTAATGTTGTATCAGCAGGCTCATGGAACACGTCCACCTGCAGCTTCCCCTCCAGTTCGTGCACCGTCCACACCTGGAAAAGCTGGGGTCGCCTGTTGTGTCCGGTGCTCTGATGTGTCCTCTACATTGGTGAGATCCATTGTAAATTGGCCGGGGGAGGGGGGGGGGCTGTTCCATCAAGCACCTCCCCTCCAATTGTCAAATGCAGAACCTCCTGGTGGCCAAACATTTTAATTCCCATTCCCATCCCTATGCCAATGTGTCGATCCATGGCCTTCCCTTGTGCCAAGATGAGTCCACCTTCAGGGTGGAGGAGCAACACGTTATATTCCATCTGGGTAGCCTCCAACCTGATGGTATGAATTTTGTTTTCTCCTTCCGGGGTGAACAAATTCCACCCCCTCCCCTTCCTCTATTCCCCACTCTGACCTTTCACTTCTTCTCACCTGCCTATTACTTCCCTCCTGGGTCCCCTCCTCCTTCCCTTTCTGCTGTGGTCCACTCTCCTCTCCTATCAGATTCCTTCTTCTCCAGCCCTTGACCTTTCCTACTCACTTGGCTTCACCTATCACCTTCCAGCTAGCCTCTCTCCCTCCCCCCCCCCCACCATCTTATTCTGGCATCTTTCCCCTTCTCAGACCTGAAGAAGGGTCTTGGCTCGAAATGTCGACAGTTTACTCATTTCTGTAGATGCTGCCCGACCTACTGAGTTCCTCCAGCATTTTGTATGTGTTGTTTTGGATTTCCAGCATCTGCAGGCTTTTTTCATGTTTGTCATTGATATCCTTTTTATTGTTCTGAAACTCCCTCCCCAGCTATACTGTGGGAGTACCTTTTTCGAAAGGACTGCAGCTCAGAGGCAAGTGGGGATGGGTAACAACACTGACTTTGCCAGTGCTATCAACATCTCGAGAAAGTCAGGAGATTATCCTTGTATTTCTGGATACGGCCATGATTCCGAACTCTTCTGACTCCAAGTACTACCCACCATATGTATCTGATCAGAAATGTTTAGTCTATTGATTGGACTTGAAAATAATAAAACTTGACAGAAAACGGTTTGTTTTGCTGGAATTTGGCTGATGTTCAGGGGTCTGCCCCTAAATGAGTGGGAATAAATGGAACTATTGCGGGTCTCCCGTTACTCTGGTGCCTGTCCTTTCTCCCAGTCAGGTGCAGCCTGCAGTGTATTCATGGCAAGTACAGAGATGAGGAGTGTTCCTGCATTTGTGACGTGGGATATGGCGGTGCGCTGTGTGCGGGTGAGTGTTGACTTGTTCACAGCAATCTACAGACTGAAGAGAGATCAAAACTGACAGAGTGACTTGCAGTGATGGACACCTGTCAGTCAGCAATCCTTCATGAGTGGCATCCGATTGGACACAACTCAACTGTTGGGCCCGGTGTCGCAGTATGTTCGGGTTTAGTTTCAGCCTTTGATTAGAGTTACACCGAAGTGTTACAAAAGCCAATAGAATGGTTCGAGGTGGAAAATTGAGGTTATGCTTAAGGATTAAAGTAAGGCATCAGGGTAGTATCAGATGTTACAATTAAAAATTAAGATTAAGCTTGGGTTTTATCATTAGAGTTAGAAAGTCAGGCGCTTATGTTTGAAGGATTTTAGGAGATGGGTTTCAGATTTGGAGTGATGCTGTGTTTTAAAGGTTTTGGATTAGGGTCTTAGTTTTAGAATTATTGTTGGTTTTAGAGGTTAGGGATAACTCTCAAAAGGCTCTCTCTATGTCACTGATTTAAAATAAGCATCAGCTGACGTGTATCCCTTCATATACAGTGGATTCTGGTTATTTGGGACACATTGGGAATAGTGCATTTTGGCCCAGTTAACTGAAGTTTCATGGAAATAGTTAGAAAGGTATAAAAAAGACAAACTACTGTTTAACTGAGTAACAAACAATGTATTTATATGAAATACAGAACAAATTAGAACACATGCAATACTACTACAGTAATAGAAAATTGTGTACTAGTTCCTAAAGCTATTGGCGAAGGAATTCGTCCAGTGTACGCTGCCATGTAGGGTAATTTTTTTGACTAGTTCATATCTTTTTGTGGCACCTTGGCAGGGGTCTGAAATTTTTTTAAGTCAAAATAAAAAAATAGAACTATCAAATATCACTGCTTTTTGAATTGGCGTCTGCCAGCCGAAATGAATACCATAACACAAGCACACACAACTGATACTATTTAAAACCTGTTTGTTCTAAGTATGGTGTAGCGTCTAATAAAGGGTGTTAGGCAACTGTCTCCTGTCCCAATTAAACAGCATTGTGTCCCAAATAAACAAAGGGGATCCCACCTATTTTCTTGTTTGGTTTTTGTTCTTTAAGAATTGTCCCTAATAAACAGCTGCCCCAGTTAATAGGAATTCACTGTATTCCTGGAGTCCTCTATTTGCCAGTCCTGATTAAGGTCTTGGCCCAAAATGTTGTCTGTCTGTTTCCCTCCATTGATGCCCGAGCTTCTCATTCCTTCAGCTTTATTTGTGATTTGCTGCATATGTTTGGGGTGGTTTGCCATCATGAATAGACCAAGATCATGGGCACGGCAGAAAAGCACTGTTTGTAGACTGTGTAAGACTCCTGTCCATAATTCCTTTCACTCCATTTGAACTAGTAGTCAGCGGGCTTCTTCACTGTTGCCCTTAAATGTGCTCACTGAATTAGAAGTGCTTGTCATCCTGCAGTGGAATGGTTGGTTCTCACAGAGCTGTTCACTGAATATTGTATTCAGAATGCAACAGCTCTGAGCCCAAGGTAAGGAGGACTGTGGATAGTCAGTCTTTCTTTTCCAGAAGGTCAGTAACTAAGCTGTACTAAAATAAAATATTAAGAATTCTGTTTGGAGACTGGAAAATTAGGAAAACAAGGAGCATCTCCCTCCTAAAAAAAATGTGGTAGAGGAACATACAACTGCAGCATTTGAAATACATTTGGATAGGTACATGGATAGATAAAAGTCTAGTAGACAGGACAAACACAAAGTGCAGGGGGAACTCAGTAGGTCAGAAAGCATCTATGGAGAGGAATAAGCAGACCATGTTTTGGGCCGTGATGCTTCATCAGGACTTAAGCTTTAGAGCAGGGTTCCCAGTCTTTTTCTGTGCCATGGATAAATACCATTAAGCAAGGGATCCATGGGCCCCAGGTTGGGAACCTGTTTTACAAGGATATGCAGGCTACTAGACAAAAGCAGAAGACATCATGTTTGGCATTGATGAGTTGGAATAAAGGGCCTGTTTTCATGATTTGTAACTCTTTGACTAACTCTAGCTAAAAAGCTATTAGGCTAAGTACAGACATAGTTTCATTTTTCCCATATCTGGAGATAGCAGTATTTTCTCAGATGGGAGAACGTTCCTCTCCAAATGAAGGGTCTCAACACATAACGTCAACTCTCCATTTCCCTCCACAGATTCTTCCTGACACATTGGCTTCACTCACTCCATCACTGAACTATTCCCATGACCTATGCACTCACTTTCAAGGACCCTTCACCTTGTTCTCGATATTCATTTCATATTAATTATTATTATTATTTTGTACTTGCACTCTTTTGCACATTGATTGTCCATCCTGTTGGGTGTGGTCGTTCATTGCTTCTATTATGGTTTTTTATACTTACTGAGTATACCCACAAGAAAACAAATCTCAAGGTTGTATATGGTGACATATATGTGCTTTGATAATCAATTTACTTTGAACTTCCTGGACTGTTTTTTGTGTTGACTGTCCAACCTTGCTGGCTTATTGCAGTATCTGACTGCTGGCACCAGAGGGCTCTCAGCAAGCACTGGCTCTGACTGGAGACAGCCTGTGTGACAGCTCCTGCTGTCAATATTTAGCAGGAGGACAGTCAAACATTAAGCAGCTTTCTATTTGCCATCTGGTGCAGAGTGTGTCAGGTGAGTTAACAGAGCAGTAAGTAGTTGAATGAATGCATTGCAATAAGGCTAGCATCACGTCGTCCAGCAATGACTTGCATCCTCAGATGTATTACTAGTCAAAGTCTGATTGAGCCATATGACGAGAGGTCAGGACTGTGGACAAAAAGCAAAGCCAAAGGCCTGGGCTGTAAAAGGCAGAGTGAGAAGTTTTATTTTAAAATCCGGAGGACTGAAGGTACAGGCATCACTGATGGAGTAATGGGGCATTCATTAGTGGCTTTA
This sequence comes from Mobula hypostoma, assembly GCF_963921235.1. Lineage (NCBI taxonomy): Eukaryota > Metazoa > Chordata > Chondrichthyes > Myliobatiformes > Myliobatidae > Mobula > Mobula hypostoma. The sequence continues at coordinate 89,000,318 of NC_086097.1, forward strand.
CAGCTAGGCTAAAGGGAAGTTAAATTCAGGGACCTCAGTATTAATCAGTGCCTGGCTTTCCTTTCCCAGAAAAACTGGAGTTTCCATTCCACACCTGTGACATGCGGATTGATGGCGACTGCTTCATGGTCTCTCCAGAAGCAGATACTTACTACGGAGCCAAGCATAAATGTCAGGTAACAGACCTGAATAAATCAGAGACAACATTGTCTCAGGAAAATTTTGTATTTAGCCGCCTAATCTCTCTCAAGGTGTGACTGATGCAACGGTGCGGAGGGAAGTTGTCTAACAAGAGTGTTTGATGAGATGGTGCAGAAGGACCAATGTTTGATGGGACAGATTAGAGGGAGCTTTACTCTGTATCGGACCAGTGTAAGGTAACTAGAAGTGTTTGATGGGACAGATGGGGGCTTTACATTGTACCCAACCAGTGCCTCAGGATTTCTGATGGGACAGTGGAAAAGGAGATTTATTTGGTAGCTAGCCTTTAAAAAGATGGTTCTGTCTTAATTCTGCTCATCTGACCTGGAATTTTTAGTGGTCAAGTGTTGTCCATTTTATCTGCTGAGGGAGGTCTCCACCATCATCCTGGTAGTGGGTACAACCTACAGAAGGCTATTTTAATAGTAAAACAACAATTCCAATTGAGGTTAGAGATGGAATCAGATGTACGTCAGCTCTGGTGGGGTTTGCAGGCCATTATTTCCTGCAAAGTGAAACCTAACATGGTGAATGGTTGTGATGCTTCACTCCCAGATGAGTTCAATGCCATTTCTGCACACTTTGACAGGGAGAATAAAACATGAGTCCTGACGAAGGGTCTTGGCCCGAAACGTCGACTGTGCTTCTTCCTATAGATGCTGCCTGGCCTGCTGCGTTCACCAACATTTTTTGTGTGTATTGATAAAACTACACCTGTGTGAATCTCTGCAGCATCTGGTGACCCTGATCTCTGTCTCGGAGGATGATGTCAGAATATCTTTCAAGAGGGTGACCTCTCGGAAGGCATCAGATCATGATGGTGCGCTCAAAACCTGTGCCAACCAACTGGTGTGAATGTTCAAGGACATTTTCAGTCTCTCACTGCTGTAGTAGGAGGTTCCCACCGCCTTCAAAATGGCAGGAATCGTGCCAGCGCCCAAGGAGAGCTGTCAACGACTTTTGCCCAATTGCATGCACATCCATTGTGAAGAGGTGATTTGAGAGGTTGGTCATGGCCAGGATCAACTCCTGCCTAAGCAAGAAACTGGACCTGCTGCAGTTTGTTTATCTCCACAACTGGTCTACAGCAGATGCAGTCTCAGTGGCTCTCCACTTCGCCGTGGATCATCTGGACAATAGTAATTGATTATTGATTACAACTAGGTGTTCAACACAATCATACCCTCATTTCTAATCAAAAAGCACCAAAATCTGGGCCGCTGTACCTCCCTCTGCAACCAGTTTCTTGACTTCCTCACCAGGAGACCACAGTCAGCGTGAATCAGAAATAACATCTCTTCCTCCCTGACAATCGACACTGGTGATGATTGCTTATCCCACCGCTCTACTCTCTCTACACCCGTAACTGTGTGGCTAGGCACATCTCCAACGCCATCTATAAATTTGCTGATGACGTATCTGTTGTTGGCAGAATTTCAGATGGTGGTGAGGAGACGTACGGGAATGAGACAGATCAGCTAGTTGAGTGGTGTCGGAACAACCTTACACACATTGTTAGTAACATCAAGGAATTAATCGAGGACTTCATTCAGGGAAAGTCAAGGGAACACAAACCAGTCCTCAGCGACGGATCAGCAGTAGAAAGGGTGAGTAGTTTCAACTTCCTGGGTGTCAACATCTCTGAAGATCTAACCTGAGCCCAACATATTGATACAATTACAAAGAAGGCACAACAGGTCCCATATTTCATTGGGAGTCTGAGGAGACGTGGTGCGTCACCAAAGACTCTAATATATTAGATTTCTACAGATGTACTATGGAGAGCATTCTAGCTCGCTGCGTCAGTGTCTAGTGTGGAGGAGCCACTGCACAGGATTGAAAAAAGCTGCAGAAGGTTGCAAACTGAACCAGCTCCATCATGGGCTCTAGACTCCCCTGCATCAAGAACATCTGCAGAAGGTGATGCCTCAAGAAGGCGGCATTCATCAGTAAGGACCCCCATTACCCAGGACATGCACTCTTCTCTTTGCTACCCACTGGAACACCACACACTGCCTCTCCAGGGAGAGCTGGGCATCTGAAGGAGGACGGGCAGCTGGCTCTGGTATTAACAGCTGCTGTCTGGACCTACGAAGTCAAAGTCGAGTTTATTGTCATATGTACAACAACATGCTTTTACAGGTGCAATGAAAAACATTCCCACAGCTTAGTCGCTGGCACCTAGAATCAGATATACAATGTTCCTGCTCTATCACTTTACACTTGATACTGTGTGGCTAAATACAGCTCCAATGCCATTTTCAAGTTTGCTGAGGACACCACTGTCGTAGGCCAAATCAAAGGTGGGGACGACTCAGCATATAGGAGGGAGATTAAAAATCTGGCTGAGTGGTGCCCCAACAAAAACCTCTTACTGAATGTCATCAAGACCAAGAAGGTGATTGTTGGCTTCAGGAGGAATTCAGAAGGTGATTATGGATTTCCTTGAGCTGTACCTCATCGGAAGATCGGAGTTGGAGAGGGTCAGCAACTTTAAATTCCTCAGTGTTATTATTCCCGAGGACCTGCCCTGGGCCCAGCTCGTAAGTGCAGTTATGAAGAAAACATGGCAGTGCCTTAACTGCCTTAGAAGCTTGCGAAGATTTGGCATGATATCTAAAACTTGACAAACTTCTGAAGACGTGTGGTGGAGAGTATATTGACTAGCTGCATCATGGCCTGGTATGGAAACACCAATGCTCTTGAATGGAAACCCCTACAAAAAGTAGTGCACACAGCCCAGTCCATCACGGGTAAAGGCATCCCCACCACTGAGCACATCTGTATGAAACCTTGTCACATGAAAGCAGCTTCCATCATGGGGAATCCCACCAGCCAGGTCATGCTGTCTTCTCACTGCTGCCTTCAGGAAGAAGGTACAGGAGCCTCAGGGCTCACACCACCAGGTTCAGTAACAGTTATTACCCCTCAACCATCAGCCTCTTGAACCAAAGGGGATAAATTCACCCTACTTCACTTGCCCGATCACTGAATTGTTCCCGCAACCTATAGACTTACTTTCTCAATATTTATTGTTTCCTTTCTTTCTCTCTTTCTTTATTATTTCTTTTCTTCTTTCTTTTTGTAATTGCACAGTTGGTTGTCTTTTGCCCACTGGCTGTCTGCCCTGTTGGTGCAGTCTTTCATTGATTCTATTATGGTAATTTATTGAGTATGTCTGCAAGAAAATGAATCTCAGGGTAGTATATGGTGATATATATGCACTTTGATAACAAATTTACTTTGAACTTTGAACATTCATGAGAAAAACAAGTAATGTAATTTTTTTTACAAGTAAGAACACAATTAGAACAAACATGTCCATATTAGTATACAGTGGTCATAGTTTTGCTTTACTAATGAGGTGATTAAATTTATGCAAATTGATTCCATGGCCGAGTGGTTGAAGGAAGTAGGTGTTCTTGAACCTGGTGCTGTGTGGGACTTCGAGATTCTGTACCTCCTGCCTGATGGTAGCTGCAAGAAGATGGCATGGCCTGGATGAAGGGGATGTTTGACGATGGACATTGTCTCGTGCAGATACTACTGATGGTGGGGAGGGATGTGCCTGTGATGTATTGGGCAGCCCCTGTACTCTCAGCAGTGTAAGTTGCTATGCATTCAAATGGCCATCTCAGTCAGACCCAGGAGCTGGCAGATGAGAAGATCAGGCAGTGGCTGTCGAGGAATTCGTGGCCATCCCCAATCCCACATTGAGTGCCCAAGGGTAGAGAAGTTGCGTCTGAAATGAAACCAGAACTTGTGGAACAGCGTTTTCAGGTACTCTTAAAAGGGGCTGCATTCTCTTGCATTCTACATATGAATGAAACATTAACATTCGCAGGCAACTGGAATAGCAGGTGGCCTGGGAATCTGTCAATAAACATAGAAAGCTGTCATACCAACGGCTCTGTGCTACACTTACCATCCCAGGTCCCTGATTCCTGCTGTAAGGTGGGGGGTGATAGTTACATACCCACACCCCACACCCCCCGCCACCATTGCTGCCAGTTGGCACAATGAATAGATCACCACGGACTCCAGGTCAGTCCATATAGGAATGTACCCCCCCGCCCCCCATGAAATGGAACAAAGAGTATTTCTGAAAGACAGTTCCTGTTGTGTGGAGCCAGCTCCCGATGGAGATTCTGGGGCCTGGACCCAATGAGAAATCCCAGCTGAACAGGCTTCGGCCTAGAGGGGATCACCCCACAGCTGGTGATCCCACTTGATGGCCAGGAGTGATTGATGGGACAGTGTAGAGAGAGCATTGCTTTGTTTCAAACCCATGCTGTCTATGCCCAGGAGGGTTTGATAGGGCCAGGGCCGTGCAGAGGGAACTGTACTTGGTTTCAAGCCACTTCTCTTTTTTAATCTTTTCTCCCCTAGCTTATGCAATCCTGCTCTGGCGGTATTTGATGAAGAAGGATGCCGTATACTTTATTCCATACTGGTACAGGGTGCCAAACTGCAATCAGCTCAGATTATTTATCTGGCCTGAGAGCACTTAATGGGAAAGTAAAGTGGGTTGTTTACCTTGCATCTAACCCCTATCTGATTCGACACCAGCACTACTTTATATTTAACTAATGCTAGGTTTGATAGAATACTGTAGATAGGCTGTTATATCTAGCCTGGCCCGACCAAGAGGTTTAGAAACACTCTATAGGCTGGAGCCTCGTTTATAATTGACATTTGAGTGTTTCTGACATTTGCTGTTTTCGTAATGAAATAATCTGATGTTCCGAACAGGTTATATATGAGGGGAAGAAACCTCCTTTTGTTCTGATCCTGCACTGATTAAAATTCAAGTATGCTCCATCAGAAATTTTCAGTGATCAGCTAAGTTTACATCCAGCATATGGTGTACCTAGATTGACTTGTGGCGATGCACTCTGTGCTCTGACATGCTTGCCAACCTTTCCTGATTCATTATTATTCTCATGTTTCTGTCCAGGAGCGTGGTGGGATTTTAGCACAAGTTAAAAACCAGAAGGTACAGGATATCCTGGCCTTCTACCTGGGGCAGCTGGAGAACGCCAACGAGGTTACCAACCCTGACTTTGAAACACGCAACTTCTGGATTGGTGAGCTGCTGGGCTCTGGTTATCTGCAGAACGCTATCCACATACTTCCATTCCATTGCTGTCATTGCCCACAGTGTGAAGAAGCTGGGTTGACAGCTTCAGAGAGAGTCAGTGGCAGAAGCACTGGGGCATGAAGGTTACTGAGTGACAGGGTGGGATAGTTGGATTAATAGAAGGGAGATACAGTCAGTGGCACAGTTTGGCGAGGAGAGAAGATACTGAGTGGCAGGGTGAGAGAGAAGAATTAACACCATGGAGATACAGTCAGCATCAGGGGGGGGGGGCTACAGAGTGAAGGAGGGAGCTAGATTAACACCAGTGGAAATTTCATCAATACTGCACGATGCTGGGGGAGAGTGATTACTGAGAGGGAGCTGGATAAAGGTGGTGATTGAATTATAGAAATAATTTGATCATTTGCTACTTGTAGGCTTAACATACAAAACGTCGAAGGACTCATACCGTTGGGATACCGGGGAGATTCCCTCCTTTTACAGCTTTGCATTTGGGCAGCCGGATAATCAAGGGTGAGTGCCCCCTTTAATAACTTTCCATTGCCTTGAGTGAGCTGGTGGCAGCTCACAGCTCTGTGAATCATTCTGCCGTAGTCACATATTACCAAGTGCGGGCTTTGCTGTTGTACTGGGGAAAACGGAATCCCAGTGTCTAGACTGGGCATGGGCCTTCCAGTATTGTGAGACTGACAGTACTTTGCAGCGTTTGGGCCAGGATCTATCCTAGTTTTAACAGAAAAGGAACATTCAATATAATTCAGTTCAATTGCAGTTTAATTGTCATTCAGCCATATGTGAATACTCATGACGACAGCCAAACCAGACAGCGTTACTCCGGGGCCAAGGTACAAAATACATTACCAACAGTCACACACAGCACAAAGCACACAAGGCACGTATAAGTTTAGAAAGATACAGCTATGCAATACGAGGGGTGATTGATAAGTTCGTGGCCTAAGGTAGAAGGAGTCAACTTTAGAAAACCTAGCACATTTATTTTTCCTACATTTACACACTTAGTCCAGCGGTCATGGAGCATACGGATCCCTTTGTAGAAGTCGGCATCTTCGACCTCCGGAAGTGGTCCACAGCAGGGGTGATTGATAAGTTTGTGGCCTGAAGTAGAAGTTCTGCATTTTCACTCAAAGAGTTGAACTGCACGTGCATGTAACAAGAGCTGTATAACTCATCTCCTTCTACCTTAGGCCACGAACTTATCAATCATCCCTGCTGTGGACCACCTGGAGGTCCAAGACGCTGTCGTTACATGCATGTGCAGTTCAACTCTTTGAGTGATAATGAAATTAATAACTCATCTCCTACCTTAGGCCACAAACTTATCAATCGCCCCTGCTGTGGACCACTTCTATAAAGAAGGGATCCATATGCTCCACGACCACTGGACTAAGTGTGTACATGTAGGAAGGGACTATGTTGAAAAATAAATGTGCTAGGTTCTCTAAAACTGACTCCTTCTACTTTAGGCCATGAACTTATCAATCTTATCAATCAATATAAGATTTCAAATGAGCCATCCAACACCACAGAAATATGCAGATGACCGCAATAGAGCTTGTCTTCTGACAAACGAACACTGGGGGGCAGCACTGACTCCAGCCTGGGCGCCATGCCACACCACCCCTGGTGGAACGCACCGACTCCGACACCTCCCTCTTGGCGGCTGTAAACAGGCGACACTGAGGCTTGAGGCCCTGAGTTCCATTCAACACTGCAGAGAACTGCAGTCGACCACAGTAGAGCTCGTCTTCTGCCGAGCAAACACTGGGGGGGCCGGGGAGGACAGCACAGCCTCCAGCCTGGATGCTGCAGCTCACCGGCTCTAATACCCCTCTCCTGGTGGCTGGAAATAGGCTACACTGTGGCTTTGGGCCTAGACCTCGCTATGACCAAGGCCATGCAGCTCCCCTGCTATCCACCCCTACTCATCGCCAGAAAAATCAGTGAATCGAACTTGTGGCGTACCACATTAATAATGTCCAAAAAAGCTTTGCAGTCAGAAGAAAAGCAACCAAGACTGTTACTCGCTATTAGACTGTAAGCCTCCTTTGACTCAGATGGCAGCATGATGCTCAGCTCCTTCATTTTCTCGGCCAGCGAGCAACTCGCTGATGGGGTAGACCTGCACTGCTTTAAGTCCTTAAGATAGCAGTATCTTGCAATCATTAAAAATACGCTTAAAAAGGACAGTGGACCTTCTGTTGACCCTGTAGAAGATGCTGTGATCAAACGTGCTGCCATGCTACCAGAAATCCTATTGAGATTTAAGACTGTACTTGCAGAGGCAGTACAGTACATTGCACAGCCACCGTCGTCATGGTTACATCACTTTTACAGTAATGGGATGCTCCCCTTTTCCATATTAATACAATGCCCTTGGATGGACCTGGTCTTAATTGAGCAGAATCACTGTGCAAAGCATTCACATTAGTAGAACAAAACCAGTAATACACTCATGGCAGGAATGGAGTAGTGTCCGTATGCATAGTAGTTACTGTGAAGGACAAAGTGTTTTTTCACAGCAATGGAGCTACCTCTGTGCATGGTGTTTACTGTCCTGGAACTGTACCTCTGCACAATATTTGCAGTAATGGAGCTTCTTACTCTATGCAGTACTAAGTTGCAGTATTTACAGTCCCTATGTAGACAGTATGTGCAATATTGAAACAGTGCCCCATGCACAGTACTTACAACAATGCAACCCTATCTTGATGTAGAGTTTGTACAATCGTGAAGGAGTGCCAAGTACTTATAGTAATGTAACTATCTTGATGCATAATGGAACAGTGTCTGGTGCTCCTTATTTATTGTGACGGACCTGCATATAACTTGCTTGCAGTATTGTCCCTGTCTACAATGTTTACAGCAGGACATCTGAGCATTATGTGACCGTAAATGCTCTTTAGTGTGACAGTAGTGTTGCTGGGCAGAGTATTTACAAAGTACTCTCACATTGTAATTGCTGTAATGACTCTCTACAATCTTAGCAGCTGTGCTTCCTTGCTCAGTACTAACTATAAAGGCCCAGGCCTTTTGTTTTAAATTTTAGCTTTTGTAGATAAAATCTTTGCAGCAATGACATTGCACAGTATCTTCAGTGATTGATGGTTTTCAGAACAGAATTACTGATAATATCAGTGTCCTCAGTTCAGTGCTTACTGTAATGTGTGTGTACGCATTGTTTGGAGCAATGGGACAGTTCACCCACCACGGTACCTACAAAAGTAGAACAGTCCCCTTAAACAGTGAAGAACCAGGGGGGACATCTTATGTATTCCTTCACTTCATCATCAAAACTCTCTTGTTTGAGCAGGTTTGGAAACTGCGTCGAGTTGCAAATCTCCAGTGCGTTTAATTGGAACGACCAGCGCTGTAAGACTCGTAACCGATACGTCTGCCAATTTCGTGAGTATTGGCATTAGATCATTCACATGACGGTGAGGTGAGGTGTGTAGATAGAGGTTTGGAGGTTTGGTATGAGGGAATATAATTTGGTAATAAGCAATTTCCAAATGCCAAGTACCTGAAATCCCAAGGGAGCTCTCTGTATCATTAGATCTTGATATTTCACATGGGCCCAATCAATATGTAGCTCACCATGAGGTCTTTTCAATGACGTGATTAGCCTTCTAGTTGCCAAGGTCCACTTCAGTGACTCAGTTCGCCTAAATTTCTGGGTGGCCACAATCTTACTCCTTCATAATTACTTTTCTTTGCCATTAAAATGCTGTCACTAATTCACCCTAAGACAATTTAAGGGGGTTTTAAAGGTGGAAAATGAGTGGCATTATAAGAAGGCTAAATCCTCCTTTTCAAAGGGAATCTACCCTTCCAATTCTAGGCAGCTGTTGACAATAAACCAGTATCTGTCCCCACATTGTGCCTAATCAGTAAGCATGTTCCTAATTGTGTGAGCATTATAGAAGTGCTATAGGCTTTAATCCATTAAGATTGTCCAGCACTTCAGCTCAGTGCCAATCTTGGCTGTTTCAGTAACACTCTTGCTTATGAGCGAGTCCCCAGCATTTGAGTTGATATGTCTACCTCTTGTACCAAATACAGGAAACACGCAGATGCTCCAGAGCAGAATCAGAGCATCAGCTTTCCCTCAGATTATTTTTATTTATTTACGGACATAGCCCGGAATAGGCTCTCCAGCCCTCTGAGCCATGCTGCCAGCAACCCTCAATTAAACCCTAACCTAATCATGAGACAACTCACAATAAACAGTTAAACTACTAACAAAGTCCTTCCTTCACCCCCCCCCCCCACTCCCTCTTTGAGTACACCTTTGGACTGTGGAAGGAAACAGGAGCACCTGAAGAGAACCCACACCTTCCACAGGGAAGATATACAAACTCCTTTCAGAGGATGCAGGGATTGAACTCTGCACTCCGAGCTGTAATGGCGTCACGCTGATCACTACGCTGCCCTGGATTAGGCGGTGTCTCTCCGCCGAGCTGAAAGTGACATACCCCACAGCATCCGGTGACCTCGTGCTGTCTCTGTTCTGGGGACGGGAGGGTTGTTGTCTGTCTTGCGCTTACTCCTCCACATGCGATGGACTAGCGCAGATGAGGTAACAGTAATCAAGTTCGAATTTATTGTCATCGGCATACATGCCCAGGGCATAAGCGCCAGAAGATATTAGATTTTTGCGACAGCGGCAACAAACACAAAGCAATGTACATGTAACATAAACCAGTAAATATTTTATGTTTCCAGGAGAAGAGCATGTTGCGCTGTGGGAATGAAGGATCGAGTCAGATGTGTTTCCACAAGGGAGTAAAGAGGCCACCTTCACTTTGTTCCTGAGCTCCACTAACCACTACAGTAGTTTAGCGACTGGGGTCGTAGGTTTGCAATTGTGTTGAAAGTCAGGTTATTTTGTGGCTAATTACTGTTCCAGTCCTCTTGAAATTGGGCAGGTATTGTACTTTGGATTGTAAACCCTGTTGCTAATGTACAAGGGGACTTGTTTCAAAGGAAAGGAGTATTATGTAAGAGGTCCTGGTGTTCTTCTGATACAGGAAGCAGGGTTGCTGCAGTGCTGAGTTTAGTGATCTCCTAGGTAGAGCATTGTTAAAACCAATATTCATTAGAGTGCTAGCTCTCAGGAATACCTTGCTGCTGAATACTGGGGTGTAGGTCACTGCCTGAAGCTTGCAACAAGGACACCTCCTGGTTTTGGTCGTGCCTGGTTGCCCAGACCCTTTCTGCAGGGAGAACAGGAGTGGAACCTGCCATGTTAGCAGATGGGTTGCCTTTTACTGGTCCGCCTTTGCTTGCCTGGTGGTGGGAGCCCCTTTTGCTTTCTTGTTTTGCTGAGACCGAGATGCTCGCAGAGTTCAAAATTCTGGAGTTTGGGTTGGGAGGACGGGAGGGTGGCGGGTAAGGTAAAGATTCACCTTCCTTCCTCCCCTGCCCCCCACTCCCTCCCTGGGTGCGTGAAAATCAAAAAAAAAAATTGCAGATGCTGGCAACCTGAAATAAAAGCAAGTGCTGGAAATGCTCACTGGTCAGACAGCATTTTTGGAGAGAGATGTGTCTGGCGGGGTGAGTATACATAGCTGTACTTTGGGTTCTGCTGGGGTGGAAGCGTGTTCCTCGCCCCTTCCAGCTGGAGCTGCATTGTCATCTGCGATACATCGAAAGGGCAGGCATACTCACATTGAGAAGACTGTACCAAACCACTACTCAATAAACTAGTGAACTGAATGTCGTACAATATGTTGTATTTATAGCAGGCCTCTTAAATGGTCAAAAGATGTTAAAATCTTATAAAAGTAACTGGTTTGATATTGAAAGTGGTATTGTGCAGATATTCACCACATTGCAGCCATTTCCATCTTTACGGAAAACTGAACTGACGGTGATCGAAGTGGCAAGGAGCGGAAAGGGCCTGCCAGGATCCATTTGACTGGATATCCCTAGTCTCTTCGCCACATCCCCAAATCATGTCTATGTCCAGGACTCCACCTAATTGACTCTCAAACTCACCTGGTTAATGGCCTTGAGTTGGCACATGGCATCTGAATACATCTTGCTGTGTTGTTGCTCTGATAGAGTTATTGAGTGCAGGTGACACTGAACGAGGCCTGTAGCCCATTGTGTCCGTTCTGGTATACTGGCTACCTAACCTCATCTCATCTTCCAGTGTTTGATCCGTAGCCTGACAGGTCTTTATGTTGTTTAAATGTGGTTAAGGTTTCTTCTTCTACCACAACTTGAGGTAGTTCCAGTCCTTCATCGGTCATTAAGTGAAAACACATTTTCTCATCTTTCCTCTTAAATCACTTTAAATTTTTGATTCCTCAGATCAAGGAAACAAGTCCTTCAAGTTTAATCTGTTTATGTCCCTGGCCCATCCACTCTTTCCTTATTGCTAAAATGTCCAAGTCCTGGAAATATCTTCACAAATCTAGTCTCCACCCTCTGTAGTGTAGTCATCATCCATATAATGTGACCAGAACTGCATAAGGTACTGTACTTAAATGGTATCTTAATCTAGAATATCCAGCTGTTCTTACATTCTGTATTTTACCTAATAAAGGAAGGTTTTCCATACGCCTTTTTAACCACTTTGGTGACCTATTCTGCTTTTAAAAAATATAAGGGCACATTAATTCTATTGTGTTTCTTGTATTTACTGTGATTGCCTGCAAGAAAAGGAATGTCAGGAATGTAATGGTGACATTTATGCACTTTGATAATAAATTTACTTTGAACTTTGATTCTGTAAGGTCCCTCTATTACCCAAACCACACAATAAACTTATTATACATTCGATTAGCATGTTAAATCTCTACATGCATAGGTCACACTTTAAATTCCTCGTCAGTTTTCTGTTCAACTGAGTTCGTCATCCAAATTCGGAAGCAGGAAGTTTTCCTACTCCCTGACAACATGTCCAATCCTGAAAGTGTACGGTATTACACTGTTAACCAAACTCTACCCATGCTTTCTCTGTTTGCTGGTCTACATCGGTGTCTACTGTCAAAATAGAGTGAATTTTGTTCTGCAGTGCTACCATACTTTGTTTTATCATGGATTATAATCAGACATTTTCTGCTGACATATAGTAAAATGGGACAGATTGCTGTCCAGTTTCTTAGAACTGTTTCATTGCAATTTTATTTTGAAATAAATCAGCCTTTATCATTCCCTGGCAACAGGCTGGTGGATCCGAGAACAGAACTACATAGAAAGATGACATTCTATGCCTGTTCACACATCAATCCCATCTATTCCCACACTAATTTGCTCTATAGTCTATAAAATGTGATGAATGCAGGACTGAAAGTGTAATGTTTGAATGTATGCAGTATATGGAATAAGGTAAATGATCTTGTAGCACAGTTTGAGATTGGCAGATGTGACTTGGACATCACTAAGTCATGGCTAAAAGAAGATCATGGTTGGGAGCTCAATATCAAAGGATACACATTGCATTGAAAGGACATTCAGGTGGGCAATGTGGCACTGTTACTTAAAAGGGGAAATCAAATGCTTAGAAAGGTAATATAAGATTGGAAGATGTAGAATCCTTGTGAGTAGAGTTAAGAAACTGCAAAGGTAAAAAGACCCTGATAGGAGTTATACAAAGGCCTCCAAATGGTAGCCAGGATATGGGGTACAAATTACAATGGGAGACAAAAAAGACATAAAAAGGGCAATTTTACGATGGTTATGGGAATTGCAATATACAGATAGATTGGGATAATCAGGTTGGTGCTGGATCCCTAGAGGGGGAATTTGTAGAATGCCTTTTGGAAGGTTTTATTTAGAGCAGCTTGTGGTTGAACCCACTAGGGATTTCTGGATTGAGTGTTGTGTAATGAACCAGATTTGATTTGGGAGCTTAAGGACCCATAGGAGACAGTGATCATAATATGATAGAATTCACACTGTAGTTTGAGAGAGAGAAGCTAAGATCAGATTCGTCAGTATTACATTGGAGAAAAAGGAATTACAAAGGCATGAGAGAGGAGCTGACCAAAGTTGATTAGACATAGCAGGGATGATGGTAGAACAGCAAATAGTTAGTGCTTCTCTGGGAAGCTCAGAAGGTGGTGGATAGATACATTCCAAAGATGAAGTAGTATTCTAAAGGGAGGATAAGGCAATCGTGGCTGACAAGGGAAGACAAAGGCAGCATGAAAACAAAAGAGAGGGCATATAATACAGCAAAAATTAGTGTGAAGTTAGTAGATTGGGAAGCTTTTAAAAACCAACAAAATGCAACTAAAAAGCAATAAGGAGTGAAAAGGTGAAATATGAAGATAAGCTAGACAATAATATAAAAGAGGGTACAAAATATTTGTTAAGATATATATGAAGAGTAAAAGGTGAGAGTGTGGTGACCCACTTTCTGACACCCACGAACCGGCTCACGAAACAGCGCGCGCAGGCAGAGGGCCGGCAGCAAAAAGGGCGGGAACGGGAAGGCTTTAAAGGGGCCGCAAAGTTTGAATAAACCTCTTTCATCGCAACTCCAACTCACCGACTCCGTGTGGTTATTCTAGCGCTGTGTGTAGCACATCGCTACAATTGGTGACCCCGACGGCCCAAACGATATTTGGACCAGAGATGACCGACGCTGCATCTATTCACGCAGTTTCGTTAGAACTGCCGGGCTTCTGGACGCTGCGACACCATTTATGGTTCGAACAAGCAGAAGCACAATTCCACATTCGGCAGATAACCTCGGAGTCCACTCGCTACTATTACGTGCTGAGCTCCCTCACCCAGGAGACTGCTGCACAAGTTGAGGAGTTTATACAGTCGCCCCTGGAGGACGGCAAATACACAGCATTCAAAGCCCTGCTCATAAGGACTTTCGGACTCTCACGGCGCGAACGAGCACGCCGCTTAATGCACCTGGATGGTTTGGGAGACAGGCCGCCGTCAGCATTAATGAACGAGATGCTGGCCCTGGCTGAAGGACACAAACCCTGCCTCATGTTTGAGCAGGCGTTCCTAGAGCAACTGCCCGAGGACATATGCCTGCTGCTGTTCGACGCAGATTTCAGCAACCCCCGAGAGGTGGCGGCCCGAGCAGATGTGCTGTGGAATGCCAGGAAAGAGAGAGGGGCATCCGTTGCACAGATCACCAAGCCGCGTGCCCGACAGACCAGACCAGGCCCGGCAGCAGAGCCTACAAAACCCGGCGACGGGAGTGAGGAGCCCAACGAACAATGGTGTTTCTACCACCAGCGGTGGGGCACGGAGGCCCGCCGCTGCAGACCGCTCTGCAAATTCCCGGGAAACGCCAGGGCCAGCCGCCGCTGATGGCTACGGCGTCTGGCCATCAGGACAGCCTCCTGTACGTCTGGGACAAGCAGTCGGGACGCCGCTTTTTGGTCGACACCGGAGCGGAGATCAGCGTCTTACCTCTAACGAGTTACGACACCCGCAACAGAGAACCGGGACCCACCCTGAGGACCGCTAATGGCAGCACAATACGAACCTACGGCACCCGCACGGTGCGGCTACAGTTCAGCTCCAGCCGGTTCACGTGGGACTTCACACTGGCCAGCCGTGGCCCAACCACTGCTGGGGGCAGATTTTCTACGAGCCCACAGCCTGCTGGTCGACTTGCAAGGGAAGCGATTAGTCCACGCCAAGACTTTTCAAACGTCCTCCCTGGGTGAAGCACAGTTGCCAGCCCCACACCTGGACTCCATCACGCTGTCCGACGATGAATTCACCAGGGTCCTGGCGGATTTCCCATCAGTACTGACACCGCAGTTCACGGCAGCCATGCCCAGACACGGAGTACAGCACCACATCCCGACCCAGGGACCACCCCTCCACGCCCGTGCTCGAAGGCTTCCCCCGGACAAGCTCCGACTGGCGAAGGAGGAGTTCAAGAAGATGGAGGAATTAGGGATCATACGACGGTCCGACAGCCCATGGGCCTCCCCCCTTCACATGGTGCCCAAGGCAACGGGGGGGCTGGAGACCATGCGGTGACTACCGCAGACTGAACGAGGCTACAACGCCAGACGCTACCCTGTGCCGCACATTCAAGACTTCGCAGCAAACCTACACGGCGCAAGGATCTTTTCCAAGGTAGACCTCGTCCGGGGATACCATCAAATCCCTGTACATCCGGACGACATCCCCAAAACAGCACTTATCACCCCGTTCGGACTTTTCGAATTCCTCCGAATGCCGTTTGGTCTAAAGAATGCCGCACAGACTTTCCAGCGGCTAATGGACGCGAGCTGGACTTTGCATTCATCTATTTGGACGACATCCTCATAGCCAGCAGTAGTCGGCAGGAGCATCCACCTCCGCCAGCTCTACTCCCGCCTGAGTGAATTCGGCCTTACAATCAATCCAGCCAAATGCCAGTTCGGATTCGACACCATCGACTTCCTGGGCCACAGGATTACTAAAGACGGGGCAACCCCCCTGCCCGCCAAGGTAGACGCGGTCCGCCACTTCCGCCGACCCAACACAATCAAAGGCTTGCAGGAATTCGTAGGTATGGTGAATTTCTACCACCGTTTCCTCCCCTCAGCAGCCCGAACCATGCGCCCCTTGTTCACTCTAATGTCGGGTAAGGGCAAGGACATTACCTGGAACGAAGAGGCCGCAACCGCTTTCGTTAAAACCAAAGAAGCCTTGGCAAACGCCGCGATGCTAGTGCACCCCAGAACGGACGTTCCTACTGCCCTCACGGTGGACGCATCCAACATAGCAGTCGGTGGAGTGCTGGAACAACTCATCGAGGGTCGCTGGCAATCCCTGGCGTTCTTCAGCAAACACCTACGACCACCCGAACTCAAATACAGTGCTTTCGACCGGGAGCTATTGGCACTATACCTGGCAATCCGGCATTTCAGGTACTTCTTAGAAGGTAGGCCCTTCACCGCGTTCACAGACCACAAACCGCTTACCTTTGCGTTCACTAAGGTGTCCGACCCCTGGTCGTCCCGCCAGCAGCAACATCTGTCCTACATCTCCGAGTACACGACGGACATCCGACATGTCTCTGGAAAGAACAATGTCGTGGCAGACGCACTTTCCAGACCTACCATACAGGCCCTGTCCCAGGGGGGGGACTATGCAGCGCTGGCAGAGGCACAGCAGGCAGACGCTGAGATCCCCAGTTACAGGACTGCAGTCTCCGGTTTACAGCTTCAAGACCTCCCCGTAGGCCCAGGTGAGAGGACCCTACTATGTGACGTAGCTACCGGCCAACCCCGCCCCGTCGTCCCAGCAGCCTGGCGCCGTGGGTGTTCGAATCCATTCACAACTTAGCGCACCCCTCCATCAGGACAACTGTCCGGCTGGTCTCCAACAGGTTCGTGTGGCATGGACTTCGTAAACAGGTCAGTGAATGGGCCAAAACGTGTATGCAGTGCCAAACGGCCAAGGTGCAGCGGCACACCAAGGCTCCACCGCAGCAGTTCGAACCCACCCGCCGGAGGTTCGACCACATCCATGTGGATATCGTGGGGCCCCTGCCAGTGTCACGAGGAGCACGGTACCTCCTAACTATGATAGACCGGTTCACCAGATGGCCAGAGGCAGTCCCGCTCAGCGACACCACCTCCGAATCCTGCGCCCGAGCACTGATCGCAACCTGGGTAACCCGCTTCGGGGTATCGGCCCACATTACCTCCGACAGGGGCGCCCAGTTCACCTCCAGCCTGTGGTCAGCTATGGCCAGACTTTTAGGAACACAGCTACACCACACAACTGCCTACCACCCACAGTCGAACGGACTAGTGGAGCGCTTCCACCGTCACCTGAAATCGGCTCTCATGGCCCGCCTGGAGGGGCCTAACTGGGTGGACGAACTCCCCTGGGTCCTGCTCGGAATCCGCACGGCGCCTAAAGAGGATCTACACACCTCGTCGGCCGAGTTGGTGTACAGCGCGCCCCTGGTCGTCCCAGGAGAGTTCATACCAGCCCCAAGGGGGCAAGAGGAAGAACCCACAGCAGTCCTGGACAGACTACGGGAGAGGCTCGGTAACCTGGCCCCCATACCCACTTCACAGCACAGACAGAGCCCGACCTGCGTACCCAAAGACCGGCAGAACTGTAAGTTTCTTTTTGTACGACGGGGCGGGCACCGGGCACCGCGACAGCGGCGCTACGAGGGGCCGTTTAAGGTGATCAGCAACAACGGGTCCACGTTCGTGCTGGATATTGGGGGGAGAGAGGAGGTTTTCACGGTGGACCGACTCAAACCGGCCCATGTGGACTTGGCGCAACCGGTCCAGGCTCAGGCACCGCGGCGCGGCGCAGAGGCAGACCTCCCAAACAGAGGCCGATCCAGACTGTGGACATTGGGGGAGGTATCGCCGGTTCTGGGGGGGGGGTTATGTGGTGACCCACGAACCGGCTCACAAAACAGCGCGCGCAGGCAGAGGGCGGGCAGCAAAAAGGGCGGGAACGGGAAGGCTTTAAAGCGGGCCGCGAAGTTTGAATAAACCTCTTTCATCGCAACTCCAACTCACCGACTCCGTGTGGTTATCCTAGCGCTGTGTGTAGCACATCGCTACAAGAGTGGATATAGGACCAGTGGAAAATGAATGGGAGAGTTAGTAAAGAGGGACAAAGAAATGGTAGACAAATGGTAAGTATTTAGCATCACTCTTCACTGTAGAAGACACAAGAAGAATGCTACAAATTCGAGTGTCAGGACAGAAATGAGTGTAGTTGCTAAGGAGAAGCTGAAAGATCTAAAGGTGGATAAATCACCTGGACCAGAGGGACCACACCCCAGGATTCTGAAAGGGGTGGCTGAAGAGATTGTGGAGGCATTAGTAATGATCTTTTAAGAATTACTACATTCTGGAATAGTTCCAGAGGACTAGAAAATTGTAAATGTTGCTCCTTTCTTTAAGAAGAGATGGGGGGCAAAAGAAGGGAAATTGTAGGCCAGTTATCCTGACTTTATTGGTTGGGAAGATGTTGGGAGTCCATTATTAAGGATAACGTTTTGGAGTACTTGGAGGCACATGATAAAATAGGCTGAAGTCAGCATAGTTTCCTTAGGGGAAATCTTACCTGACAATTCTTTGAAGAAATAACAGGCAGGAGAGACAAAGGAGTGTCAGTGGATGTTGTTTACTTGAATTTTCAGAAGGCCTTTGACAAGATGTCATGTATGAAATTGCTTAATAAGATAGGAATGATACAAGCATGGGTAGAGGATTGGCTAACTAGTAGAAGGCAAAGAAAGTTGATAAAGGGGGCCTTTTCATGTAGGCTGCCGGTGACTAGTGGTGTTCCACAGGTGTCTGTGTTGGGACCGCTTCTTTTTACGTTATATGTCAATGATTTGGATTGATGGCTTTGTGGCCAAGTTTACAGATGATTCGAAGATAGATGGAGGGGCAGGTAGTGAAGAGGAAGCAGGGAGGTTGCAGAAGGGCTTAGACAGGTTAGGAGAATGGGCAAAGAAGTGGCAAATGGAATGTTGGGGTCTGTATGACCATGCACAGGGCAAAAAAGTGTAGACTTTTCTCAATGGGGAGAGAATTCAGAAATCAGAGGTGCAAAGGGACTTGAGAGCCCTAAAGGTTAACTTGGTAAGGAAATAATTAGGTGGTAAGGAAGGCAAATGCGATAGGAGCATTAATTTTGAGAGTACTGGAATATAAAAGCAAGAATGTAATGCTGAGGCTTTATAAGGTATTGGTGAGACCACACTTGGAGAATTGTGAGTAACACACACAAAATGAGTAGACCAGGCAGCATCTATGGAAAAAAAGTACAGATGACACTTTAGGCCAAAATGTAGACTGTACTCTTTTCCATAGATGCTAACTGGCTGCTGAATTCTTCCAGCATTTTGTGTGTTACTCAGATTTCCAGTATCTGCAGATTTTCTCTTGTTGTGAATTGGAGTAGTCTGAGTAGTTTTGAGCCCCTTTTTTTTTAAGAAAAGATGTGCTAGCATTGGAAAGGGTCAACAGCAGATTCACAAAATTGATTCCAAGCATGAAAGGTTTAATGCACGAGAAGCATTTGATGGCTCAGGGCCTGTACTTACTGGAGTTTCGAAAAAGGAGGGGGCGATCTCATTGAAATCTGTCGATTATTGAAAGGCCAAGATAGAGTAGATGTAGAAAGGATGTTTCCTATAGTGGGCGAGTCTAAGACCAGAAGACACAGGCTCAAAATAGAGGGATGTCCATTTAGAAGAGCAATTAGGACAAATTTCATTCACCAGAGGGTGGTGATTCTGTTGAATTCATTGCTACCACATATGGCTGTGGAGGCCAAGTCAATGGATATATTTAAAGCAGAGGCTGATTAGTAAATGTGTTATAGGTTATGGGGAGAAGTCAGGAAAATAGGGTTGAGAGGGATAATAAATCAACCCTGATGGAATAGCAAAGCATACTCAATGGGCTGAATGGCCTAATTTTGCTCCTACATCCTATGGCCTCCACACAGTCCCATCATCTCAGGTTCTACCACCTGTCAACAATAAGGGTGCTGGGTCCAACCATTCTATACCTGTGTATACATTCCACTTGAGCAACCTCCCACTACAGTCCTTTCTGATTACCATCTTTGTTCGCCTTCATTGCCACTTCTTCCAAATCTCTGTTATTTTCACAATATGGAAAACAAAACTGTGCATGTGAGATTCCACATAAACAGAAAGTCCTTATTTTTCGTTTCTGAATCTCTGTTCTGCAACCCTGTCTTGTTATTTCTCAATGTTTGTGAAACTGTACATCATATCTAATTCCATTCTGTGGATGCAGGGAAGCTGTTAATGTTCATTACTAAAAGTGCTTTTTTTGGACATTCTGGAATTGTGAAGCCAGAAGATATTTGGGGACATTACTCTGGACCTCTCAGGTGTGAGCCTTCGAGAGAGAGTTTGTGTGGCTAACTTGACGACGTCCGGCCACAGTGGTGAAGCAATCACGGGATAATAATTGGAAGGGACACTAACTCCTGATTTCCCCCTGCGCCCCCCCCAAGACTAGGGGCCGCTTACTATTCCACCCTGAATAGCTAACCTAATTTCAAACTCAGTCTGCGTGTCATCATGCCTTTTACACACATTTTGGAGACATTAAACAACTGTTCAAAAGTCAAACATTAGCTCTGCAGCTGAACTGTTGAACACAACCACGCTTGGACATAGCTTGAGAGCAGTGACATCCTACAGAAGAACCACACCTGAGACGACATCACTGGCCGTACTGTGTGTGGCAGTTCATAATTACTATGCGAGCATGGGTGAAAATGTGTTTGAATCCTGATTGGAATATGAGAATTTGGCCTTCTGTGTAAGGAACAACTGCTAAAGCCAAGTCAATCCTGACAGGTGAACTCTGGTACCATACATCAAAAGCCAAGGGTGAAACTGAGATACCTACCCTGCCCTAAGTGATGGTATATGCAACGTACCAGTTCAACCACCATCCCAAGTTGAATCAGCAGCCGTTGTTCAGTTCTTCAGCCAACTAGCTGGCCTACCACCTCCAAGAGCAACTCTTTAGCCATTCTCTTGGGGTGAGGTGTTCAGGAATAGCACACTGAGGGAAGGGATGTGCTGTGACCTTGCTAAATGGTGAAATAAATCCAAAAGGCAGATGGACCACTACTCCTATTTCTTACTCTGATCTATAGTGCAATCTCCATTCTTATGAAGTCAGCTTGTCTGCCTCCATTTACCAGACGTCCCTCCTGTACCTTTTGTGTTTCAGCATCGTAAATGATGAAAGACCTTGCGTTCCATCACACTTTTTTTTTATAATTCCAAGATGACCTGAAGTATTAACAACCACTGAAGCATAGTCACGGTGTAATGTTTGAAGGGCAACCAATCCCTGCACAGCAAGCTCCCACAAACAGCAATGTGTTAGACATTGTGCGATCCCCCCTATGCTTCCTCGAAGGGTGCCCCGGGATAGCTGCATCCACCTGCATTCAACATGTTATCCAATGGCGAGCGTGGCCTCTAATTCTGACACGCTGTCTCACCATTATCAGCCTGATCCATGGGCTGGATTTCCTGGAACGGCTGGGTTGTGCCTACATTTTGAAAGGCGCTGAAGATCAAACGGGCTGAGGTACAGTTTACTTAACTAGCCAACACAAGTTACACCTAAACATCATTGTTTATTAACACTTTAACAAAAAAAGTCATAAATAGCCACAAACATATTTTGCTTGTTTTCTGTTTTTTTTTACAAATGTGTGGGTTTCGACCCCCAACCTGGCATGCTTCAGAGATTTCAGTCCGGTGACTGGTCTTTCTTCTTTGACCAATAAAAGGGTGTCATTTACATGAACAGATCAGAGCGGGGTTCACCTGACCTCGCAGTCAATTCCATCATAGAGACTCTGTTCCGCTGGGAGTTGACCTCAGTGTCACTTCTTCTGGGAGACTGTCATTTTCCGAAGACCCTTTATTCTAATGAGCAGCTCATTGATAAAATCCTGGACCAAAGAAGGGAGAAAGAGAAAAGGAATCAGCTTCTGCTCTCCTGCAACATTGTGTGGGCAATAGTCTGAGGAAACTAGGGATACGAGTGTGAGGGAGATATCACGGGTGTAACCTGGCATATTAAACAGACTTGATAAATGGACTTCAATTTTCTTGGTAAATTTGAATTTTGTTAAAGACCCCACTAGAAAGTAAACCTTTGCTTAACATAACTGCAGCACTTACAACCAGAGGGTGTGGCCTAAGCCCGGGAACAAATAAACTCTGAAAGTAGAATCCTTGAAGCTGACACAAGGAATTCTGCAGATGCCGGAAATTCAAGGAACACACATCAAAGTTGCTGGTGAACGCAGCAGTCCTGACGAAGGGTCCCGGCCCGAAATGTCGACTGTACCTCTTCCTAGAGTTGCTGCCTGGCTTGCTGTGTTCACCAGCAACTTTGATGTGTGTTCCTCGAAGCTGAGTTCATTGATCAGTGTTGAAGTGAGTGAAGTTATCCATGCTGGTTCAGGAGCCTGATGGTTGAAGAGTAATTAACTTTCCCTGAACCTTTAATAACTTTTCCTGGTGGTGTGAGACCTAGGGCTCCTGTATCCCCTTCCCAATGGCCTGGTAGGTGGGAACCTTGATAATGGATGCTACAGTCTTGCAGCACTCCTTGTATTTATGCAATTTATATTTGCATTCATTTGCAAGATACATATATGCATTAGATTTTTGTTGCTGAATGAATTTCTGGAGATGATTACTTTGCATTTTAACATGTGATGATAGGTTATATCTTGTGCCAGTCTGGATTTTCCACTGGATGGATTATAGGTGTTAAAACCTATTCCAACATTTGAATTTAGAGCAGGGAAACAGGCCACTGGCTTCAGTATGCCCTTGCTCTTGTAGACTTAAACTCATTCATTTTTCCTCATATTCCTGTAGCCTCCCCTTAAAAGGGAAGTGCGATCCACTTCAATTTGTGAGAGTGAATTCGAACATACTTTGGATAAATACATTTCTCCTGGATTGTTATTGCTTTCTCCCATTATCATTCTGGCATGGATCTGGATTCCTGTGCCACAGAAACCTCTAATGAAGTCATAGATACAACAGAGCAAAAGGCTGTTCAGCCCATCAGGTCTGCACTGACTGTCAACTACCAACTTGCACTGATCCTACCTCTCCAGTCACGCATCAAGATATACCACGCACCTTCACCTTTGGCCATTCTCTGTGGCCAATTGACCTACTATCCTGCTTTGTACCTTCTATATTTTAAATGTCTTCATTAGATTACCCCAAATACTGCACCCTTCCCCCTCCCTTTTAGGGATGTTCCCAGGCCTCCTGCTGTTCCACCAACCCTACCTGCTCCATTGAAGGATCATTTGAACCACGTACACTGCCATTAAGCCCTTTCTGTGTAACACAGTGCAGGCTTCATTGTTCTCCATGTGGAGTTTGCACAAGGACAGCTTCTATCCCGAGTGTTACACGGTAGTCTTAGGCACATTTATATGGCCAGAGTGCCTAAGACTTTTGCACAGTATTGTATTTGTTGATGTGGAGCGAAGGGCGAGTTTGTAAATCTGGCAGGAGCAAAGGAGTGTTGGGAATGGAGAGGGTGGAGTGCTGCGGGAGGATTTGTGGGACAGGTGGCAGTGAAGGAGTGCCCGGGCAGAGGGTGTGGCATGGATGCAGACACACCCAGTCCTGAGACACCAGGCAAGGTCATTTGATTCTGCACAATTGGTTTATTGATCATTACTAGTGCTTTCCACTCCTTCCCCTCTCGCTTCCCCTTTTCTCAAATAATTTCCCTCTCCCTGCCCCCTTCGCACTCTCAGTCCAAAATAGAGGCCCATGTCAGAATCAGGTTTATCATCACTCACATATGTCATGAAATTTGTTTTTTTTTTGTGGCAGCGGTACAGTGCAATACGTAAAATTATGACAGTATTGTGCAAAAGTCTTAGGTACCCTATGTGACTAAGACTTTTGCACAATATTATATTCCATTCGAACAAAACTTTCATACATCAAAAGGTGAACTCTTGATCTCCCAGTCTACTTTGTCATGTCCCTTGCACTTTGCCGATTACTCAATAACATTCTCCCTGTGAGTGGGTGAGTTTCTGCAGAGCTCCACCTTCCTCCCACATCCAAAGATGTGCAGGATGGTTGACCCTTGGTGTGTCAATGAGTGATCGAATCTGGGAGAATCGATGGGAATGTGGCAAGAATAGACAGGGATAAACATATATGGGTGCCTGATGGCCAGTGTATATTTAATGGGCCGAAGGAAGGGGCTGTTTCTGTGCTAACAAAGTCCAGAACTGAGCCCTCTAAGGGTAGTTAATGCAAGATTCCATTCACGTTTCAAATAACTGATTGAATTTTGAATTCTATTTCTCTAAAAATTGCTCTTTTAATTTCTGATGCCAGCTTTAAAATTATGCAAAGCTAGTGATATTAATCCCCACTTTTCTGTGTAGATAGTATTGTACTTGTCTGTATTTAGTAACAATGTTGACTAACACTAAGATTGAATGGAGACTGTTGTTGGATGGTAATACTAATCCCACCTGTCTATCAGCACGCTTGGTATCAACCGGTGGGTATGAAGTTGGTCACATTGCCCAGCAATATGATTTAAGAAAGCAAGGACTTGCATTGATAGAGACTGTTCACAAGGGGGTGTCGAAAGGAAATGTGGAACGTGCAATGTGAAATGTGCAATGGTAATCACCATTGCAATGCAAACAGTTTGAACACAGCAAGAAATTAACAATAAAGAAGTAAGAGGAAAGATAATTGCCTTTTGGTTGAAAACTAAATACTGGTGTTCACCAAGTCTTCTTTACAAAGTACCAATAAATCTTTTACATCCAGCTCCTAGGCATTTATTACTCATCTATAACCACTTTTGAGGAGACTATAGTGGACCTGCTGGAATACAACTGAGAGGGTCAGCAGGTTTACTTTATAGCTGGAGTCAACTACATCAGTGTGGGGCAAGAGTCACATATAGCCCCAAGGTGTACATGGAGAGCATATTATATTTTAGTGAATTAGGTTACTTTTTATGATGACCCAATAGCTTCAGTCTTTTCTGATCCTGCTGCCTATACTTGCCTTTGGTCATTTTTGTGCGTCTGCTGGATCACATGCCCGTGAACAATGCCCACGCAGACCTGGCTGTTGCAAGAAGCAGACAGTGAAGAACCTCACCCTTCTAACGCCAAATGAGAAGGCAAGAGCCCCTTAATGACTTGAAATAAGACTGAGAGGGAATCTCATTGAAGTGCACAAAAAATTCTTACAGAGCATGGTAGAGAGGACACCAACCATCCGGGATAGACAGTTTGAGATCTTTGCATCCCTGTGGAGATTTCACTTATGTAATTAGCTCATGAAGAGAGCTGTAGTGGTTCAGACACTGAGTATACTCAAGTTAGACATCTGTATTAAGTATATCAAGGGATATAGGGTTAATTCAGGAAAGTGGTGTGGAGTTGAAAGATTGGCCTTGATCTTCTCAAATGATGAAGCTGGATCAAAGATTGGAATGCCCTGCTCAACTCCTTACGGAAGCAGTATTAATACAATTCCCAGCTTGTGTGCCTACGGGACCAACCCATCCCCTTGCTCCTCCTGCACATGAACTCATCGAAGAGACAAGAGTGTTAGAGGGACATAAGAGAGCAGTAGAATTCACTTACCTCTGTCGGTTTACAGCATTCGTGTAGCATCTCCTGCAATGAGAAGGAAAGACTGTCACCTCAAGCTAGAGACATCAGAAAAGAGACATTAAAATATTGAAGCAAGATCCGTATCATGGTTCTGATATTCCCTGTAGTCGATCTTTCTTTCACAGATGTTGAGTGGAATTTCCCCGCCTGTCAGGGACCACAAAACCATTGGTGAGAAAGGCCAGTTCCCCATGTGCAAAACAGCACCGGTGTTGAATGGCGAGGCGAATAAACCATGAAAGCAGAAGAGTGATACATTTTTTATTTTGCATGATTGCACAAAAATGAGGAACGTTGAACAAATCAGCTTGGTCAGGCCACGATTACTGTTGTGCAAGTTCAGTTTGTTGAGAAATAAAACAGCTTATTGGCCTATCAATTACTCAAGGCAGTCTGCATCAGGGATGTACCCGGGTTACTACAGTAAGGGAGGCAATTGCCGATTTTTGTGTCCTCACTGGCGCCATTCCCTTTTCTCAATTCCTCCATCTCTGCTGCATCTGCTGTCAGGATGAGGCTTTTCATGAGGCTTTTCATGAGGCTCTTCATTCCAGAACGAAGGAGATGTCGTCCTTTTTCAAAGAAAGGGGCTTCCCTTCCTCCACCATCAATGCTGCCCTCTACCGCATCTCTTCCATTTCGCGCACGTCTTACCCCATCTTCCCACTATGCCAGCAGGGATAGGGTTCCTGTTGTCCTCACTTACCGCCCCTCCAGCCTCCACATCCAGCACATAATTCTCTGGAACTCCTGCCATCTCCAACGGGATCTCACCACCAAGCGCATCTTTTCTCTCCCCGCCCCCCACTTCCTGCTTTCCACAGGGATCACTCCCTACGCGACTCCCTTGTCCGTTTGTCCATCCACACTGGCATCCTCCTGGCACATCCTTGTAAGTGGAACAAGTGCTACACCTGCCCCTACACCTCCTCCCTCACTACCACTCAGGGCCCCAAACAGGCCTTTCAGGTCTGTTGGGGTCATAGACTGTGTCCGGTGCTCCCGGTGTGGCCTCCTGTATATTGGTGAGCACCTATGCTCCGTCCGCCAGAAGAAATGGCGTACACCTCCCATTCCCAATCTGGTATGTCTATCCATGGCCTCCTCTACTGTTGTGATGACGCCACACTCAGGTTGAAGGAGCAACACCTTATATTCTGTCTGGGTAGCCTCCAACCTGATGGCATGAACATCAATTTCTCAAACCTCCAGTATTGCCTCTCCCCCTTCACTATTCTCTCACCTCATCTCCTTGCCTGCCCATCACTTGCCTCTGCTGCGCCTCCCCCTTTTCTTTCTTCCATGGCCTTCTGTACTCTCCTATCTAATTCCCCCTTCTGCATCCCTGTATCACTTTCACCAATCAACTTCCCAGCTCTTTATTTCATCCCTCCTCATCCAGTTTCACCTCTTACCTTGTGTTTCTCTCTTCCCCCTCCCCCTCCCCACCTTTTAAATCTACTCATCTTTTTTTTCCTCCAGTCCTGCTGAAGGGTCTCAGCTCGAAACGTTGACTGTACTCTTTTCCATAGATGCTGCCTGGCCTGCTGAGTTCCTCCAGAATTTTGTGTGTGTTGCTTGGATTTCCAGCATCAGCAGATTTTCTCTTGTTTGTGACAGGAATAGTGCCAGGGGATTGGAGAATGCCAAACGTTGTTCCTTTGTTCAAGAAAGGTAATAGGGATAATTCTGGGTATTCTGGGAATCTCAGTGGTGGGCAAACTATTGGAGAAATTCTTAGAGACAGGATTTGCGAGCATTAGGAGAAGCATTGTCTGATTAGGGATAGTCAACATGGCTTTGTGGGGGCCGACTGACCCTCACGAGCCTAATTGAATTCTTTGAGGAAGTGATGAAACATATCAATGAAGGCAGAGCAGTAGATGTGGTGTATATGGATTTTAGTAAGGCATTTGACAATGTTCCCCATGGCAGGCTAATTCAGAAAGCCAGGAGGCATGGGATCCATGGATTCAGAATTGGCTTGCCCACTGAAGGCAGAGGGTAATAGTAGATGGAGCATGTTCTGTCTGGAGGTCTGTGACCAGTGGTCATGGACAGGTACAGCACATAAACCGGCCCTTCAGCCCATCTATTGCATGCCGAAACCATTTACTCCCATTGACCTGCACTGGGACCATAGTCCTCCATATCTCTACTATCTATGTCCATATCCAAACTTCTCTTCAACATTGAAATCAAGCCCACATGCCCAGTTGCGCTGGCAGCTCATTCCACACTCTCATGACCCTCTGAAGAAGTTTCCCCTCATGTACCCCTTAAACTTCTCACCTTTCACCCTTAACCCATAACCTCTGTTTGTAATCCCACCCAACCTCAGTGGAAAAAGCTTGCTTTCATTTACTCCTCATAATTTCGTATACCTCTATCAAATCTCCTCTCAATCTTCTATGTTCTAAATAATACAGTCCTAACCTATTTGATCTTTCCTTATAACTCTGGTCCTCCAGACCCAGCAACATCCTTGTAAATTTTCTCTGTACTCTTTCAAACTTGTTTTCATCTCTCCTGTAGGTGGATGACCAAAACTGCACACCATACTCCAAAATAGGCCCTAGCAATGTCTTACACAACTTCAATATAACATCCCATCTTCTGTACGCAATACATTGATTTATAAAGACCAATGTGCCAAAAGTTTTCCTTATGACCCTCTATCTATCTGTGATGCCACTTTCAATGAATTATTTATCTGTATTCCCAGATCCCTTTGTTCTACCACACTCTTCAGTGCCCTTTTGTTCACTGTGCAAGACCAACCCTGGCTGGTCCCTACGAAGTGCAAAACCTCACACTTAGTTGCATTAAATTCCATCTACCATTTTCCAGCCCATTTTTCTAGCTGATGCAGATCCCTCTGCAAGCCATGATAGCCTTCCTCATTGTCCACTACACCCCCAAATCTTAGTGTCCTCTGCAAACTTGCTGATCCAGTTAACCACATTATCATCCAGATCATTGATATAGATGACAAACAATGAAGAACTCAGCACTGAACCTTGTAGCACGCCATGGGTCACTAGCCTCCAGTAAGAGAGGTAACACTCTATTACCACTCTCTGGCTTCTCCACAATGCCAATATCTAATCCAATTTACCACTTCATCCTGAAATCCAAGCAACTGAATCTTCTAGACCTGCCTTCCACAGGGATCTTTTCTGGGACCCTTGCTGTTAGTGATTTTTATAAATTACTTGGATGTGGAAGTGGAAGGGTGGGTTAGTAAATTTGCAGATATCACAAAGGTTGGTGGTGATGTGGATAGCGTACAAGGTTGTTGTAGATGAATGGGACATTGACAGAGCTGGATTGAGAAGGGGCAGATGGAGTTCAACCCGGAAAAGCGTGAGGTGATTTACTTTGGAAGGTTGAACTTGAAGGCAGAATACAGGGTTAATGGCAGGATTCTTAGCAGTGTGGAGCAACTGCGGGATTCACATCCATAGATCCCGCAAAGTTTCAGTACAAGTTGATAAGAGTGCTTAGGAGGGACATGGAGTATGGGCTTGCTCAGTTGGGGGACTGAGTTCAAGAGCTGCGATGTGAATTTGCAGCTCTATAAAACCCCAGTTAGACCACATTTGGAGTATTGTGTTCAGTTGTAATTACCTCTTTATAGGAAAGATGTGGAAACTTTAAAGAGGGTGTGGAGGAGATTTATCAGGATGCTGCCTGAATTAGAGAGTATGTCTTATGAGGAAAGGTAGAGCAAGGTAGGGATTTTCTCTTTGGAGAGAAAGAGGATGAGAATTGACTTGATAGAAGTGTACACAAGGTAATAACAGGCATGGATTTAGTGAATAGCCAGAGACTTTTTCCCCCCAGGGTGGAAATGGCTAATGCAAGGGGGCATAACTTCTAAGTTGTTGAGAGGAACTTATAAGCGGGAATGTCAAAGGCAGGTTTTTTTTCTTACACAGAGAGTGGTAGTTCATGGAACATGCTGCCAGTGGTGGTAGTAAAGGAAGAAACAATAGGGACATTTAAGAGACTCTTGGATAGTTACATAGATTAAATAAAATTAGAGGCTACGTGGATGGGAAGAGTTAGATTGATCTTGGAGTAGGTTAAAGGTTGCCACAACGTTGTGATCCAAAGTGCCTGTACTGTGCTGTACTGTTCTATGTTCGATCAATCAGAAAACAGACACTTCACAGGAGCAATCGAGTGCCAGTGTACACTTTCTGCTGATGATAAACTCTGCATTCAGGATATAACTTAGCAAAATCACTTATTTGTTTTCTGAAATGCGCCCATCAATCTCTACACACAGTGTGCTTGGAGCTGATGCATGACAACAAACTAATCGCAAAAGGACTTTCAACAAGTTTGATCAAATGGGGCATAAAAGTTCTGACCAAGGGTGCAGACCTGAAAGCTAGATTCTTTCCACAGATGCTGAGTTTTTCCAGCATTTTCTCTTTGTCCTTGATTTTTAAATAAAATTGCAAAACCCAGCAGATCTTCTCGTCT
This sequence comes from Mobula hypostoma, assembly GCF_963921235.1. NCBI lineage: Eukaryota > Metazoa > Chordata > Chondrichthyes > Myliobatiformes > Myliobatidae > Mobula > Mobula hypostoma. The sequence goes on from NC_086097.1 coordinate 89,030,313, forward strand.
TCATTTTAAGGGCTCAAATGAGATCCTTCATTGGGATTGGAATGCTGGCACTCTTCAATATGGCCGCAACAAAGAGACTTTCTTTAAGAGTGGATACACTTGGTTTTTATTAGTGTGCACCAACCATGCAGTTTAAGAACAATCAGAATGACTTAAGTGCTCTAATCACAAGTGGCTGAAAAGGTGCATTTTCACCCCACCCTTTAAGGAAGAAATCCTGGAAGTCTTCCTAATGTGAAGTCTTCATTCCAGCCAGAATCTCTAATGAGCTCACCAGAGGGAGATCATTCAACGGGCTCCAACCAAAGAGACGATCCAACGGGCTCTGTGCCAGCAGAGCCATTAATTTGGAGAGACCCATTAAACAGTCTGACTGGAATGAATGAATGATAATCTATTGGTATTGAAGATGGAATGCTTAGAGTGCAGTTAGCCCAGGAGTATCATGACTGTCTGCAGTAAGTCTCTCTCTCCCAGTGCTTCCTTAAGCTACTGTCTGTCTACAAATTGTTCCAGTGCTTCAGGCATGCTCTCTGGTCAATTAGAGTGACCATACTCACTATATATGAAAGTCTGAGCTGTTTTTCTAATCCCATCATGTTCCTGTGCTTCTAATAAGGCACTGGGAACAGTAATGAAATTCAGGTATGTCCTCAAAGTACATTCATTATCAAAATGTGCATCTATATATACAACTTTGAGATTCGTCTCCAGAAAACAAAGAACCATACAAATTAGCCAGAGAAAGTGGCTCACCTGAGGACTGGGAGAAATTCAGAGTTCAGCAGAGGAGGACAAAGGGCTTAATTAGGAAGGGGAAAAAAGATTATGAGAGAAAACTGGCAGGGAACATAAAAACTGACTGTAAAAGCTTTTATAGATATGTAAAAAGGAAAAGACTGGTAAAGACAAATGTAGGTCCCCTGCAGACAGAAACAGGTAAATTGATTATGGGGAGCAAGGACATGGCAGACCAATTGAATAATTACTTTGGTTCTGTCTTCACTAAGGAGGACATAAATAATCTTCCAGAAATAGTAGGGGACAGAGGGTCCAGTGAGATGGAGGAACTGAGCGAAATACATGTTAGTAGGGAAGTGGTGTTAGGTAAATTGAAGGGATTAAAGGCAGATAAATCCCCAGGGCCAGATGGTCTGCATCCCAGAGTGCTTTAGGAAGTAGCCCAAGAAATAGTGGATGCATTAGTGATAATTTTTCAAAACTTGTTAGATTCTGGACTAGTTCCTGAGGATTGGAGGGTGGCTGATGTAACCCCACTTTTTAAAAAAGGAGGGAGAGAGAAACCGGGGAATTATAGACCGGTTAGCCTAACATCGGTGGTGGGGAAACTGCTGGAGTCAGTTATCAAAGATGTGATAACAGCACATTTGGAAAGCGGTGAAATCATCGGACAAAGTCAGCATGGATTTGTGAAAGGAAAATCATGTCTGACGTATCTCAGAATTTTTTGAGGATATAACTAGCAGAGTGGATAGGGGAGAACCAGTGGATGTGGTATATTTGGATTTTCAAAAGGCTTTTGACAAGGTCCCACACAGGAGATTAGTGTGCAAACGTAAAGCACACGGTATTGGGGGTAAGGTATTGATGTGGATAGAGAACTGGTTAGCAGACAGGAAGCAAAGAGTGGGAATAAACGGGACCTTTTCAGAATGGCAGGCGGTGACTAGTGGGGTACCACAAGGCTCAGTGCTGGGACCCCAGTTGTTTACAATATATATTAATGACTTGGATGAGGGAATTAAATGCAGCATCTCCAAGTTTGCGGATGACATGAAGCTGGGCGGCAGTGTTAGCTGTGAGGAGGATGCTAAGAGGATGCAGGGTGACTTGGATAGGTTGGGTGAGTGGGCAAATTCATGGCAGATGCAATTTAATGTGGATAAATGTGAAGTTATCCACTTTGGTGGCAAAAATAGGAAAACAGATTATTATCTGAATGGTGGCCGATTAGGAAAAGGGGAGGTGCCACGAGACCTGGGTGTCATTATACACCAGTCATTGAAAGTGGGCATGCAGGTACAGCAGGCGGTGAAAAAGGCGAATGGTATGCTGGCATTTATAGCGAGAGGATTCGAGTACAGGAGCAGGGAGGTACTACTGCAGTTGTACAAGGCCTTGGTGAGACCACACCTGGAGTATTGTGTGCAGTTTTGGTCCCCTAATCTGAGGAAAGACATCCTTGCCATAGAGGGAGTACAAAGAAGGTTCACCAGATTGATTCCTGGGATGGCAGGACTTTTATATGAAGAAAAACTGGATGAACTAGGCTTGTACTCATTGGAATTTAGAAGATTGAGGGGGGATCTGATTGAAACGTATAAAATCCTAAAGGGATTGGACAGGCTAGATGCAGGAAGATTGTTCCCGATGTTGGGGAAGTCCAGAACGAGGGGTCACAGTTTGAGGATAAAGGGGAAGCCATTTAGGACTGAGATATTAGGAAAAACTTCTTCACACAGAGTGGTGAATCTGTGGAATTCTCTGCCACAGGAAACAGTTGAGGCCGGTTCATTGGCTATATTTAAGAGGGAGTTAGATATGGCCCTTGTGGCTACGGGGATCAGAGGGTATGGAAGGAAGGCTGGGGCAGGGTTCTGAGTTGGATGATCAGCCATGATCATAATAAATGGCGGTGCAGGCTTGAAGGGCCGAATGGCCTACTCCTGCACCTATTTTCTATGTTTCTATGTTTCTAACCCAATGGGCACTATTATATAAAGAAGAGTGTCAAACACCCAATGTGCTGGGGGAAAAACAGCAAATTGTGCAAACAATAAGAGTAAGCAAATAACATTCAGAAGTTCATGAGAGTTCACAACCATTAAGGCAGTCACAGCTATGCACTAACCTGGAGTTTCGAGCGCTGGTCTTCATCTGAGATTTCTAGCAGTTCATCAATGTCAATCTCCAGCTCTGGGATTTCTTCCTCCTTCAGAAATAAAGAGAACAGTTATTTAAACGACATAGCAGACCCGGGAGCGGGGGGTGACAGTAAGAATTACCACAGGCTAATCATCTTAAACCTAGTTTCGGTTAAGGATGTGACAGTGTTGGAGAGGGTGCAGAAAAGAGGTTGACTACGATGGAACACCTCAGTCTCGAGATGAGACTGGAGGGGCTGGGTTTGTTTTCCATGGAGTGGAGCAGGGTACAGCCATGTATCTGAGGTATATATAATTACACAGAGTGGACGGAAAAAAAGAATCTCATATGAAGATGGATAAAATGAGAAGACATAGATGTAGAGTAAGAGTCATAGACTCAATGGGGACCACAGAGAGTGGTGAGTACCCGAAATGCACTGCCTGAGAGAATGGTGTAAGCTCAGTTTCTAACATTAGCGAAATGTCTGGACATGAACTTAAATCACATAGGCATAGAAGGTTATGGGTCAGGTGCCGGGAGCTGGGGTTAATACTGATGATGCACACTGGTTGGCGTTGAGGTGTTTGGCCTAATGGTCTATTTCCAGGCTGTATGACTTGATGCAGGTTTAGGAATCTATTATATTTACTCACAATTCCGCTTTTTGGGGCCCCAGTTGTATTTGTTCTTAGATGTCTTTTAACCAGCACTGAACATTCTACCACCACAAAGCATTTCAGTCTCAACGGGAAGTGTCGTTAGTGAACTTAGATGCAAAGTCATCGTCAGGATCTTCCTCAGATGCCCACTTCCAGAAAGGCTCTCTGAACCATAGTGTAGACTCCCATCTACCTAGAGGCAGAGTAAACACCGCCCTCACTGTGAAACTATTTGAAGAGAATTGCAGGGACCACAGTGGTAGAGGGGCACAGCCGGTACAGCCACTGCCTCATAGCGCCTGTGGGCCAGGTTCAATCCTGACGTCCAGTGTTGTCTCTGTGGAGTTTGCATGCTCATCCTGTGACTGTGTGAGCTTCCTCTGGGGGCTCCAGTTTCCTCCCACATCCCAAAGACATGCAGGTTGATAGGTTAGTTGGCCATTGCCAATTGCCCTTAGTCTGTGGTGAGCGGGAGAATCTGGGGCAGTTGATGGGAACATAGGGAAAATTAAAAATGATATTAGTGTAAATGGATGGCTAATGAACAGTGCAGACTTGATGGGCCAAAAGGCCTTTTTTCTATGCTATGTCACTCTATAACTCTATGATTACTACACATAGGCCTTTTTCTACCTCACCAAAGCATTGCCTGGGAGGAATCGTAGAATGCCCACTTGAAATTTGAATACCCACAGAAATTTGTCTTCACCTCATGTTTACTTCACGATGACAAGCAATATCCATCAAACGGGTCATCAACAGAGCCAGTCTCAGTTCATACCGGTGTCAAACAGTATCGGCACTTCTTTCAATCAATCTCACTTCCAATAAACTTAGCTTTGCGTGGAGCTTTAGAACACAGGAGCAACTCTTGAAGCTATGACAACTATACTCCAGAACCATCCTCAGTAATCATGTTGTAGTATACAGACAAAGTGCTTGTGTCTGCTCAGAGGACAAGTTCCAAGCTTTTGTTGACTTATTTACTTAAGGTTACAAGTGGATGGGCTTTGCAAAGACCCTTTACCAACTTGCCCCTGTTGTACAAAGCCAGCCTCGAACAAAGAAGTTTGCATTAAAACTCAGGAAAATCTGGACTACTTTGCATATCTCACCCCTCAGTGAAGGCAAATATTGATGATGAGATTTGACATCACTTTCACTGGGCCAACACAACCTTTGGTCAGTTGGGATAAATATTGGTTTATCAGGCAGCTCTGATTCATTGGTATGTTTCTGAGACCTGGACTACCTCAAGCAGGCACATCAGGGCAATGGAGATATGTCCAAAGCTGATCTGGTATCCAGAAAATCACCAAATTAATTGAAAGGATAAATTAAAATGTCCTACATCCCCAGCACTAAGGCCCTCGTTCACTCTGTCAGCTCCACTGAGTAGACCATTTTCATCACTTGCCCAAAACCTGACACTCAGAACAGGCATCCAATCCAAGGAGCAAATTTAACATCCCCACTGACTCCTGGGAATCTTTGGTCCACGACCAAAGTAGAGTAGAAATATGATAAGTTAGCATTGTGGGCACACAAAAGCTCCAAGAAAATGCAGGGGGAGTTCAATTCTTTACAAATCAAGTCAGGCATATTTATCCTATCTATGGAAGAGTCTGTGGTTCCCATTTTGACCTCATCAGTCCCCTGAGAACCCACAGAGATGGAATGAAAGCAACTCATCCTCAGTCCCAGGGGACTGGCAATGGAAAGGTTTCTGTATATATCCTGGGTTAGTTCACCCTGAGGAAGATATCTTCTCTGCATTGTGTTCATTCACAATGGATAGCATAGTGGGGAGAATTTACTTCTTTCATAGCTATGCAAAGCTGCTCACATACCTGGCAACCAATCCAGAGAATTCCTCTATATCTTTATACTACACACCAATACATAAGAGCAATCACAAATTCCTGTCACTCCTTGGGCAATTTCCAGGACCATAACTAATCACTAGGTCCAGCCTCCCCAAGATAAACAACGAACAACTCACCTTAAAGACTCTGTAAACAGTTCCAACTCAGTGACCCTTCATCACAAGAACTTTTGTGCTGTTACGTGTATAAACTTAGCAGCTTTACAACTCATATAGTTAATGAATCATAAAGGGTGCTCTCTCTGGTGTCAAGGTTTGAAAAGACAGCACTAAATACTAAACCATATTTTTTTTCCATTCTGGTTATGTATTTTTCACTTGGATCAAGAATTTATGAAAGACCACAGATTTCTATGGTGGTGGTCGGAATTTGTTCAATAGATGTGTTTTGAGTATTTTTCCACCGAGAGAAATATGTGAAAAAGGAGATTCAAAGGTCACTCAATTCAAACTGTACCTCTAATTCCATTTACCTGTGCTGTTATATTAAGGGTCAGGGCGGAGGGGGTGGTGCAATTGGATTTTTCAAGACTGAGGTAAATTAACCTTTGTCACACATGGACATTGTGAAATAGAGTCTGTTGCCTTAACCCAACATAAATGCATTGACCCAGGTTTTGAAAGTTCTGTTTATCCCCAGACCTTGGGTGGGAGGAGGGGTGTGGAAGAGGGGGAAAGAGTTTCACATCTCTGTCACTCCTTATCGTGAAGAAGAAGTGCTTGCCTAGTTTCCTTCCTAGGCTTGGGAACTCTCCAAGGAAAATTAGAAATTTCTGAAAACTGCTGGCTTTCTGGACATTTCATTGTAAGTTCGCTCGGTTCAGAACCTTGGCCTTTTAGAGCATAGACTGCAGGCTCCCACTGGTGCTGATACACTCAATATAAGGGAACCATATGGTTTCATCCAATGTTCATTCAGGTCTCAATGGGAGCCCTACAGACCTGATGCATTGTAGCACCTGATCGTTTTCCTAACCTTCTGTTTCCAAGTTGGAGTTCACAATTTATGACAACTAGAAGATTTAATTTAAGTGTTTTATTGGAATGGTATTAAAACTTGGACAGATACTGTTAATGTTCTTACCACAATTATACCTCACTTAAACTGTTCTTTACCATCACCTTCTCTTAAATTAATTAAGCTACTTTCAACTCACAAATCAGGATCTCAAGTAAAAATTGTATTCTTTTTGTCAAGGTTGCTCTGAAAGTCAGGTTGGGCAAAATGCATTTTCTCAAGTTGACTGATTGACGATTCCTCTGACTGCAGCCACCATAACTGACTTTGTCCAACCTTTATCCTCACAGTTCCATTATACCAGGTGTTCCTGTACTGTATGGATCTATTTCTTTTAGAGCAATGACTCCCCTTAGCACTAATTATTGACTGATAACTTATCCATGCACATTGATCTGCTCTCTCTCTCTCTCTGTCTCTGCAAAGTGAATGTACCAGTTAGCCTCACCTCTGCATGTCTGCTTATATTTAATCGATATGTAGTTGTACAGACACAACAAATTGGTGACAAGTACAAACCCAGATATCAGTGAGTATCACCAACTGCATCAACAGTTATGACACAAAAGAATTCAGAGGAAGGCAAAGAGACAATGAGAGGAAAGAGTGAATCTTTGGCAGGTGGGAAGAGGTTCTCAAAGATTGACTTTTCACAAGCCTATCTACACATGGAAATCGAAGAGTCAAGCAGGATGTTCCTCGCTATCAATACTCACAAGGGACTTTTCTAGTATCTAGTATCTAGTTTTCTAGACTTTTCTAGTCTTATCCTTGATGTGATGAAGAAAAATGGCGTCAGACATCAGATCCTGACCAACCAGCAATGAACAGGTTAGCTGAAAGCTTTATCCGAACCTTCAAGAAGTCCATTAAAAGTATGGACAAGGGGGGCATTTCTCTACAGCACAAGGTGGACAACTTCCTTCTTGGCTATCGGAACTCTATTCATGCGATGACAAAGTAAACGCTTGCAATGCTGTTCGTGAGCAGGAATCTGAGATCTTGCATAAACCTCCTGAAAGCCGATCTACGGAGGGAAGTGCAGAATGAACAGTTGCTAACTAAATCAGAAGAAGCTTCAGGGTTGGGCAGGAAGTCCTAGCGTGTGATTACCAAGTAGACAAGTGGACACCTGATTAGATAGCTACAAAAACCGGACCACTCATGTACACAGTGGATGTTGGAGATCATACATGGAGACATCATGTGGACCAGATACTGGATGCTCAGCTGAAGAACGCACCTGAGTCAACTACATCCAACAAGGTGGATATAATATGGCCACTGGACTTGCCTCTCAGTGACAATCAAGCCACTGATAGCAACATGACACCTGCAACAGAGAAAGTTGTCTTTGACACATCATCGGCCAAACCTGATGCCGCTCCGCTGGTCCAAAGGCACGATCCTGAAAGAAACAGGTAATGCTCAGCTATATCGACTCGTATATATCCAGGGGAAATCCCGTCTGGCGCCCGCCTGGACGCTTCCGGTTGTGTCAGTTGCTGTACCACTGCCACTCAAATCAGTTTCAAACATCAACCGTCAGCCAGCACACACAGTACGTTTTACCAAGTACACTTTATAGATATTACTAAGTCTATGAAATTAATATAAATTCAATACAGAAAAAGGGAATGGAAAAGGCGTCAGACTTATTGAAGTTCAAGTTCTTTGTGCACAAATTGGAGCTCAGGAATTTCTTCGGGACCACCCTGACGCAGTCAGCTCGCGGCTCGGGACCACCCGGAGTGATTGACCGACGCCTTCCTGCACGTCTGGCGTCCTCCAGGTCTCTCGTCCGACTCTCCGCCAAAAACCCCTCGTTCCCAGTCATATGAGACAGCATTATCACCCCAAGAAAGAATAACGTGGACACTGATTGGCTAATAGCACCCTGCTGTCTGTATTAACTCAAGCAAATGTCTATCTAGAGACTTTCTCAGCATTTAACATAACATAGAAGCCATTTTAATCCACATACGCAGCAGTTTAGAAGATTAACATAACAAAGAAGCCATTTTAAATTTAACATAACAAAGAAGAAACCTTGTACAAACAGAACGCCACCCAAAAGACTGAATCTTTAGTACAGTGAAGTTAATTATGGACTGTGATTGTGAAAGCATGTTTATTTGAGTATGGGTTGTCAAAGGGAAATAAAATATTTTGTTACATATACAGTTTTATGTTACATTATTCTAAAGGGGAAGGAAATGTAATGTATGGATCTATTTCTCTTAGCACAATAACTCCCCTTAGCACTAACTATTGATTGGTAACTTACCCTTGCACATTGATCTGCTCTCACACTCTCTCTCTCTCTCTCTCTCCGCAAAGTGAGTATACCAGTTAACCTCACCTCCGCGTGCGTGCTTTTATTTAATTGATATGTGGTTGTACAGACACAACAGTTCCCAACCTTTTTTTTTGCCATGGACCAATACCATTAAGCAAGGGATCTGTGGACCCCAGGTTGGGAACTGCTGCATTATATAGACGTGCAATCAACTCTCTGCATTGAGCCTCCGCTGTTCTGCTTTCAATTTTGTGTGCCTTTACTATTATCTGCAGCTATACACCTAGGTAATTATTCTGAGTAAAAAGTGCATCTCCAACAAGGTTTTAATTCATCAGTCAATATTTTCCTCAATTCTGGGAGTAACAAGATTCTTGTTTATTAAATATGGGTATACTTTTCTTCTGAAAGTTTTATTTTTCTGTTTAGTTTCAGGACAATAACATTGCATGACCTGATCTAATAATAATAATCATAATAATAATAAATTCTTTTTTGATTGCACGTGGGGAAAGTCTTTTGTTACAGCTGCAACGTTTTTTTAAAAAGTTAGCAGTGTGCAGACTTAACTAATAAAGTACAGAATAACTTACACAATAATAATTTACCAATGTGCAATAATAATGCATGAAATAATAAAACAGAGACTATTGTACTGTGATGTGTGTTCTGTTGCACAGAGATGAACTGCTGTACATGCTGCTTTTATGATCTATCTTCCCTTGGTTTTGAATCTGCAACAGAATCTGACATTACACTTTATGTAGTTTTCTGAACTCTTTAATATTTTAAGGTTACTATGTATTCCCTAACAATTTTCTATACATGAGGATTGCAACCCTAGTTACAACATGGCAGCCTCATAATTTAACCCAAAGTACTCCTAGTGGGATCTGACCAACTTCATAACTATGGCCTAATTTCCCACCCCAGAAGATCACGGTCAACCTTCAATCTCCAAGATGACACCAAGGTGGTTTTTGATTGTGCTTTTGCATTCATGTACTAATGAGACAGCTCTGTGTTTTGGGATGTACTGACTTTCTGGTGGGACGTTAATGAGAGGACTGTGTGTGCTCTCATCAACAGGTGTAAAAATGTCACGGCACTGTTACAGAGAAAGACTAAGAGGAACTCTCTTGGATCAACCAATGTTTACCCTCAAATATGTACATTTGTATGATTAGAACAGACGTATCTAAAAACTAATGCTGTATCTCAAGTGTAATCACACTTACCACAATGGAAACAGAGTCAATTTGCCAATACAATAATAACCAGATTATCTGTTTTTGGTGAAGTAAGGAGATAATGTTGAACAGAAACACAAATAGAACTATCCTCTTCCTCAAGTATCATCATGCCTTAGAGTTGGCCTTTCTGTCAGATCAGCATTTCCCTTTGTATGTACTGTGTGTATCAGCCTGGATTATTTGACATTTAAGTCTTAAAGGTGGGCTTGATACATTGATCTTCTAACTCAAGGGAGAAAGAATTTGCGTGTCACCACTAATAAGGATCAGGCACAAGAAAGTAGGGACCAACCTTCCAGGTTATCCAACTAATAAAAATCAGTTTCTAGGATTGTGCTGGAGAAAAATCCTGTGAACATTAAATAAACACTTTGTTCAGTCTAAACATTTGATGTTTATTAAAGCTATTGTCCAAATGGCTGTCTGACTGGCACTCAAGAATCAGCTAATGAACTACAAAATGTCTGTTTCGCAATTACCCTGGAGACGAGGGGCTCCAAAAACAACCGAGGGAGTTTCAATGAGGAGTCATTAGAGCTAAAATCATGTGACAAAACCTTCAAGATTATGCTAAGTATTGCTAGTATTCCTACACAAGAGGGTCAGCAAAGAAAGTCATAAACACGCTGAGTTGGCAACGGCGGCTGCCTTTACCTAATAGTTAACGTATTCATAATAGTATAATCAGTGAACTGCTGCATTTGATTGATAAAATGAGGTGGGGAAGGAAGATAAGGCACTGATAGAGCAAAGAATGATTGAAATCATCTGGGACATCATTGGGAGATTATTGCCCTACTACTTTATTAAAGATTGATTAGAGAGACAGACATGAATTTATCCACAAAGACCACATAGCACTCAAGGCATCACCATCAATAAGCAGGAAGTGATCAGTCAACATTTTCAAGCCTCACTAAAGAGACCAGGAAATAATTGCACATTAAGCAGGCTCATTAATAGTAAAAATCATCTCCATGATAATATTAGTTTAAAGTTGAAAATGTAAAAACATTTTCATCTCTTTCAAAATCCATAAATGGTACAGAATTATAGATGCTGGGGAGTGAGTACCATGTTAAGATTTAACTGCCTGATGCAAGTAACTTAGATATCTGAGACAGAGTTTTTGGTTGGAACTTGGTAATCAAGGATGCCAAGTTGCATTTTGTACATTTTGAATATCATACACTTGATATCTGCAAAATAATTCAACTAGTAAAAATTTCAAAGGCAAAGTAATTGTCCAAAGCACAAAACCATATTTCCAAACATAACAAGATATAATTCAACAATTTTGGAGTTTCACGATAATGGTTATGTTTCTGGAGTAGTAATAAAGGCTCAGAGTCATAGTGTCACAGAGCAACACAACACACGTACCGGGCCTTCTGCCCAGTGAGTCTGTATTGACCACGATGCCCACCGAGTTAGTCCCAATATCCTGTGTTCAGCCTGTAACACTCTAAGCTCGTCCCCTCCATGTTGCTATCCAAGTGCTTTTTAGATGAGACTATTATATTTGCTTTAACCACTTCGTTCCATATACTCACCACCCTGTGTGTGAAGTTGCCCCCATTTCCTTTCTAAATCTTTCCCCTCTCACCCCAAAATCTATACCTCTAGTTTTGGACTCCCCTACTATGGGGAAAAGGCTGCAATATCTCACCTTATATATGTACCTCATAATTTTAAACATTTCTATAATGTTACCTTTTATTCTCCCACATTCCAAGGATGCTGCCTGGCTTCCTCCAGCATTTTGTGTGATATTGCTTTGGATTTCCAGCATCTGCAGATTTTCTTGTGTTTGTGATACACCAAGTATGTAATATAACTGTAACATAATGTCCCAACTCCTATACTCAGTGCCTTGACTGTTGAAGGCCATAGTGCCTGTAAGCAGATGAATCACAAGGTTTATAATAAGATTGTATACAAGGTTGTATACATACTTTGATAATAAATGTACTTTAAACTTTGACTTTGTACTACTAATAGACAATAGGTGCAGGAGTAGGCCATTCGGCCCTTTGAGCCGGCACTACCATTCACTGTGATCATGGCTGATCATCCACAATCAGTACCCCGTTCCTGCCTTCTCCCCATATCCCTTGACTCCACTATCACTTAGAGCTCTATCTAACTCTTTCTTGAAAGCATCCAGAGAATTGGCCTCCACTGCCTTCTGAGGCAGAGCATTCCACAGATCCACAACTCCCTGGGTGAAAAAGTTTTTCCTCAACTCCATTCTAAATGGCCTACCCCTTATTCTCAAATTGTGGCCTCTGGTTCTGGACTCCCCCAACATCGGGTACATGTTTCCTGCCTCTAGCATGTCCAATCCCTTAATAATCTTATATGTTTCAATCAGATCCCCTCTCATCCTTCTAAATTCCAGTGTATACAAGCCCAGTGGCTCCAATCTTTCAACATATGACAGTCCCGCCATCCCGGGAATTAACTTCGTGAACCTCCACTGCACTCCCTCAATAGCAAGAATGTCCTTCCTCAAATTTGGAGACCAAAACTGTACACAATACTCCAGGTGTGGTCTCACCAGGGCCCTGTACAACTGCAGAAGGACCTCTTGCTCCTATACTCAACCCCCCTTGTTATGAAGGCCAACTAAGCCCCTCTGTTCCATTACATTCCCTAGTGCCCTGCCATTCATAGGATAAATCCTACATGGGTTTGACTTTCCAAAATGTACCACCTCACACTAATCTCTATGGATTTCCATTTGTCACTTCTTGGCCCAATTCTTTATCTGATCAGAATGGCCCAATTCCCTAAATGATCAAAATGCATTATCTCACACTTATCTCTATGGAAATCCATTTGTCACTCTTTGGCCCAATCTCCTAACTGATCAGATCCCCCTGTAATTTAGGATAACCTTCTTCACCATCAACACTATCCCCTAAATTTTGTGTCTTCCACAAACGCATTGAACAAACCTTGTACATATGCATCCAAATTATTTACGTAAATAACAAAATACAATGGCCCCAATGCTGAACGCAGTGGGCATACCTCCACACACTAGCCTCTATTCTAAGAAACAGCCTTCAGCCATCACCTCCAAGCCAATTTTGAATCCACCCTACTAGCTCTCCCTGAATTCCACTGGACCTAACATTCCAGACCAGCCTAGCATGCAGGACCCTGTCACTGAGGTACAGACAGGCAACATTCACTACCCTCCCATCATTTTGCTCTTTGGTTACCTCTTCAAAAAAAAAACTCAAAAAAAATGTCAAGCACGACTTTCCTTGCATAAAGCCATACTCCAGATAAACTCTATCCATCCAGCGCCAATACATCCTTCCCTCCAGACACTTCCCCATTAATGATATCGGGATGATTGGCCTGTAGTTCACTGGCTTGCTCTTGCTACCTGTCTTAAGCAATGGAAAAGCAGTAGCCACCTTCCAGTCTTCGGGAACTTCACAGTGACTAGCAATAAAACAAAGGGCCTCTACAATTTCTTAATTAGTCTCTCAAAAAAAAAGCCAAGAATCCGCTCTGTCAAGCCCTAGTGATATTTCCAACTTAATGAGCTGTAAGACTGCAAATACATCCTCCTTGGTAATATGAATGTCTCCAAAACATTACCACTTGTTTTCCTTATCTCATCAGCCACCATGATTTTCTCCTCTGTAAACAGTGAGGAAAAATACTTATTAAGTATCCCCCCCCGCCCAGTCTCTGCAGCTCAAGACATAGGCAACCCTGCTAATTTCTATGGGGCCTCTCTCTCCCCAGCCTCCCTTTTACTTTTAATATAGCTATAGAACCTCCTGAGTTTTCCTTAAACCTACCTTGCAGATCCATCTCAAATCCCGAATTTGCCCTCCTGATTTCACACTTAAGAGTATTATTAATTTTTTTATGGTCAGCAGGGGTTCACTCATCCCTGATTTCTAAATGCAATACGTTTCCTTTTTCTTGAACAGAGGCTTAATATCTTTTATCAGTCAAAGTTCACTAAGCTTGCCATGTTTAACCTTCACCTGAACAGGAGCATACTGCTCCTGGACATTGGATATCACACTCTTCAAACCCTCCCGCTAACCATTCATTTCTTTTCAGCTTCAAGCAGGCTTACCCAAGCAACACACACAAAATGGTAGTGGAGCTCAGCAGACCAGGCAGCATCTATGGAAAACAGTAAACAGTTGGTGTCTCAGGGCGAGATCTGAAACCTCCGCTATTATTCCTACCATGGCAGCTGGGAAATTTATAATTTCCAGAATATTTAACAATTATCATAGAGATCACAGAGCTCCCAGACCAGGGTATCAACTCAACTGGTTTTCTGGTTCCCCACTGGGGAAGGAAATTTGATGTCCTTACCCAGTCTGCACCCATATCCAACAAGAGTCTAATGCCAGGTTTGTCCCCTATTTCCTCTTCCTCTCTTACCTCTAAGAAATTAAGGCCAATTGCATGCACCCTACTTTTCCCCTTGATTCCAAAGCTAACCCTGGAACTCTTCTAGATGATGTTACATGGTATCACAGCAATTATAGTGGAGGAGTTGATTTATTTTCAAAGTTTAAAGTAAATTTATTATCAAAGTACATACACACATGTCACCATATACAATCCTGTGATTCATTTTCTTGTAGGCATATTCAATAAATCCATAACAGAATAATAACTATAATAGAATCAATGAAAGGCCGCACCAACTTGGGTATTCGCCAGTGTGTAAAAGACAAGAAACTGTGTCATCATAAAGAGAAAGAGTTGATAATGATAAAGTAATAAGCAGCAGCTATTAAGAACATGAGATGAAGAATCTCTGAAAGTGAGTCCAAAGGTAGTGGGAACACCTCAATGATGGGATAACTGAAATTGACTGAAGCTATTCCTTTTGGTTCAAGAGCGTGATGGTTGAAGGGTAATACCTGTTCCTGAACCTGGTGGTGTGAGTCCTGAAGCCTAGTGTGAATACCTTCTTCCTAATGACAGCAGCAAGAAGAGAGTGTGTCCTGGGTGGTGGGGTTCCTGATGATTGATGCTGCTTTCCTGCAACAACACTTTGTGTAGATGTGCTCAATGGTGGGGAGGGCTTCACCCATGCCAACTGCACCAAATCCACTACTTTTTGCAGGATTTTCTATTCAAGGGCATTGGTGTTTTCATACCAGCTTTTGCAGCATCTTTTGTTCGATTGCTCTTCTGGCAAGGAAACTTAGTGAATATCCCATTGCATTACTAGATTATGGAGGGAGGGAAACTGTCAGACACTACTGATGTTCCTCAGATTTAACACAATAGCAGATTAAGGGCCTGTTTTGTGGCTTGATTTTGCACATTAGCATCCAACAGTGCCCTTAACAGCTCCCTCTGAGACAGCAGAGCTTAGAGTTGGATATCTGAATTAATAATCCAAAAAGTGTAACTTGAAATCTCACTGTCCCAGTTTTAGAATTATAGTGAAAGTGACCACTGAACTGTAAAACCAGCGCTCTATCACCGGCCAGTACACAGCCAGTCTTTATAAGGAATTGCAACCTGTTATGTTGCCCGAAGTGACTCAGCAAACTACTGCCACTTAATTGGATTAAACCAGTAGTTCAAGAAAGACCAACGCCAAACTTCCAGGCAAACAGGGATGGGCAATAAATAGCTGCCCTTAAAGCAAGCAGCTTGATAAAAACCTTGTACTGATACTAGCCATGCCCTGGATTGTTACAGGTTGTGACAGCCGCTGGTGACATCATCACTTGTCATCTGATGGGAAGAACTGAGGGTCTCTGTATTCACCGAAAAGAAAAATGCCCATTCAATATCGATTTCACACAGACTGCTTTCAATTCAGAGGGCAACACTGTTACCAGGACGCTTTGTAGAAAGAAGCTTTGTTTTGATAAATTAACCCACCGAAGTGCGGAGTGGGATTAAGCATGAAGGAAGAAACCAGGCTGCGACAGGATGCAAAGTGTTTTGCGGAGATTGGCTTGGCTTACGTTTAAGATGCTAGGCTTCCACCATGGGTTCACAGCTCACTTTGGGAAATAAATACAAAGAACAACTTGATACAGTACTTCCTCTGCAGTGATACAATGGAAGGAGAGCAAGAGAATTTCCCCAGTGTCCCAATGATCACCACCCAAACACATGATCTAATCATTACTATTATGGTGCATTTATTGCATTTCTTAATGTTTAGCAATGAATGCACTTGAAAGAAAAATGCTTAGCTAATTGTGAAGTTGCTTGAGAGCCTTGAAGACACAAAAGTTTAAACACAAGAAAATCTGCAAATGCTGGAAATCCAAAGCAACACATGCAAAATGCTGGAGGAACTCGACAGGTCAGGCAGCATCTATGGAAATGAATAAACTGTCCATGTTTTGGGCCAAGACCCTTCTTCAGGACTGGAAAGGAAGAGGGAAGATGCCAGAATGGGAAGGTGGTGGGAGGGGAAGGAGGATAGCAGGAAGGTGACAGGTGAAGCCAGGTGGGTGGGAAAGTTAAAGGGCTGGAGAAGAAGGAATCTGATAGGAGAGGAGAGTGGACCATGAGAGAAAGAGAAAGAGGAGGTGGAGGGGGAGCTGATAGGCAGGTGAGAAGAGGTAAGAAGCCAGAGCAGCAAATAGAAGAATAGGGAAGGAGGAGTGAAAAATATTTACCAGAAGGAGAAAATAATGTTCATGCCATTGGATTGGACACTCCCAGGCAGAATACCAGGTGTTGCTCATGCACCAAGTGTGGTCTCATCATGGCACAAGAGGAGGCCATGGACCCACATGTCAGAATGGGAATAGCAACCTGAGATAAAATAGGTGGCCATTGGGAAACTCTGTTTTTAGCAGATATAATGGAGGTGCTTGTCAAAGTGGTTCCCCAAGTCTCACTAATGTAGAGGGGGCCACAGCAGGAGCATCAGACACAACAGACAACCTCAACAGATTCACAGGTGAAGTGTTGCTTACCTAGACAAACTGTTTGGGGCCTTGAGTAGAGGTGAATGGGGCAGGTGTAGCATTTCTGTCACTTGCAGGGTCACATGCCAGGAGGGAGATTAGTGGCGAGGGATGAATGGACAAGAGAATCATGGAGGGAGAAATCCCAGTGGAAAACAGAGAGTGATGGGGTGGAGGAAAAGATGTGTTTGGTGGTAGGATGGCAGATGCTGTGGAGAATGATATGTTGGATGTGAAGGCTCATGGAGTGTTAGGTTAGGACAAGAGGAACTCTAGCACTGTTAAGGCAGCGAGAAGATGGAGTGAGCGTGGATGTCTGGGAAATAGAGGGGACACAAGAGTTGTTGTAAAAAGGCAAGTCTCCCATTTTATGGGAAATATGAAGGTCTAAAATATCAAGGTGAAAAAACATAGCAGGAAGCTGGGAGTCTCATCTCTGGAATGAATGGTTATGCAGATATGGGTCAAACAGTGTGCAAGCTGAGTGTAATGACTTCACCCTGCACTAAAGGTAGCAGAGATCCAAAATACTGTAACTAATGGACAATACAAAGGGAAAATTAAACTGCCGGACGTACTCAGTGGGTCAGGCAGCACCTATGGAGGCAAATATTTGGTCAAAATATTGATTCGAAACCCTGCATCACACAATCCTGATGCAGGACCCCTACCATCTCTTTTGCCTCCACAGACATTACCAGCAGAGATGCTGCTTGACCCACTGAACTCATTTTTTTTTGCTCCATATTCCAGCATCTGCAGACTCTTCTGTCTCTAGAAAATTTAAAAAAAAAATTGTAAGTAAAAGTGGGATTTGTAATCCTTCTTTAAAAATTGTGATTAAGGACTTGAGATTCCTTTGCTTCAGAATTGAGATTCCAGTGCTTTTCCATTGTTTAAGCCAGGTAGCAAGAGCAAGCCTGTGAACTACAGGCCAATCACCCCGACATCATTAATGGGGAAATTTCTGGAGGGAAGGATGTTATCGGTGTTGGATGGATTGAGTTTATCAGGAGTATGGCTTTATGCAAGGAAAGTCATACTTGACATTTTTTGAGACTTTCTGAAGCAAAGGAAAAACTGAGGAAAAGATTAGAGGAGCAAGGGAGAGCCCTCCAAGTATTTATCCAATTCTTCTTTGAAACATTACTGAAATTGTTTCTATCACAGTTTCAGGCAGTGTAAAGAAACATTTTGTTTAGTTGCATCTGTGTCTTTTGCCAAATGCAGCAACAATTATCCACCATTTTCCTGGATAAATCTACCCACGTCCTCTGGTTAGTGACCCTCCAGCTTAGTGGGACAGTTGTAAATTCCTCCTAATTTTAGAACATTTGAAAATAATTAAGATTTACTCACCCGGGGAGTTGAAGTGAATTGTGAATTAGCTTCTATTTTAAGCCTTTGCATTGCATATAAGGAGATCAAATTCACCTGGCAGCATACCAAGGTGAACAGAATTGGAACAGAAACAAAAGAGATTCTACAGATGCTGGAATTCCTGAACAACACATACACACACAAAATGCTGGAGGAACTCAGCACGTAAAGCAGTATCTAAAAGCTAGCAGTGAATTGCTGGATTGAATGTCACCTCTTATGTACATCAGAGCAAGTTGTATTAATTTAATAGTTTACAGTGTTGTCATTTCCACACATGCTGCCTGACCTGCTGAGTTCCTCCATTTGTACTAGCCTGCTGCATTGAGATTATGTGACCAGACAATCTGTATTCCATCAAAGATTTCCTTAGCTTGAAAGCCCATAACCTTCTGCAGAGAATGCACCTTGCTCCCCGTTGTGGTGGAATTGGCACATCCACAACCCAGTAAGACTGGGGGTGTCCCCACGTGTAATGCCTTTCCTGGGGAGGAGTGGTTAAGTGCAACTCTTGCCATTTAGGGCAGTAGGTTTAAAGAGGGCACAGTGCCTGTTTTGAGAAGATTAGATGAGATACCAAAGAGCCTCTGTGTTATGAGGGCTTAGATGATAGGTTAAGGGTCTTAAGAGTCTCAGATCAGTCAAAGCAGACTTGGGGGCCAGCAATCTGCTCTGACCATCACCTACCCATTTTTACTCTAATCCTACACTAACCTACTCTATTCTTCCCACATTCTCATCAATTCCTCCTAGATTCTACTACTTATTAGCATTGTAGAGGTAATTTACAGTGGCCAATTAACCTACTTGCTCATTTTTGGGATTTGGGAAGAAACCAGAGTATCTGGAGGAAATCCATGCAGTCACAGGGAGGTGGTCAGCATACACAGCATACTAGAGATCAAGCACAAACCCAGGGTGCTACTAGGTACAACGCCGTGCCACCACATCAATGCCACGGTGCCATTTCTGTGCCACAAGGAAAGTTATAATGAAGGGCAAGTCACTGAGTATGAGTTCTACAAGAGAGTTTCATAGAAAGTAAGATATAAAGTAGGAATTTCCTCTGGAGATTCAGCATGTCATCAAAAACCTTGGCAAACTGATGTGTGGTGGAAAGCATGCTAACTAGTTGCATTACGGCCTGGTACGGGAACAACAATGCCTTTGAGCAGAAAATCCTACAAAAGTTAGTGGATTTGGCCCTGTACACCACGGGTTAAACTCTCCCAACCATTGAGCACATCTACATGAAACATTGCTGTAGAAAAGCAATATCCATCATCAAAGATCCTCACCACCTGGGCCACGCTCT
Source organism: Mobula hypostoma (assembly GCF_963921235.1). Taxonomy (NCBI): domain Eukaryota; kingdom Metazoa; phylum Chordata; class Chondrichthyes; order Myliobatiformes; family Myliobatidae; genus Mobula; species Mobula hypostoma. Next base: position 89,049,952 of record NC_086097.1, read on the forward strand.
ATTCTCACTGTTGCCATTAGGTAGATGTTACAGGCACCTCAGGACTCACACCATCAGGTTCAAGAACAGTTACTACCCCTCAACCATCAGGCTCTTGAACCAAAGGGGATAACTACACTCACTTAAGAACTCTTTTATCTTGTTATTTCATGCTCGTTATTTGTTGCTATTTATTTATTATCTGCATTTGCAGTTTGTTTAGCATTTACTGTTCCTGATGTTTACAGTTTACAGATCCTGTTTACAGTTACTATTCTATAGATTTGTTAAGTATGCCTGCAGAAAAACAATTTCAGGACTGTACGTGGCGACATGTATGTACTCTGATAAATTTTACCTGTATTTTGAACTTTGAAGGAATTAGAACAAACGTGTTATGGATCAGGTCAATGGGCGTCAAAGGTGTTAGAGTGATTTTTGGGTTTAGGTTATTTACATTTAGCAAATGACTTTGGTTACCAGTCTTCTGCCTTTGAATTATGTATTGTGAATTTGATTTGGAACAATAGATTCCTAAAAGCTGTGGGTCCCAGTCCAGACGATGTTGGCATCTGTGGGATGCATGCAAATCAGGAGGCGTGAAGTTTGTATGTAGTTTCAAAAGAAAGCATTGTCGATACTTTCTAAATATGGAATTATCCTCTGTGTTTAGCACATGAATATCAAGCCCCACGTTGGGCCAGCAGATTTTTCCACTGAAAGCGTCTTCATATGATGCCTCCTGTACCTTGTTTTGTCAAATAAAGAAGCTGCTTTGTATCTACCAGTAATTTTCTCCACAGACTTCATTCACTCAACAACAAAGGGGACAGCACTCCAATGGTTACCTCATGCAAAAGAAAGCAGTTGTAATTACCAGATTTCAATCATCCTAGCCTCGCCAGGTCATCATAGTGCAGCATAGCGGTGTCCTAAACTCAAACATTTCCATCTTCCTTTCACCATAAGTCAGATGTTTGGTGATGATTGCACAACTTTGAATTCCATTTGCTTCTCTTCATAAAATAAAGCAGCCCTTAACTGCAACCATGAAAACCTAGACAACATCCAGGCATGGAATGATTAGTAGCAAGAAAAAAAATGAGAAATTTGAGCTCAGGAACGTCTAAGAATTAATGTGCAGATGAAGCAAGTGGTATGCTGCACTTTATTGAAAAAGGATTTGAACCTAAGAATAATGACACCTTACTGAAATTACGAGACCTGCTAAGAGGTCTCCCTATCCAAGGACATGTTGTTATCAGGTTTAGCTAGAAACAGGGTCAGAGACTCAAACTAAAGAGCAGCCATTCAGATCTGAGATGAAATTAAATTAACTCATGCAGAAAGCAGTGGATATTTGGATTATCTACTCAAGTGGAAGCTCAGTTGCTGAATAGATTTAAAAAAGAGGTTGACTTTTGGATGTTAAAATAAATCATGTTTTATGGTGGTTAGTGCAGGCAAAAGATCAGTCATGAAATTGAAAAACAAAGCAGACAGGAGCCACAAAATGGGCGACTCCTGCTTCTTTTTCTTGTGTCCTTAAATGCCACAGAAGAGTCAGCCAATAACATTTCCAATAACTATCTAACCATCTAGCCTCAGCATACCATTGGGAATCCTCCAGTATCCCAGGGATCCCCACTGGTCAGAAACTCAACTGGATCGGGCACATAAGTACTAGACCAAAATACAGCCCAGAGACTGGGTATCCTGCAACAAGTGGCTTACCTTCTAACGACACAAAGCTTTTCCGCCTTCACAGGCGCAAGTCAAGAATACACTGACATATCCTGCATTTGGCTGGATGCAGAACAATATTCGAAAAAGCTCAACGTCGTCCAGGAGAAGGCAGTCCATAAGATGCTCTGACCCGAAATATTAATTGCTTCCACCACTGGCACGCAGTGGCTGCGGTATGCAGCATCTACAACATGTACAGTGGTTAATCATGAGGCTGCTCACAACATCTACTAAATGCATGATCTCTCCAGCAACAGGTACAAGAACCGCGTGCGCATGGAATTGCCACCACCTGCAGGTACCTCTGCAAGTCTTACATCTTCCTGATTCAGAAATACAGCTTCATCCTTCATTACACTGTGTTTAAATCCCCCAGTATTCTGAGAGTGGAAGTATTAAAAGGATTATAGTGCTTCAAGGGAAGTGCTCACTGCCTCCTTCTCAAGAGCAGTTAGGGATGGGGATGATTGTGGTCCTAGGTATCCCATAATTGAAAGGATAACTTTTTTGTCTCAGAGATTTTAAACACAGATGTTCCCCCTCCCCCAATGGGGATGTTTCTTATCTGGAATAATCTGTCAGTGGAGGTAGGACAGACAGATACAATTATGATGTTTAAAGGTATATCTAGAGATTTTGTGAGCTGCCTGCAAAAATGCCATCGTGTATCGCCAGTGCCATCTTTGAAAAGATATATAGATAGGAAAGGCATAAAGGGATCTGGGGAAATGGTTAGCAATGCTAAGCACAACTGTCAGCATGGATGAGGTGGGGTGACAAGGCTCATTTCTGTGCAGTACATCTCTGTAATTTTATGATCCGATGAGCTGCAGCGATATTGAGCCAGCGTCACAGAGGAGTAATACAACCCAATGTGCGTCATCCTGATACACATCAAGCACACAATGTGACAAAGAGGTGATGAGGACTGTGCAACAACACGAAGATTACAATGTTGGGCGACAGTTTTAAATAGTATCAGACAGCTCTGCTCTTAAGCAGTCATGACTATTGTGCATTAGAGAGTAGCAGCAGAATATTAGACCAGATAGGGTTAGAAAGAGGGAATTTCAGAAGACAGCAGACCACATTGAGGGGTATGGGAACCATGTAAACTCAAGTGTAGCCTTAGATAATAAACAAATCATCTTAAAAGGCAAATCTTTTATGGGATTAGCCTCTGACCTTCTATGACTATTCTGAACTCGATGCCCTGAGAGAAAAATCTATCAGTCCCAGAGTAAACGAACCAAACAACTGGCAGTGAGCACCGATGTAGCAGAGAGACTTTGAAGCCTGCTGAAATCACTTCACAGTAGGAAGAGAGGCAGTGGCTCAGGAACATCAGAGTCAACATTAGTATGAGTTTACTCACCTGATTGGAATCTACAGGTTTATATGTCTGACTAATTATTTACACTGGATTCCCAAAAGGAAGTAGATCTTCAATTATAATTTTTGGTCTTTCATTGGATTTTGATCCTTGTTAGTGGTACAGCTGTTCATTGTTTTGGCCTCTCTCATATCAGTACTTTTAATTGCTCTACATTTAGCAGGCTTGCTCTTAGCTCCTTTGACTCTGTTGTTGGTCTTGATAACGCAGTATATACAGAGTTGGCAATGCCTTCAATAAAATCAGACAATGCTGGAAACTCTCAACAGGCCAAGCAGCACGTCTGGGAAGAGAAACAGATCTGACACTCTTTGTCAGAATGGTTTGTCAGTGTCTCTGATCTGAAAATATTAACCTTGCACCCACTTCCCCACAAAGGCTGCCTGGCCCACTGAGTTTTTCCATCATTTCCTGCTTTTATTTCAAAATTTCATCATATGCAGTTTTATTTTGAAATTCAGGACCTCTTTCTCTTCATCACTGACTGGTGAGCGTGGTCACTCTGGGAGAGTGTTACCTCAGCTCTTCTCCACCTCTGAGGAGAGCACCTGGCCCAGGATTTCCAAATGGGATCTTCTACTCCAATAACCTGGAGGAGCAGCCAATAAGACAGGCCAGTTGATAGGAGGCAAAAGCTTTCTCAAAAGAGAAACAAGTATTAGGATTAATAGGTTGAAGGTGAGAGGGGAAATATCTAAAGAAGACATGAAGGCCAGAGCTTCCACAGGGAGGGTAGGTATATGGTAGAAGGCGCCAGAGGAAGCGATGGCGATGCGTCCAATTAAAACATTTAAGATATATTTGGAGAGGTGCACGAATAGGAAAGATTTATGGTGATATAGGCCTAATGCAAGCAAGAGGGACTAGCTCATTGGTTGGCATAGATGAGCTGGACCGAAGGATCTTTCTCCATGCTGTCTGTCTCTATGACATTGCACCTCTCGGGAAGTAAGGGGTTAAGAATCATCTTTATTAAGACCTCAAATCAAACTGCTCAAAATAACTGGGAGGATGAACCTGGGACTGTTTCTTGAAGCCACACGTTGTAGAGGTGAGAACAGAACATTTTTTTGAAACTTTATGTAATGAGGCACAGTTAATTAATTATCTCACATCGGATATTCTCCAGTGAAGACTGATAATACTATTTTTGAGAATGACGGTTAAATATAAAATTACTGTTAAATAAAGTTATACATGCATGAATGAGAGATGGCTTGGAGATAATGAAGGCAATTAGATCAAATGCTGGTAAATGGGCAATAGCAGACACAAAAATATTTTGCAATGTTTAACATGCATTGCTCCTTTGAGAAACAAAATAACTCTGGTTGAAAAATGAATGATCTAGAACAAACCATAAAGATAGAGATAGAATTTGATTAAAATTTAGAGGCATAATATTGCCTAATGATTTAGGGAGTTATAGGAAGAAGTAACAAATGGTCAGAAAATTACAATGAGGAAGAAAATAAGATAATTGATTAGGCTTATAGTAGACATACAGACTCTCACAGCTACCTGGACTATTCCTCCTCCCACCCTATCTCTTGCAAAAATATCATCCCCTTCTCGCAATTCCTCCATCTCTGCCGCATCTGCTCTCAGGATGAGGCTTTTCATTCCAGGATGAAGGAGATGTCCTCCATTTTTAAAGAAAGGGGTTTCCCTTCCTCCACCATCAACTCTGCTCTCAAATGCATCTCCCCCATTTCACGCACATCTGCTCTCACTCCATCCTCCCGCCACCCCACTAGGAATAGGGTTCCCCTTGTCCTCACCTACCATCCCACCAGCCTCCGGGTCCAACATATAATTCTCCATAACTTCTGCCACCTCCAACGGGATCCCACCACCAAGCACATCTTTCCCTCCACCCCCCCCTTTCTGCTTTCCACAGGGATCGCTCCCTAGTCCATTTGTCCCCCACTTCCCACCAATCTCCCTCCCAGCACTTATCTTTGTAAGCAGAACAAGTGCCACACATGCCCTTACACTTCCTCCCTCACCACCATTCACGGCCCCAGACATTCCTTCCAGGTGAGGCGACACTTCACCTGTGAGTCGACTGGGGTGATATACTGCCTCCGGTGCTCCTGACGTGGCCTTCTAAATATTGGCGAGACCCAACACAGGCTGTGAGACCGTTTCACTGAACACCTACGCTCTGTCCACCAGAGGAAGCAGGATCTCCCAGTGGCCACACATTTTAATTCCACATCCCATTCCCATTGTGATATGTCTATCCACAGTTTCCTCTACTGTCAAGATGAAGCCACACTCAGGTTGGAGGAACAACACCTTATACTCCGTCTGGGTATCCTCCAACCTGATGGCATGAACATTGACTTTTCTAACTTCCATTAATGGCCCACCTCCCCTTTGTACCCCATCCCTTATTTATTTATTTGTTTTTATTTTTTTTCTTTTTCTTCTCTCTCTCTTTTTTCTCCCTTTGTCCCTCTCACTATACCCCTTGCCCATCCTCTGGGCTCCCCTCCCCCCTTCTTTCTCCCTCGGCCTCACATCCCATGATCCTCTCCCTTCTCCAGCCTCATATCCCTTTTGCCAATCAACTTTCCAGCTTTTAGCTCCATCCCTCCCCCTCCTGTCTTCTCCTATCATTTCGGATCTCCCCCTTCCCCTCCCACTTTCGAATCTCTTACTATCTCTTCTTTCAGTTAGTCCTGATGAAGGGTCTTGGCCCGAAACGTCGACTGTACGTCTTCCTAGAGATGCTGCCTGGCCTGCTGAGTTCCACCAGCATTTTGTGTGTGTTGCTTGAATTTCCAGCATCTGCAGATTTTCTAGTGTTAGCCACTTTCAAGGTGCTGTGGTCTTGGACTCCAAGATCCCTCTGCACATTAACACCATTAAGGGTCTTGCCTTTAACTGTATACTGTCCCTTTACATTTAAGTTCCCAAAGTACCACTCTTCACACTTGGCTAGTGCATCTACCACTTCTCTGCCCATATCTGAAACTGATCTCTCCTTAGACAATCTTCTACACCATTCACAAAGTCACCAATCTTTGATTCGTTGGTGAACTACCCAACCCACCCATCCACATCTTCATCCAAGTCATCTATATAAATCACAAACAATTGGAATACCTGCGGAATGCCACTAGTCACAAATCTCCATCAGAATAAGTCTCCTTAATGACTAACTACCCCACTGTCCTCAGCAAGTCAGTTTTGAATCCAAATGACAAAGATCAGTTATGGTAAAAGTGCTGAAAAACAGCAATAAGGAAGTTCTAACAAGCCAATTTGCTAACGACAACACTGATAAGGGCACAGGAAAAAGGTTTGTCCAATCTAGGGGAATTTTTTTTTGAGACTGTAACCATGGAGAAATTATTGTCTAGTGTCTTCAGACTTTCAATGTATTTTGATAAACTGTTTCATAAAAGAAATGCTGTTTAACAGAATAAAGGGCTCAACATAGTAGAATAATATTACAGTATGGGTTTGTAGGGTAATGTAATGGGTGACAGATAACAGATATCGTTCAAAATAGAAACTGTTCTACGTAATTCACAAACACTTTCATTGAGCTGCTGTGTTCACTTTAAGAGATTGTGTCTGATATACTGATGTCAGTGCAAGGTGATTGCTTTTGATTTGATTGTGATGGAAATAAAGTGCTGCAGCTTTTGTTAAGCACATCAAATGACTTTTGTATGTTTTATTCACAGAATCCTACATTGGTGACAATGACGCTGTCGGATGATTCCAGTGTTACTCAGTGACATGTCAACCAATATAGTCGCTTTAAAGCTGCCAGACTTCTGGAAGCAGCACGCTACCATGTGGTTTGCACAAGCTTCGACAGTGCCAGCACATCGAGGCATCAGAGGTCTGCGGACACTGTGGGTTTCAGTTGCCAGAGTCATCTCTTATTCATTATGGACACCCTTTCGGAGCGATGCTTCCTGTGTGACACAGGTGCTCAAGTGAGTGTACTGCCAGCATGGCACATTGATTACAAGGCAGAGAACGAGGAGCCCTCACTGGAGGCTGCCAATGGCAACGGGATCCAGACTTATGGGACACAACGTGTGACGCACTGCTTCAGTGGACAATACTACACATGGGACTCTGTCTAGACGCAGACTTCCTGTGCATCCCAAAGGATTGTTAGTAGATTTTAAGAACTGCTGCTTGTGGACACAAAGGATTTTGGATCAATACCCTGTACCCCCAGTAAGTTCCCCATGACAACTCTGCCTAGCGCATGCACCACAATATGAGAATTCACTTGCCGGCTGGCAAATTTTGAAACCTCACCAAGCCCACACTTTCTGCTAGAGACACAAAGCATGCAGTCGAGCACCATATTTCCACAACTTGCTTGCTGGTCAATGCCCGTGCATATAGACAGGACCCAGAAAAACTCAGTGTGAAGGCTGCGTTTGCTAAAGTGGACTTAATCAAGGTGCCTATCTGCACTGAGGACATTCCCAAAACTGCTGTAATAACCCTATTTGAGTTTCTGAACATGCTTTTGGGCTGAAAAGTACAGCACATTTGATTGAGAGCTTCTCGGTCTCTATCTGACCGTCCATCATTTTCACTTTCTACCGGAGGGGCGGCGTTTCACAGCGGTCATTGGCCACAAACTCCTCGTGCACACGATGGCCAAAGGATGACAGCAATGCTACCTGACCTGCAATTCACGACTGACATACATCGAAGGGAAAGACAATGCTGTGGCTAATTGCCTCTCACGGCCCACCATTGATGCCATACACATTGGGGCTGACATGGCAGCCAACCAAGCTGCCGACCCAGAAGTTCAAACCTGCAGGACAGCAGTTGGCTGATGTCAAGGTCAGAGTTGCAGGAGTTTCTCTCCTATGCAATGTCTCAACTGGTTGCCCTCGCCCTATAGTGTCTGCAGACTGGAGGTGTACTGTTTTTAACTCCATTCATGGCCTCTCGCCTCCGGGCAGGAAAGCTACACAGAAACTGGGTGCTTTAAAGCTTATGTGGCACAGCCTTAGGAAGGACTTGCGAGATTAGTGTGTACCCTGTGTTGTGTGTCAGCTGGTGAAAATTAATCACCCCATTCGGGCACCGTCGGCACCTTTTGAGGTTCCTGAGTGATGGTTTGACCACATCAATGTGGGCCTCGTTGGTCCTCTCTAGAGTCAACGATGGCAGCAGTTGTTCATCAACACCTGGGTTGCTCGGATCAGCACCCCATCTGTAATTACTTCCGACTGCAGCCCCCAATTCACGTCAGACCTCTGTGCTGCCGTGGCCCAGAACCTCGGCATTAAGTTGCATCACACCACAGTGCATCACCTGCAGTCCAAAGGCATGTGCGAGCGGTTTCACTGTTCCTTGAAGGCTGCTGTGAGGGCCTCCCTGATGGATGTGTATTGGTATGATCGTCCCCCACGGGTCGTGCTGGGGCTCAGAATGGCTCCAAAGGAGGACCTGCAGTCCTTCACAGCTGAGTTGGTGTACAGGGTGATTTTATTCCTGATGCCACCACCTGGTCAGCGTCTCAGCAGCGTCCCACCCTCTTCAGAAAACTCAATTCTTTTACACCTACTCCTACCTCCCATCATGGCATAGAGCACTCTTGGGTCCAGATCGCCTATGTTCTACCTCATTAGCTTTTGCTCACCATGATGTACATCAATGTCCCTTAAACCCCCTCTTAGGCTCCTTTACGTTGGCCCATTTCTTGTTTTGGAATGAGGCAAAAAGACTTTTATTGTAGATAGGAAGGGTAAGATTGAGGAGAGATTTGATAGAGGTGTACAAAATTATGAGCTATATAGGTAGGGTAAATGCATGCAGGCTTTTCCCACTGAGGTTGGGTGGGACTACAACTAGAGGTCATGGATTAAGGGTGAAAGGTGAGAAGTTTAAGGGGAACATGAAGGGAAACTTCTTCAGTCAGAGGGCCGTGAGAGTGTGGAATGAACTGCCAGCGCAAGTAGTGCACACGAGCTCAATTTTGACAGTTAAGTGAAGTCTGGATGGCTACATGAGTGGTAGGGGTACGGAGGGTTTTGGTCCTGGTGCAGACTGATGGGAGTAGGCAGTTTAAATGGTTCGGCACAGGCTAATGGGCCAAAGGGGTTGTTTCTGTTCTATGCTGTTCAGTGATTCAACGAGTCTATGTAAACCTGGATGTATTTCTGTAAGTCGCCTTAACCTGGCCCACCACAATCCGGATGGTCCCACTGCCATACCCCTTACATCACAGCATGACCTTGCGTGTGTCAGCACACCCCTGGTCGAGCCAGAGGCACCTGCCATTACTCCAGCCAAGGTATGTAGGACCCCAGCCAGGCTGTTTTTGTGAATTCTGGGGTGGGGGTGGCCTGTGTGGGGTAATGTAATGGGTTAATGGACAACGCATGTCGCGTATCGAAACTGTTCTAATTCACAAACACCGTCATTGAGTTGTGTTCACTTTAAGAGACAATGTCTGACATAATGACATCGGTGTAAGACAACTGCTTTTAGTTTTGTTCCTTATGGAAGTAAAGTGCTATGGCTTTTGTTAAGCACATAAAACAACACTCACCTGTTTTATTCACAAAATCCAACAAGTTGGAGACTCTCCAATGGTCAAACAGTAAAGTGTAGAAATGAAGATGCTCTTTTATTTTGGTAGTGGATCAGTGCTATACCACCAGTGATATACAATTTATATTAATGACTCCGATGAAGTCATGAGGGTATCATATCCAAGTTGGTTGCCGGTGGTAACTTACATGGGAAAGTAAGTTTAGTGGAGGACTGGTAAGTCTTTAAATCATATACAAATTCCTAGATGTGTGGAGTATACTATGGGAAGAATTGAAAATTAGGAACATATTTCAAATGATGAAACTAGTAAATATTAGAGTTCAGAGGGATGTGCTTTCCCATACAGAAAGCACAAGAAGTTACGTGGCAATTCAGCAAACTATTGGGAAGCCTGATGGTTAATTGGCTTTTATTGTGAGGTGGTTGTAGTGCAGCAGTTAGGAAGCCTTGTTGCAATTCCACAGGACCTGAGGCTCCACACCTGGAAGCCGATGTACCATTTTCCATGCCTGAGGAAGAGACTATATACTCTCTGCACCATTCATGACCCCTCAGATAGTGAAGCAGTTCATACTCAAATCCAGCAGGACTTGGATAATATCCAGGCTTGGACTGACAAATGGTAAGTAACATTTGAGCCACGCAAGTGCCAGGCACTGACCATCTCCAACAAGAGAGGCTCTAACCATCGTCCCTTGACATTCAGTGGCATCACCATCACTGAATTCCCTACTATCAACATCCTGGGGGTTACCGTAACAGGAAACTGAACTGGTCTAGCCATATAAACACCACGGCTACCTGAGCAGGTCAAAGGCTAGGAATCCTGTGGCGTGTAACTCATGTACTGACTCCCCAAAGCCTGTCCACCATCTACAAGGCTCATGGGATATTCACCACTCACTTGGATGAATGCAGCTCCATCAACACTCAAGAAGCTTGATACCATTCAGTACAAAGCAGCCCAGTTGATTGGTACCCCTTCCACAAGCGTCCAATCCCTCCACCATCGATGAACAGTTGCAGCAGTGTGTACTATCTACAAGATGCACTGAAACAACACCCCAAAGTTCCTAAATCAGCACCTTCCAGACCCACGACTACTACCATCTAGAAGGATGAGAACAGCAGATACCTGGGAACACCACCACTTGGAAATCCCCCTCCAAGTCACTCACCATTCTGACTTGGAAAGATATCACCGTTCCTTCATTATCGCTGGGTCAAGATCATGGAATTCCCTCCCTGACAGCACTGCGGGTGTACCTACACCTCAGGGGCTGCAGCGGTTCAAGAAGGCAGCACATCACCACCTTCGCAAGGGCAATAAATGCTGGCTTAGCTGGTGACACCCACATCTTGTAAATGAATAATTTTTTTTTAAAAACTTGCCATAAAGACAATGTGATCTTGGTTTATTAGATTTATGCTTAGACTGAATGATGATGCAGTAAGGAAAAATTGCGTCGAGTTGGCCAGTGCTCACTGGAGTTCAGAAGAATGAAGTCATCTCATTTCCTTTAATTGCCTGTGGACTGTGGGTGTCATCAGTAATGCCCAGGTTGTGGTGAGTGCCTTCCTGACTGGCTACAGCACTCAGGCACGAGGAAGGGTGGCATGCTGGTCTACTCCTGGCTGCTAATTAGAAGACAAGCACACTGCAGCACTAGTTTTTGAGGTCAGGTGGCAAATCTATTTCCCTAAAAGATATTAATAAAACAGAAGTTTTATACAGTCACCATCCTAGACCTCATTGTAAACTTACATAATTAACTTCATTAACCTCTGTGGCTGCATTGGGAAATTGGAACTGAATATCACTGGACCAATAGTCCAAACCTCTGGAATTTGCAGTTCAGTAACATAAACAATATGCTTCTTCCACTCCATGGACAGAGGAGATACTGAGAGGTTAGTCTGTCTGAAATGTCTGAAAGCAGGCAGCAGGATAAGGTATTAGCCATCTGGGACTAAAATTATTTAATCATTCTTTATCCAAAGCTCTTTTAATCAGAGCCATGGGTCTCCAGTCACTGAATTTATTCATTCGTAGGATGTGTATGCCAGCGACAAGATCGGAATTTCATGCCCATTTGTAACAGTCCTTGGCCTGAATGTTTCCCGGGCCAGTTTGGGGAGCACTTAATAGTCAGCCACACTCTGCAGTAGCAAAGGGGCCAGTTGGTGCTTCAGGCCGAGACTCTTCATCAGGACTGAATGTCTCCTAGGTAATCTTGGGGAGCACTTAATAGTCAGCCACACTCTCTGCAAAGAGGTCAGACTGGATGGGCCCAGCAAGGAATTAGTTCCTATGATAGTATGTAACCTCATGCAACATTTATTCTTATCCATAGATGCTGCTTGGCCTGCTGAGTTCATCCAACATTTTGTGTGTATTACTTTGATTTCCAGCATCTGCAGATTTTCTCGTTTGTCATCACAGTTAAAGCATTTTTTCATTAATGGAAGAAGGAAATGGATTGCTTCTTGTTATGACCCAGCCTTCAGAAGTTCTGACATAAGACAGTGAGGGAATGGGATGAACATAAGAGGGAGATACAGCTCCTTCCTTTGTTTTTTTTTTGTTCCTTGGAAAAGATGCGTGGTGGAGAGTATATTGGCTGGCTGCATCACAGCCTACTATAGAATCACCAATGCTCTTGAACTGAAAATCCTACAAAAAGTAGTGGATACGGCAGTCCATCATGGGTAAAACCCTCCCCACCATTGAGCACATTTACACGAAGCGTTATTGCAAGAAAGCAGCATCCATCATTAGAGTTACCCAGCACCCAGACCACGCTCTCTTCTCACTGCTGCCATCAGGAAGGTGGTATGGGAGCCTCAGAACTCACACCACCAGGTTCAGGAACAATTATTACCCCTCAACTATCAGGCTCTTGAACCAAAGGGGATAACTTCACTCAACTTCACTTGCCCCATCGTTGAAATGTTTCCATCCCCTATGGATTCACTTTCAAGGGCTCTTCATCTCATGTTCCCGATATTTATTGCTTATTTATTTACTATTATCATTTCTTTCTTTCTTGCATTTTCCCAGTTTCTTGTCTTTTGTACACTGGTTGAACACCCAGTCTGGTGTGGTCTTTCATTGATTCTGTTATGGTTATTATTCTAGTATGGATTTATTAAGTATGCTTGCAAGAAAATGAATCTTGGGTTGTATATGGTGACATATAGTATATGTACTTTGAACAAAGTGGCAATGCGTGACATTGTTCAGGAGTCTTCGCATTATGAATGACCTGACTTACAGATACCCAACTTTAGGCAATTTAAAGCATTTTCAAGCTAGTAATAATAAATATAAAATCATTTGTGTTACTTATTAATGGTTGGATACACTATATATTCCATTAATTTAATTATGTGTAATATTAATCAATAAATTGAAAGAATTATAAGAATTGTACGTAGAACAATATGATATGGCTTGTAATAGAAAAGAGGCTTTTCTCACTAATGGAGAAATTGGCTTATAGGCAATTCTCAGGAGAGGAACACACACAAGATGCTGAAGGAACTCAGCAGGTCAGGCAGCATCCATGGAAATGAACAAAGGGCTGATGTTTCAGGTCGAGATCCTTTTCAGGACTGGAAAGGAAGGGTGAAGACACCAGAATAAAAAGGTCAGATGAGGGTAAGAGGAATAGCTAGGCAGTGATAGATGAAGCCAGATGGGTGAGAAAGGTCAAGGCTGGAGAGGAGAGTGGACCATAGGAGAAAGGGAAGGAGGAGGGGAACTAGGGGGAGGTGCTAGGCAGGTGAGAAGAGGTAAAAGGCCAGAGTGGGGAATAAAAGAAGAGGGAAGGGAAAGGGATTTTTTTTAAACCAGGAAGAGAAATTGATATTCATGGCATCAAGTTGGAGACTATCCAGAGAGAGTACAAGGTGTAGCTCCTCCACCCCAAGGGCGTCCTCATTGCGGCACCAGAGGCGTCCATAGACCGACGTGTTGGAACAGGAATGGTAATTGGAATTAAAATGTTGCGCCACTGGGAAGTTCTCTTTGGCGGATGGAACGGCGGTGCTCAATGAAGCGTTCCCCCAGCCTCACCAATGTACAGAAGGCCACATAAGGAGTTCAATAAATACATTAGATGACCCCAGCTGATTCGCAGGTGGGGTGTTGCCTCACTTCGAAGGACTGTTTGGGGCCCTGAATTGAGGTGAGGGAGGAGGTAAAGTGGCAGGTGTAGGACACTGGTTGCTTGCAGGGATAACTGCCGGGAGGGAGGTTAGTGGGAAGGGATGAATGTGCCAGGAGGGAGATGAGGAAAGGAACCTTGCTTAACTCTGGGAATGCCTGTGATTGAGTTGCTGTGTAAAGCTTCAGTTTCACCCAGGACTCAAGAAGAACACACTTGCTCTTTTCCCAATAACATTTAGGAACTCAGCAGGTCAGGCAGCATCTATGGAGAGAAATAAACTGTTGGCGATTTGGTCTGAGACCCATCATCAGGACTGGAAAGAAAGGGGGAAAGAAGGAAGAACAAGACGTTGGGTGAGGGGAAGCTGTACAGACTGGCAGGTGAAAAATGACACCTGGTGGAAGGGTGGAGAGGGTGGGGGAGGATGAAGTAAGAAGCTAGGGTGTGATAGGTGGAAGAGATAAAGAGGTGAAGAAGAAAGAGTTTGATAGGAAAGAACAATAGATCATGGAAGAAGGGGAATACGATGGTTCTCATTTACGATATTTAATACATACCCAGACCAGCCTTACTTTAGCAGCTTGCCCCAGTGTGAGTGGATATGGAAAGGGTGGCAGTGGAGGATGACCCTTTATCAGGGACATTATGGGACAGTTTTCCATTCAGTTTGAATGAAGAGAGATTAAACCAGGAGTTAAACCATCTAGTAATTTTTAGCATAGCAAACTATTGCAAATGTCTGTTTTACAATTTTGTTGTTTTTAAATAACAAAATAGGAGGCAATTCAGCCCATTATGTCACTGCTAGCTCTTTGAAAAAGGCTGCCCAATCTCTCCTATTTCCCCACTTCTTGCAAAATTTTCTTTTCCAGTCCTCCTCTGAAGCTGATTTCAAAACTTAATCTTAAATCTGCTTTTGTTATCAGTGCATTCAAGACCATGAAAAGTTTCGCCATTAAAAATAAATTATCTCCTTGTTACCTCTCTGTCTTTGTAGCCAATTATTTTTAAAGAATCATGCACTTCCAGCATTCACACTGAAGTGAGCTCCTCCAGCGTTTTATGTGTGTTGCACAATGGTTGACTTAGGTCAGTGTCGTAGAAGCTGGTACCAAATGTCATCCTGCAACATGAATGAACACAGGTCTCCACTAATGGCTTTCACCCTGTGAATCTCATCTTCAGCAGGATTCGCTGTCTCTGGCTGCTCATCACTTCATGCATCTTCAGCTCACTGACAGCAGGAAAGTGCAGGAAGACCATGACAGGGATGCCGATGACAAGGAGAAATGCAAATGGAGGCTCTAAATTGACGCACTCCCATTTCTTACCATCGTGACGGCCTTAGCAACACACATGCTACCTAGTGTCCTGGTGGCTGGGTAAGGTGCTGCAATGGTCCTGAGGCCAGAGGCCCCACGGGATCCAAGACCAGAGGACACTGGCTAAAAGTAACTTGCCTGTCCTAAACCAGATCTGAGCAGTTCCCCTCCACCTCCGCTAAGGACACAGAAATTACCCCATTACAGGAAGAAGCGTGGTCTCCATCTGCCCAAAGTTAATTGCTAGCATTCAGTCCTTCGTACTGACAAAGGAAAAAATATTTGCTGATGCCACTGCCTGGAATGGATTATATTTGACTACTGATCTTCCAAAATTGTGGAATAGATTGACACTGATCAGTGGGTCATGCACAGTTGTTTGCAGAATGCAAGTGGGAAGGTCAATCTAGCATTGAGGTGTGGGTTGTGTGGACTAATAAACTTTACAGTGATGGGGACATTCCATCCAGCAACACTATTTTCTTTGCTCTTTCTCAACTGAAGGGGCTCTACTCTTTAGATTTGCTCCAATTCTTGGTGCTTCTCAGTTTTCTGCAGTGAGCAGTCGACACTCACCATTTCGGAAAGCCTGGCTGTTGGAAATTTGAAGGAGGGCTCTGGGTAGGTCCAGAAATTGAAGGCTTGGCCTGACTCTGACGAGCTCAGTGAGATATTTATTGATGAATATGAAGCTTTAGCTGGTCGGTATTGGATCTCCTCAGTGGGTTTCCCAATTACTGTTATCAACCTTCATTACTGGTATGTCCCATGTTCCCAGACAGCTAGCCAGGTGTACATTAGCAAGGGCGAACATGAAGGCTAAGGCAAAGCAGGATATTAGCATCATGGCAATGTCCTGTGTCATAGACCTACTGCACGTGATGCAGTGGAAACCCTATAGTTGACAAACACTCCTGAGACAAGCAGGGGAGGTACAAGAGCAATGAGCCCATTCAGTCTCTAGGTCACCTCTTCTTATGGGACTCATTGCAAGCACTTTTAAATTGGCCATTTGTCACCTGCCTTGTGCACTAGCAGGATCTCGGAGAGCCTGTGGGATCTCAAGAGACATTGGTACAATCCTAGAGTGATCCCAAGGGATGGAACTTAAGGATGCAGGTAACCTTGATGGCCGCTGGCAAAGCACGGCCACCAGATCCAGCAGATGACAACACATGGTCCAGTTGGCTGCAGGTAGGTACCACCACTGGCCATGTTACTGAGTCTTCCAGAGACACCGGTGTCCAGACCACTGGCTGGTTTAGCTTCCTGTCAGCTCCTCTCCTCTGCTGACCCTCTCTGGACATCCACAGGTATCAGGAAGCAGCCAAATCAGTCTCCACTAGGTGCATGCACAGTGCTGCAGAGTTAGCAGTGACCAAGGTAGTCTGACCACAATGAGCTGTAAGTTGCAAAGAATGCAGGGGCACTGCCAAAGTTTGGGAAGTGAACTAAAGAATTTACAAATTCTCAAGTAAATTCCAACAAAACACTCATGTGCTCTCTTTGCATGTGTCTGCAAGGAATACCTTTCCCTCCATCACTGCAGAAAGCAGCTGGGAGGCCCTGGGGTTTAGGGCTGGACCCACCTATCAACTCTTCATTCTCCCTCTGATGCTGCTGTACTCTCTCGGCTTCACTACGGAGTCCTGGGAGGCTCAGGAAATCCCCAGCTCCTGTCATTGTCATTCATGATGGGTGACTATGTCAAAACTACCAATATCCCCTGCTCGTGGAGTGATCCCGTACACAGCCCAATTAAGACACAAAGGCCAATGGGCTAAGGTTTTCTCGAAAGAGCACCTTCACTGTACACTTAACCAGAGCCCCAACCCCACTCTCTCACAATGAAACAGAATCACAGAATAATTATGTAACAGGTGATGAGACTGTTCAGCCCTTCCAGTCCTTACCAGCCCCGTGTAAGCACAATCCAGATAGTCCCACACTCTATTACGTCCCTGTGCCGCTGAAAATTCTTTCCTTTCAGGTACTTAATTGGTACTTGATGGTCATCTTCAACTTATTGAGCTATAAGTTCTGTATGAACTCCTTTCTGTATGACTCTGTCTTCTGTCATAGAGCAAAGCAAGTTGCAAACAACAAATAGGCTTCCGACTTTGGATCCTGAGGCCCTTCCCCTAGAACACCTAACAGACTCAGCATCATGTGTAGGTAATTGTCCTTTCGAGAGTCTAGTAAATGAAATTACTTAATCTAATCATGTTAAGTACCTGCCTGCAATATAATTTGTTTTCTTCTTGTACATTCACCACATAACAGCAGCTTTCCCATCATTTATTTACCAAGGGACACATCATTCATGAAAACAGTAACCACTTACATTGACATGTCGCAAGGCATAGCCCCATTATCAGGCATTAGGCATTAGCTCAGAGACAAATTTCAACACTTGCTTGCTTTGTATGCTTGGAAAATTTCAGTGGGTTGCTGCAGGAGCTGACTTTTTTTTTGTGAAGATCTGGTCCAAAATCCCTCGCTGATTTTCTGAGTAACTCAGACTCACAATTGCATTCTTTAGCATGGACATGAATTCAGATCAACACATCCAATGTAGAGCTAAGAAGAATTAAGCCAAAGCTCCAGGATATCTTCCTGAAGCCTATTAAGGTAGAGACATGGTTTGGACTGATTGAATATAAGTGATTACATCATGGTCTGCTATGGAAATTCATAGAAACATAAGAAACTGCAGAGAACAGTAGATTCAGCCCTATACTTCACAGGTACCTCCCTCTGCACCATCAGTAGTATCTACAGTAGGCGTTGCCTCAGGAAGGAAACATTAATCAAAGATCTTCACCATCTGGGCCATGCCATCTTCTTGCAGCTACTATCAGGCAGGAGACAGAGAAGCCTGAAATCCCACATGACCAGGTTCAAGAACAGCAACTTCCCTTCAACCTTTCAGCTCTTGAACCAACTTGCACAACCCCAATCACTACATCACAATGACCATAAAACACTACAATAGACTTTTTTTTGGCTATTTTTTAAAATATAAATATCGTGCATAATTTATGCCTTGAGTTAAGCTTTGCTGATCATTTTTATCAGGTGAGCTTTTATACTATTAACCCTGCCATGGATGGTAACAAGCCCGGCTGTGGAAGGAGGAAGGTCAGGCATGGGGCCAGCAAACCCATCCCATAAAAAGCCAGAGCTGCAGAAATGCCAGCAGAAGCTTTAAAGACCTCATTCCTGGGAGAGCAAGGATCCTCAAAGCTGGGCTACACCTGGGGACAACTTGAAATACTGGCCCAGGACAGAGGACTCCGGAGAGCGGCTGATGGTGGTCTACGGCCCAGTAGAGGTGATAGGGTTAAGCAAGTCAGAGATTTTACCCTGTGTGAGATGACCAAAGATGGTGAGGCCATGTTCAAACCACATTTTACATTCAGTCTTCAGCTCCTTCCCCTACTACTCTGTTGGCAATCAGTCCCATTGTATCCCCTGTATATCTCATTTGAAATCCTTAGGACCGTTCTACAATTTCACCACAGACCAACCTCATCCTGCACCCCCATTTAACCTATGTGTTTGACCTCCTTTGACTCATTCCCAATTTTACCACAACCCTTCTTCACCAAGCCTTGCAGATCTGCTGGTACATGCCGGGGTTTATGGAGTTATAGAAAAGTACAGCACAGAACCATAACCTTTAGTACATCTTGACTATGCTGAACCACTCCTATCAACCTGCACCTAGAACATACCTCTCCCATCCATCTTAAACATTGAAATCGAGCTTGCGTGAACCACTTGCACTGACAGCTTGTTCCACACTCTCATGATCCTCAAAGTGAAGAATCCAGATCAACCTAACCAGTGTAGAGCTAACAAGAACGAATCCAGAGCTCCAGATTAACTTCCCGAAGCCTATTAAGACTATAAACTTTTCACCTCTCACTCTTAACCCATGACCTCTAGTTGTAGTCCCACCCAACCTCAGTGGAAAAATCCTCCTTGCATTTATCATCTACAGCCCTCATAATTTTGTACACCTCTATCAAATCTCCCCTCAGTCCTCTATGTCCAAGGAATAAAGCCTCAACCTATTCAATCTTTCCTCATAATTCAGGTCCTCCAGTCCCGGCAAAATCCTTGCAAATTTCCTCTGTACTCTTTTAACGTTATTTACATCCTTCCTGTAGGTAGGTGACCAAAACCATACACAATACTCCAAATTAGGCCTCACCAACATATTACACAACTTCAACATAATATCCCATCTCCTGTACTCAGTACATTGATTTATGAAGGCCAATGTGACAAAAGCTTTCCTTGCGACACTGTCTACCTGTGCCACCACTTTCAATCAACTATGGACCTGTATTTCCAGATCTCTTTGTTCTACTGCACTCCTCAGTGCCCTACCCTTCACTGTATAAGACCTACCATGGTTGGCCCTACCAAACTGCAGCAACTATCACTCGTCTGCATTAAATTCCATCTCCCATTTTTCTAGCTGGTCCAGATCCCACTGCAAGCACTGATAGTTTTCCTCACTATCCACTACACCCTCAATCTTGGTGTCATCCACAAATTTGAGGATCCAGTTAACCACATTATCATCCAGAACATTGATATATGTGACAAAGAGCAATGGACCAGAATTGGTCTTTGCAGGCCTCCACTAGTCAAAGGCCTCCAGTCAGAGAGGCAACCATCTGCTGCCACTCTCTGGTTTCTCTAATCGAGCCAATGGCTAATCTCATTTACTATCACATCTTGAATGCCAAGCGAATGAACCTTCTTTATCAACCTCTCAGGTGAGATTTTGTTGAATGCCTTACTAAAGTCCATGTAGACAACACCCACTGCCTTGCCTTCATCAGCTTTCCTGCTAACTTCCTCAAAAAACTATATGATAGGTTAGACGCGACCTACCGCTCACAAAGCCATGCTGACGATCCCTAGTCAGTCCATGTCTATCCAAGTTCTTATATATCCAGTGCCTTAGAATTACTACTGTTGTCAGACTATAATTTCCTACTTTATTTTTAAAGCCTTTCTTAAACAGCAGAACAATTGTCCTCCTATCCTTGGGTGCCTCACCTGTCGGTAAGGATGATTTAAATATCTCTGCTAGAGCCCCTGCAATTTCTACACTTGCCTCCCAAAGGGTCCAAGGGAACACCTTGTCAGGTCCTGGGGATTTATCCACCCTAATTTGCCTTATGACAACAAACAGCTCCTCCTCTGCAATCTGCTGCTTTGGCCCACTTCAATAGACTCTGTGTCTTATCTCTTAAGTAACTACAGTTCCAAAAAATCCATTTAACATCTCCCCCATCTCTTTTGGCTCCACGCATAGAAAGGACCAATTTTGTCCCTTGCAATCCGTTTGCTCTTAGCATATCTGTAGAATCCCTTAGGATTCTCCTTCACCTTGACTTCTAAGGCAAACTTGTGCCTTCTTTTGGCCCTCCTGAATTTTTTTCTTAAGTATTCTCTTGCATTTCTTATACTCATTTGTTCTTACCTGCCTATACCTGCTATGTACCTCCTTTTTTCTTAACTAGGGCCTCAACATGTCTTGAAAACCAAGGTTCCCTACACCTGTTATCTCTCCCTTTTATTCATACAGGCACATACAAGCTTTTCACTCTCAAAATTTCACTGTTGAAGGCCTCCCACTTACCAGTTACACATTTGCCAGAAAACAGCCTTTCCCAATCCACACTTGCCAGGCCCTTTCTGATCCCATCAAGATTGGCCTTTCTCCAATTCAACGTCCTAACCTGTGGACCAAACTTACAGTATCTTCTACTTATTTACTTTGAAACTAATGGCATTGTAATCACTAGATGAAAAGCGTTCCCCTACACAAAGTTCTGTCACCTGCCCTGTCTAACTCCCTAATAGCAGATCAAGTATTACATACTCTCTGTTGGGACTTCTATGCATTGACTAAGGAAATTTCCTGAACACATTTGACAAACTCAATCCCATCTAATCCTTGTATAGTATGGGAGTCCCAGTCAATATGTAGAAAGTTAAAATCATCCACTATAACAATCTTACATTTCTTGCAACAATCTGTGGTCTCTCTACAAATTTGATCCTCTAAATTCCACAGACTGGTGGGTAGTCTATAATATAGCCCCATTAACATGGTCATCCCTTTCTTATTCCTCAGTTCCACCCATAAAACCTCAATAGACGAGTCCTCCAGTCTGTCCTGACTGAGCACTACTGTGATATTTTCCCTGCCTGGCAACACCACCCCTCTCCCTTTAATTCCTCCCACTCTGTCACGTCTAAAACAATGGAACCGCAGAATACTGAGCTGCTGGTCCTGTCCCTCCTGCAATCAAGTGTCACCAATGGCTAAGATAACATAATTCTATGTTCTGATCCATGCCCTAAGCTCATCTGCCTTTCCTACAATATTTCTTGCATTGAAATGTTTGCAGCTCAGGACATTAATTGCACCATGCTCAACCTTTTGATTCCTGACTTTGTCTGAGATCTTGCCAATAACTGTCTCTGTCTCCACTATCTGTTCTGGCACTCTGGTTCTCATCTCCCTGCAACTCTAGTTTTAAACCCCCCTCCCAGTGCAGCACTAGCAAACCTTCCCACTAGGATATTAGTCCCCCTACAGCTCACGTGCAAACTGTCTCTTCTGTAGAGGTACCTGCCTGGAAGAGTCCAATGATCTAACAATCTGACGCCCTCCCTCTTACACCGGCTTCTTAGCGGTTGTTAAATTGTATGGTCTCCCTATTTCTGGCCTCACTAGCATATGGCATGCTTAGCAATCCTGAGATCACAACCCTGGAGGTCCCGTCCTTTAGCTTAGCACCTAACTCCATGAACTGCCTTTGCTGAACCTCATCATCCTTCCTCCCCACCCATGTCATTGATGCCTACATGGACCACATCCTTTGGCAGATCAACCTCCTAATGGCCAAGACTTGATCTGAGATGTCCTGGATCCTGGCAAATGGGAGGCAACATACCATTAGGGATTCTTGCTATTGTCCACAAAGCCTCCTTTTTGTTCCCCTGACTAACGAATTCCTATCACCATCTTTTCTCATGATGTGGAGGTCCCCGATCACATGTAATGGATGCTACTGAAATACAAATAATCAGTGTAAATTCATGCGCATTTCATTCCAGCTCCTAAACTGTATTTAGCCATATTCATTCCCATTCACTGTCTTCATACAGTCATGCAGTCAACTGATGGGATCTGCTCCTTGTGAGAAATATTGGGTACATTGCTAGTCAGCACTTGATTGGGCATATTCCATACCTGATCCTAATTAGATACTTCAATAGAAGCTATTTACGCTTCATACTTAATTGCTCCCATTTCACATTTGTGCCCAGTTCCACACATTTCGACACATTTGGTTCAATCCATTCTCAATCAATGTCTGACTGAATCCAATTACTAAGCAGCATCTGCCGGAATGCTTGACCAAACCACTCAATCCATTCCTGGTTAACATCTCTTCGCATCCATTCACAGATCTAACTAAATCCATTCAGAATCACTATCCAACTGAATACAGTACTTAACTGCTTTGAAGTTATTTCAAATCCCTTTCTCAATTTGTGATTAACCAGGTTGAAATGGTTTGTTACTGGCTGATGGTTCCCAATTAATATTAGAGCTTGTGTACATCTATTTCTATCTATGGTGTTATTACATTAACAAGGCTTGATTTGACAACTTCATATTCTGAACTACAAATTTCACTTCATCTGGTCAAACTACGATCAGTGGCCACTTTGTTAGGTATTCATGCTTGTTAATGCAAATATCTAATCAGCCAATCATGTGGCAGCAACTCAATAAAAGCATGAAGATGTGGTCAGGAGGTTCAGTTGTTGGTCAGACCGAACATCAGAGTGGGGAAGAAATGTAATCTAGGTGATTTTAACCATGGAATGATTGTTGGTGTCCGACGAGGTGGTTTGGGTATCTCAGAAACTGCTGACCTCCTGGGGTTTTTGCACACAATAGTATCTAGTTTACAGAGAATTGTGTGAGCAGCAGTTCTGTGGGCAAAAACACCTTTTTAATGAGAGAGGTCAGAGGAAAATGGCCAAGATGAAAGACAACAATAACTCTAACATCCAGGCATTACAACAGTGACATGCAGAAGAACATCTCTGAACACACATCACGTCAGGGCTACAGCAGTAGAAGATCACATATAGGAATACAAGGAATAGCTAATAAAATTGCCACTGTGTAGTTTCTAATCCAAGCCAGCTAGATGAACAGTGAAAAACTGAAACCACAGCACTGTGTTACTCTACAACCATGTGTTGGCAATTGATCAACCTATCACACTCTCACAGACCCACTATAGTACCATCCTAAATCCAATGACAAGATAATCGAAAAAAAATCAATATCCTCTCCCAAGCCAACCTTTACAGCAGGGAGGTACTAATTGGACATATTCCCGCAACAGATATTTTATTCTGAGTCTTGTCATGGAAAGAGATTAGCAGGTGGACAGACGAAAAGGCGGAACAATCTTAAAAATAAAATGCAGCATCATTCACACACACATGAGAATCACTGAACCCTGACTGAAGCAGCATCATTCATGATAAAACTGACAAACTTGAATCCAGGAACCGTGATCACACCAAAGCCATGGAAAATGTTAGAAGAAATGCCCTTCTCCCAAGTCACCTGCCTGTGCTACCAAGTACACCTGGCCGCCCATGACGAAATCTGCAGCTCCCACATCAGCATTGTCAAAACCAGGAAAACTGATGTGGAATCAAGTCATTTTCATTCCCGACAGACCACCCAGGGAAAAGAATAAAAATTTGGCATTTTCCAGGTGTTCATATTGGGTTGGATTTTTGCCTCTCCATTGTATGCTGCAGCAGGTTCACTCATTCTTAGAGAACATCAATCCTTTGTGTCCACCAGTTTGTGCTGAGCTGCATGCTCTCAGAGATTTCCACCCCCCACAGGATCTCACAATTCAACAGAACAACTCTCCCTTCTCCTCTTACCTGTACAATACTCCCTCAGAAACATGCTTTTATGTACTCTGAAGGACACCTATTTGCACAGGACCACTCCTACATCATATACCACAGTACCTTCACCTTCCCGCGGTCCCACGCCCAGGGAACCGTCCTTGTTGATTCCCATAGGCACCACAATGCACCTTTCCATTGCTGTATATTCACTGTCATCATTCCACAGAGACCAGCCAGCCATCTCCTGAACGTCCTTCATGCTTTCCCTACTCCTGCAGAGCCCATTGACATTCTCACAGTTAGATACCCACCATCACAGTCTGCATTTCTCGTACCACCATAGACAAAATCAGATGCCCTTCAGACAGCCTCAGGTACACAAACACAGCACTTTCTGTAAGGGCACAACTCAATGGTGAATTTCCCTGACAAATTCAGTAATCACAATAAAGCTCAATCCACTGCAAATTCACATCTCGGTTTTAGTTTTGCAGATTAATTTCTACTCTTTGATTCAATTTCCCTTCACACTTCTTTCACAGAAGCACAAGTAAAATGTTAGGAGCTCACAAGTTAGTTCGTGCCTTCAGCTATTGCAGCCCTGCTGCAGAGAGAACGTGGAGCTTTATTCTCCACGGTCTTGGACAGAGAGTATTAACCACAGCAGGAGTTAATAATAAACAGGCAGGAGCCTTTTAGAATCGACAGGCAGGCCCAGCCTGAGCCAAGGTGAAGGACTAATCATGCTGAGCACTCACCTCACATCCATACAGCTGATGGAGCTGAAAGTCCAGCCATTCCTCGATGTCCAGTCTCCTCTGTAGATCTTTCCTGTCATATCGGACCGTGAACTTGCCCAATTTCCTCTGTGACTGAGGCTCTTCTTCCTTACTCGGGGACTGGAAGTAGACCCGGGGCTGCGTGCTGGGCTCCGCCATCGTCAGAGTGACCTGTCTTGACTGAGCAGCGCAAGAAAACACTTGCCGGTTTCAACAGCAGGAGCCCTGTGCCTGCGTGTGAAATAGAGAGGAGTGCAAACCGTCACTCCTCTTCCCCTCCCCCTTCTCTCCACCGGCAGATGGGAGACACCAGCACACAAACAGGGTCTGTGTGACAATCTGGATACACAATACTCTTGGAAAACAAAGGCAGAGCGCTGCTAGCTTCAATGATTATTGTGAAAATAAAACTATACAGATTAAAATAATCTGGTTGATGGTTGCTACGTGATAGACTGATTCATCGAGCTAATCAGGCAGTAAAACAATCAGCAGTTTGAACGACAGCCTCATTTTAGGAATCACCTCCATAAATGTCTCCCTCTCTCCACCTTATTCTCCCTTTATGCCCTTTAAAATCGACTTTGTATTTTATTGTCCTCATACCCCTGATTTTGGGAGAGAGTTAAATTTCATTAGCTCTTTCAGCTTTCAATCATCTTACAGTGTTAAAAGAATAATATGAATGTAGGTCATTGTTACTACTGTCATGAGGCTGTGCAACAAAATACAATATTTAAGTTGTAGCTCTAAGATGGGAAATATCCCATTTTTTCCATATTTACTATAACATCAGTATAAATAGAATTACGTTAGAATAATGATATTTCAAACATCAGAAAACCACAGATTCTTAACCTGATTGGCTTGGCTCCTTAGAGGAAAGAATAAAAGAAAAGTTCTTCCTATTAGTCAACCTGTCCTGATGATAAAACTCCCCCCTACTCCTGATGGGAACTCTTTTTAAAAGGAGGACATTGACATAAAAGACTAAATCTCTTTCTCGATGTTACTAGGCTTGGTAAGAAGCTCCAGCATTTTCCATTTATATCTCCAGTTGAAGGGAGCTCCTCCTACTGATCAGAGTGCTCCCAATTGAAGAGAGGGCTTTTTATTTGTGAAGAAAATTTCTATTGGTGAAGACAGATCCGCTCGTGGAGATCTCCAGTGGAGAGAATTCCTCGTATGGCAGAGATTGGTGAAGAAAGATCCTGCTATTGATGGAGAGCTCCAATCAGTGAAGAAATTTCCTCATAATGAAGAGAGTTCCCTCTGTTGGAGAAGAGTACTATTGCTGGTGAAGAATGTCTGCTGACGATGAAAAGCTTCAATGAGCAAAGAAAACTTCTCCAATGGTAGACAGTGACCTCAGATCTTTGATTGGAGTCCTTCCTTGTGAAGCCTATCAGTACAGGGTGCATCTCAGTACAACTTCCTTTTGTTATGTATAGGGATTAGGAGCAGTAGTAGGTCATCTGACCACTGAAGCCAGCTTCACCATTTAATGCAATCTTGACTAATTTATTTGCAGCCTCAGATCACATTCCCATCTAGTCATTATAACTTTTCATCTCCTTTGCTTATCAAATATTTACCTTTGCCTTAAAAGTATTCAAAGACTCTTTAGCTGCTTCCTTAAGTTGCAAAGATTCACAGCTCTCTGAGAAAGAAGATTTTCATCTTATTTCATTCTTAAATAGTTCTATACTCTCTCACAAGGGAAAAACATCCTCTTCACATCCACACAATTATGAATACTCAGGATTTTATATGTTTCCATAAGACATAGGGGAATAATTAGGCCATTTAGCCCATCGAGTCTGATCCACTTCAATCAGGTCTTGCTCACTTCTTTAAAATTCAGCAAATGTAGCCCAGGCATCATCACAGGCAAGCTACTCATTGCAGGTATGGGTACATAAAATATTTCTGAACTCTTTCCAATGTAATAACATTACTCTTTATACAAGAGAATAGAACAGAGAACATCAGATAAGGTCTCATTTTCCTACATTATATTCCACCTACCACATCTTTGCCCATTCATTAAATTACCCGTATACCTTTGGAGCCCTGTAAATCCTTTATAGGCAAACAACAGGAATTCTGCAGATGCTGGAAATTCAAGCAACACACATAAAAGTTGCTGGTGAACGCAGCAGGCCAGGCAGCATCTATAGGAAGAGGCGCAGTCGACGTTTCAGGCCGAGACCCTTCGTCAGGACTAACTGAAGGAAGAGTGAGTAAGGGATTTGAAAGTTGGAGGGGGAGGGGGAGATCCAAAATGATAGGAGAAGACAGGAGGGGGAGGGATGGAGCCAAGAGCTGGACAGGTGATAGGCAAAAGGGGATACGAGAGGATCATGGGACAGGAGGTCCGGGAAGAAAGACAAGGGGGGGGATCCAGAGGATGGGCAAGGGGTATATTCAGAGGGACAGAGGGAGAAAAAAGAGAGTGAGAGAAAGAATGTGTGTATAAAAATAAGTAACAGATGGGGTACGAGGGGGAGGTGGGGCATTAGTGGAAGTTAGAGAAGTCGATGTTCATGCCATCAGGTTGGAGGCTACCCAGACGGAATATAAGGTGTTGTTCCTCCAACCTGAGTGTGGCTTCATCTTTACAGTAGAAGAGGCCGTGGATAGATATGTCAGAATGGGAATGGGATGTGGAATTAAAATGTTGCCACTGGGAGATCCTGCTTTCTCTGGCGGACAGAGCGTAGGTGTTCAGCAAAGCGGTCTCCCAATCTGCGTTGGGTCTCGCCAATATATAAAAGGCCACATCAGGAGCACCGGATGCAGTATATCACCCCAGCCGACTCACAGGTGAAGTGTTGCCTCACCTGGAAGGACTGTTTGGGGCCCTGAATGGTGGTAAGGGAGGAAGTGTAAGGGCATGTGTAGCACTTGTTCCGCTTACATGGATAAGTGCCAGGAGGGAGATCAGTGGGGAGGGATGGGGGGGACGAATGGACAAGGGAGTTGCGTAGGGAGCGATCCCTGCGGAATGCAGGGGGGGGAGGGAAAGATGTGCTTAGTGGTGGGATCCCGTTGGAGGTGGTGGAAGTTACGGAGAATAATATGTTGGACCCCGAGGCTGGTGGGGTGGTAGGTGAGGACCAGGGGAACCCTATTCCTAGTGGGGTGGCGGGAGGATGGAGTGAGAGCAGATGTACGTGAAATGGGGAGATGCGTTTAAGAGCAGAGTTGATAGTGGAGGAAGGGAAGCCCCTTTCTTTAAAAAAGGAAGACATCTCCCTCGTCCTAGAATGAAAAGCCTCATCCTGAGAGCAGATGCGGCGGAGACGGAGGAATTGCGAGAAGGGGATGGCGTTTTTCCAAGAGACAGGGTGAGAAGAGGAATAGTCCAGATAGCTGTGAGAGTCAGTAGGCTTATAGTAGACATCAGTGGATAAGCTGTCTCCAGAGACAGAGACAGAAAGATCTAAAAAGGGGAGGTGTCGGAAATGGACCAGGTAAACTTGAGGGCAGGGTGAAAGTTGGAGGCAAAGTTAATAAAGTCAACGAGCTCTGCATGTGTGCAGGAAGCAGCGCCAATGCAGTCGTCGATGTAGCAAAGGAAAAGTGGGGGACAGTTACCAGAATAGGCACGGAACATAGATTGTTCCACAAAGCCAACAAAAAGGCAGGCATAGCTAGGACCCATACGGGTGCCCATAGCTACACCTTTAGTTTGGAGGAAGTGGGAGGAGCCAAAGGAGAAATTATTAAGAGTAAGGACTAATTCCGCTAGACGGAGCAGAGTGGTGGTAGAGTGGAACTGACTAGGTCTGGAATCCAAAAAGAAGTGGAGAGCTTTGAGACCTTCCTGATGGGGGATGGAAGTATATAGGGACTGGACATCCATGGTGAAAATAAAGTGGTGGGGGCCAGGGAACTTAAAATCATCGAAAAGTTTAAGAGCGTGAGAAGTGTCACGAACGTAGGTAGGAAGGGATTGAACAAGGGGGGATAAAACCGTGTCGAGGTATGCAGAAATGAGTTTGGTGGGGCAGGAGCAAGCTGAGACAATAGGTCGGCCAGGACAGGCGGGTTTGTGGATCTTGGGTAGGAGGTAGAAACTGGAAGTGCGAGGTGTGTGAACTATAAGGTTGGTAGCAGTGGATGGGAGATCCCCTGAGCAGATAAAGTCGGTGATGATGTGGGAGACAATGGCCTGGTGCTCCTTAGTGGGGTCACGATCGAGGGGTAAGTAAGAGGAGGTATCCGCGAGTTGTCGCTGTGCCTCTGCAAGGTAGAGGTCAGTACACCAGACTACAACAGCACCCCCCTTATCAGCGGGTTTAATAATAAGGTTAGGATTAGTGTGGAGGGAGTGGAGAGCAGAGCATTCCGAAGGAGTGAGGTTGGAATGGGGACAAGGTGCGGTGAAGTCGAGACGGTTGATGTCCCGTTGGCAGTTAGCGATAAAGAGATCCAGAGCAGGCAGAAGACCAGAGCGGGGCTGTCCATGAAGAAGAGGAGGGTTGAAGACGGGAAAAGGGGTCATCGGTGGGGGTGGAAGAGTCCTTGCCGAAGAAGTAGGCTCAGAGACGGAGACGGCGGAAGAAAAGTTCCGCATCATGGTGAACACGGAACTCGCTGAGGTGTGGGCGAAGGGGGACAAAGATGAGGCCCTTACTCAGGACAGAGCGCTCTGCCTCCAACAGTTGAAGGTCGGAGGGGATGGTAAAGACCCAGCACGGATGAGAGCTGGGATCAGAGGGGGGAGGGGGGAGGCTGGGGGTGTCAATGGAGAGGGGAGGGTTGGGGTGAGAGGAATATGGAGCCTCTGAGGACCCAGGAGCTGATGATGGGATCTGAAGGAGATGGGATTGCAGAGTATTGGTGGGGGAAGGGGAGACGGGAGTCACAACAGCAGCACATAAAGACCCGGCCTGGAGTTCAAGGCTGGAATCTTGAGAGCTGGGATCAGAGGGGGGAGGGGGCACAGCGACAACTAGCGGATACCTCCTCTTATTTATCCCTCGATCGTGACCCCACTAAGGAGCACCAGGCCATTGTCTCCCACACCATCACCGACTTTATCCGCTCAGGGGATCTCTCATCCACTGCTACCAACCTTATAGTTCCCACACCCCGCACTTCCCGTTTCTACCTCCTACCCAAGATCCACAAACCTGCCTGTCCTGACCGACCTATTGTCTCAGCTTGCTCCTGCCCCACCGAACTCGTTTCTGCATACCTCAACACGGTTTCATCCCCCCTTGTTCAATCCCTTCCTACCTATGTTCGTGACACTTCTCACGCTCTTAAACTTTTCGATGATTTTACGTTCCCTGGCCCCCACCACTTTATTTTCACCATGATTGACTTTATTAACTTTGCCTCCAACTTTCACCCTGCCCTCAAGTTTACCTGGTCCATTTCCGACACCTCCCTCCCCTTTCTAGATCTTTCTGTCTCTGTCTCTGGAGACAGCTTATCCACTGATGTCTACTATAAGCCTACTGACTCTCACAGCTATCTGGACTATTCCTCTTCTCACCCTGTCTCTTGGAAAAACGCCATCCCCTTCTCGCAATTCCTCCGTCTCCGCCGCATCTGCTCTCAGGATGAGGCTTTTCATTCTAGGACGAGGGAGATGTCTTCCTTTTTTAAAGAAAGGGGCTTCCCTTCCTCCACTATCAACTCTGCTCTTAATTGCATCTCTCCCATTTCACGTACATCTGCTCTCACTCCATCCTCCCGCCACCCCACTAGGAATAGGGTTCCCCTGGTCCTCACCTACCACCCCACCAGCCTCGGGGTCCAACATATTATTCTCCGTAACTTCCGCCACCTCCAATGGGATCCCACCACTAAGCACATCTTTCCCTCCCCCCGTCTCTCTGCATTCCGCAGGGATCGCTCCCTACGCAACTCCCTTGTCCATTCGTCTCCCCCATCCCTCCCCACTGATCTCCCTCCTGGCACTTATCCGTGTAAGCGGAACAAGTGCTACACATGCCCTTACACTTCCTCCCTTACCACCATTCAGGGCCCCAAACAGTCCTTCCAGGTGAGGCAACACTTCACCTGTGAGTCGGCTGGGGTGATATACTGCGGCCGGTGCTCCCGATGTGGCCTTTTATATATTGGCGAGACCCGACGCAGTCTGGGAGACCGCTTTGCTGAACACCTACACTCTGTCCGCCAGAGAAAGCAGGATCTCCCAGTGGCCACACATTTTAATTCCACATCCCATTCCCATTCTGACATGTCTATCCACGGCCTCCTCTACTGTAAAGATGAAGCCACACTCAGGTTGGAGGAACAACACCTTATATTCTGTCTGGGTAGCCTCCAACCTGATGGCATGAACATCGACTTCTCTAACTTCCACTAATGCCCCACCTCCCCCTCGTACCCCATCTGTTACTTATTTTTATACACACATTCTTTCTCTCACTCTCTTTTTTCTCCCTCTGTCCCTCTGAATATACCCCTTGCCCATCCTCTGGGTCCCCCCCCCTTGTCTTTCTTCCCGGACCTCCTGTCCCATGATCCTCTCGTATCCCTTTTGCCTATCACCTGTTCAGCTCTTGGCTCTATCCCTCCCCATCCTGTCTTCTCCTATCATTTTGGATCTCCCCCTCCCCCTCCAACTTTCAAATCCCTTACTCACTCTTCCTTCAGTTAGTCCTGACGAAGGGTCTCGCCCTGAAACGTGGACTGCACCTCTTCCTAGAAATGTTGCCTGGCCTGCTGCGTTCACCAGCAACTTTTATGTGTGTTGCTTGAATTTCCAGCATCTGCAGAATTCCTGTTGTTTGCGATAATAAATCTGATTCTCATTCTCATTTCCAGAACTCACCAACAAGCTCCAAGACCTCAGTTGGCTGGCAGTGTGAGGGATACTTCCTATCGGACCTTTCCTGCAGGGTCAGAGCCTCACTCCCAATGCATACTGTCCGTGAGATGGTTGCAAAGAGGGCCACAACTATTGTGTGCTTGGAAAGAAGACTGGGGGAACACCACAAGACTATAAGATATTGGAGCAGAAATAGGCCACTTAGCACATCAAGTCTGCTCGACCACTCAGTCACAGCTGATTTTTTTCTCAACCCCATTCTCCTGCCTTCTCCCCATAACCCTTAACCCTTTATCAATCAAGAGCCTATCAATCTTTATCAGACTTAGCCTCCACCGCCCTCAATGGCAATAAATTTCCTGGATTCACCACCCTTTTGCTGAAGAAGGATGCACTGGTCCTTGTCAATGTTCATACTAAGTGGTTAGGTAATATAGGGCTCTCAGATCTATGGGATGTTCCCAGGTACATACACTTGACTGCAGACTACACATGTATTACCACAGGACACTGAGGGGCTGGGTCTTGTGTAGAGGTCCTGCAAACACTCAAAGGTGTAAAGGCAGTCCCCAGGTTACAACAGGGTCCTGTCCTTAGAAGTGTGTATAACCTAAATTTTGTAAATTGGAATTAACTAAAAGTGTGTGGCAGGGAACCACAGAAACAGATTGGAGAGCAAGCAGGCTCAGAAAGAGCAAAGGCCAGTTGACCTCAAAGACTAGGTGAGTGAGTGAGTCTGCTCAGTGACCCCAGCTCTGCTCAGCTCAACCCGGACCCTGACTGAGGTGGCTTCGGTGGGGTATATGGTGTGAAATGTCCTGTTCCCACCAGGCAGGAGATGATCTGCATCATTCCCACCGGTCTCCCAAATGCTCATGGCATATACAGTATTGTGCAAAAGTCTTAGCTATATATATATATATGTGCGCGTGTGTGATTAAGACGTTTGCACAGAAATATACAGACTGAAATAAGTTGGGTTTTGTAACATGGGCAGGACAGATTTTATTGAAAGAGATGGCTGAGCGGTATTGGTACTTTGTAGATAGCATGTATTATTTTGATAACACTGCAAATGTAAAGAAAGAAAGGCACTGATTTGAAGATGAAGGAGTCTGCCGACACTGTAATCTGGAGTTTAAAACAAGCGGTTGGAGGAACACTGTGGATCAGGCAATACAGTACTGTGCAAAAGTCCTTAGGGATCCCAGTTTATATATATATATATATATACATATATGTGTGCCTAAGACTTTTGCACATAATTATATCTATGGAGGCAGAGGGCTGGTCAACATTTAGAGGTTGAAACCCTGCATCAGTACTGCACTGACTTGTATTTCCTTCAAATTATGTTTTACATTAGCAAACCTTATCTTGTTGGCAAAATAAGCAATTATCCCTGGTGAGAAGAACGCCTTCAATTGTTGAAGAAAGCATTACTGATTGGGGAGCATATCATGTTTTGAGCAGTGTTGGCTGGAAAATAAATGTGGATTTATTACACTAGGGATATCTCTCAAAGTAATGTCCTCCACTTGAGAAGGACTCAGATAATGTTGCCATTCATAAGCATTCATCCACTAACCTTGTGAATGCTAAGGTTCAGCATGTCACTGAATGCTCTTTTATAGATGTACATTCGAGATTCCTCGACTGGTTGCATCATGGTCTGGTATAGCATTTCAAATGAGCAGGAATGTAAGAAGCCGCAAAGGATCGTGGACTCTGCTCAATATACCACAGGTACATCACTCCCCACTATTGGTGGTATCTACATAAGGTGCTACCTCTAAGAGGCAACATCCATCATCAATCACCCCTACCATGGAGGCCACTC
This sequence comes from Mobula hypostoma, assembly GCF_963921235.1. Taxonomy (NCBI): domain Eukaryota; kingdom Metazoa; phylum Chordata; class Chondrichthyes; order Myliobatiformes; family Myliobatidae; genus Mobula; species Mobula hypostoma. The sequence continues at coordinate 89,083,546 of NC_086097.1, forward strand.
CATCTTGTCACAGCTACCACCAGCTGAAAGTACCTTGTCCTACACCACGAAGTTCAAGAAGATCTACTTCCCTTCCACCATTTGCTTCTTGAACCAACCAACACAACCCTAATCACTACCCCAGTATAGCAACACTATGACATTTTGATCACTTGGCACTTCAATGGACTTTTTGCTTTTTGTTCTGTTTGTGTTATTTCTTGGAAAAATAACATACACTCAGTGGCCACTTTATTAGGTACCTCCTCTACCAAATAAAATAGCCACTGAGTGTATGGTTGTGGTCTTCGTTTGCTGTAGCCCAATCACTTCAATGGGCAGAAATTCTCCTCTGTACACCATTATTGTAACACATGAGTTATTGTCACCTTCCTGTCAGCTTGAACCAGCCTGACCATTCTCCTTTGACCTCTCTCACTAACAGGACATTTTTTGCCCACAGAGCTGCTGCTCACTGGAAGTTCTTTATGTTTTTTGCACTATTCTCTATAATCTTTAGAAACTGTTGTGCAAGAAAATCCCAGGAATCAGCAGTTTCTGAGATACTCAAACCACCCAATCTGACACCAACAATCATTCCATGGTCAAAGTCATTTGAATCATATTTCTTCACCATTCTGATGTTTGGTCTGAACAACTGGACCTCTTGACCATATCTGCATGCTTTTATGCATTGAGTTGCTGCCATGTGATTGACTAAATTGTTATCTGTATTACTGAGCAGGTGTTCAGATGTACCTAATAAAATAGCCACTGAGTGTGTAAATTATTTTTAAGTTATGTTTTTTTTCTTTTGATGGTGCTGCAAGTAAGTTTCTCATTGCACCTGTGCATACATGTAATTGTGTACATGGCAATAAACTCGACTCGGACTTTGGGTCTTTCCTTTTTTGACCATTGTAGCATTGGTTTACTTGGTAATCGAATCAGCAAGATTGGCAGTCAGAACTATTAGAGCCATGGCATGGGTACTTCTGCCAAGCACCAAAATGGAGCCTAGATTTTGGGGTTAAGTCTGGAGTTAGTTTGCATTGGGATGCTCGCACGTTGTATTCTGACTTAGAGGTGAGAGCATTTTCTTTATCTCTTTGCTCTTAGAGTGGGTGCAACAGTGGCACAGCAGGTAGGGTTGCTGCCTCTCTGTACCAGAAATCTGCATTCAGCTCAGTGGAGTTTACACGTTCTCCCTCTGACTCTGACTGTGTGGCTTTCCTCGAGTAGCTCCTATTTCCTCGCACGTCCCAATGACATATGGGGGGGGGGGTAGGATGTTTGTCCATTGTAAAATGCCCCTTGGTTCGAAGATAAGTGTTGGAATCTTGGGGGAGTCATTGAGAAAAAGTGAGTTACAATAGAATTAGTGTAAAAAATGGGTGTTGGATTGTTGGCACTGACTTTGTGAGCTGAAGGGCATGCTTTTGTGCCATAACTCTCTTTAAATCTATCACTACGGCTCTATATCATTAACAGTTAAACCAAAATTAATGCCAAGTGCAACATCATACATCTCACAACTGTCCCATTGACCCCATATATACAAGAGAGCTACTCTGAGGTTTTATGGAGGTGGGATTTTATATATACATCAAATTTAGTAAAGTTCATGACATTGGTGACATCATCATTCTGCGGTTAGTGCTGATGCCTCACAACCCCAGAGACCCAGAGGTTTGATTCTGACCTACCACTTCCCAAAGACATGCTGACAGACCACTCTAATTAGCTGCTGTAAATTACCCTCTAATGTGAGTAAGTAGGGAAAGAATAAGAAGGGAATGGATGACCATGTGGGAGGCCATATGTTACAGGGCTGCAGAAAAATAAAGAGGGGGAAATGGGGGCTCATGGGATTACCGTGTTGGAAGCTAGCATGAAGTTGATGGGCCAAACGGTCTCCTTCAGCCCTGTAATATTGAAGACAGTGGAATAATTGGATCAAGTTCAAATTGACTTGTATAATATTGACTTCTGAGGAATTGATTTGAATTTGAGAATTGGCTTATTACAGTGTCACTTTCACCTTGGTTAGCAGCAGATATTAATAAGTATGATTATGCAGTGATGTTTATCTCTCTCTAATCCTTTCTGCATAACTTTAATCTTTTATGAGCTATTGATTTCAAACTGACACAATAACATTAACCAATATTTCCACTCCACTTATTACCTTAACATAGTATTTCCCTTTGAGCTTGTAGTACTCCTTTCATTAAGGACTAATCCAAAATTGCATCATACTTGCAGACAAGGAGATACCGACAGAAATTGAGGACCAGGTCTATTGTAGCTCTCTTGGAACAATGTACTCCAATCAGTCCCTGACCTCTCTCACTCCACAGCCTCACAGTCCTTTGACCATACACAGTTGCTTCCACCTCCTCCCTATGGCCCACAAGCAGGATTGCCCTGGCTGACCACTGCTGAAGTCTGTCCTTAGACCACCCAATGTACTTCCCCAACCTTGACTGAATTCTTTCTCCCCTTTGCTGGTCTGCTCCCAGTTATATACATGACACCTCCATTGCCTTATGCCATTTTAACTGCTTCCAATAGACCCATCTGGCTCACTTTCCAATCCCATGCAAAGTCCTGCAACAGAGAAACAGGCCCTTTGATCTATCTTGCTGACCAAGATTCCCATCAAAGCCAGTCCATTTGCCCACATTTGGTCCATATTTCTCTAAAACTTTCTATGTACCTGTGTAAGTACCTTTTAAATGTTTTTAATGTACCTGCATCAACCACTTCGTCTGTCAGCTCATTTCATTTACTGGTCACCCTCTAGGTGAAAAAGTTGCTCCTCAGGTCCCTATTATATATCTCCCCTCTCCCATTAAACGTATCCCTTCAAGTTCTTGATTCCCCAACCTGCGGGAAAAAGAAACCCTGTACATTCACCCCATTACGTCCGACCTAGACCACCTACCATCACACTGCATCAGAGACGTGGGTTCAATCTTGACCACAAGTTAAAGTCAAAGTCAATTTATTATCAAAGCATGTATATGTCACCATAATACTACCATGGGATTCATTTACTTGCAGACACTTACAGAAGAATAAAGAAATACAATAGAATTTATGAATAACTATTCATAAACAAAAACTGACATACAATCAATATATAAAGGAAGCCAAACTGTGCGAATAAATAAATAATACTGAGAATCTGAAGAGTAGAGTACTTGAAAGTAGGCTGTGGAAACAGTTCGGAGTTGAGGTGAGTGAAATTCTCCTGATGGTTGAAGGGTAATAACTGTTTCTGAACCTGTTGGTGTGGTATCTAAGGCTCCTGTACCTCCTGCCTGATGGTAGCAGTGACAAGAGAGCAAGGCCTGGATGGTGGGTGCTGCTTTCTTGCGCCAGCACTCCTTGTAAATGTGTTGAATGGTGGGTAGGCCTATCACTCGTGTGGAATTTTCACATTCTGAAAATGACCACATGGGTTGCATTTCCTCCCACATCCCAAAGATGTGTGTCTGTGTAAGTGTACGCAGGTGAAGTGGTAAATGTAACTGCTCCTAGCATGAAGACAGTGGTGGGAGCTTGAATGTGTTGATAAGAATGTTGGAAGCGAATCAATGCAGAATTAGTGTATGGATGGATGGTTGCCATGGACAGATTGAGCCAAAGGTCCAAAGGTCCTGCTGTATCTCTGGCTCTAGCCCTACCAGGAGAGCAACAGTGTCATTCCGTTCTTTCTTGAATAGACCCCAATTACATGCCTCCATCACCACTCTCCATTGACTGGCCGGACACTACATTGTAAGCTCAGCTCACTTTCTCCAAATCATAATAAATCATAGCTATAGAAACCCTTGAGTGTCAAATCTACACCCATCTCTTCGTGGCATATGTGAAACATTTCTTACTTCATTCCTACTTGAACCTTCTTCCTCACCTCTTTGATGGCTTATTAATCATTCAGATTTAATTCTACATAGAATCAGAAAAACATAGAATACCTACAGCACAACCAGGCCCTTCGGCCCACAATGCTGTGCCGAACATGTACTGACTTTAGAAATTACCTAGGGTTACCCATAGCTCTCTATTTTTCTAAGCTCCATGTACCTATCCAGGAGTCTCTTAAAAGACCCTATCGTATCAGCCTCCACCACCATTGCCGACAGCCCATTCCACGCACTCATCACTCCCTGCGTAAAAAACTTATCCCTGACATCCCCTTGGTACCTACTTCCAAGCACCTTAAAACTGTGTCTTCTTGTGTTAGCCATTTCAGCCCTGGGAAAAAGCCTCTGACTATCCACACAATCAATGCCTCTCACCATCTTATACACCTCTATCAGGTCACCTCTCATCCTCGCTCACTCCAAGGAGAAAAGGCCAAGTTCACTCAACCTGTTCTCATAAGGCATGCTCCCCAATCCAGGCAACATCCTTGTAAGTCTCCTCTGCACCCTTTCTATGGTTTCCACATCCTTCGTGGAGTGAGGTGACCAGACTGAGCACAGTACTCCAAGTGGGGTCTGACCAGCGTCCTACATAGTTGTAACATTACTTCTTGGCTTCTAAATTCAATCCCACGATTGATGAAAGCCAATGCACCATTATGCCTTCTTAACCACACGGTCAACCTGCGCAGCTGCTTTGAGTGTCCTATGGACTCAGACTCTAAGATCCCTCTGATCCTCCACACTGCCAAGAGTCTTACCATTATTACTATATTCTGCCATCATATTTGACCTACCAAAATGAACCACCTCACACTTATCTGAGTTGAACTCCATCTGCCACTTCTCAGCCCAGTTTTGCATCATGTCAATGTCCCACTATAACCTCTGACAGCCCTCCACACTATCCACAACACCCACAACCTTTGTGTCATCAGCAAATTTACTAACCCATCCCTCCACTTCCTCATCCAGGTCATTTATAAAAATCACAAAGAGAAGGGATCCCAGAACAGATCCCTGAGGGACACCACTGGTCGCCGACCTCCATGCAGAATATGACCCATCTACAACCACTCTTTGCCGTCTGTGGGCAAGCCAATTCTGGATCCACAAAGCAATTTTCCCTTGGATCCCACACTTGCTTTCTTTCTCAATAAGCCTTGCATGGGGTATCTTATCCTATGCCTTGCTGAAATCCATATACACTACATCTACTGCTCTTCCTTCATCAATATGTTTAGTTACATCCTCAAAAAATTCAATCAGGCTCGTAAGGCACAACCTGCCCTTGACAAAGCCATGCTGACTACTCCTAATCATATTATACCTCTCCAAATGTTCATAAATCCTGCCTCTCAGGAACTTCTCCATCAACTTACCAACCACTGAGGTAAAATTCACTGATCTATAATTTCTTAGGCTATCTCTACTCCCTTTCTTGAATAAAGGAACAACATCCGCAGCCCTCAAATCCTCCGGAACCTCTCCCGTCCCCATTGATGATGCAAAGGTCATCACCAGAGGCTTGGCAAGCTCCTCACTCGCTTCCCACAGTAGCCTGGGGTACATCTTGTCCAGTCCCAGTGACTTATCCAACCTGATGCTTTCGAAAAGCTCCAGCACATCCTCTTTCTTAATATCTATATGCTCAAGCTTTTCAGTCCACTGTAAGTCATCCCTACAATCGCCAAGATCCTTTTTCGTAGTAAATACTGAAGCAAAGTATTGATTAAGTACCTCTGCTACCTCCTCCGGTTCTATACACATTTTTCCACTGTCACACCTGATTGGTCCTATTCTCTCAAGCCTTATCCTCTTGCTCTTCACATACTTGTAGAATGCCCTGGGGTTTCCGTTAATCCTGCCCGCCAAATTCCTCTCATGGCCCCTTCTGGCTCTCCTAATTTCATTCTTAAACTCCTTCCTGCTAGCCTTATAATCCTAGATCTCTATCATTACCTAGTTTAATGAACCTTTCGTATGCTGTTCTTTTCTTCTTCACTAGATTTAAAACAGCCTTTGTACACCACGGTTCCTGTACCCTACCATCATTTCCCTGTCTCATTGGAACGTACCTATGCAGAACTCCACACAAATATCCCCTGAACATTTGCCACACTTCTGCCGTACATTTCCCTGAGAACATCTGTTCCCAATTTATGCTTCCAAATTCCTGCATGATAGCCTCATATTTCCCCTTACTCCAATTAAACACTTTCCTAACTTGTCTGATTCTTTCCCTCTCCAATGCTATGGTAAAGGAAATAGAATTGTGATCACTATCTCCAAAATGCTCTCCCACTGAGAGATTAGATACCTGACCAGGTTCATTTCCCAATACCAGATCAAGTACAGCCTCTCCTCTTGTAGGCTTACCTACATATTGTGTCCAGAAACCTTCCTGAACACACCTAACATCCCAACTAAACCCCTTGCCAAACAATATTTGGGAATTTAAAATCTCCCACCACAACAACCCTGTTATTATTACACCTTTCCAGAATCTGTCTCCCTATCTGCTCCTATCTCCCTGTTACTATTGGATGGTCTATAAAAATACCAGTAGAGTTATTGACCCCTTCCTGTTTCTAATTTCCACTCACAGAGACTCCGTAGACAATCCCTACATAACTTCTTCCTTTTCTGCAGCCGTGACACTATCTCTCATCAACAGTGCCACGCCCCCACCTCTTTTGCCTCCCTCACTGTCCTTTCTGAAACATATAAAGCCTGGCACTCTAAGTAGCCATTCCTGTCCCTAAACCATCCAAGTCTGTGTAATGGCCACAACATCATAGCTCCAAGTACTGATCCACGATCTAAGCTCATCCACTTTGTTCATAATATGCCTTGCATTAAAATAGACACATCTCAAACCATCGGTCTGAGCGCATCCCCTCTCTATCACTTGCCTATCCTCCCTCTTGCACTGTCTCCAAGCTTTCTCTATTTGTGAGCCAACCACCCCTTCCTCCATCTCTTCAGTTTGGTTCTTACCCCCCAGCAATTCTAGTTTAAACTCTCACCTATGGCCTTATCAAACCTCCCTGCCAGGATATTGGTCCCCCTCAGATTCAAGTGCAACCCGTCCTTTTTGTACAGGTCACGCCTGCCTCAAAAGAGATCCCAGTGATCCAGAAATCTGAATCCCTGCCCCCTGCTCCAATCCCTCAGCTACGTATTTATCCTCCACCTCATTCTATTCCTATACTCACTTATCACTGTCATTCTATTCCTATACTCAATTCTCTCCTCATATCCTTCAAATATTTCTTTGCCTCCATCATCATTTGTATCATTAGATTTCTCCTGGTTCCTATCCCATTACAGACCTTCCCTTTTGCTCATCTTGACCCAACCACTTTCCTAATGAACCTGCACTTCACACCATCCACTCACTGCCTTCCTTTGTAATTTAAAATGTGTTTCAGTTAACACCTCCAGCACTTTTCTGTTTTTCTTTCCTCATATAATATTGCTTTAAATCTTCTTCATTAATCATGTATTTCTAGTCACTTATCTTGATAAGGTCTGAAGTGATTCAATGTCACATTTTGTTGAAATATCTACTGCTGGGGTATTATTATTATGTTACAGTTACGATGGAAATATAAGTCATTTCTGTTGCTGATGCAGTCCTCCCTCTGACCTTATCAACCTCCTCTTACAATTGACATTTAATATTTATGCAGGTTACACGCTGGAGCCCAAAAATAGAAGCCGTGTTTCCAGCCTGCTAGACATATGTGATGACATTGTCCTTGGACTGAGCAATGTAAAAGCAATTTCCACTGCTATTTACACCTTATAATATTAATGAGACTACCATTTTACCAGGGCAAGGACTAAATAGAAATACACAGCTTTGAACAAATTAGCAAAGTTAAATTATATTGCAGGTACACACATTTAAATCAAACATCTCTGGTTTACACAGGAATAATAGTAGGTCTCAGCTGAATAATGCATTCATTTCTAGGCACCACACTCTAGAACAGGGGGTCGCAAGGTTTTTTATGCCATGGACCCCTACCATAAACAAAGGGGTCCATGGACCCCAGATTGGGAAACCCTGCTCTAGAGGCTTTGTAGAGGTCTTGTCCTAGAATTATACATGGAATGAGGAACTTATGTGAATAGACTAGAGAAACTGGAATCCTTCTCCTTAGAACAGGGAAGGTTATAGGAGGTATAATGGAGATGTTCAAAATCATGTAGGTTCCCTATTAGAGTAGAGGAAATGAAACTGCTTCACTGGCAATGTTTTAATAATGAGGACACATTTAATGTACTATGTTGTCATCTGGTTTGCCATGGCTGAAACTCTTTGGAAGCAAATTGAAAAAGGAATTTCCAAAAGGAAATTAGATAAATACATGGTATTTTACGGTTTTTGGATTTATTTTTAGATGGTTCCCTTATGTCTTTTGAACAATTATCTAATAAATATAACCTATCAAGAATACATTTTTTTAGATATTTACAAGTTAGAAATTTTCTAAGTACTATACTTCCTTCCTTTCCAATGCTTCCTCCTATATATATTTTAGATTCGATAATTAACCTTAATCCATGTCAGAAAGGTGCATCGGCTATGATTTATAATATTATTATGAAACTCAGGAAAGCTCCATTTGATAAGATTAGGGTAGATTGGGAACAGGAATTGGGGCTTACCATTTCTGTGGATGATTGGGGGCAGATTTTACAATTAGTTAATACTTCCTCTATTTGTGCTAAACATTCCCTAATTCAATTTAAAGTGGTGCATAGAGCACATATGTCCAAAGATAAGTTAGCGCGTTTTTACTCGCATATTAATCCTTTCTGTGATAGATGTTCGGGGCAGATAGCCTCTTTAACTCATATGTTTTGGTCTTGCCCTACTTTGGAAACTTTTTGGAGAGATATTTTCAATATTATTTCTAAGGTATTAAATATAGATATCTCTCCTCACCCTATTACTGCTATCTTTGGACTACCTAAAATTTCTAGTAATCTTTCCCCTTCAGCCCGTAGAATGATTGCATTTCTTACTTTAATGGCGAAAAGATGTATTTTACAACATTGGAAAGAGCTTAATGCTCCAACTACCTTTTTTTGGTTTTCTCAGACGATTTTATGTTTGAATCTGGAGAAAATTAGAAGTAACCTTTATGATTCTTCATTTAAATTTGAACAGATTTGGGGACCTTTTATTCGATATTTTCATTTAATGTAATATTTACCCTTCTTGTTTTTTTTTCACTGTTTTAATGGAGGTCGGGATTGAGGACGTGATTTTAAGTTTAACTCTGTTTGGTTTCAAGTTAGCCCATTGCTTTGCTTTGCTTTTAGTTAGTTGCACGGTGGGTTTTTTTTTGGGGGTTTTTTTTTCTTTTTTTCCATTGATATATATAAAATCTAGTATACTATTATGTTATCTTGGTTTCTTATGCTTAAATTACATTGTTTGTAGTATTTTCTTTTTGGTATTGTTATCTTTTGGAATTTTATTATACTTTAACATTGTATTAATGTTTATATGGCTTACTTTTTTTGTATACTTACTCAATAAAAAGATTTAAAAAGAAAAGAAAGAATAAATACATGAAAAAAATTACAGAATTTGGAAAAGAAGTGTTGGATTAACACCAGTACTCAAAGGAGCTGGAGGAAATCAGTGACTCAGGCAGCATCTACTGAGGGAAATGGACAGTCGATAGTTCATGTTGAGAACCTTCACCAGGACTGAACAGGATTAATAGGATGCCTTTCCCGAAGATTGCCACAGGCATGGTAAGTTTAATGATCTTTCTTAAGGGGGAGCGGATAACAACATAATTAACTGTGAAACCTGGGTGACATAAGATAATGAAAGGTGCAAATTTCATGGATTTCAATCCTTGACAAGAAACCCACTTTATTCAACCTTCACATAGCATTAATTTTCTGACTCATGCATCCTAAGTGTCAGACACAGACTGCATGGAATCGGTAAATCGATTCTAATGTTCAGTTGGTGAAGCATTTCAGGAGTCAGAGGAAACTGGAAAGGGTAATTGAAGCAGGACATACAAAGGTAATCCATTTCAAAAGATTTATTTTTAAGATTATGGAGCTTTGAATTAAATAAATTCTCTACATCTGCCCTGGGGAATCCTACATTTTAAACTCATTGAGCAGTCCTCAGATTTTTATACTTCAGTGAATACAAGCCAAGTCCATACAATCCTTCGGCTCAACTGAGCTAATGTGATTAAGCCAATCTCCCTACAGGTGCAAGTTCAGCCAGGAAAGGTTGTGAGTGATCTACCACTGATAAAATCACATTTATATGCAAATTCCACACAAAAATGGTGTGTGAATAATTTCAATTTCTATGCCATGCTCTCTAGATCTAGCCCATCAAGCAGTTCAATATTTCCTGTAATTATAAATGCAGTCTTCATATTATTATTTTATTTTGTTTTGATTCTCCAATTCATATAAATCTTTATTTAACCTAATGGGGGCACAAATCATGCTAATAATCTCTAATTTAATATTAATTTATCTGCATTTTTTTACATCTCTCTCTCTCTCTAAAAGTGAACCCTGGTGTGTCCAGAGCTATCTGAAGACTCTAAGGACAATGCATTTGTTAAATTTTCATCCATCACTAATTGCTTGTTGGCTACAATATGTTAGATTCTTGGTAACCACATACCCACTGCAATTTTATCATAGGTTTAGTTGACAAACATCATAGCACAGCATCAATAGGACTTGGTGCAAATAGTCAAAAAGTTTACCACGGTCATAATTTTATACCTATGGGATCATTCAATCTTATTTACAGACAATTGGATATAGAAAAATACGCCCTCCAATTATTTTTTGAAAACTAAACACTGAACTTTGGAGAGTTAACATTGAATTTTGGAACACACATCAAAGTTGCTGGTGAACGCAGCAGGCCAAGCAGCATCTGTAGGAAGAGGTGCAGTCGACGTTTCAGGCCGAGACCCTTCGTCAGGGTACGAAGGGTCTTGGCCTGAAACGTCGACTGCACCTCTTCCTACAGATGCTGCTTGGCCTGCTGCGTTCACCAGCAACTTTGATGTGTGTTGCTTGAATTTCCAGCATCTGCAGAATTCCTGTTGTTTGCGATTGAATTTTGGAGAAGGATTTCCTGATATATTCTGCGCCAGAGTGTCAAAGTACTTTGTGAATTTGCTATTTGCTCTCATTTTTTAAAATGCTATGCAGAACTTCAAAGAAGCTTTTTTTGTGCATCTGTCCAAGCAAAACGTCAGCTATTCATTTCCCTCCATAGATGCTGCCTGACCTGCTGAGTTGCTCCAGCATTTCGTGTGTGCAGCTCGTCAAGTCTATGTCATCTCTCAAAGCAATCCCATCAATTTCATACACCCATTTAATTGTCTGTAACCCATTCTTCCTAATGTGCTCATCAACTCTCTTCGGATTCTCTTTCCTCCACCGACACGAAGGGTGATTTAGAGTGGCCAGTTAAACTACCAACACATCTCTGGAATGTGAGAGGAAAGCAGAGCACTGTAGGAGTGGGCGGAGGTTGTGTGGGTGGTAACAGGGAGAACCTGTAAAGTCCGCACAGTCAGATCTGATGGACGGGTCAATTCCAAGTTACCAGTGGTGTAAGGAAGTAGCACCAGCTGCTGTCCTGTTGCTTCACCCTCATGCAGAAGGTCATGCCAGCCTCTAATGTTTTTAACTGGACCTCACTCACATACTCCATCCACACTTACTTTGCAGTCCCTTCAACACTAGCATAAATTGGGTACAATCTACAAACTTGATGGGGTGCATAGAACAAAGTATGTCTGAGCTTCACCCTGGGAACTGATCGTATAATGATCCACAGGTAGTGGGGTGGGATCATATGTGGCCCTTGTCTCCCCGTGTGGGCTTCCTCCAGGTGCTCCAGATGCAAGGGTTGGTAGGTTAATTGTCTGCTTTAAATTGCCCCTACGAGTGGTAAAATCTGATGGGTGCTGATAGAATGTAGGAAGAATAGGAGTATTACGGGATTAGTGTCAATGGATGATTGAGGGATAGTGCAGACTTGGTGGGCTAAAGGGCCTGATTTTTTACTGTGTTTCTCTATGACTCCATGAGAACCATTATGAAGTGTGAATAAGATCTAGTGTTAGTAAGGGTGGGGCCGGCAAATTTTTGGCTGAACATGACTCTGATGACCAACAGAAAGCTTACCGGTGTTGTATTAGAATACCTAGGTTCAGAGGGATCCAAAATGTGAAAGAGAGTGTCCACAGCAGGTGAACTGAGGCAGGGGTGGGAGCAGCGTTATGGAGGTGGATGTTGGCCTTGGTGACACAACAAACATGGTTGAAGTTCACATCAGGTTCAAGTACAACATCAAGGCTATGAAAAGTCTGTGAGGGAGCCAGTGAAGCATTAGTCACACTAGTGGAAGAGGCTAAAACACTGATTATGAATGAACTGAAGGACATCACTGCTAAATCTAGCAAAGAATTCAGGAGAAATGTCACCATATAGAAAATGATTAGTGTGTGGTGCAAAGTACCACATGGACTATTTTAGATTAAGTATTTCTGAAGAATAATCTGTAGGTTAGATCAGATGAAGGGGCAAAATTGTTGTGAAAACTCTGTCCCATACAATCTGCCTTCATCATGACAATTTCCAATAGCCTCTAGACAAGAGAGTGACTCCCTTGTCCATGTCCATTCCCATTGATCTCTCTTCTAGCACTATCCCTGCAGGAGGAACAAACGCTACACCTGTGTCCACATCTCCTTTCTCACCACCATTAATGGTCCTACCAGGTGAGGCAACTGTGGATCTGTTGTGGTATCTACTGTATTAGTGTTCCTGTTGCGGCCTCCTCCAAATGGGGGGGACCCGATGTAGATTGGGGCTTTTGCTCTGTCTGCCACCGATTTCAATTTGACTTCCCATTCCCATTTTGACGTGTCAGTCCATGGCCTCCTCTACTGCCACAATGAGGCTTCAATCAGGTTGGAAGAGCAACACCTCATATTCCATGTGGGATGCCTCCAGCCTGATGACATGAACATTGATTTCCCTAACATCTGGTAATTTCTTCACCCCCCCTTCTCTCTTTTTCCAATCCCCATTCTGGATCCCGTCATACCCCTTCTCTTCCGCTCACCTCGCCTGATTCCTTCCCTTCTTTCATTTCCCCCTTGGTCCACTGTTGTCTCCTATCAGATTCCTCCTTCTCCAGCCCTTTTTCCATTTCCACCTATCACATCCCAGATTCTTACTTTATTCCCCCTCCCACATACACCCAATCTCCCCCTCACCTGGTTTCACCTATCACCTGCCAGCTTGTACTCTTTCCCCTCCCCCAACCTGCATTATCATGGCTTCCTCTCCCTTCCTTTCCAATTCTCAAAAGAATGACTCCTGTCCATAGACGCTATCGGACCTGCTGAGTTCCTCCAGCATTGTGTGTGTGTGTGTGTGTATGTTGCTCTGGATTTGTAGCATCTACAGAATCTCTTATATTTCCCATTCCCTGACCATCCATTCAAACAGACCCCATTCCTACCCAATCCTCTGTCCCAGCCCAATAGCCGTCTGTCTAGCTCTGTTGTTATGTGCTCCAATCCCTCTTTACCAATCTGAGATGGTGGTACATGTTTTTCAGTTCCATTGAGATTAGGTGCATAGAGCACTTCAGTATTTATGTTTGTACTGGCTGGTTACTTGATTTTGTTTGTTGTTTATTTATTTTATTTGTTGTTTTATAGCATTGAGTATGAGAATTGCAAACTCATTTTCGCTGTATTGGTGCATGACAGATTGTACTATGCAATGACAATAAAGATATTTCATTTCATTTTGCAAGGAAACACTAGATGTTTCTAAGAAGCTTACTTCTCATTCAGACTGGATGTATTATTTAACTGCAGAGGTCAATTTGCCACATCATGGGATGAACCAGGTGGAAATTCTGAAAACAATTCCCCATATTCTCATATATTAAAGTGCTGCAGTTCTAGCCCACTCCTGGCCAATACAGTAAACTTATCTTGCATCAGTCCCTCATTTTAGTGAGATTTTCCCAGCAGTATTACTGAGAGATTTCAAGTGATTACTCCTGTTATATTAATACTAAATGGCTATTACAAATCATTGCAGATTACTCATAACTGAGGATTTAAACCAACCTATAGCTAAAAAGCTTTGACAATATTATTTTATATTTAGTTTTATATTTGTGGAATTGCTAGCGCATTATAATTGAAGATCATCAACTAGGGAATCAGACCACCACTAAAAGGCTATTTGGCCCTTCAGATCCATGCTAGTGCCTTGAAAGAAGTGTTTAATTAGAGCAATGCCCTGTACTGACTGCTAAAATTATTTTTCAAAATTTGAAGCAGTTCAGTAGCTTCACGTAATGCTATTTGCATGTGTCGTTATGGTCACCACCCCACTGTCAACAATAACAGATTAATCAACAAATACAGCCATTGGTTAAAACTTGTGATCAAGTTGTTCTTACCTGTTGATGAAATGAGCTCAAACAAAGCAGCATTGTTACAGATTTGACACTCATGATGATGCATTACTAACTAACTACACACACACACACAAACACACACACACACACACACACACACACACACAGAGTGATTGATAAGTTCGTGGCCTAAGGTAGAAGGAGTCAATTTTAGAAAACCTAGCACATTTATTTTTCAACATAGTCCCCTACTACATGTACACACTTAGTCCAGCGGTCATGGAGCATACAGATCCCTTCTTTGTAGAAGTCGGCGTCTTGGACCTCCAGCAAGTGGTCCACAGCAGGTGTGATTGATAGGTTTGTGCCCTAAGGTAGAAAGAGATGAGTTATACAGCTCTCGTTACATGCACGTGCAGTTCAACTCTTTGAGTGATTATGCAGAAAGTTTGAAGTTAATATATATAATATATCTAAAAGCCACAGGACTTATCACTTCCTTTCCCTCACTTTCACTTGGTCTTTCTCATTTTGACTTTAGGTACCATAAGTAGGGTGTCACAAGCTTCATGTGGTAAGTGGTAAGTGGTAAGTGGAAAGTCAGTATAAATTGTCACCTAGTTCTGTACACATTGCCACTACCAAGGTAAATTATCACATAATTACATGAACAATGCTGGAAGGCCAACGTAAATTGTCTGATTATTACATGTACATTCCCGCAAAAGCATTGCTAATTGTCACATGGTTCCAGGGACATTAACACGGCCAATGTATCTTTTGGACATGGGTTTATTATTGAACTGGAGAAATAAATATACCAAAGCAACACATTACAAGATGCTGGAGGAACTTGGCAGGTGGGGCAGCATCTATGGAAAAGAGTAAATAGTCAACGTTTTGGGCCAAGGCTGATAAAATCCTGATCAGGACTTCGTCAGGACAATCAAATGAGCTAGCATTGTTACAGATTTGACACTGCTAGTTATGATGCATGACTAACAGATATATAAAAAAGCCACAGGACATAACACTTCCTTTCCCTCACTTACACTTCCTCTTTCTCATTTTGATTTGAGTCTTTGTTTACTCTTTTCCATAGATACTGCCTGGCCTGCTGTGGTCCTCCAGTATTTTGTGTGTGTTGCTTTGGATTTCCTACATCAGCAGACTTTCTTATGTCTGGAAATCAATTCAGCACATCAGCAGAATGATCAAGGAAAAACTTCCACACAGCTTCATGTATCAAACTGCTGAAGAGCTAGCTCACTTCTAGCCAATAGAGTAAATTTACTTTGCATCTATTGAGAGATTACAAGTGATTACACCTCTTGTATCAATACTATACAGCTATTACAGTTGATAAATCAGTGCAGATTAGTCAGAAGTGAGGATTTAACAAAACCTCTAGCTAAAGAACCTTGTCAATATTCTACTTATTTAACTTTCTATTTGTGACTTTGCTAATATATTATAATTAAAGATTATCAACAAGGAACCTGTCACTTCTAAAATGGTGATGTGGCCCTTCAAACCATTTTGAATGAAGTATTTACGTATCAGGGGTGGCCAACCTTTTACATTCCATGTGTTAATTTTTTCATGCACGAATTCAGATGCGA
Source organism: Mobula hypostoma (assembly GCF_963921235.1). Lineage (NCBI taxonomy): Eukaryota > Metazoa > Chordata > Chondrichthyes > Myliobatiformes > Myliobatidae > Mobula > Mobula hypostoma. Next base: position 89,099,562 of record NC_086097.1, read on the forward strand.
TTTTTTCACACACGAGTTCTATATTAACGTATTTTTACAAGAATTGAATGGGTGTACAAGAGTTGTATGGCGCATCTGAACTCATGAGTGAAAAAAATTGACACATGGAATGTAGAAGGTTGACTTAGAGCAATGCCCTGTGCTGGCTGCTCAAATTATTTTTCAAAATTTGAAGTAATCTGTTTGCTTCACGTAATGCTATTTACATGTGTTGTTATGGTTACCATCCCATTGTCAACAATAACAGCAAAGATTCATCAACAAATACAGCTGTTGCTCAAGATGTTCTTATTTGTCAAGGAAATGAGCCCAAACAAAGCAGCATTGTGACAGATTTGACACTGATGATTATGATGCGTCACTAACAGATATATATATAAAAGCCAAAGGACTTATCACTTCCTTTCCCTCATTCCCTCGGAGATCAATCACTAGGACCGGTCTACGGTTTGAAAGACTGAGTGTGGTCTAATCAACGGCTTTCTGCGGGGGTTGGGAGGGCTGAGGGCTGGCTGCTGCAGGAGTGGCTGAGTGGACGAGGGAGTTAGCTGCTGGCTGTGGAGTGTTGTGAGGGACATTCTGTGGGAATATTGACCGACGGCCTGTATAGGTCCGGAGCGATATTCGTACACAGTCCCTTGCAAACTCTTATAGGATAGCAGGGAGGGAGACTGATGGTGACAGCAATAGCACGGAGTGTGAGTGGGAAGAGGTGGGGAGAGGGACAAAGAACAGGAAGATGATGGGTGGGAAGAGAAAGAAAGAAGGAGGGTCTAAAGTAGGTGGATCGGAGAGTGAGGGAAGAGAAGAAGGAGGAGAGGGCCCGAGGGCAAAATTGCTAAATGTAGTGGTAAGATTTGAGGGGGAAGGGGGAGTAAAGAAAATTGATCCGCTTATGCTAACAAAAATCATTAGAGGACAAGTAGGGGAAGTGAACCATGCAAGAATTTTAGGAGATGGAAACCTGCTGATAGGATGTAAAACTGAAGAGCAGATGGAAAGGGCAATGAAGGTGACTAATGTTCGGAAAGTCAAAGTGTTCAGGATTGTAAGAGTTGGAGTACAAAGGGTCAATGGTTGCAAGGGGGTGATATCTGGGGTTCCCCTCGGTGTTAATATGAAGGAGTGAGTGGAGAACTTGAGAGTGAGGAATAGTTCAGTGAAGAGTGTAAAAAGAATGACAAGGGGAGCAGAGAAAAGGGAGACTGAAACTGTTCTGGTAGAATTTGAGGATAAGGTGCCTCCAAAGGAGTTGTATTTTGGATTTCTAAAATACAATATAAGAGAATATATACTAAAACCTATGAGGTGTTTCAATTGCCAGGAGTTTGGGCATGTGGCCAAAGTGTGCAAAGGAAAGAGAAGATGTGCAAGGTGTGGTGGGGAACGTGAATACGGAAAATGTGGAGAGGGAGTGAGACCAAAGTGCTGTAATTGTGGAGGTAACCATAGTGTAGTGTACTGGGGATGTGAAGTGTTGAAAAAAGAGGTGGAGGTGCAGCAGATAAGGGTGAAGGAAAAAGTCTCATGTGCTGAGGCAGTCAAGTTGGCAGGACAGAAGAAAATGAATGAGGGAGGGTGTAGCGAAGAGCAAGCGGCAGCTAAAGAAAGGCAAGATAAGAAGAATGCATGGATAGAGAAGAAGAAATTGGTGATCTTTATAGCAGGAGTGGTAAACGCAACATATGACATCAAATCTAAAATTGAAAGGATCCAGATTATTGTGAAAGCTGCAGAGCACCATTTGGATATGATAGGATTAAATGGGAAGAAGTAAACGATGAACTCAGGGCATGGTCAAGTCAAGAGACAGTATGTGTGGGTTGATATTACTGATAATGCGACTTCTTCAATGGAATGCAAGAAGCCTGATTGCTTATGGACAAGATTTCAAGCAGTTCATAGCGAGTAGGAGAGAAAAGCCAGATATTCTGTGTGTATCCATGAGACCTGGTTAAAACCTAATTTGGAGTTTGTTTTATATGGTTATGTGGCAGTAAGGCGAGACAGGAGAGAGGATGGAGGAGGAGGATGTGCAACTTATGTAAAGCAAGGTATTCCTTATAGAATACTAGGTATAGGAAGTGAACAAGAGTATGTGGTAGTAAACGTATGGGCTGAAAGGAAAGAGTTGGTGATTGTGAATTATTATAACCCATGCAAAAGACTAGAGTTAAACAAGCTTGAGGAGATAGAGGGGCAGAATAGTAGTAACGTTGTTTGGTGTGGTGATTTTAATGGACATAATGTATTATGGGGGAGTGACAGAACAGACATCAATGGTCAGGTAATAGACGAGTTACTAGATGAGAAGTATTTAGTGTGCCTAAATGATGACAGTAGTACTAGAATTGATGTTAATACAGGTAAAGAATCTGTGCTTGATCTTACATTAGTATCAAACTCCATTACATCAGTGTGTGATTGGTTAGGGTACCAAGAAGGAACTGTAGGGAGTGATCATTACCCAATCTGGTGCAAGATAAATATTTCTGCCTCATTGGTCACAGAGAATACAGGTGGGAAATGGATCCTTGGGAAAGCCAATTGGGAGAAATTTCTGGAAAAAAGTGATAGATATCTAAGTCAGGTCAATGATGGAATGGACATAGAAACCACGACAGCATATTAAAACAAGGTATAATATCAACTGCATTAGAATCCATCCCTAAAAGTAAAGGAAGAATAAAGAAGGGAATAATACCATGGTGGGATGATAATTGTAAGGAAGCAGTGAGAAATAGAAATAAGGCATTTAAACTGGTTAAAAGAACTCATAACTTCCAACATATGATTCAGTACAAACAAGCTCAGGCAGTAGTAAGGAGGACAATAAGACATGCTAAAAGAACCCCCTGGAGAAAGTATTGTGATTCAATCAGAAACACAACTCAAGTAGGAGAGGAGTGGGGGATGATAAAAAGGATGGGAGAGGACAGGAGAGAGTGGAGGTACTCAGTTCTGGTTGATGGAAATGTGACTGCAGCAACAAATAAGGAAAAGGCAGAGTTGTTGGCAAACACTTTTGTTATGGTACATAGTTCCGCTAATTTGTCTGAGAAGGGAAGAAGAGGTAGAGAGAGAACAAAAGCTGAAAATATGGGGGCTTTATGTAGGAAAACTAACCTTGACAGTGTGCAAGATGTCCCTTTCAGCATGGGAGAATTAAGAAAGGCACTAGATAAAACAGGAAAGACAGCACCAGGTAAAGATGAAATACGTTATTGTATGATAAAACACTTGAGTGAAGGAAGTCTGGAGAAACTACTGCTTCTGTATAACAAAGTCTGGGATGAAGGGAGAATACCAGGGAGCTGGAAAGAGGCAATAATTATTCCAATAAGGAAACCTGGGAAAGATGCCAGCAGGCCAGGAAACTACAGGCCAATTGCCTTGACGTCACATGTATGTAAACTTATGGAAGGTATGATAAATGAGAGGTTAGTGTACTTCTTGGAAAGTAGAGGAATGGTGGCTATGTATCACAGCGGGTTCAGGAAAGGAAGGAATACTATGGATCCAGTGTTGTGTCTAGAGGATGAAATAAGAAAAGCTCAAGTAAATAAAGAGACAGTGGTTGCAGTTTTTTTTGATGTTGAGAAAGCTTATGATATGTTATGGAAAGAGGGGCTCCTAATCAAACTACATTTAATGGGAATCGGGGGGGGGCAATGTTCAATTGGGTTAAGGACTTTCTAAACGGGAGAACTATTCAGGTGAGGATAGGATCAGAGCTATCAAGCCAGTATGTTGTAGAAAACGGGATGCCTCAGGGGAGTGTAGTGAGTCCAACTTTATTCTCCATTTTGATAAATGATACATTCGTAAATATTCCAATGGAAGTGGGTAGGTCATTGTTTGCAGATGACGGGGCTTTGTGGAAAAGAGGGAGAAATATTGAACATATAGTTACGAAAATACAAGATGGAATTAATCAAGTCGAAGAGTTGGGGACAAAGTGGGGTGTTCAATTTTCAGTGGAGAAGACAAAAGCCATGTTCTTTACAAGGAAAAAGTTCAGGGGACTTAATTTGAAGCTGTATGGAAGTAACCTGGAGAGAGTTGAAAATTTTTGGTTTTTGGGAGTGCACTTTGACATGAGATTAACATGGAGAGAACATGTTAGATATGTAGTTACTAAATGTAAAAATGTGATAAATGTCATGAGGTGTCTTGCTGGATTGGAATGGGGTGCTGATTTTGCATCACTGCAGTATATTTATGTAGCATTAATAAGATCAAGATTGGACTATGGAAGTATTGTATACCGGTCAGCAGCAAAATCTGTGCTAGCAGAACTGGATATCGTGCAAGCTCGGGCTCTAAGGGTGTGCTTGGGAGCGGTTAGAACTTCCCCAGTGTGTGCACTCCAAGTTGAGGCAAATGAAATGCCACTGGGGCTGCAGCATAAACAGCTGGAGGCCAATCACTGGATTAATTTAAGGGGGCATGGTGATAGCCATCCGACAAAAAGGGTGCTACAGACATGCTGGGAGAAGTAGAGGTCGCAAAAAGAAAGTTTTGGATGGACAGGAGAGCAAACAGCAAAAGATATGGCTATATACAATAAAGAGTTTTGTCCAAGTGTGGTGTGGCCTGTCAGACCCTTCTGGGTATTAGAAAATCCCTCTATGGATTTGGAATTGCTTAAGATTAAACACAGTAATAAGACAGCTGATATACTCAGTGAATATCATAGTTACAGGGAATGTAAGTATGAAGGCATACAGATTTTTCCTGATGGATCAAAGGATCCAGAAATAGGTGCAACAGGGTCTGCAATTGTTGTACCAAGTTATCAAGTGGAAATTAGCAAGAGAACACCTGATTGTTAGAGAGTATATGCAGTTGAAATGTTTGCCATATTGTTAGCACTAGAATGAAGTGAGCAGGTTGATTGTAATAATATTGTGATATGTAGCGATTCTGCAAGCATTAAGACGGGTACAGCTAGAGGTCACCAGGATCTGCTTTATGAAATCCTGTTTGCAAATTCAAGACTGGCTAGACAAGGCAAAAATATCGCATTCATGTGGGTTCCAGCACATTCAGGTATTATGGGAAATGAGACCGCAGATAAGCTGGCAATAGCAGCAGTCAAAAAAGGATCTGTAGAGGTCAATATCAAACTATCAAAATCAGAGGGGAAGAGCATAGTGTGGAGAAGGATAAATCAACAGTGGCAGCAGCATTGGGATAGAGCAAGAAAAGGAAGACATTTACATTCAATTCAGAACAGAGTAGATATGGGAAGAAGTAGGGGAGTGAAGTGAAAGGATCAAGTAATTATAAGTAGACTGAGAATTGGGCACAGCAACCTTAATGACACTCTGGCCATCATAAATAAGCATCCAACAGGTTTTTGCGATCTATGTCAGGAAACTGAAACAGTAGAGCATATCCTTATTTCATGCCAGAAATTTGGACAGGAAAGGCAACAAATGTTACAACAATTACGCAAAATAGGACTGGTAGAGAACCGTGTTAAAGGTTTATTGGAATGTGGGGAGAGTGATCAGGGGAGAAAATGGTTGTTTAGTTTTTTAAGGGCGATGGGACTGGAAAGACGGCTTTAAAGTGAATGGACAATGAGGGACAATAAATCCTGAAGATGGCAGTAATGCAACAGTGTGGATGCCAACTGCCGTAAAAACTCAAAGAAGAAGAAGAAGAACTTCCTTTCCCTCGCTTTCACTTCCTCCTTCTCATTTGATTTTAGGTACTATAAGTAGGGTGTCACAAGCCAGAATGTGGTAAGTGATAAATGGTAAGCTAGTATAAATTGTCACCTGGTTCCAGGTACAGGGATGGTGAATGTAAATTGTCACAGAGTTCCATGAGGGCATAGAATCATGGTGAGGGAAGAGGCACATGTAGCATTTGTCCCACTTGCAGGGTTAAATGTGGAAGAGGTGAAGGGGTAGGTGTAACAGTTCCCCTGCTTTGCAGGACATTTCAGTGTCCTTCCAGAAGAGGCAAAACTTCATCTGCGAGTCTATCTGGGTCATCTACTCTATCCAGTACAGTATCGTCTACTGTTTCCATCTATCAGCTCATAGATTCTCACTTCATCATCCCTCCCCATTCACCTTCGCCATCACCTGGCTTCACCCATAACCTGCCAGCTTCTACTGATTGCCCTGTATGCGCTTTCTTATTCCAGCTTCACCCTTTTCATTTCCAGTCCTGATGAAGAGTGTCGATCTGAAATGTTAACTGTTTATTCATCTCCATAGCTGCTGCCTAACCTTTTGCTTCTTCCAGTATTTTTTTGTGTTATTCTGTGCTTTAAACATCTGCAGAATTTCTTGTGTTTGTCATATAGATCTATGGACATTGCACCATACCCATTGTAATCTCTTACACACAGTGCTTATAAAAAGTAAAGTTTTCATGTTTTATTATTTTACAACATTGAATCACAGTGGAATTAATTTGGCTTTTTTTGACACTGATAAACAGAAAAAGACTCTTTCATGTCAAAGTAAAAATAGATCTCTACAAAGTGATCTAAATTAATTACAAATATAAAACACAAAATAATTGATTGCATAATTACTCACCACCTTCAAGTCAGTATTTAGTAGATGAACCTTTGGCAGCAATTACAGTCTTGAGTCTGTGTGTATAGGTCTCTATCAGCTTTGCACTTTTGGACACGGCCATTTTTCCCCTTTCTTCTTGACAAAACTGCTCAAGCTCTTGTAACACGCTGTAAGGATTCACTGCTAATGTAATGGCTTCTTTGTAATGTTCCACTGCTGAGGTAACGGTTTCTCTGCAGCAGCAATGTTTGGGTTATGACTAGAGATAACTGGGCATGCTAGCCAATGAGTGGGACGTCGTTTTTTCTTGTGTGTCTGGGAGCCGGGAATTCACAGTCTTTTGCCGGGGAGAGATGAGGAGAGAAGATGCAAAGGGGGAAAGTTGGTAGACTTCGGACGGAGTGGACTTGGAGCAAGGGTCCGAAGGTCAGCGACGATCAGAGGAGGTCGATGGTGGACGAACCGTCTTATCAGTGAGCTCCAACATTGCGCATTAGACTGTTTCATGAGAATGGGCCCTTTATCTTTTTTTGTTTTCTTTATTAACCATATAATCTAATTAAGAATTACGAAGCTCAATCGTTTAATCGCATATTGTGTACTGTGTGTTATTTCATGGAACTGATTTGTAACAGGGGACTCATCACGCAGCATCCACCCAAACGAGATTTCTTAAGTTTGGCCGGGCCTGGGGGGGCTATCACCCCCTATATTAAGCCACTAGCCAAAGCGAGAGATACAATTGTGGGGGCTCGTCCTGGATTGGTTCCGTTGGATGCTGTGTGAGTACCCTGAGCATTGAACCAGTGGGGTAGATATTCGTACTCCGGATGAATTGTTAATTTGCCTGTTAAGTACTGTTAAAGTTGTGATTGTGGGCAGCGGCTTGATAAAATGGCGGGTGCAGCTCTTGTTTTAATGCAGACCAGCGCTGACGTAGCAGTAGCTGAGGGTGGAGATTTCAAAGACAGGGTTCTATCATTTCTGAAGAGTGAGGGGAAAGAGTGGTCAGACTTGGAATGTCTAATTAGTCCACATCCCCCAAAGGAGAGTGAGAATTCTGATTTAGAACCACTGTCTGGCGAATAAATGGAAAAACCAGGTTCAGAGTCCCTGCTATGGTAGGTTCCGCCTATTCTCTGGAATAACGCCCACCCCTGAAGGGGAGGAGGAGTCTGAGATTTGGGCGGAGCGGACCTCTCAGTTGTTAGATGAGTGGCAGTGCTCTGATGATGAAAAGCGACAGCGATTGGTTGAAAGTTTGAATGGGCGGGCTGCTGACGTTGTGAGAGCTGTCAGGTTACAGTAGCCCATAGCGACAGCTGTCAATCACATGCAAGCACTGGACAATGCTTTTGGCCCGACAGGAAGCCCAATGGAGCTCATGGTGGGGTTTCAGAACATGCATCAAGAGAAGGGGAAGAAGCTTTCTGCTTACATTTTTCTGCTAGAGAGGCAGCTAAATTGCTTGCGGCACAGAGGGGTCATTCAGGTGACTGAGGTGGGTCAGTTAAGAATGGACCAGATAACCGGGGGTGCCCAGTCCCATGACCTGATTTCTTGGGGTCTCTGACAGTCTCGTAAGATGTGCCCCCCTCCATCTTTTGTTGAGCTGATCAGAGAAGTACGGGAGGAGGAGGATGCGTCAGAGGCGCAGGAGGCCTCCGTCAGCAGGGTACAGTCCTTGGTAGTGGTCCCCTGTGGTGAAGTGACACGGATAGCCTGCCCTGAGGAGTGGTAGAGGAGATTCTGGTAGAGTTGAGAACAGAGATATGTCAGCTATTATCAATGGGTGTGACCTCCCCCCCACCCCACATGTTGAAGCTGATGGCGGGGGTGCGGATTCCCCAAGGAGACGGACAGTGCGGAGGGCTGCTGGCAGCTGGTGTCATGCCAGAAGGACAGTGAGCCCCTGGGTACCTCAGCAGGGAGAGTTGTTGGGAAAACCTAGAGGAGACCCAGTGAGGGAACGGCCTGGTGTCTCTGGGGGAACACTTTCCCAGCAATGTACCAAGGAACCCCCAAAAGCGAAAGACCCAATTTCTGAAGGCTTAGTGGGACCACGGTCCGGTGTGTCGCAACGGAGAGAGGATATTTATGCTAAAGCCATATTCGACACTGGGTCGCAGGTCACGTTGTCGTACCATTCATTTTACAACTGGTATCTGAAGCATTTACCATTGAGCCCATTCAGGGCACTGGAGATCTGGGGTCTCAGTGCCGATGATTATCTGTACGATGATTATTTGTCAGTGAAGCTGGAGTTTTCGGAGGCTTATGTGGGAGTGTCTGAGGTCCTTGATACATTGGTGCTGGTTTGTCCGGACCCCGTTGAGAAGGGCGGCGTTTCAGTTCTGGTGGGGACCAACATCCCTCTTGTGAGGAGGCTCATGGGGGCCTGCAAGGAGAAGGCTGGCGAGATCCTTTTGGGAACATTGTCCGTGCACCGGGTGTTTCGAGCTGCTTTTGAGGAAGTGCATGGCTGCATTAGGCCGGATACTGAATTTAATCGAAGGACTGTGCGGTTCACCCAGTTGAAACCAATGGTAGTATGGCCCGGGGAAGTAGCGAGAGTGATGGGGACCCCCAAATTTCCCGGAGTGTCTGAGGATGAGGCCCTCTTAGTGGACGCTCCAGAAGACCACAAGGGGGAGTCGGATTTCCTGCAGGGGTACTGGTGAGGCCCGAATTGCAGAAGCCCTCGGTGATACAGGCAAGAAAGATGGCAGTGATTATCAGGAATACTACGAAGAGGGAAGTCACCTTTAAGCGGGGGATGCCCCTGATGCGTTTGTTCCCAGTGATGGTAATGTCTAGTGCCCCTGTGAGACATGTCAGGGAGAAACTATTGGTAAAGGGGGGAAGTTGACCGCTGAGTCATTCAACTTCGGGGACTCCCCGGTACCTGTGGATTGGAAGAGGAGGTTGGCAGAGAGGATGTTGAAGCTGGAAGGTGTCTTTTCCTTTGGCGAGTTTGATGTGGGTTGTTCCAAGAGCACTCATCACACTATCCGGGTGACCGAGGACACCCCGTTCACAGAAAGGTCGCGGCAACTGGCCCCTGCAGAGGTGGAGGATGTTCAGCAGCATTTGTGTAAGTTGAAGGAAGCTGGGATCATCACCGAGTCCAGAAGCCCCTATGCATCTGCAATAGTAGTGGCCTGAAAGAAGAAAGGGAAGGTACGGATGTGTGTGGACTATAGGACTCTGAACAGGCGCACTATCCCTGACCCGAGGATTGAAGACGCGCTGGCCTGGCTGAGTGGTGCGAAGTGGTTCAGTGTGCAAGACTTGAGGAGTGGATATTACCAGATCCCCATGAGTGAAGCTGACAAAGAGAAGACAACATTTATATGTCCTCTGGGACTTTTCCAGTTTGAAAGGATGCCCTGGGCATCTCGGAAGCTCTTGCGACCTTCCAACAGTTCATGGAGAAGACGGCGGGGGACATGAACTTGCTTGAGGTATCAGTATATCTGGATGACCTAATAGTATTTGGATCCACCTTGGAAGAACATGAAGTGAGGCTGCTGAAGGTGCTGGGCCACTTGAAAGCTGAAGGGTTAAAACTTTCCCTGGACAACTGCCAGTTCTGCCAAACATCTATTAGCTACGTTGGGCACATAGTCTCACGGAATGGAATAGCTACAGATCTGGCTAAGATAGAGGCAGTTACCACTTGGCCAAGACCCCAGACTCTGAGCGCTCTGTGCTCGTTCCTTGGGTTCTGTGGTTACTATTGGAGGTTTGTGAAAGGTTACGCGAAAGTGAGTCACCCATTGAATCAGCTTCTGTGTGGTTACCCTCCCTTGGGGAAGAAAGGGAGGGGGCAAAAGGACAGGAGGGTGAAGAGTATCTTAGCTCATCAGAGTCCTTTGGACCGAGGTGGGATGTAAACTGTGACGAGGCCTTTCAGTCGCTGAAGGAACTGCTGACCCAGGTGCTGGTGTAGGCTTTTGCGGACCCCCGATTGCCATATGTACTGCACTTGGATGCCAGCCAAGAGGGTTTAGGGGGCGTCCTGTATCAGGATCAGGGCACCGGGCTCAGACTCATTGCGTTTGTCAGCTGGAGTCTGTCGCCCTCCGAGAAAAACTATCCCATGCATAAGTTGGAATTTCTGGCATTGAAATGGGCGGTGGTGGATAAGCTGACTACTTCCACGGGGCCAAGTTTGAGGTGAGGATGGACAACAACCCCCTAACTTATATCCTGAACTTGGGACCTGGGCACACAGCCAGCAGCCAGCTCGCTGCTTTTGATCTTCCGTGTACTCCCATGACACATCAAGCGGCAGCACCGACCTTGAATCAACCCGTCTCCAGAGCCACAAAAATCCAAAACCCTGAAGACCCGCTAGTCTTCCAGGCCACGTCCTTGGCATACTGAAAAGCGGCCAGTTGTGAGGCCCTGGGAGCGGATCCCATTTCTGCAAAGAACCAAAGTCAGAGTGTAACTCCAGGTCAGGGTCTTCAAAAGAACTCTGAAAGGGAGAAAAAGAGATACCAAAAAAAGGAAATACAGCTGTTTCCAAAGATGCAAGTGAAGGAGTTGCCGTTAGGTGCCATCATCCTTCTAACTTCTACCCACCTACCTTCTCCAGTTGCAGTTCTCTTGTAGACTGCAATAGATTTTCCTCCAGGATTTTCCTGTATTTTTCTGTATTCATTTTACCCTCTACCTTCACAAGCTTTCTTGGGCCTGCTGCGGTGAAGCATCTCCACAGCATGATGCAGCCATCACCATACTTCACGGTCAGGATGGTGTGTTTTTGATGATTTGTGCTGTTTGGTTTATGCCAAGTTTAGTCTGATGGTCAAAAAGCTCAATAGACCATAAAACCCTTCTGCAGGTGACTTCAGAGTCTCCCACATGCCATCTGGAAAACTCTAGCCAATTTCTTGTGAGTTTTTTCAACAATGGCTTTCTTTTTCCTACTCTCCCATAAAGCTGCAACTGGTAAAGTACCCAGTCAACAGTTGTTGTATGCACAGTCCTCCCATCTCTGCCACTGAAGCTTGCAACTCCTCCAGAGTTGTCATAGGTCTCTTGGTGGCCTCCCTCACTAGTCCCCTTCTTGTACGATCACTCTAGTCAGGTTACAGCTGTGCCATATTCTTTCCATTTCATGATGATTGACTTAACGTACTCCAAGGGATATTCAGTGACTTGGCAATTTTCTTGTATCCTTCTCCTTGCTTGTGCTTTTCAGTAACCTTTTAGTAGAGTTGCTTGGAGTCTTCATGGTGTAGTTTTTGCCAGGATTCTGACTCACCAGCAGTTGGACTTTCCAGATACAGGTGTATTTTAACTACAATCAATTTAAACACCTTGACTACACACAGGTCTCCAAAAACAGATCTCCATTTAACTAATTATGTGACTTCTAAAGCCAATTGGCTGCACCAGTGATGATTTGGTGTGTCATATTAAAGGGAGTGAATACTTATGCAATCAATTATTTTGTGTTTTCTATTTGTAATTAATTTAGATCACTTTGTAGAGATCTGTTTTCATTTTGACACAAAAGAATTTTTTTCTGTTGATCAGTGTCAAAAAAGCAAAATTAAATCCACTGTGATTCAATGTTGTAAAACAATAAAACATGAATACTTCCAAGGGAGGGTGAATACTTTTTATAGGTACTGTAGTTAGATGTAAAATAACACAAAGCCAATATAAATTGTCACTAGTTCTCTGTACAGCTGAAGTAAATTGTTGCATACTGCAGTTTCATGCAAAATAGACTGGAAGAAGTTCAGCAGGTCAGGCAGCATCTATAGAGAAGAATTAACAGTTGACGTTTCAACCTGAGACCACCACCAGGACTGGTAAGGAATAGGAAACAAGCCATAAAAAGAATGGGGAGGGAGGAATACATTTTGGTAGGTGATAGGTGAAGCCAGGTGAGGGGAAAGGTGGACGGACTAGGGAAGGGGTGTTTGGATTCTGATGTTCAAATCCAAGGTTCTTTCAGAAGTCAGGAAAGAGGCACAAAACATGTTGCTTCATGATCAATTATTAAGCATTGATAGAATAAAGGAAACAGGGCAGGTTAGTAGCAGAAGGCTTAAAGACAAAGAGATGAAGATGCTAAGAAGATTAAGAAGATGGCGCTGCTTTGTGCTTAGCTATTTTATACCACAGAGATAAGGAATATTCCATTCAAATTTGTAGATTAGAGTCATCCAATAAGAAAGCACTTCTTCAAGTACTGCAGTGCCAAGTTAACCTTTGAGAAAGCACTTATTGAAATAATGCAGAGAAAAGAGACTTCCAGGCCTTTCTAGAATCACATTTTGTACAGCCACTAGAGCCATATTAAACTGGTATATGCATACAAGAACTACTTGAAATAAAAGGAGAAAATTAATTGTTAAACTGCAACGAAAATAACAAGCAGTCTAATATAATCCAACAATCATGCCCTTTGATTCTAAATCACACATTTGGAATCATTATATCTCAAGATTCAGAGGCAAGAAAGCTTGTGGTATCAATATATAAAATCATCTAAAACTACTTAAGTTATGAAATATCAAGGAGTATATATTCTTTCAAGTATTCATAAGACTAGGTCATGGTTAGGCAGATTAGTAGGCACATTTATGCAAGTTTGAACTGTTTTATTAATGATGATCTTTAAATAAGTAAAAGGATGTAAATTATGATAAGGCTTATTTGTGTGAATAATATGACTTGTAATATTGAGTAACCCTGGATTTTGGACTTAACTGACCCCGAATCAAAGAAATCCCATCCATCAGATTGACATATTTTAGCTGCTCCTTTACAGATATGATCAGCCAAATCAGTTATGTCTTCAGACTCATCTAGTATGTAAGTACAACACTCCTTGCCTATAACTGTACATCTCCCCCTCCCTTAACTGTTAAGAGAAGATCAAATGTTATATGATTTTGCATAATGACCATTTCTGTTGTTACTTTTCTCAAGGCTTCAGTAATATCATTGCCTACTCTTTCTAAAGCTGCAGCAACGTTTTAATTCCTCTTATACTCTTTGCAAGACCATAGTCTGGGAATAAAATTGATGCAAAATGATCTCCTTCTGAAATGTCTCGCTCACTTCTAGACTCAGGAAGTAAAGGTAAGGTGTGTGCAGGAAAAACATGCCCTAACTAGCAGTGTCCCAACCAGTTACATGGAAGAGAGGTGTAGGCTCCATTTCTGCATGTAATGAACTTGGATATCAGAGTAAATGCATGTTACCACATACAATCCTCAGTTTATTTTTCCTGTGGGTGTACTCAGCAAATCCATAGAACAGTAATTGTAAGCAGGAACAATGAACAACAAACTGTGCAAATGCAAATTTAAAGAAATAGCAATAAATAATGAGAACATGAAATAACTAAAGAGTCTTTAAAGTGAAATCATTGGTTGTGGGAACACCTGAAATAGAATAAGTGTAGGTATCCTCTTTTGTTCAAGTGTCTGATGGCTGTGGGATAGTAATTGCTCTTGACTTGGTGGTGCAAGTCCTGAGGCACTTGTATCTTCTACCTGATGGTAGCAGCAAGAAAACGGTATGGCCTGGGTGGTGAGGATCTTTGATAATGGATGCTGCTTTTCTGTGACAATAATTCATATAGATGTCCTCAATGGTTGGGAGGGCTTTACCCATGGTGTACTGGGCAGAATCCACTATCTTTTGTTGGATTTTCCACTCAAAGCATTGGTGTTCCCATACCAGGCTGTAATGCAGCCAGTCAATACAGTTTCAATCACACATCTATAGAACATCAGTCGCTTTTGATGGTTCCATTCATTCGTTTGACTTGTCCTGATGACTTCGAGTGATCTGTACAATGAAAAGACCATTCAATATTCATCAGTCGACATAAATCTTGAAAAACACTTCCATTGAAATACATTCCTTGTTTAGAGTCGATGTGAAGTGGCAGTCCCCATTTAGGAATATAGTACTTGATCGGGGTTTTTGTTGTGTGTGTGGCAGTTTGGCTTTCCTTCCTGGAATAACTTACACCCGCCTTAAAATCTTGTCTATTATTACTAGTACATCTTAGTATCCTTGACATTTTGGTAAAGAAATGTAGTCTATTCATAAGGGTAAAAATGGATCAGGTGGGGCAGGAGCATTTAATTGTAGTGTTTCCACTGCTCTAGCATTCGCTTTCTGGCAATTCATGCAATGTTCAAACATTTTTCAAGCTTTGTGAATTTTGGCTTCCACCACCATTGGGAGAATCTGTGGATAAGCTTTTGTGCTCCAATGTATCCTAGGTAGCATATCTGCAGTGCTGCATAATCTTGCAAGTCAGTCTATCATACAAGGTTCAACTTTGTTTTCATATTGTTAGGGTCACTGCATATGTTTTTGGTACTTCTTAAGGCATAGGAGAATTAGGCTTTTTGGCCCATCGAGTCTACACCATGATTTTATTTCTTTTACTCTTTGCCATGTTGTCTTTTTGCACTTCCATCCACAAATTCATTTCCACATTGTTTCATTGTACTCATTTTGGAGTGACTTTTACTTTTTAATACAACAGCTTCTCATAGCAGTTGTATGACATCCATATATTCTTGCATAAGTTGACTATTCTTCGTTGGGGGTTTCTACAGCATTGAGAAATTCCGTTTGTCTGCATAAGTTCCAAGATCATAAACAACTCCAAAAGAATATCAAGAATCAGTGTAGATATTAGTTGATCTTCCTTCTAACAATTTACAGGCTTTGATCAAAACTTTTAGTCCTCTGCCTGTTGTGCAGAAATACCAGGAGCTTCACTTCCTGATGCCAGGAGTTCAGTTCCAGAAACAACCATTCGATTGGCAAGATGGCGTGGTGAACCATGGCGATATTTTGCAGCCTACGTACAATACATCCAGACATACCCCTTACTCTCACTGCAATCTGTAGCATGCAATTTTCCTTTAAGCAAAGTACTTTTGAATCAGCTTAATAAACTACAGATTTCACAATATTCTGAAGGACTCAGCGGATTTAACTCCCAAGCCAACAGGTGTGGCTCCTTTAAGTGAATAAAGGTTCATCGCCATGGCTGGAAGCAAAGCAGGAGGGGGTTCTCCAAGCCAGGCTGAAATGCAGAGAGATGAGTTCCCCTCTACTCAGCAAATGTTAGCGGATGTGCAGCTACTGGAGAACAAAACTGAGAACCTAAGGTCAAAATGGGTGTATTGAAGGGAATTGAGAAATTGTTGTGTTCTGTGTTTTACCAAGATATGGCTTACTTGGAGTACGTCATATATGGTGATCAGACCTGAAGACTTCTCAATACACAGGATGGATCAAACTGCTCATTCAGAAAAGGCAAAAGGTGGAGGTGTGCAAGCTCCCTGTGGTGCTCCGATGTGCTGGTTTTGACGTACCTGGTGTACCCTCAAACTTGAACACCAAATGATCACATGCTGACTATTCTACTTACTGGAAAAGTTCTCTTCTATAACCCTGACCATGGTTTACATACCACCATTGGCCAACTGTAACCAGGCACTTGAAATTCTGCATGATGCCATCACCAAACAGCAAATAGCCCAACGTGACGTATTTCATATCACAGTTAGGGGTTTCAATCAGGCTTATTTGAAGAAATTCCGTTCCAGTTAGAATCAGTATATAACCTGTAGTGCCAGAGGTCCCCACATACTAGACCACTGCTTTACTAAAATAAGGAATGCCTACTGTCCTGTGCCCAGACTGCACTTAAGGATATCAAAATACTTGACTGTCCTTCTCTGACCTGCATACAGGTAGGGGCAAAAGAGCAAGGCTCCAGAGATTACGACAACAAAGTGGTGGCTGCAGGAGGCAGAGGAGTGGCTATGGGATTGCTTCTAGTTGGTGGACTGGGCCGTGTTCAAGGATTCATCTGTGGATCTGAACGAATACACCACAGTTGTCATGGACTTTATAAAAACAGTTGTATACAAGTGCGTCCCCACAAAGTCATTCAGTTCTCTCCAACCAGAGGCCCTGGATGAACCATGAGATCTGTAATCTGTGAGGGTCAGATCAGAGGGTCTCAAGACTGGCGACCAAGACAGTTACAAGAGGTCTAGTACGACTTCCAAAAAGCCATCCCGAGACTCACCTAGCAGAGGTGGTGGCACAGTGGTATACAGTAGAGAGGCAGTTGCCCTGGAAACTCTCAACTTCGACTCTGGACCCCATGAAGTCTCATGGCACCAGGTTAAACACAGTAAGGAAACCTTCTGCTGATTACATGTACCATCCTCCCTCAACTGATGAATCAGTACTTCTCCATGTTGAGTAGCACTTGAAGGAGGCATTGAGGGTGGCAAGGGCACAGAATGTACTCTGGGTGGGGTCTTCAATGTCCATTACCAAGAATGGCTCAGTAGTACCACCAGAGACCGAGCTGGTCGGACCCTAGTGGACATAACTACTAGACTGGAACTACAGCAGGTGGTGAGGGAACCAACAAGAGGGAAAAACACACTTGTCCTCATTCTCAGCAACCTGCCTGCCGCAGAAACATCTGTCCATGACAGCACTGGTAGAAGTGACCACCGCACAGTATGGTGGAGACTAAATCCTGTCTCCACATTGAAGAAACACTCCACTGCATTGTGTGGCACTACCACCGTGCTAAATGGGATAGACTTTCAACAGTTCTAGCAGCCCGAGGCTGGGCATCTCTGGGGTTTTGTGGGCTATCAGCAGCAGAATTATACTCAACTACAATCTGCAACTTCATTGCCCAGCATATCCCCCACTCTAACATTACCACCAGGCCAGGGGGTCAACCCTGGTTCAATGAAGAGTGCAGGAGGGCAATCCGAGAACAATGCCAGGCATACCTCAATATGAGGTGTCACCCTGGTGAGGCCACAATACAGAACTACTTGCATGCCAAACACCATAAGCAGCAAGAAATAGACAGAGCAAAGTGGTCCCACAACCAACGGATCAGATCTAAGCTCTGTAGTCCTGCCACATCCAGCCATGAATGGTGGTGGACAATCAAACTACCCACTGGAGGAGGCGGCTCCACAAATATCCCCATCCTCAATGATAGAGGAGCCCAGCACACCTGCGCAAAAGATAAGGCTGAGGAATTTGCAACAACCTTCATTCAGAAGTGTTGAGTAGATGATCCAGCTTGGCCTCCTCCAGAAGTCCCCAGCATCCCAGATGTCAGTATGCAGTCAATCTTATTCACTCCATGTGATATCGAGAAATAGCTGAAAGCACTGAATACTGCAAAGGCTATGGGCCCAGACAAAATCCTAGCAATAGTCCTGAAGACTTGTGCTCCAGAACTTGCCCCGCCACTGGCCAAGCTGTTCCAATGCAGCTACAACACCAGCATCGATCCGGTAATGTGGAAAATTGCCCAGGTATGTCCTGTACGCAAGAAACAGGACAAGTCCAACCCAGCCAATTACCACCCTATCAGCCTACTCTCAATCATCAGCACAGTAGTGGAAGGGGTCATCAACAGTACTATCATGCAGCACCTACTCGGCAATAAACTGCTTACGGATGTCCAGTTTGGGTTCCGTCAAGGCCACTCAGCTCCTGACTGCATCACCTCCTTGGTCCAAACATGGACCAAAGAGCTAAATGCCAGAGGTGAGGTGTGGATGATAACTTTCGACATCATGGCAGCATTTGATCAAGCATGGCATCAAGGTGCTCTAGGTAAAATGGAGTCAATGGGAATTAGGGGGAAACCCTCCGCTGGTTGGAATCATACCTGACACAAAGGAAGATGGTTGTGGTTGTTGGAGGTCACTCATCTCACCCTCAGGACATCACTATAGGAGCTCCTCAGAGAAGTGTCCTAGGACCAGTCATCTTCAGCTGCTTCATCAATGACCTTCCTTCCATCATAATGGTCAGAAGTGGGGATGTTCTGCATCATTCATGACTCCTCAGATAGTGAAGCATTTCATATCCATACCCAAATAGAGCAGAACCTGGACAATATCCAGGCTTGGGCTGACAGGTGGCAAGTAACATTCCAGCCATACAGCTAACCAGGCAATGACCATCTCCAACAACAGAGGCTCTAACCATCACCCCTTGGCATTCAATGGCATCACCATCACTGAATCCCCTACTATCAATATCCTGGGGGTCACCATTGACACGGAACTGAACTGGTCTAGCCATATAAACATGGTGGCTACTAGAACAGATCAAAGGCTAGGAATCTTGTGGCGTGTAACTCACCTACTGACTCCCCAAAGCCTGTCCACCATCTACAAGTCTCAGGTCAGGAGTGTAATGGAGTACTCACCACTCACCTGGATCAGTGCAGCTCCATCAACACTCAACAAGTGTGACAGCATCCAGTACAAGGCAGCCAACTTGATTGGTACCCCTTCCACAAACATCCCATCCGTCCACCATCAAAGAACAGTTGCCGCAGTGTGTACGATCTACAACATGCTCTGCAACAATACACCAAATTTCCTAAGGCAGCTCCTTCCAGACCCACGACCACTACCATCCAGAAGGACCAGAACGGCAGATACCTGGGAACACCAGCACTTAGAAATCCCCCTCCAAGTCACTCACCATTCTGACGTGGAAACATATCGCCATCCCTTCATTGTCACTGGGTCAAAATCATGGAATTCTCTTCCTAACAGCACTGTAGGTGTACCTACATCTCAGGTACTGTCGCGGTTCAAGATGGCAGCTCATCACCACCTTCTCAAGGGCAACTAGGGTTGGGCAATAAATGCTGGCTTAGCTGGTGATGCCCACCACCCGTAAATGAATAAATAAATTTAAAAAAAGAACGTGGTAACCTGCTTCAATGACTATCATCCAGTAGCACTGACATCCACAGATATGAAATGCTTTGAGAGATTGGTGATGAAACATATCAAGTCCTGCCTGAGAAATGACTAAGATCTGCACAACAGATCCACAGCAGATCCCATTTCATTGGCTCTTCACTCAACCCTGGAACACCTGGACAGCATAGATATATACATTTGGATGCTGTTTATTGACCACAGCTCAGCTTTCAATACAATCATCTCCTTAAAACTAATTAATAAGCTTCCAGACCTTGGCCTCTTTGTCAACCTGGGCATATTTTTTCTCTGCAACGGTAGGGGAACCTGATGCAAAAGCTATGGGATGTTGACTTCTATCACTCACAACATGCAGCATGACTGCACTTATACCATAAGGCAAAACATCGCAGGCAAGCTTCACTGGATGATATGGATCATAATGTGTCAGTACAGTGCCTGAATTCCCCATTTCCTTTACCTTTTGGAAAGCCACTTCACACTGCTTTGTCCATTGTGATTTCCTCCCAATCTGCAGTATTGAGTCCAACGGATGGAGCACAGTTGCCAGGTTTAGCAGGAACCTGTTATAGTAGTTGACAAATCCTAAAAGGGACCACAACCGTGACATGTCCTTTGGCTTTGGGGCATCCACCACTGCTTGAACTTTCTCAGCACACTTGAGTAATCCTTGTGTGTTAATAGTATGGCCGCAGTAAGTGATGCTTGGTTCAAAGAATTCACCCTTGTCATGTCGTGCTCTGGGCCCATAATCTTCTCATTTTTTTAACACTGTCTTGAGGTTTTGGAGATATTCCTTGTAATCCTTACTGGTAAAAATGATATCATCCAGGTAACAATACTGAGTGCCTGGACAGCCTTGCAGTACTTGGTCCATAACTTTCTGCCAGAGTGCAGGTGTAGATGCTACTCAAAAAATAAGTCCATTATAGTGATAAAGCCCTTTATGTTGAGAAATACTTTGGAGTCTTCTTCCATCTCCATCTGCAAGTAGGCCTCAGCTAAGTCCACTTCTCTGAAGTTTTTTCCTCCAGAAGGATTTGCAAATGTATCCTCTATCCTGGGCAGAGAGTATTGATCTACTTTCAGGATTTGGTTGATGGTGACCTTAAAATCACAACAGATCCTGACAGATCCATTCTTCTTGTCTACTGGGACCACTGGTGTTACCCATGGACTCCACTCAATCTTGGAAAGAATTCCTTCAGCCTCCATGTGATTTTGCTCACTGGCTACTATCACTTATGGTATAATGAACTGGATCAACTTTGCAAGACTTGGGTGCGGCATTTTCATTTAACACTATTTTACCCTTGATATCTTTGAATTTTCCAATGCCATCCTTGAACACTGCTGTGGCATCATCCAGTACGTATCCTAATTCAATTTCAGTTGGCTTCATTGCAGGAATGTGGCATGTAAATGATGAATGGATCTCCAGTCAAGTTGTAGTTGCCTCAGCCAATTATGCCCCACAATGCCAATCCTCCTGTTTATACCATATACAAGCTCAATGTGGCTTGTTGTGTGTTGTATTTCACTGTTACAAATATTATTCCCACAGGAGTCATCTTTCCTCCAGTGTAAGTTCTTGGTTGGATATCTGCAAGCTTCAGTATCTTCGAAATGTCATTCAAGCTCATTTTGTGGAATGACTGAAATTGCCAAACCAGTGCCCAATTCCATTTTAATTAATTTGGCATTCACTTCTGATATAAGCCATATCGCTTGAGTATTGCGAGGTTTTACATAGTAAATCTCAAGGCTACTCAGTCCTGCATCACTCTCATCATTATCAGATTTTTCATCAACAGCAATTAGTACTCATTTTGAAACTGCAACTTGACTGATTTTTTTCTCTTCTCTGTGCAGTCCATTTATTTTTGTCTGCCCAAAATACTCTTTGTATGCATTTTCTGCGAGTTTGTCTTTCAAACTGCGTTGGTCTGGTGTATGTCAGCTCCTGCTGCAACAGTAACAAAATTTGTTTGGCCAGGCTGGTTTCTGTTTAAAAACGTTCCAATTTTGTTCGTGCTCTCTTTCATTCTGTCTGTAACTCTGTTGCATCTCTGTCTGTAGTTTCCATTAAAACTGCAATTTCAACTGCTTCAGTTCGGAGCCATTTCTGAATGCTTTCTTTTAAGATTCCACAAACTAAATTATCTCTTAGTGTATCATTAAGCCCACTACTGAACTGACCACGCTCAATCTCAATTCACTCACATATGCTGAAATGGACTCCCCTTTCTTTTGATTCTGCTTATAAACCTAAAGCATTCTGCAATCAAGAATGGCTGCAGTTATAAATGTTCCTACATTAATTTCACAATATTAGCAAAGCTCATTTCTCCTAGTTTGGTTGGAGCAGTTAAGCTTCGAAGCAAACCGTATGTCTTTAAACCCAATGCACTCAGCAAAATCAGTACATGCTTCTCATTCACTATTTCATTTGCTTCAAAATAATGTTCCATCTGCTCAGTATATAAAATCCAGTTATGTTGTGTAATCAAATGTGTCTATCTTCCTGATGTAGCTAGCCATTTCTACATTTTTTATGATTACTATCACCCAGTACTCACTATTTATAAATCCTGAATTTTTTCATTTACTGCCTTTTTTTTTAACTCAACTCTCTCTGTAGGTGCTGTGCTGTGCTCTTTTTTAATTTAAAAATTGACTGTTTCTTGCTGCGATTTTTTAAAGTTGCCATCCTCGCTGTGCTTTAGCATGTCGGTAGGCATATCAGGTTTGTTCTTAAAATACCTCGTTGCCACTATTATGTTTTATAACTTCAAAACATTAAAATAATTCAAAGAAAGACAAGGGAGTCTGAAATGTGTCTAACTTTGTGATTACCTTGTGCGAGGCGTGCATGTATCACAGGGTAGCATGATGACATAGTGCTCAATGTTACTTTTAAAGTTTGAAACACTTTCAGTTGTTCTTCATTAAGAGTCATAGGGTCGTCTGAGCACCTACTGTCTTTCAGCAGATTATTGAGTGATTGATGAATCTAACACTAGGTACATTGATTAACGATGGTTTCATCTTCAGTCACTATTCCAGTGAGCTTTGGAGATGAAGTCAATGAATATATTCAAGCCTGTGATAGACATTTGTTTTGTTGGTTATTGACTTCAGAAACAGCAGGTAGTGCACATGCTTCTGTTAACATCAATAGTGCTGCGGGGGAGAGTTTCAAGTTCCTCGGAGTAAAGATTACCAATAGACTGTCCTGGTCGAACCGCATAGACACTGTAACCAAGAAAGTGCACCAATGCCTCTATTTCCACTGGAGGCTGAAGAAATTTTGTGTGACCCCATTGACCTCGCCAGTTTTTGTAGATGCACCATAGAAAGCATCCTATCCAGATCCATCATGCTCTGTATGGCAACTATTCTGCCTGAGACTGCAAGAAAGTACAAAGAGTTAATGACACGGTTCATCACATCACAAAAACCATTCTCCACTCCATGGCTTCTGTCTACACTTCTTGTTGCCTTGGTAAAGCTGCCAACCAAACAAAGGCCACCACAGGCATTGTCTCTTCTCCCCCTCCCATTGGGCAGAAGATACAAAAGCATGAAAGCACATAACAACAGACTCAAGGACAGCTTCTGTATTGCTGTTATAAGAATACTGTACAGAGCTCTTGTATGATAAGATGAACTCTTGATCTCACAATCTACTTTGTTATGACCTTGCACCACATTGTCTGCCTGCACTGCACTTTCCCTGTAATTGTTGTGACGGGGTCCTGAATTACCCCTATGAACTGTACTTTTAAAAAGAGAGAGAGAGAGTTGTTCAACACCAAACACCTTGTTATTGAGAGAAAGAGAGGTGAAAACTGCTTTGAGATGGTGTTATAGTTTCTCTGCAGCATGCTTACACTTTGCAAGGGACACTGGCAGCTTCCAAGTTCTTACAGAGAGAGAAGAGAGGAGCTGCTTGATGGACAGCTGGTGTTCAGCACGGTGAGATAAATAGAAGGCCAGCTGTTAGACCTACAGACACCTGGTTCTGAACACTGAATGAGCATTGTTGTGCCCACAGAAAAAGTAGGTTTTGGAGGATCAATCAGGCGGATCGATCAGTGGCTCTCGCGGTGTGAAAAGGGTGTGACCAGTGGGGAGTTACTCATGTGTCCGACCCTCCCCTGGGTTGATAATTCCACCACAGAAGAACAGTCTCCTTTGTTGTGGTCACAGTCGGTGACTTCTAAAGGATTTCGGAGGACAACGGGAAAGCGACCGCGTCAGCTCACCTGAAGACTCAAATCTCTCCCTCTCTCTCTCTCTCTCCATCACTACTCAACTCAATAGCACGAACTGAACTGAACTTTACGCATCTTCGTAAGACTATCTATTTACCCCTAGACTTGAAGAAGCTTGGGTTTCATATATTTACACACACACACACACACACACACACACACACACACACACATATATATGTGTGTGTGTGTGTGTATATATATATATATAAAATCATTGCTAATCTGTTTGATATATCTGCATTTATATTACTGTATTGCGTAGTTACTAATAAATACCATTAGTTAATAGCAATACCCGACTCCAAAGTGTTTCTCATTTCTGCTGGATCTTTAACCTGTCACGGGGTATGTGACATTGTAACACTTTATTCTGTAATCTGTTCTTGCTTGATCCTGGTATTACTTCAATATGCTGCATTGTGCTGAAATTATCTGTATTGATGGCATTGAAAAACAAGTCTTTTTCATTGTACACATGACAACAATAAACTAATTACCAATTAACCAATTTTTCAGTGTGGAGTCATGTTAAGAGTATCAAAAAGGAAAGTGGAGCTGAGGCTATGATAACATCCGCTGTGATCTTATCGAAAGGAACAACAGACTAAACATGTCTGTTTCTGCTTCTTACTTCCTTATTTTCATTTGTAAGTGGAGCATTGTGTTTGTGACAGCAGATCTTACCTTGTCCATTTCTTTCAAGTCATTACATGTCTTGTGGCACAACATCCCTGTCTTGGGTGCAGGATCACTGGCTACCATCTCCTCAGCAACACCCATTCCTGTGCTGCATGGGTGTGTGTATGACATCCACTGTCCCCGTAGGTGTGTGACAATCCTATCCCTTGGTAGCTATATATATAGGAACGGGAAAGGATGACTTAACTCCTTGAGATTGTTACAACTATCTCTCAAAAAAAATGGCTGACTTTGTTCCATATCCCTTCATAATTTTTATGAATATAAATCTCACTCCAATTTAAATTAGCAATCACCATTTTGTGGACGAAAGTTCTAAAATACTCTTGCGTTTTACCATTGAAGAGGTTTTCAGCTCATTTCTAAAAGAACAGGCTTTTCCTTTGAGACTATGCCCCATAATAGTCTCTAGAAGCAAACATGGTTTCTCCGGTGCTGTTATGTTTGTTTCTTAAATCCACATTAAGAACCTTGTGTACAGGTTGGAGCATGTGTATCAGCTTCGATGAGGCGATAAAGACGCTGTATGATGTCTTCATTTTACCAACCTACAGTGTGTCTCTCTTACGAATATAAGGAGCGAAATCGCTGCTATTTACCTTTTCTATTGGTTCCTCTCAGTATTTTCAAACAATTAATAGTGACACTATTTCTAAGTAAGCTTTTAGTTGCCAATACTGTATCCCAAGCTCGGGAATTATCTTGCTACCAAATTTCCCTTAGAGGTCTAACTTAAAGACAAATACTTTAATAAGCATTTAGTCATCTGTCCTAATGTATAGCATAATATTTTACCTGTTAATGCTTCTAACATGCTTGTATTGGTTTTTCTAATAAGCTAATGTCTCACAAATAACTGTGAAGTCCCACAATTGATGGTGCAAGTGAACATTTCTGATTTGTTTTTGAGATTTTTACATTGTGACGCTCAGCTATATCCTAGGGGAATTTACCTATATCCTAGGGGTGTTTATCTAGGGGAAACCCCGTCCGCCGCCCAACCGTGTCTCCCGGTTGCGTCGGTTGCTGTACGATGCCACCTGCTTCGACCTCAAACATCAAATATCAGACCACACACAATGTACACTTTACAGATTACACTTTATAAATCTTACTGGGACTATGAGATTAATAGAGATACAATTTAAAAGGAAAAAGAAAAAGGTGCCAGACTTATCAAAGTTCAATTTCTTCGTGCACACAGTTGGAGCTCAAATACCCGGCGTCTTCTCTCTTCACCCTGCGATCCACTCCGACCCCCTTGACTCGCAGCTCGGGACCACCCAAAGTGATCTACTAGAGCGCTTCCAGCACGTCTGTCTTCCTCCCGGTCTCTCCTCCAACTCCCCGCCAAAACCCAGCACGTCCGTCTTACACCCGGTCTCTCCTCCAACTCCCCGCCAAAACCCAGCACGTCCGTCTTCCTCCCGGTCTCTCCTCCAACTCCCCGCCAAAACCCCAGCACGTCCGTCTTCCTCCCGGTCTCTCCTCCAACTCCCTGCCAAAACCCAGCACGTCCGTCTTCCTCCCGGTCTCTCCTCCAACTCCCCGCCAAAACCCAGCACGTCCGTCTTCCTCCCGGTCTCTCCTCCAACTTCCCGCCAAAACCCAGCACGTCCGTCTTCCTCCCGGTCTCTCCTCCAACTCCCCGCCAAAACCCAGCACGTCCGTCTTCCTCCCGGTCTCTCCTCCAACTCCCCGCCAAAACCCAGCACGTCTGTCTTCCTCCCGGTCTCTCCTCCAAATCCCCGCCAAAACCTCCATTTCCCAGCCATATGAGACAGAATATCAGCCCAAAAAAGAATAACATGAACACCCATTGGTTCATTCCCTCATTATCATTAGGGATAACCCAAACAAGCTACTAGCTGCTAGAAAAAGAATCACTGTCTTAGCAGTTAACATCACAGAGAAACCAGTTTAATTATAACATAACAAAGAAGCCATTTTGATTAGCATACACAGTAACATAAATGAAGAAACCCCTTACTCATTTCTATGGTGATCAGAAAGCAATCCTAGGATATAATTAGACAAAGAAGCACACAAGGATTATGATTGGATCAGTGGTCCAAACCAGCACTATACAACAGGAAGCTAACGTGATTAATCCAGTACACTGTCAATGTCCATCCCTCCCTATCTGCAAACCTAATGGAGAAAGATTGTGTTGCAAAAAAAAAATTATCTGAGTACCATAACAATGCCAGGTTGACTGCCTCTTGGGATGGGCTTGCTATAAGCAGGCTGTTGGAAGTTTTCAATTATTCAGCAATGACTTATATCAGCTTTCTAAAGAGCAACAACAGCAGCATTAAAAACACCCTCAAATGCGTTGCTATTAATTTGATCAGCTGACATGCTTCAGTGACCTGGAAGAAATAGTGCCCATAACATCAGCTATTGGAATGATTGGCACCTCGCTGATTCAAATGGGCAACAGCATATGGGAAAGACAGGTGTGGCAGGCCCTCTCTATTAGTCACCTATTGGCTGCCCCTTTACTACTGCTGTAGGCTATGGATAGCACAATCCTTAGGAAGATCTTGCTTTAAAAAGGAAGTCAGGAAGGTTGTGTTGCCACCAGTAATGCTGTTAGTGAGGCTCATTTCAATGCTGGACACGTTTGGGCAGTGATTACATAACTGGACTAAATCCAGAAAACTAAACTTCAAATCAGTCCGTAGCTCAAATGGGACAGAGAAGCAGAAAAGTTAAAGGTGAGGATATAGAAATCATTACATCAGCATCATTAAAATGCCAATATCAAATTACCTACCTAAAACCTACAGCCTATTATGCCACTGTTCCCCCATCTCTGGCGGTGCTCAGAGCTTCCTTCATTGCGACAGTAGCTCGGTTTTCACTCAGACGGAAGGATTAAATACCATTCTAAAATGACTTATAATAATAAACTAGGAAGAACCATCTCAACAGCAAACTACATGACTGGGGGGAATGTACAGAGAATCTGAAACACAACTGGAGTCACTAATCTGATGCAGGTTACTCGGAGGGCACAGTGGGAAATTTGAACTTCCTCCGCATTAGTCGCAAGGAGAGATTAGGAAAAGTGAGTGGATCCTTTAACAGTTTGTTCTGGGCCCCCTCTCCCGTAAGAAGCCCATTAGGAGAAGAGTAACAAACATAATTAGTACTAGGAAACAAAGCAGAGCATATAAAAGGCGAAAGAGCATGTAAACATCCAAGCAAATTTGATCATACCTTAATGGTTGAAAAATAAATGAAATAATAATACTTTGTGGACTGGATAAAAGTAGACTTTAGTGAGATGAGAATAGAAATACAGAAGTTAAATTGGCATCCTTAGGAAACAATACAACGATTTCAGGGGAGATAGATATTTCTAAAGAAAATCTAGAACAATCTAAGCAATAATAAAACAAACAGATGGATGAAGACAAGAGGCTAAAGCTAAAAATGATGAATAAGGCTAACACAAGCAGGCAGAAAGTGAAGGAGAATAAGGGAATGAGACAGAGTTAAAGAATACAAACAGAAACCATCAAATTAAACAGCAAAGCATTCTACAGGCACATAATTAAAGAAAAAGATGAGATACTATGGGAAATAAACTCAAATGATATATCAATTGCTTTGTATTAGTAATATAAGGGAAAAGAAAAATGAAGTCTTGTGATTTATGACAGTAGATTTATGATCATGTTCATATATCGCACAGGCAGATTAGTTGACTGCAGATGTTATATTTTTAGCTCCAAAACAAACTAATTAAAAGGAAAACAAGAGCGCCAAGAGATGCGAGTCTTACTTTATACTAACTTTAAGTGAAGCCCACATGTATCACATGGTAGCATCATGACATATGCAACTCACTTATGTTTTACATAAAACCCAAAATGAATTAGTTAAATAAAGAATGCTTAATCAACAATATATTTACAATATTATTCAAACGTTACTGAAATAGTAAATACACAACATTCCTCCCTGCTTAGCTACAGTATAAGCTTCAACTCAATATAGAATGCATCTCAACTATATGTAATACAACTACTTATATAAGGACATCCACAGTATAGGAAATTTTAAATTGACTATTTAATGCCTAAAGATTTAATCACTGTGAAGAATTTCTTACTCTTGTGGGATAATGTCTTTCCTGACAAGAGGGATCATTCTGCTTTGCAGGTGTGACTTGTGGCTGTGAAACAATCTCAGGTTCTGGGCCCTCCTTCATTGTGGTTGTAGGAGTTGACTCTGAGACTGCAGGAATTGGTTCTCACAGTGGTAGCACCTTTCTTTCCTAACAACCGATTCTGCTCTCAACTGATCAATGTGTCATCTCCAAATTATATCAGACGCAAACTCCACTGTGTAGGAGAGTGGTCCAGTTCTGTCCTTAATCTTGGCAAGTCCTCATTTTTCATCACCTCTGTAATCCTTGCCTGGGCTGCTTGTCCAGGAATGAGGAGCTCGCTTGAGGAGCCTTCAATTTATCTTAGCTGTTTGCTTTGCATAGTCCTTCTGAGATTGAGTTTGAGGAGATCCAGAGTTTAAACGCAAGAGACGGTCCAGGAACAGCACAGCTGGTAAATTGTTGATTGTGAAGTGTGCTACATTGCCATATGCAAGAAGGAAATTGACGAGCTTCTGATTCAGTGTCTGTGTAAGTGTGTTCTGCTGACATTGCTCACTGTGCTTTCTTTAGACTCTGAACAAACCTTTCAGCCAAGCCATTTGTAGCTGGATGATATGGTGCGGAGGTAATATGTCTAATTCCATCCATATTTAGGAATGACTGCACAGATGAGCCAATGTCCAATTCAATTTTCATTATTTTGCCATTCACCTCTGACATAAGCCATATTGCTGGTCTATTGTTAGTTTTCACATTGGAAATCTCAAGGCTACGCAGTCCTGTATCACTCTCATCATTATCAGATTTTTCATCAACGGCAAACAGATTAGTGCTCTTCTTGATATTGCAACTTGACTTTTTATCTTTTTCTCTTCCCTGTGCAGTCCATTTATTTTAGTCTGCTCTTTGCGCGTGCTCTTCTTTGTTGCATCTTCACAAGTTTCACCTTTAAATCTGCATTGGTCTGGTGAATGTGAGCTCCTGCCACAATGGTAACACAATTTATTCAGCCAGGAAATTTCCTGTTTAGACATTGCAATTTTGTTCATCCTCACTTTCATTCCTGACTGCAACTCAATTGCAGCTCTGGCGGCTATTTCCATTGATACGGCAATTTCAACTGCTCTTTTAAATGCAAGTTGTGCTTCACCTAGGAGCTATTTTTGAATATTGTCTTGCAAGATTCCTCAAACTAAACAATCTCTCAGTGTATCATTAAGCCCATTAACAAACTGACAATGGTCAGACAATACTCTCAAATGGTCAGCCGCGTAAGCTGAAATGGACACCATGCATGTCTTTGCAAAGAGGGAGGAAGCACATATATGTACTTCAATAATAAATTTACTTTGAACCTTAGCACCCACAGAGAAAACATAAAAACTCCACAGCATAAAAGATAAGAGCAGAATTAGGCCATTTGGCCCTTCGTGTCTGCTCCACCATTTCATCATGGCTGATCCATTTCACTCTTGATCCAATTCCCCTGCCTTCTCCCATAACATTTCATGATAAGACCATAACACATAGGACACAGGCATCTTCGGGGGTTACAATTGACACTATAATGCAGTAGCTCTACTTGCTGTTATCTCCGTTAGCCTGGCTCCATAACAACAGCGATAACACAAATGTTGATGTAAGAAAGTCAACGTTTAAGGTTTCTAGAACCCTGATAAAATAAATCTTCTCAGTCAGTGCCTCAGAGACAACTTGTCAAATTCCACACAACTGGAACCGCAGAGTCTGCAAAGCTATGATGTCTATCACATGTAGCACCTGTGAAGACAATCTTGGCAACTGTACCAGACAACAATGGGATTGGGTTGATGAGAATGACGTGGAGTTCCAGGACTGAAGTAGTCTCAAGTTCAGGGTGCTCCTAGATTGGAAGCTTCACTACACTTCCCGTCATGGTCCGGTCCATGAAGTCCGGATTCCAGTTCACAGTCTGGCCCTTTGTTCCTTGTTCCAGGTTTTCTGGTTTTTCCTTTTTCTGTTGGGTGCTCTAATTGAGGCAGCTGATTCACATTTTGGGCTGGCTACATAAATAGCTCCTTGGTTCAGCTTGAGAAAACTAGACTGTATCCCCCCTCCTCCCTCCTCCCTCCTCCCTCCTCCCTCCTCCCTCCTCCCTCCTCGCCTGCAACTGCCTGAAGCCTTGCCTGCAATCTCTGCCTGAAGCCTTGGCCTGAAGACTTGCCTGCAACCTTGCCTGTATCCTCGCCTGTGTCGCTGTCAAGTTCCACCGCCAGAGCAAGACTGGAGCCTTGCTGTGCCTAGATAAGGAACTGTTTTTCATTGTTTGGAACTGTCTCTGTGTCCAGGCCTTTGCTGGTCAGGTCCGGCTGTTTGCTGCTACCTTGTGTTGGGAACCGTCTCTGTGTCCATGCCTTCGGTAGGTAGGTCCGGCCGTTTGACGCTACCTTGTGTCGGGAACTGTCTCTCTGTGTTCTGTGTATGAGTCCCGGCCCTACGTCCTGTTCCCAAGGAGGGGTCCCAGCTCTGTGTTCTGCGTTCCTGTCTCCCAAGGCCAAGGCTCTGTGTTCTGCGTTCCTGTCTCCCAGGACCAAGGCTCTGTGTTCTGCGTTCCTGTCTCCCAGGACCAAGGCTCTGTGTTCTGCGTTCCTGTCTCCCAAGACCAAGGCTCTGTGTTCTGCGTTCCTGTCTCCCAAGACCAAGGCTCTGTGTTCTGCGTTCCTGTCTCCCAAGACCAAGGCTCTGTGTTCTGCGTTCCTGTCTCCCAAGACCAAGGCTCAGTGTTCTGTGTTCCTGGTCTCGTCCTGTCCTTGTGCCTCGCCCTGCCCAGGAGTACCTCATCCTGTCCAAGCCACATCCAGGAACCTCGTCCTGTCCAAGTCAAGGCTTTGTGATCTCATTCTGTCCACGTGCCTTGTCCTGTTCTGTAGCCATGTCTAGTTCCAGAGTCCAAGCCCAAGACGAGGACCCAGAACCTGGGTCTTGACATGTCCTCGCCTCGAGGAACCCAAGCCTCGTCATGTCCTCGCCTCGAGGAACCCAAGCCTCGTCATGTCCTCGCCTCGAGGAACCCAAGCCTCGTCATGTCCTCGCCTCGAGGAACCCAAGCCTCGTCATGTCCTCGCCTCGAGGAACCCAAGCCTCGTCATGTCCTCGCCTTGAGGAACCCAAGCTATGTCCAGTCCTGTAGCCACATCTTGTCCTCGCCTAGTTCCGGGGTCCGAGCCCGAGTCAAGACCCAGGTTCTGGGTCCTTGTCCAGTCTCTCGCTCGGAGTCCAAGCCCAGGCTCCTAGTTCCCAGTTCCTAGTCCTGGTCCCACTTGCCTGGCCAATGTCCTAGCCCAAGTCTGTGTTCTTGTCCCAGCTTTCTAGTCAAGTCCTGTTCCTAGTACTTCAGTATCTGTGTCTTGCATTTGGGTCCACTCCCAGCGTGTCCCCCCCCCATGACACTTCCAGGGCAAAGAAACTACTCTGCGGGAAAGGTCTGGATCCAGTAGGGACCTCAGCCTGAGGTGGGAGATGAAGGATGCCAGAACAGATGGGTGGAAAGGGTGCAGGAGATTGAGCAATCCATTGACCGCATGAAACACACAGATTCTTCAGTATTGTCAAGGCCCCATCACCAACCTATTAAGAGCAAAGAGGTTAAATTATCAAGTACTGAAGGACAATCTGTGCCTTTTGTCAAAAAGACTTTTCTAAGATTTCCCATTTACTCCTTGATGTAGATGATCTAGACTCCATTCCACAGGAAATTAGCCTCAATACAAAATCAAAGTCAAGTGTATTGTCATATGCACAAGTGTCTGTATGCAATGATAAACTTACCTGCAATGGCATCACAGGTACTGTACATAACATCAAATCAGCAGAATTCACAAGAGAAACATAAATTATTCACCATCTTTACCCCCCCAAACAACAAGAAGCCAACAGTGGTCGGTCATATGCCAAATGAATAACTTTAATACACTGGGATTTGATGGCATCCCTGCTGAAGAAGAGGAGATGCCAGGGGAACCCAGAGATGAAGAAACCATAACCATTTCTATTAAGGGAAACAAATCTATGTTAACTATAGTTTCAGCCACTTGGAAAGTTGCCACTGGGGTGCTGATCCCAGTGGTTGTACAGCTCCTTCCAGAATCGCAGTGTACTCAGTCCACCGAGAGGAAGAGTGCCCATGCTCATTCTTGCCCGACAACTTCAAAGGAAATGCAGGGATCAGCGGCAACCATTATATTTTATTCCTAACCTCAGTAACGCCTTTGGTCCATCAATCCAGGACTTTGAATCATCCTTTAGAAAGGTGGGGGGGCTGTTGCTTTGCTGCTGCTTATCCATGGGAGGGGGAGCTGGAGGGGGGCTTTGGAGTTCTGATATTTAACTGTCATTCATTCTTTGGGGCACTCCTCTGTTTTCATGGATATTTGCAAAGAAAAAGAATTTCAAGATGTATATTATATACATTTTTCCGACATTAAATGTACCTACTGAAACCTATTGAAATTCACCTCCACATTACCTCCGATTGATGATGGCATACAAGACACAATTTTAAGAAATGGATACGAAAAGGACTCGATATCGGTGCAGATGGATGTCCAACAAAATTCTTCAATATCTTTCTTCATGCAATACTGGAATATCTCAACATGTTTCTCACTGTCATAGGAAATATTCAATCCACCTGACTCCATTCCAAAAATATAGTCATAATGAGTTCTGTAATTGAATTATAGGGTAAAATGACCGATGGAAGGCATTACAGATTCAAAAAATGGTACAGTCGATGTTTCAGGCCGAGACCCTTCATCAGACAGTACTTCTTTTTTCCATAGAAGCTGCCTGGCTTGCTGAGTTCCTTCAGCATTTTGTGTGTGTTGCCTTGGATTTTCAATGTTGCTTGGATTTTCAACATCTGCAGATTTTCTCTTGTTTGTGATGTCTTTCCCAGACAGTGTGGCATCCAGAACTGCACACAGCACTCTTGGACTGTAAGTGCACAATTGTGTGAATCATAGAATCTTAAAGCATGGAAACAGGCCCTTCGGGCTGACTGCTCTGTACTATCTGTGTTGTTCTGTGAGCTAGTCCCATCTGCCTGTGTTAGCCCATAGGACACCAAATCCCTTATATCCACAAACTTACCTAGATGGTGTTTAAATGTTGTTAATGTGCCTGCCTCAACTACTTTTTCTGGCAGCTCATTCCAAGTATGCACCACTCTTTGTGTGAAGGAGCAGTCCCTGATGACCCTTTTAAACCTCTCACCTCTGATCTTAAACCTATGCCTTCTTGTTTTTACCACATCCTCCCTAGAAAAAAAAATGCTGTGCTTTCACCCTCTCTGTTTCTCCCATGATCTGTCAGGTCACCACTCAATTTCCTATGTTCCATGGGATAAAGTCCTCGTCTATGCAACCGCTCCATGTAACTCAGGGTGCCAAATCCAATAAGTCTTTTCTGCACTCTTTCTAGTTTAATAACATCTTTCCTATGGTAGGGTGATCAAAACTGTGCACAATACTACAAATGAGGCCTCACCATGAGGCTGAGCTTAGGAGGATTAATGGCGCCTAATGGCAACTCCTTTGCTTGCATCTTTGGAAACAGCTCTGTTTCCATCTTTAATATTTTTTCCCTTTCAGGGTTCTTTTGAAGACCCTGATCTGGAGTTACACGCTGACTACGGTTCTTTGTGGGAATGGGACCCGCTCTTGGGGTTTCACAACTGCCCACTGTTGTTCAAAACACCAAAGGCTCGGCCTAAGAGTCTGGCTTGGATTCAGAAGCCTAGGATCTCGGGGCTCCGGAGATGGGCGGATCGAGGGTTGGCGTCACGACAGGAAACCGTGTGTCGTCAGGGGAGTTGGGACATCTACAACTGTGTGCCCAGTTTTTTGGGCACAGAGCTCCAAAAAAGCAACATGGTGGACTTTTAACATTGTAAACCAGCGAGTTGTTTTTTGCTTGCTGGGAAAATGGAGACATCTCTTTCTCCCTTATTAGGGAGAGAGAGAGAACCTGTGGTATGTCGAATACTGGGTGAAGCGCTAAGTCTTTGGGGTAACTGCAAGTCTGTATCTTTGCTATTGCTTTGCTCATGCTTGAGTGCTTGGTGGCAGTGCTGTTGCTTTCTTTTTGCCGATGGGGGGAGGGGTGATTGTTGCTCGCTGCCGCTTACACGCGGAAGGGGGAACTTTGGGGTTCTAATTTTTAACTGTTGTTCATTCTTTGGGGGCACTCCTCTGTTTTCATGGATGGTTGCAAAGAAAAAGCATTTCAGGATGTATATTGTATACATTTCTCTGACATTAAATTGTACCTTTGAACCAATGTCTTAACGAGTAACTTCAACATAACTTCCCAACTCCTATACTCAACGTCTTGACTGATGACGGCCAGTGAGGCGATCGACTTCTTCACCACCGTCTCTGCCTGGAACATCACTTTCAGTGAACTATGTATTTGCAAGACCATGAATGGGAAAACAGACCCTGATGGACGGTAGTAAATGTACAACTTTACCTACATTTCACTTGGGTGAATGTCGCATGCGATATCAATTGGAGATGGACCAAATTTTTAAATATCGAAATAAACTTTATTCATAATAAAAAATAATTTACAAGTATAAACCATGTGATGCTTTTTCATTTTTACATTAACGGTCAATGTGTTAAGTGGTGTTCCTTTACAATCCCTAATAACCAGTAACACAATTGCTACTCACGCGGCCTCCTGGGATGGTACATGACTACAATAAATGAGGGGCTTCCTCAACCAACAACCCCTCCCTGTCCAGTAAAAGGAGAATCCTGTAAGTCGTCCTTCCCCACCAAGCCCTATTGAAGGCTGCACTAAGCTCCAGTGTGTCCAGTTGGCAGCATTCCTCTACAGACTCCTCGATGTGCTGGCAGACCTACAAGTTTCTTGCAGGACAAGGCACATCCTTCATCGAATTGATGGCCTGCCAGGAGCACTTGATGTCTGTCTGTGAATGTGTCCCTGAAATCAGACAGCCTGTCACGCAGCTGCTCGGGGTGAACCTTGACACAGGCCCTTGCATCTTTCTTCACAACATCTTCACAAACCCACAGACTGCAAGGAGGTAAGCAAATGTCTCGTCCCCACTCGAGTCACCCTGCAGGCAGCACGCGGTGGGGATGATGATCCAGTTATGTAAGAAGGGTCTGACTCAAGGTGCCCTGCTTAACATAGCCAGGCAAGGTCTTGGTGCTTGTGGGTGAGATCTGGCGATGAGGCATTCTGCCAGGTGGTATGGACAGTCTGCTCAGGGAATCACTCTACTGTGTCCGTCATGTCCATCTCCTGCAGTGTCTATGGGACATTCCGTGCTGATTGTTGTCTGATGGACTTGTGGTCAAAGAAGTTGGTCTGGAAGAACTTATCCATGAAGGACAGGTTGTGTAGTAATATGGGGAACAGATAGAGCCTTGGCACATAGCGGTACTTGGCGCCCATGTACTTAGATACCACACACAGAGTGAGGCGGCCACACGTGAAGATGGTCATCGGGTTGAGGGCGACATTGGGTACGATTTCCCCATTGTCCAGGGACTTGTGTACTGTGAGCCATCTGACTTGCCCCCTCCCCCAGATGAATTTGAAGACAGCTCGGGTGATTACCAAACTGGAGGAGGGGGGTAAGGTCCACACCTGTGCCTAAAACAGCAGCCCTGAGAGCACCTCACACCTGATGATCAGATTCATAGAAACATAGAAACATAGAAAATAGGTGCAGGAGTAGGCCATTCGGCCCTTCGAGCCTGCACCGCCATTTATTATGATCATGGCTGATCATCCAACTCAGAACCAAGCCTTCCCTCCATACCCCCTGACCCCTGTAGCCACAAGGGCCATATCTAACTCCCTCTTAAACATAGCCAATGAACTGGCCTCAACAGTTTGCTGTGGCAGAGAATTCCACAGATTCACCACTCTCTGTGTGAAGAAGTTTTTCCTAATCTCGGTCCTAAAAGGCTTCCCCTCTATCCTCAAACTGTGACCCCTCGTTCTGGACCTCCCCAACATCGGGAACAATCTTCCTGCATCTAGCCTGTCCAATCCCTTTAGGATGTTATACGTTTCAATCAGATCCCCCCTCAATCTTCTAAATTCCAACGAGTACAAGCCTAGTTCATCCAGTCTTTCTTCATATGAAAGACCTGCCATCCCAGGAATCAATCTGGTGAACCTTCTTTGTACTCCCTCTATGGCAAAGATGTCTTTCTTCAGATTAGGGGACCAAAACTGCACACAATACTCCAGGTGTGGTCTTACCAAGGCCTTGTACAACTGCAGTAGTACCTCCCTGCTCCTGTACTCGAATCCTCTCGCTATAAATGCCAGCATACCATTCGCCTTTTTCACCGCCTGCTGTACCTGCATGCCCACTTTCAATGACTGGTGTATAATGACACCCAGGTCTCGTTGCACCTCCCCTTTTCCTAATCGGCCACCATTCAGATAATAATCTGTTTTCCTATTTTTGCCACCAAAGTGGATAACTTCACATTTATCCACATTAAATTGCATCTGCCATGAGTTTGCCCACTCACCCAACCTATCCAAGTCACCCTACATCCTCTTAGCATCCTCCTCACTGCTAACACTGCCACCCAGCTTCGTGTCATCCGCAAACTTGGAGATGCTGCATTTAATTCCCTCATCCAAGTCATTAATATATATTGTAAACAACTGGGGTCCCAGCACTGAGCCTTGCGGTACCCCACGAGTCACCGCCTGCCATTCTGAAAAGGTCCCGTTTATTCCCACTCTTTGCTTCCTGTCTGCTAACCAATTCTCCACCCACACCAATACCTTACCCCCAATACCGTGTGCTTTAAGTTTGCACACTAATCTCCTGTGTGGGACCTTGTCAAAAGCCTTTTGAAAATCCAAATATACCACATCCACTGGTTCTCCCCTATCCACTCTACTAGTTACATCCTCAAAAAATTCTATGAGATTCGTCAGACATGAATTTCCTTTCACAAATCCATGCTGACTTTGTCCGATCATTTCACCGCTTTCCAAATGTGCTGTTATCACATCCTTGATAACTGACTCCAGCAGTTTCCCCACCACCGACGTTAGGCTAACCGGCCTATAATTCCCCGGTTTCTCTCTCCCTCCTTTTTTAAAAAGTGGGGTTACATTAGCCACCCTCCAATCCTCAGGAACTAGTCCAGAATCTAACGAGTTTTGAAAAATTATCACTAATGCATCCACTATTTCTTGGGCTACTTCCTTAAGCACTCTGGGATGCAGACCATCTGGCCCTGGGGATTTATCTGCCTTCAATCCCTTCAATTTACCTAACACCACTTCCCTACTAACATGTATTTCACTCAGTTCCTCCATCTCACTGGACCCTCTGTCCCCTACTATTTCTGGAAGATTATTTATGTCCTCCTTAGTGAAGACAGAACCAAAGTAATTATTCAATTGGTCTGCCATGTCCTTGCTCCCCATAATCAATTCACCTGTTTCTGTCTGCAGGGGACCTACATTTGTCTTTATCAGTCTTTTCCTTTTTACATATCTATAAAAGCTTTTACAGTCCGTTTTTATGTTCTCTGCCAGTTTTCTCTCATAATCTTTTTCCTTCCTAATTAAGCCCTTTGTCCTCCTCTGCTGAACTCTGAATTTCTCCCAGTCCTCAGGTGAGCCACTTTCTCTGGCTAATTTGTATGCTACTTCTTTGGAATTGATACTATCCCTAATTTCTCTTGTCAGCCATGGGTGCACTACCTTCCTTGATTTATTCTTTTGCCAAACTGGGATGAACAATTGTTGTAGTTCATCCATGCAACCATTCGTCCCCATTATAGAGAGGGAGCATCCCAATTTCTGTTTTACCTTCCCAATCCACTTCGTCCATTCTTGTTGCATGCCTCAACCCCTCCAAACCAGATCCCCAGCACCTTCAGGCAAACAGACCAGATGGTGAAGAGGACCAATAGCCCTTGCTGTTCACGTGATTAACCGTAGCTCCAAAGCCAGCTCAAAATGGTCAGCTGTGAACCAACCTCAGATCCGACCAGAAGAGGGTGACATCGGCCATGTACAGTAAAGTTTTCACGTGCCTCCACCCCCACCCTCACTATCTGACAATGTCACCCCTCCAGATTTTTATCATTAATCCAGTGGTGCTGTTGCCAACTTGTGAGAAGAAAGGTCAGTTGGGGGGGTGCTCACTTTTGCCCTGGTGACCTCCAATCACGCATCAGTGAAATACAAGGTCTGTTCCCTCTTAACTCCTAATTCTCTACTATGTCCACTTGCATCCATCCCATGCTCTCCAGCCTCCAATGCCCCTTTTCTATTGTCTCTTAATTCATTTCAACAACTTGGTGATGGCATCATTCATTGCTCTCCCTAATTCGTCTCATCAATCCGTTGCTACTGCTCTACCTACACTGCCATCTTCTGGGTTGAATATCCCTCATTGGGACGGTGGCTTCCCTTTCTCCTGGCCTTTCACATGATAGATTCAGATTCATCCATCACATGTACAGCAAAACATACAACGAAATTCTTCTTTCACAGAAATCCAAAACTTGTCCAGGGGCCAGTCAGTAAATCTCATCTTGAGTGCACGATCAGAGTGCAGCTCAAAAAGTTCTTCCTCTTTTCTCAAAGTCAAGTTCTCAGGCTGAGCAGAAGATTCAGAGAAAGGACCCCTCACCCAGTCATACACTTGTGTTGAAAGGGATGAAAAATACTGTTCAATTTTGTTCTGCAGTCCTTCCAGGTGGTTTTCAATAAGACTCAAGACTTTCTGATATCTTTCCTCACTCTCCAGCCCAACCAGCAGTGGAAACATTCCAAGGTTTTCTTTTGCAGTGCAGTTTTTTGAAAGAAAAAGTTTCCTTTTAAATCCAAGAAACTTGACACTTGAAGTGAAAACATTTTCTCAGGGTCTTGCAGAGACTTCTTCAGTTGGTTCACACAATGAAAAATATCTGTTAAGTAGGCTAGTTTCTACAGCCATTCTTCATCTTCAAAGCACTTGGCAAAATCTGGCCTACTATTTTCTTGAAAGTACTCCTCATTTCACTATTCAACTGAAACATCCTGTTGAGAACTCTACCTCTGCGAAGCCACTGGATTTCTGTATGTAGCAGGAAATGGGTGTGCTCTTCATTTAGGTTTTCACAGTTTTTTAAACATTTTCGAGTGAACTAGTCTTAAAGCTACTGTAACGCTCAGTTATATTGGCTTGTATATGTCTAGGGGAAATCCCACCCAGCACCCGCCTCAACGCTTCCCACGGAGTTGGTTGCCGCCCGACTCAATCCCAAACATCAATCATCAGCCAGCACACACAGTACGTTTTACCAAGTACACTTTATAGATATTACTAAGTCTATGACATTAATATAAATTCGATACAGAAAAGGAAGTAATGAAAAAAAGGCGCCAAGACTTATCAAAGTCCAAGTTCTTCGCGCACAATTGTTGGAGCTCAATCGATTCCTGATGACCACCCGGATCCTGTCGACTCACGGCTCGGGATCACCAAAAGTGATCGACCAGAGCCTTTCCGCACGTCCACCGTCCTCCCCGTCTCTCCTCCGACTCCCCGCCAAAAACCCCGCCCCCAGTCATATGATACAGCATTATCATCCAAAAACAAAATGATACATGACCACCCATTGGCTAATAGCACCCTGCTATCTGTATTAACCCAAGCAACTGTCTAGTTAGAGACTTTCTCAGCATTTAACATGACAGAGAAGCATTCCCCAGTATAACATAACAAAGAAGCCATTTTAAATTTAACATACAAAAAAGAAAGACCCCGTACACTACTAAATAACTTGCTTCCTGAAATCTTTTTACTAACTGTGACTTTATTTTCAAAAGCTTTAATCTGTTTGTTTGGAGATTCCAATAGTAGTTTAAAATAATCAGCACTTCTACCTGTGATATGGCTGTGATTTGTAGTTAAGTATCTTTTCAATTTTGCTGGAGCCATTGCTACATTTGTAAGTTGTTTGCCACAGACTAGCACAATGGAATAGGACAACTTGGGTCACCAGTCCATGTAAAACCCATTGATAAGTAGCTTTCATTGTAAAGATATGGGACCGGTTGATTACTTTAGTCCCACCCACTGTTTTTGTCTCTGGACCCAGGAGAGGCTGGTGGACTTCTTGTGGGGCAACAGGAGACATTGGGTCTTTGCCTGGGTCCTGAGTCTTCCAATCGCGGAGGGCAGTCAGTCATTGGTGAGTGTGCACACCCAGCTGGTGGCTCTCTGCCTCAGGACCTGCAGAGATACCTGTATAGCGACCACTCTCCGCGATGGCATTCGCTGGTGATCACTTTCTCTGCTGGAGACACTGCCTGCAGGAGGACACGTGGCTTCTAGCGGACAGCATCAGCTGCCTCGCCTTTACCGAGAGCTGTTGAGGGAGTGGGGCCTAGTCTCATCCAGACAGGGTGCTCCTGCGCAGGTGGAGATGGTGTTCTAGCTGTTTTGGGGACTGGTCCCCATCCTATCAGGGTGGGTGTCGAGGGGGCTCGGGGAGGTGGAGGGGTTCCGGCTGCACCACCACCTGATGGACTGGAAGTGTCCATTGGACTCAGGCCTCGAGATACCACGTGGGAGAGGGTCCCGCAAAATATGAGCCATCTCACGGGAATCCCCACCGTGTCCTTCCGTAATGCTCCAGAGCGTTTCTCTTCCATCTCACACCTCCTCTTCAAAACTCGCCACACCGGACCTTTAGAATGAAAGTTTCCCACCAATTTTCTACCACACCCGGTAGTTTGTTTACACCCGTAAGCCAGTTAGTGGAGTGTCAGGGGAAGTTGGAGGAGGGGGAGATAATTCAGGAGGGAGAGGGTGACATCATTGCCCACGTTGGGCAAGTCCATTCAATGCTTGGAAAACACACCACGCTCATCAGCCTACTGTCCTCCCCTCCGTGTAATACAGTGCTCACCAATTATCAGCTACCATCCTCTGCTCCGTGCAATA
This sequence comes from Mobula hypostoma, assembly GCF_963921235.1. Taxonomy (NCBI): domain Eukaryota; kingdom Metazoa; phylum Chordata; class Chondrichthyes; order Myliobatiformes; family Myliobatidae; genus Mobula; species Mobula hypostoma. The sequence continues at coordinate 89,141,009 of NC_086097.1, forward strand.
CAGGGCTCACCAATGATCAGCCTAACTTCCTCCTCTCATGCAATACAGTGCTCACCATCAACCTACCATCCTTCCCTCCGGGCAATACAGTGCTCACCAATTATCAGCAGCCTCCCTTGTCTCGTATTAAAAACCAAGAATGGACTCAAGCAAATAAACATGGTTTTACTGCGCACTGCCATACTGGACTGAGAGAGATTGCTAAAGGGCTGCTTGGTCACTGCCCACCACTACGAGCGCTAGCATCAAACAAATTTCAAAAAACAATGTTTGTTTGTATAAATCACAATCTCCACAGAAGTCCTGGCGACCTCTCATGGAACCCCGGTTGAGAGACCCTGGACTAGAGGCTAGGATTTGAATTCTGTCATGGCATTGAAGGAATTAAAATTTGAGTATTTAAACAAGCCTGGAATTAAACAGCTGTATTAATTAACAGTAACTACAAATCATTTCGATTTCCATGAAGTTCCATATGCTTGAATAAAATCTTTCAGAAAGGGAAATATAAACTTGCAACACATCCCTAGGATGTGTAAAGCACAGAACCAGGACTTAACCCAAATCCTAATGTGTCGTTGATAATAGTGAATCTAACTTTATAGCACATGTACTCTGATCCACACAGACCCACGGCCAACATCTTCTGCACCCTCTCCAAAGCCTCCATGTTCTTCCTGTGCCCTGGAGGCATTCAAAATCTCAACATCCTTCAAGTGTGCTGGGGACAACCAGGACTGAATGCATCTTAATCTTCCGGATGAAGCCCATGCATCTTCAGGACGAGGGAATACACACAAAATGCTGGGGGAGCTCAGCAGGTCAGATAGCATCAGTGGAAATGAACAACCGGTCAACGTTTCGAGCCGTGACCCTTCTTCACGGCTGGAAAGGAAGCAGGAAGATGCCAGAATAAGAAGGTGGGGGGAGGGTTAAGAGGATAGATAGAAGGTGATAGATGAAGCCAGGTGGGTGGGAGATGTAAAGTGCTGGAGAAGAAGGAATCTGATAGGAGGGGAGAGTGAACCTTAGGAGAAAGGGAAGGAGGAGGGGACCCCGGGGCAAGTGAGAAGAGGTAAGAGGCCAGAGTGGGGAACGGAAGAAGAGGTAGTTTTTTACTGAAAGGAGAAATTGATATTCATGCTATTAGGTTGGAGGCTACCCAAATGGAATATAAACTACTGCTTCTCTATCCCGAGGGTGGTGTCATCATGGCACATGGACCGACATATCGGAATGGGAATGGGAATTGGAATTAAAGCATTTGGGGAAAAGAAATTCTGTTTTTGGGCGGATAAGAGTGGAGATGATCAGGATGAGATCCCATGCATTATCATCCTTTGGATGAAACGGAATAGTCTTAGCAATTTATGACTCCTAGGCCCTTCAATGTAGTAGATTCTTGGCTCAGAGGAAGTTAGGGATTGATAATGAAGTCTGCTATTGCCAGTGATGCTTACAGCCTTTGAATGAATATTTTTGTAAATTTATAAACCAGGACAGACCAAGTTGAACTGGTATGCTTTTTAACCAATGAGTTAGCACAGAATGGGAACTAAAGTTCACTAACTTAGTAATGTATTTACCATGTATCTGGATTTACCAATCCTCTTCTGGAACTAAAGGTTAGTCTCCAAGCCAGTGCTGTGAACAAACCTTGACATAAGATGATAGTATGATTATTGATGCAGTAATATAGAGAGCTTTGTGAAGTAGAAACTTGGATCTGCGCACTGGACCTAACGGCTATTTCCATACTGTAAATAACATTCAACAGAAACTTTTTCAGCAATTACTTCCTCGATCCCTGCAGACTTTGAAAACTCTGGAACCCTGGAAGAAGCAAACAAATTGAAATCCATGTGCTGCACGAATTGACGAGCAACTAATTTCTGTAATCAGTGAACTGCAGCTGGGTGGGGAAGAGGATGAATGATCATGCATGATGGTGAGGCAAATACAGAATCCTCTATGAGTGTCTAACACATGCCACTGGGTAAAATTTGCAATTTTTGTGCTTGAATATGGTTTGTGTTCTTATTAGTGTCACAGTCTGGCTACTCTACATAGCTCCAGCAGATTGCTGCATCACACGCATTAGCACACTTCCGATAATAATTCCAATTATAATGCTAAACATAATAATAATGTAATTATGAAAGAGATGTAAGGAACAACTGATAATAGCTTCTGCAATTCTAAGTCAAGCCCAGCAGAAAAGCAGAAATCTTTCATGCTGTTGTACTGACCACCAAAACGTGTGGCTTAGCTACTCGTCCCAGCGGAACTGCTTCTGCTGACAAGAGAAGGGGCAAAGGCGGACCACTGGCGCCTCAAAACCAGTCACTTCGTGCAGCTGGGGCCCATCACCCTTGGACGGCAGCCTGCCTAGGAGAAGGAAAACTCTTGCCTTGCGGCCATACCCACCCATGGGAAAGGCTTTGGGAGTAAACCCTGAGGAAGAAATCCAGAGCTGGGGTCCCGAAGGCAGTTGGATGTTGTTTACAACTTCGCTCTGGCAACCTCTGCGACGACACTGGTGCCAAACTGTATTGGTGCTTGCCCTTCCCTTGGACGACAACAGTGACGTGGAGAGGGGGATCCCACTGCGTTCTTCAAATCTTCCTGCCCAGGCTTGTGCCCTGGAGAGGACACAGTCCACCAGAGGCACAAACCCATGATCCCCTGGGATCGACGGCTGCCTACAATAGACACAATACTTGTGAGATTCCTACATCTGATGAAGTATTAGCATACTATAAACACCCTATCTATTGATAACCAAAAAAGAACAACCAATATTACCAAAATAAACCAAGCCATTTTTCAGGGTGATTCAATAAGCCCATTATGGTTCTGGCTAGCTTTAAACCCGCTCTGTAATTTGATGAATCAGCTGAAAATAAGGTATCAAATCAGAAACAACCAAATGGATTATGCATTGACACACCTTCTATACATGGTCAATTTGAAATTATATGCTCCTTCATCAGCAAAGCTAAGGCAATTAATTCAAATTGAACTATTTTTTAAAGATATAAATATGAACTTTGGACTAGATGATTGCAGCATGTTAAATATAAATATAAAGAAAGGGGCAATAGAGCTAGCAGAATATAAGGCAGAACAGCAGGATACAATACAACAGATGGATGAATATGAAGCATATAAGTATCCGGGATATCAACAAGCAAAGAAAATAGATCATAATGTGATAAAGGGAAAGCTTTTGCCAGAATTTACTTCAAGGCTTAAGAAAATCTGCCAAATAGAGCTCAGTTGTAAAAATATTACAAGGAAAATAAACATTTTAGCTGTACCAGGTTAACATATTCTTGTGCATAATATCTTGGTCCTAATTGGATCTGGAAAATTTACAAAGAAAAATAAGAATAAAAATGACAAATTTTAGAATACGCTTGAATGCACTTGGATTAACACTACCTCAGACGGAAGGAGGAAGAGGAATAACAGACAAAAATTTATACACCAGTCAGAGAAACCTTCTGATATATTTTCATCAACAAAAATAGGATTCAGCTCTCTACATGAACATATGCAATTTCTGATGAGTACACACCACTAAATATAAATGAAAGCATAACCCAGAAAAATGAAGAAATTATCACTATAGAAGAAAATGTAAACCAATGGAAGAGCATGGCCCCTCATGAGAGATTCCCATGATCTGAGCAGACCAGATGTAAATAAGAAAGCATCGAACTCCTGGCTCAGATTTGGAAACCTCTTCCTAGAAACAGAGAAGTTCCTTGCGGCAATATAGGACCAGGTGGTTAACACAAAAGATTAACAAAAATGCATAATATAAGATGCAACAAATTCAAGATGATAAAGACAGAAAATGCCAAGAGAAAACAGAAACAATCCAACACATCACAGGCTCCCGCAGCAGTTTAACTTAATCTGATTACTTACACAGGCACAATCAAGTGGCAAACACCAGTCACCTAAATCTTTCTTTAAAATACAAACTCATAAAAGAAACGACACCTTACTACAAATACAAGCCTGATCCAGTTTCAGAATCAGACTCTTACAAATTACATTATGCCTGATCCATTATAACAGAGAGGACAATTAATAATAACCATCCAGATATAATATTATAGGATAAACAAGCAAGAATAACTTACTTAATAGAGATAGCCATTCCAAACACACATAATCTACAGAAATCAATAACTGGAAAACACCAAAAATAAGCAGAATTAAAAGAGGAAATTGAAAGATTATGGGACATGAACAGGGTATAAATTGTCCCAATAGTAGTATCTACAACTGGTATCATCCCAAAATCATTACACAATTGTTGTCGTCTTTGTGGCTATCCTTCGAGGTCAAGGATGATGGCCTTCATTCTGAAGAAGTGGCCCACAGAGCGAAGACGCCTGTGCATGTATTTGTTTAATGTGTACTTGATGTTGCACTCCAAGAAGCACACAATACTTCACAAGTCAACCAACTGATTCCAATGGCATGGAAACCACGACGACTGGAGCTGATGGATTTGTTGCAGCCTTCATCTGCCCTCACAGCTGTTGAGTTCGAAGGAACTTAGTCTGTCTGTTCCACCGTTGAGGTCTTGGTTGGATTGTTCTTTGTCAGGGACCTCGCCCTCGACCTTACCGCCATGGGTGACCCTACCAGGAGCATAGCTCCAAATGGCTTTGCTCTTGGGATCACAGGACCACACAAGCTTCTCCAACATGGCAAGGTGACAATCCACTGAGAAGCATTACACAATAGCATTAAACAATTAGATCTACACAGCAATATTTATATAAATCTTCAGAAAGCCACAATACAAAACACCACTAGAGTAGTTTGAAAGTGCCTAGCAATTGAGAAATTAATGTGTTTGGCTATGCTTGTACCTCAGGTTTTACAAGCATGAGCTAAGAAAAATAAATAAATAAATAAATAAATAAATAAATAATTAAATAAATAATTAAATAATTAAGCAATGAATATCAAGAACTTGAGATAAAGAGTCCTTGAAACTAAGCCCATAGGTTGTGGGAACCTTTCAGTGATGGGGCAAGTGCAGTTGAGTGAAGCTTTCCCCTTTGGTTCAAGAGACTAATAGTTGAGGGGTAATAACTGTTCCTGAACCTGGTGGTGTGAATCCTGAGACTCCTGCACCTCATTGCTGATGGCAGCAGCGAGAAGAGAGCATAACCTGGGTGGTGGGGGTCTCTGATGATGGATGCTGCTTTCCTGCAACAATGTTCCATGTTAATGTGCTCAATAGGGGGGAGGGTTTTACCCGTGATGTACTGCCGTATCCACTACCTTCTGTAGGATTTTCTGTTCAAGGCCATTGGTGTTTCCATATCAGGCTGTGATACACCCAGTCAATATACTCCCCAATACATATCTATATAAAGTTTGTCAAAGATTTAGATGTTATGCTGAATCTTTGCAAACTCCTAAGGAAGCTGAGGCGCTGCCATGATTCCTTTGTAATTACACTTACTAGCTGGGCCCAGAATAGTCATAGTCATAGTCATACTTTATTGATCCCGGGGGAAATTGGTTTTCGTTACAGTTGCACCATAAATAATTAAATAGTAATATGTAAATTATGCCAGGAAATAAGTCCAAGACCAGCCTATTGGCTCAGGGTGTCTGACCCTCCATGGGAGGAGTTGTAAAGTTTGATGGCCACAGGCAGGAATGACTTCCTATGACGCTCTGTGTTGCATCTCAGTGGAATGAGTCTCCGGCTGAATGTACTCCTGTGCCCAACCAGTACATTATGTGGTGGATGGGAGACATTGTCAAAGGTGGCATGCAACTTGGACAGCATCCTCTTTTCAGACACCACCGTCAGAGAGTCCAGTTCCATCCCCACAACATCACTGGCCTTACGAATGGGTTTGTTGATTCTGTTGGTGTCTGCTACCCAACGGAACAGCGGAATAAGTCCGCTGAAATGATAACGCCTCATAATTTAAAGTTGCTGACCCTCCCCATCTCTGATCCCCCAATGAGGACTAGCTCATGGGCCTGCTTTCCTTCTCAAGTCAATAATCAACTCCTTGGTCTTGCTGACATTGAGTAAGAGGTTGCTCTTGTGGCACCACTCAGCCAGATTTTCAATCTCCCTCCTATACGCTGATTCTTCACCACCTTTGATTCAGCCTATGACAATAGTGTTGTCAGCATACTTGAACATGGCATTGGAGCTGTGCTTAGCCACACAGTCTTAAGTGTAAAGCAAGTAGAGCAGGCGGCTAAGCGCACAGCCTTGTAGTGCACCTTTGCTGATGGAGATCATAGAGGAGATATTGTTGCCAATCTGAACTGAATAAGGTCTGCAACTGAGGAAAACAAGGATCTAATTACACAAGGATGTATTAAGGGCAAAGCCTTGAAGCTTATTGATTAGTTTTGAGGGGATGCCGAGTTGCGGTCAGTATAGAGCATCATGATGCGTGCACCCTTGCTGCCCAGGTGTAACGGAGTTGAGTGAAGAGCCAATGAGATAGCATCTGCTGTGGACCTGTTGCTTCGGTAGATGAATTGGAGCAGATCCATGTCACTTCTCAGGCAGGAGATATGTTTCATCACCAGCCTCTCAAATCATTTCATCATTGTGGATGTAAGTGCTACTGGACAACAGTCATTGAGGCGAGTTACCATGTTCTTCATGGGTATTAGTATAATTGAAGCCTGCTTGAAATGGCTGGATACATCAGACTGCTGAAGCGAGAGGTTAAAGATCTCAGTGAACACTCCTGCCAGTTGATCAGCATGGGTCTTTAGAACTTGGCCAGGCATCCCAACTGGGCTGGATGCTTTCCATCGGTTCACCTTCCTGAAGAAGCTCGCATGTTGACGTTAGAGACTAAAATCAGAAGGTCACTGGGAGCTTTGGGAGTTTCTGAAGGTGCCTCCATGTTTTGACGGTCAAAGTGAGTGTAAAATTTCTACTGCTATGGTGTGAGGTAGTTTTCTGTAAAAGCAGTGAGTCCTGCTGGACGGAGTGTTTTGGCTTCAGCTGAAGATAAGGAGCCATGCTATCCAACTTGGGAATGTCATGTCAGCCAATCAGGATTGTGGGATGTGAGAGATGGTTCTGGAATACTGGGCGGGAAGAGTTTTCTGAAGGGCAGTTTTCTAGTTTTGGAGCTTTTAGTGGGAGGTGCAGAGAGAAAAGCAGCAGGGAAGACACCCGGAGAATCCAAAGGGAAGACCCGATTGCAAGGGGTGCTTCATGAGGCAGAAGATTCCTAGAAGGGAAGTTCTACCTGTGGTTGGTGATGAGAACTCAGCACCCAGCTACTACAGAAATGAGCTCCAATGTTTATGTGCACATTTAGACTAGTTTAAATGTAATGGGCCCTTCTATTTTTTTTCTTCCTCTGTTAACTGTTTGATAAAGTTAAAAATTGGTAAATATACCTTCTTTATAATTTTATGCTTGCGTACTATCTGTCATTTCTGGGCTACTAGTAACTGTACTTACACAGCATTTGCTCAAATTGAGGTTCTTTTAATTGGAACATCCCAACATTTCTGTTCGTTGAACCCCAAATCATACTGACCCTTGATGTGTATTGCTTATGAAAGGTGGCCTTCTCACTGCTGAAGCACATGGCTTGTAGCAGAGTTAGCTAATGAGCCAAGTTGGTGTATAAGCTCCGATGAGATGGTTGCATTTGTGGGGATTCATCCGGGATTTCAGATGCTGTGCGAATGCTGTTTAAGGATTGATTAAGTAGTTTATAGTGTGCTTTATTTGTATGTCTAAGACAGTGCTTAAACTAGCATTTGGAGAAAGTGAGGTGTGTTGTAATTAAGGTACTTTATTATGGATGCTGTGGGGATTAATGTTTAGTGCAATTCAAAGCAGTTATCCACAAGGCATGTTGTGTTCTGAGCGGGGTGGATATTTGAACCCTCAATGAACTGCTACTCAGAGTACTGAATTCTGTAGAAACACTAGAGAAAGTTACACTGGTTGAACGGTGTTTTGAACAATCAGCGGGTAAGGATGTTGTATTGGTTCAGGCTACCAGTGACGTAACTGAATTCACGCTGCCTGTTAAGATAGGGGCGCCTGGAGAGGTGGAGCGATGGGCTGTCCATATTTTTAAAGGCAAGTTGTTTATAGCTGAGGGTTAAGACTTTAAAGCCAAGTTGTTCTCGTTTCTGTGAAGTGAGTGAAAGGACTTGTCTGAGGTGAAAGGTCTAATGGGTCCTTCAGTGGTTGATCTAAATTCTGAGCTGGTCTCCACAATTACGTCACTAGTTGATAAATACCAAAGTGTACCTGTGGAGAGCCAATATTATCATAGGCTGAGAGTGTTCTCTGGAGTCAAGCCCACCCTTGATGACTCTCTCCAAAATTTTCGGAAACAGATGTTGGAGTAGCTGAGACCTTTGATACATTAGTATTAATCTATCTGAATACAGATGAAAAAAGTGAAGCTTCCTTTATTGTGGGAACAAATACTCCCATTGTGACAAGGCTCATGGGATCATGCAAGGAAAGAAATAGAGAGAACTTTTTGAAAATCTCATCATTCATCTGCTGTTCAGAGTAGCTTTTGAGAAGTTCCTCCTAAGCAGGATGATGAGCAGAAACAAGGAGCTGTGTGGTACACTCTGTACAAACCCATCGTGTTATGTCCTAGGGAGGTAGCAAGATTGACGGGAAACCCCAGATTCCCCAGAATGCCTGATACTGAGGCCCTCCTGGTTGATGCTGTGGAGCATCACAAGAAAGAGTTACCCTTACCTGCTGGAATGCTGGTGAGACCTGAACTGCAGAAACCTTCAGCTGTCCATGCCAACAGGATGACAGTGATTGTCAAGAACACCTCAGAGGGAGAGGGGTTACACTCAGACGTGGGGTGCCAATGGCACATCTTTTCCCTGTGAGGGTAATGTCTAATTTTCTGGTGCAAAAACCAGGAGAGAGATAGTCTCGTGGATCAGGAAAGTTAACAGCAAAGTCATTCAACTTTGGTGACTTCCTGGTACTCAAGGAATAGATAAGGAGAGTAACTGAGAAGATGCTGAAGCTCGAAGATGTCTTTTCTATTGACGAGTTCGATGTGGGTCGCTCCAAGAGTACTTGCCATACTATTAGAGTGAAGGAGGACATCCCTTTCAGAGAGAGGTCTCGATGGTTAGGATCTGTCATTTCTGGGCTACCGATGACTGTGTATAGGCAGTATTTACACAGCATTCATTCAAATTGAGGTTCTTTTCATTGGAACATCCCGACGTTTCTGTTTGGTTGAACCCCAAATCACACCGACCCTAGATGTGTATTGCTTATGAAAAGTGGCCTTCTTACCGCTGAATCACATGGCTTTTAGCAAAGTTAGCTAAAAAGACAAGTTGGTAAACGATCCCCGGTTAGAGGGTTGCACAAGCAATGGAAGGCATTGAGTTTAACTGGAAGCAAAGCCCTGTTGCTTGATTTAACTTAATAAGAGGTCATGGCATTCAAGACCTGCCATTACTGTCCAGCACCCTTCATTGATTCAAGTTTAGTCTGGGATTACCACTTCACCTGTGAGGTGGCTTTCTGGATATTGTACCTGGACCTCCTGTAACTTTCTCAATTACCACAATTGAATGCCTCTGAACTGGCCCTCAGCAGATTGTCAATCTCATGGTTCATCAGGGCTTCTGGTTGGGAAAGACAATGATTTTATGGGGACACACTCATGTGCAACTGTTTTCATAAAGTCCATGACCACCATGGTGTATTCATTCAAATCCACAGATGAGTCCTCGAACACGGCCCAGTCCACCGACCTGAGGCAATCCCAGAGCTGGTCCTCTGCCTCTTGTGACCACCTTCTTGTGTTCCTTACTTCTGGAGCCTTGCTCTTTAGTCTCTGCCTGTGTGCAGGTAGAAGAATGGGAGAGATAATAGTTCAGCCATGATGGAATGGTGGAGCAGACTCCATGGGCCGAATGACCAAATTCTGCTCCTGTATCTTCTGGTCTTCCGGTTATTTTGTGTGTTACTCTGGATTTTCAGCATCTTTTGTGTACTTTCTGCGTTTATGATATTGGAGCAATTAAGTTTTTCATTGCACCTGAGCATCCATATACACGAGCATATGGCAATAAACTCGACTTTAAGGTCCCGCCTTTTTTTAATGTGAAAATTCCGGAAAAATTAACATTCAGTGTCATCAGCAACAAGATGCAAAGACGTCAGCTGCCCTTTGGAATCGCTTTCCAGAAGTTCAGTGAATCAAGAGTGAGAAGGTGAGTAAAACATGCTGCTAGCAGTCTCACTCTCATTTGATGGTGATGACCAGAAGCAGACTTCTCCCCTCACTCTTCTCTTGAAAGACCAAAATGAAATCTGAGATTGTCCACAGGTGATGTAACAGCACCATCTACTGGGGTGAAGCTAAACTAACCAAATATGAAGCGGAATACGTTTATTATTGTCACATGTACCAAGACACAGTGAAAAGCTTTCCAGGAATGCCATTCAGACAGATAATCCATACATATGTACACCGAGCTAGTAAAAAGGAAAATAGAATGCAGAATATATTCTGTTACTGTTACTGAGAAAGTGCAGTACAGATAAACAAATAAAATGCAAAGATCTTAACAAGGAAGTTTGGGAGATCAAGAGCTTGCTTATTTTGCCCACAGCATGAGTAAACCTATGTTAAACTGCTGGAATATTGCCCATCATCTATTCTTTAGGTCACTAATTTCTCAGCCTTTGATTGCTGGAAGAACTGTTTTTCTCCCCCTTTTTAACGATTTAATGGCATTTCCAATCCAAAAACACCTTGTACTTGTAGTTACTTAACTCCTGGGTCTCGTCAAGCCAATCCTGGTGTTATCTGCTAGAAAAACCAAGAGCCTCTTCATTGGTGTCAATCATGGTGGACTTCAGGGCAGTTTGCGTACTGTGGCTGCTCTGCGACTCCTGTTGTTTAGATGTCAGGTTGTCCATGAGGCCCTGTCAGGAGCTCTCTTTGCAGGTCCTTTGAGACTTTCAGAATTGATTTTATATTTTTGTAGCAGTGTTTCTGTGGCCATTGAACCTTTTGGCCAAGTAATTAACAGAATGAATTCAGTGAGGCCCACTACAGACATCCTTGTGATCTCTTACATCATCAGTGACATCATCGGTGACTCAGTGCAAGAGTATCAGCCGCCTTTTGTACTCACCTCTCCAGTTTACAGTGAAACCAAACTTCAGGAAGTGATCCCAAAGAGGGAGTAAGATATAGGTGCAGCAGGAAATTGTTGGGGGGTGTGGAATGGGACTAAAAGGACTGTTCTTCAGTGCTGGTATGGCCTACTGTGCCATAATAAGATATGAATTCCACCTAACATGAAAGCAAAACTCGGCAAATCTTAAATAAAGCAGAGAAAGCTTGAAATACTCATCAAACAACATCTGTGTGAAGAAAGAAGAAGAGTTAATGTTCCAGGTGGATAATCTGAGCAAAACCTGTCCACCTGAAATTGTAACCTTGTTTTCCTCCCTCTTCATAAAAACAACTTTCCAGGCCACATCTATTTAAAATTCAACCTGGATCTATAAAATACAATCATGATCTAAAGTGAACAAGCATGCTCAGGTAGTTTTAGAGGGAATTACAAAATGTTGGAGGTGGGAATACATAGTTTTTTTCTGAGGTGTTGTAGTTGAGGTATAGAGAAGATTTATTATTAGTGGCAAGCATAATAAGAATAAAAGAATTGGAAGGAGGAGAATACTGTTTAACTTCTTATGCCTGCACTGTTGTTCAATATATCATGACTGATCGGGTAGGGTAGATAGGGTAGACAGTCAGAATCTTTTCCCAGTGTAGACTCGTCAAGTAACTGAGGGCATGCACTTAAGGTGAGGGGGTAAAGTTTAAAAAAGATGTGCGGAGCAAATTCTTTTTACACATTGGGGAATGCTGGGACAGGGTGCTAGGGAGATGCTGGAAGCAGACACAACGGTGACATTTAAGCAGCTGTTAAATGGATACTTGAACATGCAGAGAATGGAAGGATATGAATCATGTGCAGGCAGAAGGGATTTAGATTAACTTGCCATCGTAGGATGAAGGGCTTCTTCCTGTGCTGTACGATGAATCTTTCATTTTAATCCCCTTATTTCTTCTGCTACCCTCTACTGTGTCTTAACAACGTAAGAGGAAAATGGTGTACCAGGAAGAAACCCTGGTGTAGTCACAGGCAGAAATAAGACGTTCCTACTTTTCTTACTCTAAAGCTTTGACAAGAAAGATCAACGTTGGAGCCTCTGTACCAGTCTGTCATGCAACCAGTCAGTATGCTCTCCACCTTACAAATTTGCAAGTACAATGTCTCCTCAAGATCCTAATAAAGTAGAACCACTGGCATTCCTGCTTCACGACTGCATGAATGTGTTACAGCCAGCATTGATCCTCTGAGATGTTGATGCCGAGGAAGATAAAGCTGTTCACCCTTTCACCTCTGACCTCTAAGTGTGCAAGCTGGAGTGATCGAAACTGCACTTCCTGAAAAGGTAGTGGAAGCCAATTCAACCATTACCTCTGGATATTCACTTAAGGAGGTTAAAGGAGCAGGATGATAGGATCAATGATACTGAAGGCTCTTTCATTAACCCAGTTCATACATGATGACTTCATAGTCTCCGTGTGAATGTTATGATTTTCATACTTTAATAACCAAGTGAGGCTTCACCGTATTAGGAGCTGGGATGGGAATGTTGAGGGGGAGGGGTGGGGTGTCCAGCAATATTCAGTAACAGCTTCGGGAGTAATGTGCACTTTCATTTGGGTTCTCCATGCAATCACAAAACGAAAGGAAAGAGAGGCAGACTCACAGGGTCACCACACAATTGTGAGATGGGGGAAGGGGATGACAATGTAGATGCCATAAAGCAATCTGGCCTGGCTGGAGAATATCCGACTCAGCATGAGGAATTAAACATTTAGGATGGAGGTAAGGAGAAATCTTTAGAATTCTTAAACCCCCCCCCCCCGCCACGAATAGTTGACACACAGTTCCATAGTATAATTGTGTCACATACCAACAGACTCTTGGTCACTTGGAAAATGAGGAACACAAAAAAGTGGGAAATGATAAAGATCATCCGCAATCCCACTGGGTGGTGGAACAGGCCTGAGGAATCACCTGCCTCTGCTTCTTCGGTCCTGCACGTGACAATACAGTACATTCCAGAATTAATCACCATGCATGCTCTTCACCATAAGGTCAATCTAAAATTTGGCCTCAGAAGAAGAGACTTTCCGCTACATTCCACCACCTGCTTCTGCAAAGTCCAGTCTGCAATGACAACAGCACCAACCCCTCTCAGGACATAGACATCACCGACAAGCCCAGCATCTCCTCCCCAGTCCTGCTCTGTCTATAAATGTAGTGGCTGCAGATCTGAAGCAACCTCAGAGAATGGGTAAGGTGAACCACATTCAGTCAGGAGACTGGGGTCACATACACACCATGTCATGAATGAACAAGGGTTTCCAACTGTAAGAGACTATAGTAGCCCAACAGTAAATTTTCTGGCTAGTCCATGAGCTCATGAAGATAAGAATACTTAAATTCAAAGGGTCAAAGGTACAATTTAATGTCAGAGAAATGTATACAATATATATCCTGAGGAGGGAGGAGAAGACAGTAGCGCGATGCAGTGAGCGCGGCCGCTCCGAATTGATATCGTATGTGTTAACTAGGATGCCGTGCACAATCCTGATTTGATGGAGACAGCCGCGAGAAGCACGGAGGAACATCTGGAGAAACTTCTGAAATGCCTGCTTCACTGCCGCTGCTACTGGGCGATCAAGAATCTCCGGAGGGGAAGGCCCCAAATCCTCAGCTTTGCCTACTGCCTGTTGCCGGGACCAGGGTCAAAACACTCGGCAGAGATGGTGCTCGGTGCTCAGTGTCAGAGAGCTGGTCGGAAGCTCGAAGTTTTCGGACGGACTTGGAGTCGGACTGTGGTCGGGTGCTTCCAGGATGCTGCATCGGTAAGTTTGCGGCGCTGGAAGCTCATGGCAGGAAGAGTTTTCTTCCTTCAACCACCTGCATGAGATGATGGGACTTTCAAGAGACTTTGAGACTTTTTACCGTGCCTATGGTCTGTTCCTCTATCCAATTACGGTATTGCTTTGCTCTGTTGTAACTATATGTTATAATTATGTGGTTTTTGTCAGTTTTTTCAGTCTTGATTTGTCTTTCTGTGATATCATTCTGCAGGAACAAATTGTATTTCTTAATGCATGCATTACTAAATAACAATAAAAGAGGACTGCGTGTCCTCATAATTTAATCTAAAATGCTTTTTCTTTGCAACCATCCACGAAAACAGAGGAGTACCCCAAAGAATGAATGACAGTTAAATGTTAGAGCCCCAAAGTCCCCCTCAGCCTCCCTCCCTCCTGCACAAAAAAATCATCAGCATCGCCACCAAGCTCTCAAGTGCGAGCAAAGCAATAGCAAAGACACAGACTTGCAGTTACCCCAAAGACTTCGCGTTTCACCTGGTATTCGACATACCACAGGTTCTCTCTCTCTCTCTCTCTTTCTCTCCTTAATAAGGGAGGAAGAAGTGTCTCCATTTTCCCAGCGAGCAGGGAGACATAACAAACAACTCGCTGATTTACGGTGTTAAAACTCCATTGCTTTGCCTTTTTTGAGCTCTGTGCCTGAAGATTGCAAAGATCCTGGGTCTTCAGCCACACAGTTGCAGATAACCCGTCACCCCTGATGACACACGTGTCTCCTGTCATGACACCAACCTTCGATCCGCCGGTCTCCGGAGCCCCGAGATCCTAGGCTTCCGAATCCGAGCTGGACTCTTAGTCCAAGCCTTTAGCGTGCCGAACAACAATGGCCGATCATGGAACCCCAAGAGCGGGTGCCATTCCTGCAAAGAACCATGGTCAGCGTGTAACTCCAGGTCAGGGTCTTCAAAAGAATGCTGAAAAGGAAAAATAGAAATTTTGTGCTTGTATTAGAAAACATAATGCCTGCTAATGAGTTGAAGAAGCGGGTTGGGGAGGGAAGGCAAAACACAAACCTTAGTTCTTACCGATTGGTCAACTCTGCTGTAAGCAAGGACAATTTACTGAGCGAAGGAAAGCAGCATCCATCATCAAGGACATGCTCTCTTTTCGCAGCAGCCATCAGGAAGCAAGTACAGGGCCCTCAGCACCCGCACCACCTGGTTCAGGAACAGTTATTCCTCTAGAACCATCAGGCTCCTGAACCAGAGGGGATAACTTCACTCACCCCATCACTGAACTGATCCCACAAACTATGAACTCATTTTCTCAATATTTGTTGCTTATTTATTTATTATTATTATTTTGTTTTTCCCTCATTTTGTATTTGCTCAGTTTGTTGTCTTTTGCATATTGGTTGTAGTTCATCCTAATGGGAATGGCCTGGCATTGATTCGAAGCAACACACACAAAATGCTGTTAGAACTCAGCAGTTGAGGGAGCACCTATAGATAAGAGTAAACAGTTGATGTTTTGGGCAGAGACCTTTCATCAAGACTCATGGGGAAGACACCAGTTGTGAAGTCTACTCGCCCACTGGACCTGGACTTCCAAAGTCAAGAGAGTAAACTGCCTCAGTGCGACATCTTTTCCACATTAAAAACTCTTCCACACAGGTTTCCCGTCATTGTCGGATACAACAGACATCCACCAGTAGTACGGTCGTGTTCTAATTTGTTCTGTACTTTATTTAAATACATAAATTGTTACTCAGTTAAAAAAGTAGTTTGTGTTTTTATACCCTTTTAACTATTTCCATGAAACCAGCAAATTGTGGCAGCTGCTTAATTGGGCCAAATATATACTGGTTCCGATGTGACCCAATTAACTAGAATCCACTATAACACTGAAAATTACAGTAAGTAGAGGATAAGTTATGTGATTCAATTTAACCTGAGCCAAATTCAGCAATTTAGTCCCCAGACATGATTGATAGCAAAACTATCCAATCATTTCCACTTTCTTCTATGAGTAGCATTGTGACAAGGCAATCATCTCAAATTCTCACAACGTGTTTGGAATCACACTCTCTGGATTACTATTCCAGGACTCCAGATCACTGACTTACTGATAATTAAAACAGCCCTGCATCAGCAGTGGTGAAGTTTGAAAGAATCGGCTACAATAATGTCCTTCGTGATCCTGTATAAATGCCACCTGGTTAACGCTGCAAGTACTGCAGAAGACTCTCCTATTGAAGCACAAGTCAATTATGCAGTTTGCAATTGGGCTCAGGTCTTAGCAGGTTCTCAGTGACATAAATACCATTGCCTACTTGCAGTTGAAGTCAGCTGACCAATGACTCAAGTCCCTGTAGATGATGCCTACACATAAGATACCAGATGATGCCCAGATAGATTTGGAACTCACACGGTGAGACTAATGCATAATTCCATTAACCAGCTATGAATAGTGCCAGCTCTATACATTCAGGAGAACTCTTCACAAGGACTCCGCTGTCTGCAATGAGACATCACTAAGCTGCCCTAAACTAACTTTGCTGCCCTGTATATGACCGAGCTGACATTGTGCGGCCAGGAAGCAGCTTGTAATCGTTCCTAGGATTGGCGAGTTCATTGTTCCCTGCCTCAGCGTGATCAGCCTTGGGAATTCAGCGGAGGGCTAGACTTGTCAATCACTGCAGGCTGCAAGAACCAATGTATGGGATATGTACAAGTCACCTCAGAGGAAGACGCTTTCCACTATTAATATATGCCATCTTATTCCAGGTCTAGGTTGTAATGAACTCTTCTCAAGACACGAACATTATTGGTAAGCCCACCATCTCCTCCCCAACCCTATTCTGCTTATGAATATAATGGCTACAGATTTGAAACAACCTGAGTTGACAGCTCAAGTCAAACATGTTCAGGCAGGGGACTGGAGTCACATACACGCCAGGTCACAAAAGGACAATGGGTTTCCATCCATCAAAGACAGTGGTGACATTGTTCCCAAAGTCAATGGCCCCTAATTCAGATGAAAATATATAAGTCTGAATCCAAGTTCATGTCACTCCTGGTGGTCAGGAGCTCGATAGAGTGAAGAGCCTATTTCCATGCTATATCTCTCTATGACTCTTTGACTCTATGAATTGGGTGACCTAAAGATTGTAAGGAAGCTCCCCATATCAGAACTTATAAAATCCTGGGAATTTTCAAAAAAATTGCAGGTCAAATCAGGAGAGCACTCATGTGAGCACTTTGTAAATGGACTGTTTCAAAGCTAAATGATCTCTGATCAAGTACAGATCTTTTTTATTTCTCCATTGCCAAATTCCAAACCACAGCTTCAAGAGCAGGACAGAGGTTAACAATCCTGAAGTGAGTGCCTCAGCTCGGAAAACCTGGTCTTCCACTATGTAAAAGGTGCAAGTCAGGATACATACTTTGATGATAAATATACCTTGAAATTTGAGGGTCACAACAGAATACTCTCCATTTGCCTGGATTAGTGTAGTTCCAATTATACTTAAGTGTTGGCGCATGGCCAAGTGGTTAAGGCGTTCGTCTAGTGATCTGAAGGTCACTAGTTCGAGCCTTGGCTGAGGCAGCGTGTGTGTCCTTGAGGAAGGCAATTAACCACACATTGCTCTGCGACGACACCAGTGCCAAGCTGTATGGGTCCTAATGGGGGGGAGGGGGGGAGGGATGGGGGGGAGGGGGGAGGGAGGGGGGGGGGGGGGGGGGGGGAGGGGGGAGGGAGGGAGTGAGGGAGGGGGGAGGGGGGAGGGAGTGAGGGAGGGGGGAGGGAGTGAGGGAGGGGGTGAGGGAGGGAGGGAGGGAGGGAGGGGGTGAGGGAGGGAGGGAGGGAGGGCTGAGTGTTGGGCTGGTGGGTGAGGGAGAGAGGGCTGAGTGTTGGCTGATGGGTGAGTGAGGGTTGAGTGTTGGGCTGATGGGTGAGGGAGGGCTGAGTGTTGGCTGATGGGTGAGTGAGGGCTGAGTGTTGGGCTGGTGGGTGAGGGAGGGCTGAGTGTTGGGCTGGTGGGTGAGGGAGGGCTGAGTGTTGGCTGGTGGGTGAGGGAGGGCTGAGTGTTGGGCTGGTGGGTGAAGGAGGGCTGAGTGTTGGGGCTGGTAGGTGAGGGAGGGCTGAGTGTTGGGGCTGGTAGGTGAGGGAGGGCTGAGTGTTGGGCTGGTGGGTGAGGGAGGGCTGAGTGTTGGGCTGGTGGGTGAGGGAGGGCTGAGTGTTGGGCTGGTGGGTGAGGGAGGGCTGAGTGTTGGGCTGGTGGGTGAGGGAGGGCTGAGTGTTGGGCTGGTGGGTGAGGGAGGGCTGAGTGTTGGGCTGATGGGTGAGGGAGGGCTGAGTGTTGGGGCTGGTGGGTGAGGGAGGGTTGAGTGTTGGGCTGGTGGGTGAGGGAGGGCTGAGTGTTGGGCGAGGGAGGGGTGAGGGAGGGCTGAGTGTTGGGCGAGGGAGGGCTGAGTGTTGGGCTGGTGGGTGAGGGAGGGCTGAGTGTTGGGCTGGTGGGTGAGGGAGGGCTGAGTGTTGGGCTGATGGGCGAGGGAGGGCTGAGTGTTGGGCTGGTGGGCGAGGGAGGGCTGAGTGTTGGGCGAGGGAGGGCTGAGTGTTGGGCTGGTGGGTGAGGGAGGGCTGAGTGTTGGGCTGGTGGGCGAGGGAGGGCTGAGTGTTGGGCTGGTGGGTGAGGGAGGGCTGAGTGTTGGGCTGGTGGGTGAGGGAGGGCTGAGTGTTGGGCGAGGGAGGGCTGAGTGTTGGGCTGGTGGGTGAGGGAGGGCTGAGTGTTGGGCTGGTGGGTGAGGGAGGGCTGAGTGTTGGGCGAGGGAGGGCTGAGTGTTGGGCTGGTGGGTGAGGGAGGGCTGAGTGTTGGGCTGGTGGGTGAGGGAGGGTTGAGTGGTGGGCTGGTGGGTGAGGGAGGGTTGAGTGGTGGGCTGGTGGGTGAGGGAGGGTTGAGTGGTGGGTGAGAGCGCTGGGAGTATAGGATGTGCAAACGCTGGAGTTGGATGTTGGTCGTGAGCTGGGCTTGGGTGATGGCAATGAGTCGAAGTTGGTTGATGGGATGAGCAGGGGGTGGGACGTGCTGGGTGTTGTGACGAAACGCTGCTGAATTGTGTATTGTAATGGGGCTGGGTGTTGGGACGTACTAGGTGTTGTGTTACACTTCCTGTTGTACAGGCTAGGAGGCCACAGCGCCCGTTTTCGCATTCACCTGCGGACTCAGAGAACACCTCGCAACGGCCCAGGAGCGCCGCCAATATGACCAGCCCCAGCTTGCCGACCTTCACCCTGCTAGCCTGCCTGCTGTTGCTGCCGCTGCCCCGGGGCAGCAGGGTCGCCGTAGCTGAAGAATGCCAGCGCAACTTCGAGCTGGGTCGGGAAGACTTCGTCCTGGATACAGACGATTCTGTGGCGGCGGGCGCCACCTTCCTGAGTTCGCCCAACGTGAACCGCGCCCGCGACTGTCTGCGGCTCTGCTGCCGCCTCCGAGACTGTAATGTGGTCCTGCTGGAGGACATGGCCGGCCAGTCCACGGTCGAGCCCATGTACCGGACCATCAAGGGCTGCTTCCTCTTCAACTGCCTCTACAACAAGGACTACGTCTGCCGGTTCTTCAGGAGGGCTGGTTTCAGCAACTTCATCCTCAGGGATGTCTACAAAGAGTACCTCAAGCCCAGGTCACCTGAAGAAGGTAACCGAACTCGCTGCTCCCCCCCACCGCCCCGTCACTCCTCCCCCGCCCCCGGCCACATTGCTCCTTCCCCCTCCCCGTCACCCCAGTCTCTCCTCTCATGCATCTCCCCACCCCACGTCTCTCCTCCCCATCAGACTCTTTGTTCCCTCCACCCCCGGTCACTCCCTCCCACCCACCACCCTATCACCCCATTTTCTCCATCCCCTATCTCTCCTTCCCTCTGACTCTCTGGCACCCCCACCCATGTCACTCATTCCCCACCACCCCGTCACCCCAGTCATTCCTCCCACTGTGTCCCCTCCTTTCCAACTCTCTGCCCCCACACCCCCCACCACTCCCTCCTACCTAACACCACATCAACCCGTCCCTCCTTCCACCCAGTCTCCTCCGTACGACTCTCTGTCCCCACCAGCCATGTCACTCCCCCGCCCCGCTGTCTCCATCCCAGACCCATCCCAATGTCCACCCACCCGCTGTTTCTTCGTTCCCCCCCACCTTCATCACTCCTTCCTGTCTACCACCCTATCTCCCCAATCACTCCACCCCTCTTGCTCTCTGTCCCTCCACCCCCTCCCCTCACTCCTTTCCAATTCCCCCCACACCCCTCAGTCCTTCCCGTTCATCCTATCCCTCCCTTCCCCCGTCATTGCAGTCCCCTCACCCGTCTCGCTCTCCCCCTCCACCATCTCGCTGTACCACCCCTCTCCCTGTCTGTCTGTACCCCCACCCCTGTCTCTCTGTACCCCCTACCCCCTCACTCCTTCCTATTCTTCCCTACCCTCCTGTCACCCCAGTTACTCCTCCCTCCATCTCTCCATCTCTCATCTCTCCTCCCCATCGCCTCTCCTTCCCCCATCCCTGTTACTCCCTCTAGTCACTCTGTCCCCCTCATAGCCCATCTCTCCATTCCCACCCCCCAAACCTCAACTTTTCTTCTAAATCCCCATCTCTACGCACCCCTCTAACTCCTGTCCGTCTTCCTTCACCCTCCCAAACTCCCGCCTCCCCATCTCTCTGACCCCCATCCTAAATCTGCTGTCAGCCCTGTATCTCCTACCCTCACCCTCTCATTTCCTCATTTCCCTCCCCTTGTCTCTCACTTCCTTGTTCCTCCTTCCACCTGGCTTTTCACTTCCTTGCCCCCCTCCCTCCATAAGTACTGCCTGACTTGCATTGGCTTCCTCCAGCATCGTATGTGTTTCGGTCAAGCTTTCTAACAGCTGCAGAATCTCTTTTGTGCAGTCAATCAAGTGTTTTTGAATTGTGCTCTCAATTGTGTGACTGGATATAACAGAACAAATTTTCATGCAGGAAGATTCCACTTGTAGCATTGACAAATGATCTGACAACATTGTTTGAGGGGTAAACGGATGGAAGAACCTTGGAGCAAAAAAAACCTCCTCCAATGCAGGGTCTCAATGCGAAACGTCAACCAAGCCTCTGTCTTCTTCCAGTAATTTGGGTTTTTTTTTTGCTGAGACGTAAAATGTTGGGCAGCGCACCAGAAGCTGTTGTCCTTGAAATGGTGCCTTTGGATCTTCTAAATGAAGATCAGAAGCTGCAGATGCTAGAAATCTGAAATATAAAAAGGAAATGTTGGAAACACACAACAGATCAATCAGCAAATGTGGAAAAAGAAGGAGAAAATGTTTGCAGAGCTCACATGGTAGTTGGGTTCCTTGGGTTTCTCCTCGTTCACCAGAGGGGGTAAATTATAGCCATGATGCTGCAAATTGTTTTTTTGTTTTGTTCCATATTCCTGTATCTGCTGTCTCGTGTGTCTCTCGTAAAATACACTTACAGTATGTTCACTATGGATGTCACCTCAGAGCAGAGTCTCGGCACTGTGTTATGAACCAATCCTGATGTGAGCTTGTGACCTGAATCGTCGACAATTCCTTTTCTCCCACTGATGCTGCTTGACCTACTGAGTTCCTCTAGCAGATTGTTTGGTATGACTTGTTTTGTGGACGAATCAGTGAAGGATGGGCATTGAAGAAGCGCGGTGGTTGAGATGTGTGGAACTTTGCATAAGAGAATGAATAAGCTGCAGGGAAGTTAAGTGAGGTTGAAAGGCTCTCGAGGATTTGATACACTGGAAGCCAGAATGGACTTAATGTCTGAATGACCTCCTGGCTTATAATAAGTGGTCCTGGCCAGGTTTTTGATTTAAAGTAAATGTAAAGAATGAAATGAAAGAACAGAAAATGTTGTAAATTCTCAGCAAGTCAGGCAGCACCTTTGGAAACAGAGACAGTTAACACTTCAGGTTTTAATTCAGATACCCAGAATCAGTAGCTTATTGTGACTTTTCAACAACTGTAAAGCATGGCCTTGTCCTGTGAGTCTTTAGTCTTTGGTTAATTCTTAACTCCCTCCTACACATGTGGATGAAAGGTGCAAAAGGTGAATAGTGTATTTTGAAAAATGCATTTTGCTTATGAGACACATTAAAGCTAACCTCTTGTGAGCTTGGTTGCCTCTCAGTTTCAGTCAAGCCAGGGTTGCCAGTAAAAACAGCTTAGTGTGGTAATTATTAATGTGCAAAAATCATTTACTTAATGTAGCACAGCTATACTCCTGCAGTGAAATGTCTCTGCCATCCCAATGACATGTACAAGCTATGTGAGTGGATAGTAATTGACAAGTGAAGGTTTAGGTTGCTGAAGATCTGTACATGCAGGCAGTAACAAGGAGTTCTGTGAAAAGCTTCAAGGACAAGCACAACTACTTCCTGTCTTTCAATTAGCTAATCAGTGAATGATATCTAAATGGTGTCAGCAAAGTCCATTAACTCTTCAATATGTCGACAGTGCTATCGCATCCTCTGGACGGTCCTAAAATGATGCAGAGCCAAGGAAGAACTGATAGTTTGTAATTTGGCAGCTAATTTGTGCATCGTAAAATCCCATACACAAAACAAATTCATGATCCAAGACACTTTTTGTGAGTTGATTTGATGTGGTAAATGCTGTACAGATTGCGTCTGTCTCTTTTCTGAAATTGTTTCGATCTCCAGTTGAAATGATCCATCAGTCAATCATTCAAAGGTGTGACCTGCAATGTTTCTCTATATGGGCTGGATTGAGTTGGACACAGCTCATGCCTTGCATGAAAATAATGAATTATTGTCCAAACAGAGCTTATGTGTGACAGTTGACAAACAGGTCGAGATAGAATAGGACAACAAACACGAGAAAATGCTGGAAATCCAAAGCAACACATACAAGATGCTGGAGGAACTCAGCAGGCTGGGCAGCATCAATGAAAAAGAGCAAACAACAGACATTGTTGGGCCAAGACCCTTCTTCAGTCCTGATGAAGAGTCTCTGCGAGAATCATTACTCTTTTCTATAGATGCTGCTTGGCCTGCTGAGTTCCTGCAGCAGGATAGAACAGGAAACTGTTGATCACATTCAAATGAATTGGACTGCATTAGATTAGATTAGATTATGAGGACACGCAGTCTTCTTTTATTGTCATTTAGTTATGCATGCATTAAGAAATGATGCAGGTTTTTCCAGAATGATATCACAGAAACACATGACAAACCGACTTAAAAACTGACAAAAACCACATAATTATAACATATAGTTACAACAGTGCAAAGCAATACCATAATTTGATAAGAACAGACCATGGGCATGGTAAAAGTCTCAAAGTCTCTCAAAAGTCCCATCATCTCACGCAGACGGTGAACCTCCAGCACTGCAAACTTGCTGATGCAGCATCCTGGAAGCATCCGACTCCGAGTCTGTCCGAAGACTCCGAGCCTCCGACCAGCTGTCCAACACCAAGCACTGAGCACCATCTCTGCCGAGCGCTTCGACTCCGGCCATGGCAATAGGCAAAGCCGAGGATTTGGGGCCTTCCCCTCTGGTGATCCTCGATCACACAGTAGCAGTGGCAGCCCAGCCCCCCAGCTCAGGGTAATATACTGTATATTGTCCTTGAATTTATTCATGTGTCCGCATCTGATCTCCAGTGCCTTCTACATTTCTCCAATCCAGATGGATGTGGAATTATGTAATGTATTGATGTGAAAATGCTAGAAAAGCTTGCAGGTCAGGCAGCATCTGTGGAGAAAGAAACAAACAATTTATCAGATCTGTGACTTTTCGTTGGGAAACTCGCAAATTTCTACAGATGTACTGTGGAGAGCATTCTAACTGGCTGCACCACTGTCTAGCATGGAGGGCTACTGCACAGGATCAAAATAAGCTGCACAGAGTTTTGTAAACTTAGTCATCTACATCAAGGTCACTAGCCTCCGTAGCACCCAGAACATCTTCAAGGAGGGATGCCTCAGAAAGGCAGCATCCATCACCAAGGACCCACATACTCAACGATTCAGGAACTGCTTCTTCCCCTCTGCCATCTGATTTTTGAATGGACATTAAACCCATGAACACTACCTCACTACTTTTCTTTTAATTTCCACTTTTGCACTACTTATTTAATTTAACATATACAGTGGCATGCCAAAGTTTGGGCACCCCTGGTCAAAATTCCTGTTACTGTAAATAGTTAAGTGAGTAGAAGATGAACTGATCTCCAAAAGTCATTAAGTTAAAGCTGAAACATTCTTTTCAACGTTTTAAGCAACATTAGTGTATCATTTTTGTTTTGTACAATTTTAGAGTGGAAAAAAAGGAAAGAAGTGCCATGCAGAAGTCTGGGCATCCCAAAAGATCTGAGCTCTCAGATAACTTTTACTAAGGTCTCAGACCTTAATTAGCTTGTTAGGGCTATGGCTTGTTCACAGTCATTGTTAGGAAAGGCCAGGTGATGCAAATTTCAAAGCTTTATGAATACCCTGACTCCTCAAACCTTGTCCCATCAATCAGCAGCCATGGGCTCCTCTAAGCAGCTGCCTAGCACTCTGAAAATTAAAATAAATGATGCCCACAAAGCAGGAGAAGGTTATAAGAAGATAGCAAAGCGTTTTCAGATAGTCGTTTCCTCAGTTTGTAATGTAATTAAGAAATGGCAGTTAACAGGAATGGTGGAGGTCAAGTTGAGGTCTGGAAGACCAAGAAAACCTTCTGAGAGAAATGCTCATAGGATTGCTAGAAAGGCAAATCAAAACCCCCGTTTGACTGCAAAAGACCTGCAGGAAGATTTAACAGACTCCAGAGTGGTGGTGCACTGTTCTACAGTGCAGCAACACCTGCACAAATATGACTTTCATGGAAGAGTCATCAGAAGAAAACCTTTCCTATATCCTCACCACAAAATGCAGCGTCTGAAGTTTGCAAAGGAACATCTAAATAAGTCTGATGCGTTTTGGAAACAAGTCCTGTGGACTGATGAAGTTAAAATAGAACTTTTTGGCCACAATGAGCAAAAGTATGTTTGGAGAAAAAAGGGTACAGAATTTCACGAAAAGAACACCTCTCCAACTGTTAAGCACGGGGGGTGGATCAATCATGCTTTGGGCTTGTGTTGCAGCCAGTGGCATGGGAAACATTTCACTGGTAGAGGGAAGAATGAATTCAATTAAATACCAGCAAATTCTGGAAGCAAACATCACATCATCTTTAAAAAAAAGCTGAAGATGAAAAGAGGATGGCTTCTACAACAGGATAATGAACCTAAACACACCTCAAAATCCACAATGGACTACCTCAAGAGGCGCAAGCTGAAGGTTTTGCCATGGCCCTCACAGTCCCCTGACCTAAACATCATCGAAAATCTGTGGATAGACCTCAAAAGAGAAGTGCATGCAAAACAGCCCAAGAATCTCATAGAACTAGAAACCTTTTGCAAGGGAGAATAGGCGAAAATCCCCCAAACAAGAATTGAAAGACTCTTAGCTGGCTGCAGAAATCATTTACAAGCTGTGATACTTGCCAAACGGGGTGTTACTAAGTACTGATCATGCAGAGTGCCCAAACTTTTGCTTCGGGCCCTTTTCCTTTTTTGTTATTTTGAAACTGTAAAAGATGGAAATAAAAAAGTAATCTTGCTTAAAATATTAGAGAAATGTGTCAACTTTAACTTTATGCCTTTTGGAAATCAGGTCATCTTTTACTCGCTTAGCTATTCACAGTAATAGAAATTTTGACCAAACTTTTGCATGCCACTGTATATCTTTTTTGTAATTCACAGTGTTTTTCCCTATTATTATGTATTGCATTGTACTGCTGCTGCAAAGACACCAAATTTCACGACATACGCTTACGATATTAAACCTGATTCTCATTCTGAATGTACAGAACTAACTAGGTGCTTTGTACAGAACAGCTATCTGGTCACCAGTGTGTTCCAGCACATTGTGTCTCAATGCACTCATTTTGTCTCTGCTTGGATTGTTATGTGGCAAAACTTGCTTCAGGGGATTTTCACTGTCTTGTTTATGGTTGAACTTCTGCCAGACTCTGTGAAGGTGCAAGCTTCTAATCAGGTGGCTTCTTTCATTGAGTTAGTATTCCAAGAAGTATCACTGCTTATCACAGAATGAATTAGTGTTGATATTAGTCACACAGAAATCACATATTTTTGCTACCTTCCCTGATTCTTTCCTGAATACACTAATGTGAGTTATTAAGAAATTATTTTGCCATAAAATAACCAAGTACCAGTTTAATCCTAACCTTCTCCCAGCATTCGTATATTTTGTTTTCTTGTAGGAGCAGATGGATGATTAATTCTGAGTATCTGTTGGTTAGTTATGATCACGGGCTAAAGAAAGACACATAGAAGCTGTTTATGTTTACGTAAAGCTTTAACCAACCACTGATGAAGAGAGCCTACCTTCTCAGCAGAACCAGACGTGAAAAATGTAGACCTCACCAGTAATACCTACATATTGAGATGCACGTAGAAATAATAAAGAATCTAAATAAATGAATGACGCATTGAAGTAGCTGAAAAAATAATTGAAAGGTTAAGCAACACACATACAATGCTGGAGGAACTCAGCAAGCCAGGCAGCATTTATGGAAAAGAGTACAGTTGATATTTCGGGCTGAGACTCCTCGGCAGGACTCTTTTCCATAGATCCTCCAGCATTTTGTGTGTGTTGCTTGTTCTGGGTCTGTGCTATAATATAGGTACAGAACTGAAGAAAGTTAGAAGGAATTGCCAGAGGAGATGGCAGAGCAGTGGCACAGCAGGTGATGTTTCTACTGTGGTCCAGTGACCTGGGTTCAATCTGTGTTCTCTCTGTGACTGCTGAGGTTCCCCCTCCTCTGCCACCTCATCATCCCAAACCTTAAGAGGTTCTGGTTGATGTTAAATTACCACTAATATAAGTGGATGGTGGAGGAAGAAGGGTGGAGTTGATGTGCACACAAAGAGAATAGTTTGTGTGGGAAATAAGTTGGTCAGTGGGACTGCTCCGAGACCTGGTGTGAATGGTAAGAGCTGCCAGGCTTTGACTAAGTATTCATGAAAGAATAATGATTTATTTCCACCGGCCGGGGTAAATTTGAAGGGGGTCTTGCAAATGTTGATGCATCCTGGTGTCTTGAACCCTTTGGGATGGTAGAGGGTGGAGATTTGGAAGGTGTTGTTGAAGGAACATTGGCAGGTTGTGGAGCGCATTTTGGAAGCGATGCACTCTAATAGGCTTCTCGGATGTTGGAGGGAGTTAACGTGTCATGTGGAGAATGGGTTGTGAATCCTGATGGTATTGAGCTTCTGGAAGGATAATGCAGCTCCTTTGAGCAAATGGGGTGGCTTCACACAGCCAGGATATTCAGCCTATGACACGCAGTTATGGCCATGGGTTTATTTATTTAAAGTTACAAAACAGTAACAGGCCCTTCTGGCCCAATGGGCCAGTGCCAGCTAATTACACATATGTGATTATGACCCGATGTTGGTAGAAAGCTGAGCACCCATGTGGTCATGGAGAACATACAAACTCCTTACAGTCAGTGACTGAATTGAACCTGGCCTAACCCCAACCGTAATAGCATTACACTAACTGCTATACTACCATGCTGCCCGTGGCCACTCTAGTTAAACTTAGAGCTAACGATGAGGGAATTCAGCTATACTAATGCCATTGAATGCCAAAGTGGGTTAGACTTTATTGGTGATTGTCACGGCTGGTTGTTTATTGTTTTGGTCTTGTATAAGTGCTTTGTTACCCAAGGAATGGCACTGTTATCTCGGGACAGAGATGAAGGACTGCCAATAAGCTCATCCATTTCCCCTTTATGAAGGAATGAACCCAGTCAGTGAACTGCTTTCCACCTATTTCCTGTAAGTTGTTTTACCAAGGCTCATTGATGCCACATTTGATCAGCTGCTATCTTGGTGTCAAGTGGATTTCTCATTTCATCTTTTGGATTCACCTCTTTGGATGAAAGCTGTAATGGAGCATTAACTTGCATTAGTACTCAGTTTCGTTGCATATGTGTTGTTTGATGGCAACCTTCATAGATTGTGGTGTCATTCCCTAGACTGGCATTTAACAAACTTTTTGTGATCACAACTTTCCATGTTGCTACGTAAATGCAGTATGTTGTAACTGCATTGGAACATTGTGGCTAAGATCTAGACTAGTTCAGTAACACACAGTTTTCATAGTTAAACTGCATTTTATCTGGCCTCTTTGCCTCTATGGCTGCTTCTTGGTATCATGGAGTGAGTCAAATTGACTAAAATGCTTTCAGAGGAAGATTGACATGTGTTTCTGCCAGTGATCTTTGAATATGAGGAGATAGCTCCAGCAGCCCAAGTTTGATTCTGATCTCTGGTGCTTTTCTCTCTGTGACTAATTTCTTTCCTCTGGTGTGCTCTGGTTTCTCCCACATCCCAAGGTCGTGCAGCTTGTTTGTTTACGGATGTGAGTTGGGGCTGTGGGAAGGATGAGCAACCGAACTATGACCGCGTGGTTCAGGGAGCCATTCAAAGGTGAAGGGGAGAGAAGAGAAATGTAGTTGTCATTGGGAATTGTATGGTTGGGGCAATAAATGCAATTCTGTACTGCAAGCATCAAGAGTCCCAAAGGCTGTGTTGTTTGCCTGGTGCCCAGGATCAGAATATCTCTCCTGACCTGAGAAGGGATTTGCATTGGGAGGGGAAAGATTCGCTTTATGTGATCCATGAGGATAAATGTCACAGACAGAACAAGGAAAGAGGTTCTGCTGAGGCAATTTGAGCAGCTAGGGACTAAATTAAAATGCAGGAGCAGAAAGGTAATAATGTCTGGATTTGTTACCTGAGCCAGGTGTGTGATGGTACAGGGCTAATAAGATTGGAGAGTTGAATGCGTTTCTCAAAGATTGGTGTGGGAGAAGTGGGTTTGAATTTGTAGGACACTGGCAGCAGTGTTGGGGAAGGAGGAAACTTTTGATGAAGCAGGCTCCATGAGCCACGCTGGGACCAGGGTCCTGGCAAATCGCGTAACTAGGGCTGTCGATAGGGCTTTAAACTAAATAGTAGAGAGGTGGGTTCAACAACCTGGAAAGTATGGATACTCCACATGGAATATTGTGATCAGTTTTGGGCCCCATATCTAAGAATGGATGTGCTGGTGTTGGTG
The DNA here is from genome assembly GCF_963921235.1 of Mobula hypostoma. Classification (NCBI taxonomy): domain Eukaryota; kingdom Metazoa; phylum Chordata; class Chondrichthyes; order Myliobatiformes; family Myliobatidae; genus Mobula; species Mobula hypostoma. Next base: position 89,170,200 of record NC_086097.1, read on the forward strand.
AGGGTCCAAAGGCTTCTTGCCAACGCCAGCACATTGGTCACAGGAACAAAGGGGTTAATGTATGAGGAGTGTTTGATGGCTCTGGGCCTGTATTCGCTGGAGTTTAGAATAACGAAAGGGGTGGGGGATCTAATTGAAATCTATAGATAATTGACAGTCCTATGTAGAGTGGACATGGAGAGGGTGTTTCTAATACTGGGACGGTCTAAGACCAAAGGGCACAGACTCAGAATGCAAGAATGTCTGTTTAGAACAGACATGATGAGAAATTTCTTTAGCCAGAGGGTGGTGAGTCTGTAGAATTCGTTACTACAGGCAGCTGTGGAAGGCAAGTTATTGGGTATATTTAAAGCAGAGATATAAGTTCTTGATTAGTAAGTGCGTCAAAGGGAAAAGGCAGGAGAATGGGGTTGAAAGGGGAAATAAATAAGCCATGATCAAATATGGAGTAGACTTGATGGAATGAATAGTCTAATTCTGCTCCTATATCTTATGGTTAATTGGACACTGTAAATTGCTCCGTCCCAGTTTATAAGTACATGGTAGAATCGGTGGCTGGTTGAATGATGAAATACAGAATGCGATTACTGTAGGATTAGTTTAAATGGGTGGTTGAAGGAGAGTGCCAACAGAATCTGCTCTCACCTTCAACCACCCATTTAAACACTTCTGCACTGCTTAAAATGGACGGAGGGGTGAACCTACAGTTCATTGCAGATGACTAAGCCTCATTCACTGTCAAACACTATGCCAGAGCCACTGTAGTGTTTGGTGGTTATGGGGTTGGGCCAAGCATAATGAACTGTACTCATCAGTGTGGAAGTAGAAATTTGAATGCGAACAAGGTGAACATTACAGTGGCGACAAAATTTGGTGGAAAAAAGGAGGACTTCTTGTCGAATGAGGCAAACAAGCAGGTAACTATCCAGCTCATCATGGAATGTTTGCGACAGAGAGGCTGTGAAGTGATTCAAGCTGAAGGAGATGCCGACGTTGAGATCGCAAAAGCAGCCATCACAATGTCTGCTTTCAAATCTACCACCCTCGTTGGGGAAGACACAGATCTCCTCGTACTCTTGCTCTACCATGTAGTGGTAACAAACTGCACTGAACTCTATTTCTGCTCAGACAAGGCAAAATCAAATGCCTATAATATCAAGGTCCTTAAGCAGATACTCAGAGAAGCAGCTTGTAATGATCTATTGTTTCTCCATGCCTTTACTGGATGCGACTCAATGTCCAGAGTATTTGGGATCAGAAAGAAGTCGGGGTTCAAAGAATCATCAAGAAAGAAAAGGGAATCAGAGATGGTTTGAAAACGTTCTTTTCACCAAAGCAAAGTCAGGACGTTGTGAAAACCAGTGGCTGTAGGACAATGGTGGTGTTGGTCAATGGAAATCAGAATGACTGCCTGGCATCTATCAGATACAATGTGCTCTGCAAGAAATTTGCAAGAGCTAAGACTTTTGTCATGCCTGAAAGACCGGCACCAACCACCTCGGCCTGTAAATTTCACTCCCTGCAGACTTACTACGAGGTTATGGAGTGGATGGGCTGTAGTGATGAAATGGAGCCGTCTGAGTGGGGATGGAGGGTAGAAGGGGAAAAACTCCTTCCAGTGATGACAGACAAAAGACCTGCTCCAGAAGTAGTTATTCAGATGATTCACTGCAGCTGTTCGGGAGGGTGCAATATGCTGTTTATCTGCAGAAAGCATGAGCTGGAATGCACCAGTGCATGAGGGCATTGCCAAGATGGCAACAGTGACAATATGATAAATGAGCCAATGATAGAAGAGGATGATGAACAAGACTGCATCTGAGAAGCCATAAGGTAGCATATTATGTGTCATGACGTCAGTACTTAATACCAGAGTTGTCCCTTGATTATGTCATTGATGATGTCATGACATCAGTACAAATGCAACTTTCATTCCAGAAACAACTGTTATTTGAAAAACATTGGTGAAAAGAGCATTCATGAAAACATCAGGTTTAAAAAAAGTTGCAATTTGATGGTTATCAGTCAGATTTTTGACACTTTTTCTGCTGGCAGCCATCTTGTTTTTTGATGTCATTTTTGAAGACTTTCCCAAGTGTCAAAATTGTCCAACTTTTGATATGTTGTTCTCCACATCGAATAGTACAATAAACCATCATAAAATTTTTTTTGCAATATTTTTGGGGTTAGGTGGTATATTGACCCACCTGTGTTTCTATCGCTCTATGACACTACCCTTGATCTTCCTGAGTAATGTGTAACAGTTTTTGTTTATTGTGAACATGGGCAGGCAAGCTTAAGGTGTGCAAGTAACAGAAAAAAATATTTATTGTTCTTGGAAGCAGACTTGGCTCAGGTGGCTGATGTAAACCTATTTCTAGCTACTTAGTTTTGGTTTGGTTTAGCACATCCCTTGCTGGTCCCTGAATAGTCCAGCTCAGTAGATATTGGCTATATTTAAAATATCTGCAAGTTTGCTTGAATCAAACATTTCAATACTTTAATATTTTTGATAAAATCTACTTGTTTGAATGCCAGTGCAGGAACAATGTCACAGATTGCACAGCCACACTTCTACTTTGTGTGTGTGTGTCTGTCTCCCAGAGATAATAGTTAGGCTTCTGATCTTGCACCTGCTAAAATTCAATTAAAATTTTCCATTTCGTGCTGACTGGGTTATGTTTGAAGAAGCAAAGAAGTAAACTTTTTACTTTTTCTGAGGCTTCATGAAAATCTCATTCACTCCTTTTGTGCTTCCAATGACCACCCCACTTTCCCTTGCATCAAAACCTATGCTCGTCTTTCCCATAATTCTGCCTTTGAATCCCTGAATAGAGTATCCTGGCTTTTGCCTGGGGAATGAGTAGGATTTTCCCATTACTTGTTTCACCTCCCAACTTCAGTAACCTCTGCGCTTGCTAACCCTAGCCTCCTACAACTTGAGGATTCAGTTTTGGGATTTTGTATATCCCTGATGTAAATTGCTGTGTTTTCAATTGCCAAGATGCTTAGTTCTGAAATTTCCTCTTTAAACCTATGCACTTATTTTTCCCTTTTTGATGTGCTGCAGGCATTTTGCTGTTAAAGTACCATACTATATTGAAGATGATATGCAAATGAAATTATATTTCCTGAGGAATAGAACACTTGAATCTTGACATGACCAACCGTGGTTTGCATGAAATATCATGGAGGGTGCTTGGAATAGGTGTCAAGGCACGGTGTGGTGAAGATCTTGTGTCTAGTACAGGGTGATAATGTGGCATGGACAGGTGATTGGGTGGGTGGTGATGTTGGAGTGTCAAGGGCATCACTGTAAGGTCACTGGTTAAAGATACAAAGGGACTTGGGGGTCCTTGTACAGGATTCCCTAAAGATTAACTTGCAACTTGAGTTGAAGGTAAATGCAATGTTAGGATTCATTTTGAGTGGACTAGAATATGAAAGCACGGATGTAATGCTGAAGTTTTATAAGACATTGGTGAAACTGCACTTGGAATGTTTTGAGTGGAATGGGCCGCTTATCTAGAAAAAGATGTGCTGCCACTGGAGAGGGTCCAGAGGAGGTTCATGAGAATGATCCCGGGGATGAAATGGTTAACATATGGGGAGCATTTGATGAACAAGAATTCAGTGCGAGCTTCTTAATATTATGCAAGAGAGGTCCTAACCTTTTGTGACCTTGGTGCTGCTTGAAGATCTTTACAGACAATTGTGCACTTCCTTAACAATGGTCAATGTTGTGATGCAAGAAATATGGCTGTAAACTTTGCAAAGCAAGTTCTGCAATCATCAATGTGCTGCTAATGAGTTTTGGTATGGTGATAAGTCACAGAATGAGTATGAACCATACAGATCTTCCAATTCTCCCTTACCATATGTGCCTTTGGTTAAAGTGGCCCCTGTTGCAAAGATGCCTCAAATTAAAAAAAACGTTGACAGCAAATGAGATGTTAGTTTAACCTTCTTCTATCTCTGTAACCTTCTGCAGTCCAGTAATCCATCAAGAGTATAATATTCCTCTAAATCTGGGATCTTACATGTTCTCAATTATGTATTCTCCACTGTTGACAGCCATTGGTTCATTAAACCATAGAACTGTATTCAGCATATTCACCAGCCTTCATTCACCTCAAAGAAAAAAAGTTACCACTTAAACCTCTATGCAGCTCCCTTTTTCTTTAAGATGCTGGTTAAAATTAAATCTTGTTCATTTTAATATTTCAAAACGTGATTTGCCGCTGTTTTACTGGACTCTGCAGATTTGTGCGATGCATTTTGTAGGCTTCAGGGTTCCTTAGAAGTAGTGTTGCTCATTTAATATGCTCTATAGATTTTTTTGCAATGAATGAATATTCAGTGACAATTAAATTGTACTATATTGTACTATAATTGTACTGTAAAATGGCATTTAGTTTTACTAACAATCATTTACTTTGTGTACTATGCGTAATACTGTGAAGCAAGTTCTACAATCAGTAATGTACTAATGCCCAGATTCTGTTTGATCAATGTTTATGGTGGTTGATCTAAGCAATTTTTAATACTCTCTCTCTTTTTCTATCCTGTGTGCTTTGGGCTAAAGTGGCTTCTGTCTTATTGTAGCCTTGTATGTAAAGTCATCCTTGTTGGCAGATAATTCAACAGCTTCCCTCTCTATCTTGGTAAACTCCTGAAGTCCTACAACCTGATTTTTTTTTTCTCATTCCAATTCTGGCTTTTTCCACATTTCCAATTACCTTATCTCCGTAGCAAAATGAAAGCATACCCATGTCAAGGCAACTGAAGTCACATGGTCAGCTGAGTCCATGGCGGCCTTCCTCTATGGTGAGCTTATGGAGGTTTATAATCTCACAAGAGGTGTAGTTAGGGTGAATGCACACAGTCTTTTCCCAGCGTTAGAGTATCAAGAATTAGAGGGTATAGGTTTAAGGTGAGAGGAGAAAGTTTTAATCAGAACATGAAGGGCATCTTTTTTTTAAACACAAAGGGTGGTGTGCAGATGATATTAAAGCCGATTCTGACTCTGCATGTTGAATGAGCTGCCATAGGATGTGGTTGAGGAAGGTGCAATAACAACTTTTAAAGCACAATAGGACAGGTACACGGAAAGGAAAGGTTTTAGAAGGTTATGGGCCAAATGTTGGGAAATGGGACTGTCTTGGATGGACCGTCGTGATCAGTATGGAGCAGTGGGACTGAAGAGCCTGTTTCTGTGCTAAAGGACTCTATCTGCCAGATTGGAGTTCCAAAATTTGCTTCCTAAACTTTGCTGCAGCTCCTCACAAAGGTCCCTATCAGCTTGCCTCATTACACAAACTGTTGGTCCTTTTCCCTATTATCAGCTCACTTTAAGATTTTACCCACAAAGGGAAGTAATTTCTATTGATCCTATTGACATTAGCAGTTTAAAGTTAGACCAGTCTTCAATCTTCTGTATCCTTTGGTATTTGCATTTGAAAAGTTTTTGACCCAGCTTTGGACCTTTTCCATTGGCCCATTGTTGAGCAATTATCAGAGCTGGCAGGTTCTAACTGTCGTTAATAGACTTGAGTTGGACCTAGCTTTATTCTCTAGTGGGAGAAGGGAGAAAGAGCCACAGAGGTTGAAACTATCAAAGAGAGCTGAAAAAAGACTTGCTGTAGGTTCTGTTATATTATGAGGAGTGGGGGGGGGGCAGGTAGATATAAAAGTATTTCTAATGATATAGAAATTCAAAAACATTGAATCAAAAGTTAATCCAGTAAATTTCTTCTCCTGGAGGTAACAGGAAATATGAAGCTGGCTATAATGAGTAATTTGATGAGAAGCATTTAAGGGAAAGCAGGATAGTACAAGGGAGACCAAGCAGTTGCTTGTGTTAGATGTTGCACTTCCACCACCATCAGAGGACTATGTGGAGATAATATACTCTCACCAAGGTATCTTTTTCTTAGGTGCAAATCAGAGATCCCTAGCATCTCACCAATGTAGAGCAATAGGATTTGGCCAGTCTCAGCTATTGGGAACTTGCATGGTACAATACTTGCTGGCAGTATTGCATCTCAGTATGTCCCATTTGTCAGTCTCCCCTTAAGGCCTGGCAGTGCTTCAAATTTGAAACTCTTAGAGACCTGCAACCCTTGAAGATATTTGCTTGTGTCCACTTCTGGCTACAAACATTTCTAAATTCAATTGCTGCACGATTGGCAGTTACACCAGTGCTGCTGACATCCCAGGCCCTGGAGTTCTCTCCTTAGCCCTCTACACTGACTTCTTCCTTTGCTCTCTAACTCAACTATTAGCTGACTCTCCCTATATCATCTTGAATTTTAGGTAATCACTGCTGCGAAGTTCCTCAGGACCTTTTCACTGCTTGAAAGGCACTAGTAAGATGTTTTGTCTGAGTAGTTTCTTTTCTCACTGTTTATTGAAAATAGCCTTGGTTTTGTGCCAACTCAAGGGTGTGGCAGGAAGTAAGCATGGTTGTTATTCAGAACCTGTTATATTGACATGGGACTGTTTTAAAATGGGATACTCAACATGTACATAGCATGTAGTGTGAATCACCTGATGAGCATTACCTTTAGAGGCAGCTGAGTGATGTGCCCAAACGGAATTTGATTCTTACTGTGCTCCTCAATCTTTTGGCAGTGATTCCTATTCGTGATAACAGCACATCTGTGGACTTTGTTCAGGACTGATTGAGCCAGCAGCTACAAGGTGATATGTTATCCCAGTCATACAAGTTCCTGCCTGTGCTGTAATTACAGATTGGAGTTGGATTCCATCTTTTTCACTTCTTTATGTTTAGTGTTAGGAATTGCAGAGTGTAAAGATGTAATTTGGCGTAGGGGGCAAGAAGGAAGGTCAATCAGTGGCAAACATAAGTCACTGTCTCTGATCCTATACTTGTTCCAGTTATTCCACTTTCCATTCCCATTCCGGTATGTCTGTACATGGCTTCCTCTACTGTCGTGATGAGGCCACACTCAGGTTGGAGTAATAACACCTTATATTCTGTCTGGGTAGCTTTCGATCTGATGGCATGAACATTGATTTTTTTTGAACTGGTAATGGGCCCCCAGCCACCTTCAACTTTCCCCATCCTCTTTTCCTTCTCTCACCTTATCTCCTTACCTGCCTATTGCCTCCCGCGGTGCTCCTCCCCCTTTTTTCCATGGTCTTTTTTTCTCTCCTATTAGATACACCATCTCCACACTTATATTTCTCTGAACAATCAACTTCCCAACTCTTTACTTCACCACCCTCCTCCTGGTTTAACCTATCACCTGGGTTTCTCCCTCTCCTCCCCCACCTTCTAACTTCGACTCTTCATCTTTTTCCCCCCAGTCCTGCTGAAAGGTCTCAGCCTGAAACATTGACTGTTGACTCTTTTCCATAGATGCTGCCTGGCCTGCTGAGTTCCTCCAGCATTTTGTGTGTGTTGCTTGAATTTCCAGCACCTGCAGATTTTCTCTTATTTGTGACAGGAAGGTTTGGTTTTATGGAGACATAAAACACTGGAGATACTGGAACAAAAGTCAAACTGCTGTAGGGTCCAGCTATCCTATAGAGCCATGGAGTAATACAGCACAGAAAAAGGCCTTCAGCCCAACAGGCCATGACAACCACTACATCCTCATACTAGTTCCAGTTACCCACATTCAGGACATAGCCATAAACTACACACAAAAGACAGACAAATACCAAATGTGCAACAGATAACAAACTGCAAATATGAAAAGAAAAAAAATTAAAGAAAATAATAATTATAATTAAAATAAAACAATAAATATCCAGAACATGAGATGAAGAGACCTTGAAAGTGAGTCCATAGATTGTGGGACGTTCAGTGTTGCAGAGAGTGAAGTTACCCCTTTGGTTCAAGAACCTGATCGTTGAGGGTTAATAACTGCTCTTGAAGTTAGTGGTGTGGGTTCTGAGGCTCCTGTATCACCCCTGATGGCAGCAGTGAGAAGACAGCATGGCCTGGATAGTGCTGGTCCTTGATGATGGTTGCTGCTTTCCTGCAACATGTAGATGTGCTCAGTGATGGGGAGGGATTTAGTCAACAAGAGAAAATCTGCAGATGGTGGAAATTCAACCAGCATCTATACGGAAAAGTGTGCAGTCAACGTTTCAGGCTGAGACCCTTCATCAGGACTAGTGAGGGATCTCAACCTGAAATGTCAACTGTACTCTTTTCCAGAGATGCTGCCTGGCCTGCTGAGTTCCTCCAGCATTTTTTGTGTGTTCCTCGACTTTTGTAGGCTTTTCATTCAAAGGTATTGGTGTTTCCATACCAGACTTTGATGCAGCCAGTTAGTATACGCTCCACCGTGCATCTATAGAAGTTTGTCAAAGTTAGATGGCATACCAAGTCTTTGCAAGCTTCTAAGAAAGTAGTGGTACTACTGTGCTTTCTTTGTAATGGCACTTGCATGCTAGAACCAGGACAGATCTCCTGAAATGATAATACCAAGGACTTTAATGTTGCTGACCCTCTCCACTTCATCCCCTGATGAGACTGGCTTTTATTTTTATTGTTATGAGTTTTAGACCTTTATCAGCATTTTAGTCCTTTGTTAAAGCTGCCTAAATGATCTCCCAACCCCCAGATTTACCGCTCTTGCTATTTGTGGTATTTTTATAGATAGTATTTTCTCAAATATATTAAGGCACATATGTTCATCAGAATTTTATGTTTTATTTGCAAGGCAAACCACTTAAGCTACAAATATAATTTTTATGTCTTTAATGGTCTGCATTCCACTTAGTCTAATTTTTACACAGCAGCTCACCACACCTTCTCAAGCAACTGGGACATGGAAAGTCCACATCCATAGATTCAGAATGCAACATACCCGTGCATGTAGATACACAGTGATACTTCCCTTTTTGAAGAAAATTATTTTTGTCAATGTATTTAAACTTTCAACAGTCAAGACACAAGTATCTAATCAAAATACACATTTCTCATGATCATAACTAGCTTTTTAGAATGAATTGACATCCAGCTGGAGTTTCTGTAGTTGAATGTATGGAAGGAATGCCAGTACTGCTGTTTGATGAGGTGCCCCTGTAGCAGGCAGTACTGTTTTGGGAATTTCCCATGGTAAAGGATCTGCTGGTTTGAAAATTGGTGGGTTTTCTTGATTCCAAGTACTCATTCTCAAATTGTCCGTGGTTCCGTTCCGACAGAGGATCACCAAGCTGAAATATTAACCGTTCCCACTTTCACAGATGCTATTTCACCTCCTGCTGAGTGTTTCCAACGTTTTCAGTTTTCATTTCAGACTTTCAGCAGATTTTTTTAGTCTTCATGGTGAAGATATCAGAAACAGAAGCAAGCTCACTCTTTCTCCTTGTCCATAGTTGGCTAATTATTGTGCCTACTCCATAACTTGTATCACATCCAAACTTTAACTCCCTTGTAGTATTCTAATACTTCAAGCGGATCTTCACTAGTGAAGCTTTTCTCACCTTCATCATTTGCTGTTGGTGCTCCTAGCTGCACAACCATTTCAACAAGTGATACAGTTGTTAGAATGCTACCAGAAGTTCTAGAAGTAATCGGCACCCTCCCTAGGAAGAGCCATAGTTCTACAACATGTACAATACTTTTTTGCTTCAGCGGTGACTACTGTTACTGGATGTGGACTATTACCATTGACATGAAAACTTAAGATCCACTACTATCCATTTCAAATAACTATACCTGGTTTCCATTAGTGTCTTCTTTCGTAGAAACATAGAAAACTTACAGCACAATACAGGCCCTATCTCCTTACCTTAGAAATTACTTATGGTTACCCATAGCCCTCTATTTTTCTAAGCTCCATGTACCTATCCAGGAGTCTCTTAAAAGACCCTATCGCTTCTGCTTCCACCACCGTTGCCGGCAGCCCATTCCACACACTCACCACTCTGAGTAAAAAAAACTTACCCCTGACATCTCCTCTGTACCTACTTCCAAGCATCTTAAAACTGTGCCCTCTCATGTTAGCCATTTCAGCCCTGGGAAAAAGCCTCTGACTATCCACACGATCAATGCCTCTTATTATCTTGTACACCTCTATCAGGTCACCTCTCATCCTCCGTCTCTTCAAAGAGAAAAAGCCGAGTTCACTCAACCTATTCTCAGAAGACATGCTCCCTAATCCAGGCAACATCCTTGTAAATCTCCTCTGCACCCTTTCTGTGGTTTCCACATCCTTCCTGTAGTGAGGCGACAAGAACTGAGCACACTGGTCAACACAGTGGGGTCTGAAGAGGGTCCTATATAGCTGCAACATTACCTCCTGGCTCCTAAAGTCAATCCTACGATTGATGAAGACCAATACACCATATGCCTTCTTATCCACAGGGTCAACCTGCGCAGCTGCTTTGAGCGTCCTATGGACTCGGGCCCCAAGATCTCTCTGACCCTCCACACTGCCAGTAGTCTTATCATTAATACTATATTCTGCCATCATATTTCACCTACCAAAATGAACCACTTCACATTTATTTGGGTTTAACTCCATCTGCCACTTCTCAGCCCGGTCTTGCATCCTATCAATGTTCCACTGTAACCTCTGACAGCCCTCCACACTATCCCCAACACCCTCAACCTCTGTGTCATCAGCAAACTTACTAACCCATCCCTCCACTTCCTTATCCAGATCATTTATAAATATCACAAAGAGTAGGGGTTCCAGCATAGGTCCCTGAGGCACACCATTGGTCACCAGCCTCCATACAGAGTATGACCCGTCTACTACCGCTCTTTGCCTTCTGTGGCAAGCCAGTTCTGGATCCACGAAGCAAGGTCCCCATGGATCCCATGCCTCCTTACTTTCTCAATAAGCCTTGCATAGGGTACTTTATCAAATGCCTTGCTGAAATCCATATACACTACATCTATTGCTCTACTTTCATCAATGTGTTCAGTCACATCCTCAAAAAAATTCAATCAGGCTCATAAGGCACGATCTGCCTTTGACAAAGCCATGCTGACTATTCCTAATCATATTATGCCTCTCCAAATGTTCATAAATCCTGCCTCTCAGGATCTTCTCCATCAACTTACCAACCACTGAAGTAAGGCTCACTGGTCTATAATTTCTTGGGCTATCTCTACTCCCTTTCTTGAGTAAGGGAACAACATCTGCAACCCTCCAATCCTCTGGAACCTCTCCCGTTCCCATTGATGATGCAAAGATCATTGCCAGAGGCTCAGCAATCTCCTCCCTCACCTCCCAGAGTAGCCTGGGGTACATCTTGTCCAGCCCTGGTGACTTATCCAACCTGATGCTTTCCAAAAGCTCCAGCACATCCTCTTCCTTAATATCTACATGCTCAAGCTTTTCAGTCTACTGTAAATCATCCCTACAATCACCAAGATCCTTTTCTGTAGTGAATACTGAAGCAAAGTATTCATTAAGTATCTTGGCTATTTCCTCCGGTTCCATACACACTTTCCCACAGTCTCAATTGATTGGTCCTATTCTCTCATGTCTTATCCTCTTGCTCTTCACATACTTGTAGCACGCCTTAGGGTTTTCCTTAATCCTGTCTGCCAAGGCCTTCTCATGACCCATTCTGGCTCTCCTAATTTCATTCTTAAGCTCCTTCCTGCTAGCCTTATAATCTTCTAGATCTCTATCATTACCTAGTTTTTTGAACCTATCGTAAGCTTCGCTTTTCTTCTTGACTAGATTTACAACAGCCTTTGTACACCACGGTTCCTGTACCTACCATCCTTTCCCAGTCTCATTGGAACATACCCATGCAGAATGTCACACAAATATCCCCTGAACATTTGCCACATTTCTGCTGTACATTTCCCTGAGAACAACTGTTCAGAATTTATGCTGCCAAGTTCCTGCCTGATAGCCTCATACAAACGTTTGTATTTCCCCTTACTCCAATTAAACGCTTTCCTAACTTGTCTGTTCCTATCCCTCTCTGATGCTGTTATAAAGGAGATAGAATTGTGATCACTATCTCCAAAATGCTCTCCCACTGAACGATCTGACACCTGACCAGGTTCATTTCCCAATACCAGATCAAGTACAGCCTCTCCTCTTGTAGGCTTATGTACATGTTGTGTCAAGAAACCTTCCTGAACACACCTAACAAACTCCACCCCATCTAAACCCCTTGCTCTAGAGAGGTGCCATTCGATATTTGGGAAATTAAAATCTCCCAGCACGACAGCCCTGTTATTATTACGCCTTTCCAGAATCTGTCTTCTTGTCTGCTCCTCGATGCCCCTATTGCTATTGGGTGGTCTATAAAAAGCACCCAGTAGAGTTACTGACCCCTTCCTGTTCATAACTTCCACTCACAGAGACTCCGTAGACAATCCCTCCATAACTTCCTCCTTTTCTGCAGCCGTGACACTATCTCTGATCAACAATGCCAGACCCCACCTCTTTTGCCTCCCTTCCTGTCCTTTCTGAAACATATAATGCCTGGCACTCGAAGTAACCATTCCTGCCCCTGAGCCATCCAAGTCTCTGCAATGGCCACAATATCATAGCTCCAAGTACGGATCTATGCTCTAAGCTCATCTGCTTTGTAATCTCCCGATCACCAACTTTGAAATCAGAAGATTTTCTTCTTCTGTGCTGATAACAATCAACAGATTTTCTCAGTTGCACAAATGGTCTATTTGTGAGGTTCCATCCACTATTGCCTGGAAAACCTTGGACAAAGACTTGGGCTCCATAAATAACTTTGCATATTGGTCGAGTCCCCTGTATGGGTCGATGTGAGGGGAAAATTGCAGGACGCTTAAGAACATTGATGTATGAAGAGGTCATGAAGTTCATAGCTTCCTGAAAGCAGCAGCATTGGTATGTTCAATGGCATGCTCACCTTCATTGGTCATGGCATTGAGTACAAGGTTCAGGAAGTCATGTTGTAGGTGTTTAAAACCTCAGTTCGGCCACATTCAGTTGTGGTCTTCCATCACAGGAAGGATGTCAAGACTTTGGAGGGGGTGCAGAAGAGGTTCACCAGGGTGTTGCCTGGATTTGAGGTCATTAGTGTTAAGGAGAAGTTGAAAACTCGGAGGACTGTTTTTTGGAATGTTGGTGACTGAGAAGAGACCTGATAGAAGTGTGATCTGTTAACCTGGTATTTGACTTATCACCTTTTGCACTGGGCTGGTTGTGCATGGGTGGTCCGTTGTTTCTGTGGAGCTAGGCTATACACTGCACACAAGGGGCAACTGTCATAGGACACGTGTTAGCTGAAGTGAAATCAAACAAGGAAATTCCTGTGATTGTATGGTGCAATTATATTGTTATTAGCTCTATTTCAATATGTTCATTCCAACTTGCTAGTTTTGATGCTCTGTACATGATGGCAAAGGGTGCACTGCATTTAGTGTTGGAGAATGCAGAAACAACAATGACTTCTGGAATAAATGGAGTATCGGTCTGCTGCTGACCTCTTAGTGTTACAAGCGAAACTAGATTGTTATTGCTGGCCACACCCTTTGCACAATAAATGTTTTTGCAATCTGCATTCTCTGTTCAGTGCCTCGAAAATTGTCAGGTTAAGACACTGCACTCCAAGCAGTGATTTTGTTAATCAGGATGCAAATAGTGAGGCATGTTGGTCTGACATGGCCACAATAGGCGCTGCAAACTGCTGCCAAGAAAATATTTGTTCTGCGAGATCTAACAATATTTAAAGATGAGATAACCTTTTAAGTGGTAGTCATCTGTCAAATTAGTCACTTACAAATGATTTAGTCTTGCAGACACAGCTATTGAAGGCACATCTTTCCCTCCTCCAGGAACTTTGGTGATTTGTGCCATTAGTGTTCGAAAGGGTGCATCCTCTGAAATGGGGGGAAAAGAGGGATGTTATCTGGGAGCACGTGTGAATTAGCAGAGAGAAGTTTTTGGAAGCCAGGAAGTGCATTAAGGTGGATAAATCCCCAGGGCCTAACCTGGTGCATTCAGACACCTTGTGGGAACCTAGAGAAGAAATTGTGGAGGCCCTTGCAGAAATATTTACTTAATCTCTGGCCACAGGAGTTGCTCCGGAAGACTGGGAAGTGATAATGTAGCACAATTGTCTAAAATAGGTAATAAAACCAAAATTAGGAAACTGCAGACATCGACATTGATGGTGGGTAAGTTACTGCAGGGGATTCTCCAAGACAGGATGTACCAACATTCAGAGACAGAGCCTCATTCAGGATAGTCAGCATGGCATTGTACGTAAGAAGTCATATCTAACAAGTCTCTTGGAATTCTTCAGGGAGGTAATGAAGACCTTAAATGAGGTTAGGGCAGTTGATGTTGCTTATATGAACTTTAATAAGGCCCCTCTTGGCAGAGAAGGCTGGAAGGTTACATCACATGGGTTCCAGGGGAGGTACCGAATTGAATTCATAAATGGGTACAGAATTGGATTCATTAGAGGGTGATGGTCAAGGGTTGTTTCTCAGACTGGAGGCCTGAGAGTGGAGTGGTGTGGCATGAGGGTCTATGCTGAAATCTTTGGTGCTTGTAATTTATATAAATCATTTGGATGCGAATATAGAAGGCGTGGATAATACTAAAATTGTAGATAGTGTGGTTGAAGGTTAAGAAGAATTATAGTGGATGATGATCAGCTAGGTATGTGGGCTTTGGACTGGCAAAAGGCTTTTGATCCAGATAAATGTGAAATATTGCATCTGAGGAGATCAGACCAGTTTAGAACTTGTATAATGAGTAATAGGGTCCTGGGGAGCTCTATGGAACAGAGGCACCTAGGAAGACAAGTGTATAGTTCACTGAAAGTGGCTTCTCAGGTAAACAGTGTGGAGAAGAATGCATTTGGCATGCTAACCTAATTTAATACACTCAGTAAGTGTATTGAGTATAGGAGCAACAAACAATCTTCTGGAAGAACTCAGCAGCTTAAGCAACATCTGTTGGAGGAGCTTGTCAATCTGCTCCTGATTCCAGCATCTTCAGTCTCTTGTGACTCAACTGAGCATGGGAGTTGGGAAAGTTATGTTGCAATTGTATAAGATGCTGATAAGTGCAACTAGAATACCTGGTCACCCTCTTATAGGAAATATGTTATTAAACTAGAAAGTGTGCAGAAAAGATTTAGATTAGATTATGAGGACACACAGTCCTCGCTTATTGTCATTTAGTAATGCATGCATTAAGAAATGAGACAATGTTCCTCTGGTGTGATATCACAGAAACACAGGACAGACCAAGACTGAAAAACTGACAAAAACCACATAATTATAACATATAGTTACAACAGTGCAAGCAATACCCTAATTTGATGAAGAGCAGACCATGGGCACGGTAAAAAAAAAGTCTCAAAGTCTCTCGAAAATCCCACCATCTCATGCAGACAGGAGAAGGAAGAAAACTCTCCCTGCCATGAGCTTCCAGCATTGCAAACTTGCCAATGCAGCATACTGGAAGCACCTGACCACAGTCTGACTCTGAGTCCGTCCGAAAACTTTGAGCCTCCGACCAGCCCTCCGACACTGAACACCATCTCTGCCAAGCGCTTCGACCCCAGTCCCGGCCGCCAGCCACAGGCAAAGCCGAGGATTTGGGGCCTTCCCCTCCGGAGATTCTCGACCGCACAGTGGCAGCGGCAGCGAACTGGGCATTTCAGAAGTTTCTCCAGATGTTCCTCCGTGCTTCTCACGTCTGTCTCCATCAAATCAGAATTGTGCATGGCATCCTACTTACAAATACGATATCATTCACCGGAGAGGTCGCACGCACTGCGTTGCGCCACCATCTTCTCCTCCCTCCTCAAGAATGTCAAGATTTACAAGAATGTTGCCTAGAATTGGGGACTTGGGTTACAAACTAGGACTTCCTTCCCTGGAAGGAAGGAGATTGATTGAAGTATGTAAGTTCATGAGGGGCTTATATGGAGAAGAGACACATAGTCTTTTTTCCCAGGTTGAAGACACTAAAAACAGGAGACCTAGGTTTAAAATGGACAACAGGGGCAGCTTCTTCATGCAATAGGTGGTACACTTTTGGAATAAGCAGCCATCAATCATGGTTGAGATGGGCATATCAGCAATGATTAAGAGCTCTCTAGATAATACATGGATTAAAGAAGTTCAGAGTGCTCTGGGCCCAACACAGGCTGATGTAACTAGCCCGCTGCAACACGGTTGGTTGACGTGGGCAAGTTGGGAGGAAGAGCTTGCTTCCGTGCTGTATAACTGAATCTGCTCTGCTGCTGTAACCTACTCTCAATTCTCCACCTGTGAAGCTGGATTACAAATTTGTGTTTGTATATTGTTCTTGACCTACTACTACACGCAGAAGAATTACAGTTAGCACTCCTTATCCGCGAGGGATTGGTTCTGGGACCCCTCGCGGATACCAAAAAACATGGATGCTTAAGTCCCTTATTCAACCTGGCTCAATGCGGTGGACCTTAGGACCCAGCGAAACCCCGGACCTTAATTGCAGTGGACATTAGGACCTGGTGGCGGAGCTCTCAATCTGCAGTGTTTCTGTTCATGAAAATAATCACGATCACGATTGAAAATAAAGTGGAAATAATAAAGAGATCGGAAGGAGGTAAAACGCCATCAGTCATTGGAAAAGCGTTAGGCTACAGTCAGTCAACGATCGGAACAATTTTAAAGGATAAAGTGAGAAAGGTCTTGCCCTGATGAAAGCTACAATTATTACTAAGCAACACAGTGGTTTAATTATTGAGTTTTGGGGTTTTGGGTTTTTGATCCTCCACATCAAACTGGCACGGATGGAGAGCGCGCTCGGGAGCGGTCTGTCACTGGATTGAACTCGGGAACTTCTGTTCCTGAGCCCGGCGCTGAAACATACGTTTCTTAAGTGTTTTATATGCATAGAAAGGTATAATATATACTATATACTAAGACGAACGTTTGACTAACTGACGCTAAATAATACTGGATGTACCTGTTCTGACTTAATAAGGGAACTTCCGGTTTTTTTCTATCCCGATCCACGATAACCTACGCACATCCTCCTGTATACTTTAAAACATCTCTAGGTTACTTATAATACCTAATACAATGTAAATACTATGTAAAATAGTTGCTAAACTGCATTGTTTAGGGAATAATGAAAAGAAAAAAAATCTGCACATGCTCGAACAAGTGCTGGAAGAGCACTTCCGGGTTTTCTAGATTCGCGGTTGGTTGAATTTGCGCATGCGGAACTCGCGGATAAGGAGGGCCGACTGTACGCTGGAGCATAATTAGAATTTAATGTTGTGCTGTGTAGGTATGAAGCTTATCAACCACTTTATCAAAGTGATGTTTTAAGGTGTGTCTTCAAGTGTGAGGGCAAAGGGAGGAAGAGAGAATACAGAGGAGTTTAGGAGGAGAACCAGAACCCAGACAGCTGACTTAAGTGCTAGTAGGGCAGATGAATTTGGGGAAATAGTCTAAAACATATCAGAAAAATGGACAATTCCCGTTGCCAGGAGCTTTTCGCTGTCGTAGGAAGCAGGGATCTGCTGAGGCAGAGTAATCCGAGCAGAGATAGTGTGTTGTTTTCCTGCATTTGTTTCTCATAACTATGTTTGTACACTATTGATGTTCCCATTTCAATCAAAGCATTCTGGTGTTCGTTTCCTGGATATAGGGCCAGAGGAGATGTTGGGAAGGATGTGACTTTCAGTACTGGAGATTGGGAGCCAATCTAAGTGCTGGCTCAATGGGATCTGGGCAACAGAGTGTTAGCGTCATTGGAGCATAAGTGATGGGATGCTGGCCGGGGGAGCTTTGAAATTGAGCTTAGATTTGATGCCAGGAGATACTGACGAGATTGAATCACAGTCTAGCTGTAGGAAATTAATGAAACTCCAGTGAAGCCCAGTTAACTTGATATTAACCCGGGAGTGAATTGGAGATTTGCATAATCAGTGTAACAGTGAGTAGAAGACTTCCGAAAAAGCTCTTAAAATCATAGCATTATACAGCATGAAACCAAGCACTTTAGCCTAGCTGGTCTATGCTGACCAAGACGCCCACCTAGGCTAGTCCCATTCACTGGCGTTTGGCCCATAATCTTCTAAACCTTCCCAATCCATGTACTTCAATTCTCTTTTAAAGTTGTTATTGTACCTGCATCAACCACTTCCTCTGACAGCACATTACATATAAATACCATGCTTTGTGTTAAAGGAGTTGCCTCTCAGATCCTTCTTTATTTATTTATTTATATACAGCACGAGCCTCTCGGTTAATGGTAAGGGTCCATAGCATAATATGGTTGGGGAACCCCCGAATTTTAGAGCTACTGCGTAGTAACAGGCCTTTCTAGCATAATTGCTCCCTTGTGACCAATTGCACCGCTAACCCATACGCCTTTGAAATGCGGGACAAAACTGGAGCACACTGAGGAAACGCACACGGTTACAGAGAGAACGTACAAACTCCTTACAGATAGCAGCAGGAATTGAACCCAGGTTTCCAGAGCTACAATGGTGGTTTGCTAACCATTGTGCTATTGTGCTGCTCCATTATTCTAAATCTTTCCCCTCTCATCTTAAACATATGCCCTCTAGATCTTGAATCCCCAATCCTGATAAAAAGACTGAGAGCGTTAACCCTCTCTATAGCTCTCACGATTTTATACACCTCTATAAGATTGCTGCTCAATGGTCGGGTGACTATTGCCCAGTTGATTTTCAAATCAAGAGAAAAAACATCTGTGAGAGATTTGTATAGCAATTTCTCAAACTCAAGTTCATCTCAATGCACATTACAGCCAGTCCACACATTCTTCCATTTCCTAGGAAGATTACTGCGTTCCTTGAAAATGATACTGCAAAAGTTCATGAGATTGATTTCTAGAATGAGCTGTATTGTGACAAAGTATTGAGTGGGATGGGTTCACTGGAGTTTAACTGAATGAGAGTGACTTCATGAGGACATTTAAGATCCTGAGAGAGATTGTCAATGTAGACGCAGGGAAGCTGCTTCCTCCGGCTGGCAAGTCTAGAGCAAAGGGGTACATTTTCATAGTTGGCGAGTAAGGCATGAGCAGAATAAGACCAGTCAGCCAATTGAATCTGTTCTGCTATTCAATCCTGGCTGATTTATTTTTCCTCTGAACCCCATTTTCCTGGCTTCTCCCAGTAAACTTTGACACCTGATTAATCAAGAACCTGTCAACATCCACTTTAAATACACAATGATTTGGGCTCCATAGCCATCCAGAGCAATGAATTCCACTGATTCGACTTCTCAGGCTAAAGAAATTCCTCCACACCTCAGTTCTAAATGGACGTCCCTGTGTTCTGAGGCTGTGCTCTCTGGTCCTAGACTCACCTGCTATAGAAAACAACCTCCCCACATGCACTCTATCAGGTCCTTCCGTTATTTGATAGGTTTCAATGAGATTCCACTCTCATTCTTGTAAATTCCAATGATTACAAGCCCAGAGTCATCAAATAGTCCTCATACATATTAACCCTTCCATTACCAAAATAATTCTTGTGAACTTCCTCTGGACCATTTCCAATGCCAGATACAGAACCTAAAAATGCTCATAATAATCCAGGTGCAGTCTGATCAATGCCACATAAAACCTCAGCAACACACCCTTGTCCTTGTATTATAGTCCTCTCGAAATCAAAGTTGACGTTGCATTTACCTTCCTTACCACTGAATCACCTGCAAGTTAACCTTTAGGTAATCCTGCACAAGGACTCCCAAATTCCTTTTGCACTTCTGATTTTTGAATTGTTCCTCATTTAGAAAATAATCTATGTCTTTATTCCTTATACGAAAGTACATGAGAATACAACTTCCCTACACTATATTCAATCTGTCATTTCTTTGCCCATTCTCCCAATCTGTCTAATTCTTTCCACGTACTCCCTGCTACCTCAACACCACCTGCTCCTTAACATATCTTCGTACCATCTGCAAACGTGGCCACAAAGCCATCAATTCCATCATCTGTCATTCCGTTAACATACTGTATAATGAGAAAAGAAGGAGTCCGATACTGAACCCTGTGGAACACTCTTTGTCACCAGCAACTAACCAGAAGAGAACCCTTTATTCACACTCTTTGCCTCCTACCAATTAGTCAATGCTGTATCCATGCTTGTATCTTTCCTGTAATAAACATTGTCAAAGGACTACTGAAAATCCAAGTAAACAACATCCATTGAGTCTCCTTTGTTTATCCTGTCTGTTATTTCCTCAAAGAATTCCAACAGGTTTGTCAGGCAAGATTTCCCCTTCAGGAAACCATACTGACTTTGGCCTACTTTATCACACGCCTCCAAGAACCCCGAAACTTCATCCTTAGTAATGGACTCTAACATCTTCCCAACCACTGAAGGCTGGCTATCTTGCCTATACTGGGAGTAATCCAGAGATTAATACCTTGGAGGTCCTGTTCTTCAGCATCTTTCCTAACTCCCTACCCTACCCTTTCTACCCCTGTCATTGGTGCCAATGTGCACCACAACCTCTGGCTTCTCGCTGTCCCCCTTGAGAATCTTCTCTAGCTGCCCTGCTACATCCTGGACCCCTGCACCAGGGAGGCAACGCTCCATCCTGGCTTCTCTTTTATGGCCACGGAATCTGCTATCCTTCCCTCTCAGTATCAACTATCACTTTCACACTGCCTGACTTTGTACCCTTCCTTGCTGAGCCTCAGAACTGGCTGCAATGTCAGTGGTCTGGCTGCTGCTGCTGTGCCCTGATAGGTCATTCCCGACCCCCAGCTCCCCCCAGAACAGTACACAAAGGGATGTACCTGTTGCTGAGGGGAATGGCCTCAGGGGAATCCTATACTAGCTGCTTACTCCCCTTACTTTTTCAAGTGGTCATCTACCTACTATCTGAAGTCTGCACCCTTGGTGTGAACCCTTTGGTAAAAGTTTCATCTTTGAGGTTTTCAGCCTCCCAGATGGTCCTGAGTACATCGAGCTCCAGCTCCACTTCCCCAACTTTGTTGGTCAAGAGCTGAAGTTGGGCGCACTAAGATGAGATGAGAAGTTATTTTCACTCAGGATTGTGAATCTTTACCACTCTTTTTCTCTGTGAGGTTGTGTAGGTTTATACACTTGGGGAAGTAGGAAGGGATGTAGAGCCGACAAGAAAGTGGGCTTGACCAATAACTAACCTCAATCTTATTGCTGGAACATTATTAATGAGGTGCTTAGCCTCCAATTTCTAATGAAATATGTTTGAAGTAAGGTCACTATTATGAGGCACTGTATGCCTGAAACAGCGCTGTGATTAATGAAAAGTCCTTCTGTTTGAGGGTTTATTAGTAAGAGAGTTATTCCTGGTCAGCGTACTGGGAGAGAACTCCTTCGATTATTTTCTATTTGGGTCTGAGGGTCACCTCAGAATATCATCTGTGTATGATTTACCCGTCTTACCCAAAAGGCAACGCCAGCAATCCTGTAGCACTCCCTCAGTACTATCATGTGAATATCAATTTGATTATGTCAACAAGTCTAATTTAAGACTTTGAACCAAGAAATTTTGACTCAAAAGTGAAAGTTCTACCAAATGAGGCATTTGGTATTAAAATTCAAATCAGACAACTGGGAGACTTATATTTGTTTCTGTTATGTTAACAAATAATTATTCCTTCACAATACAGGAAGAGGTCTTAGTTGTAATGGGTGGGGTATTGGGATTGGTCCAACCTTTGGGGAATTCCAATGTTCTACCACCCTCCCACGTATTCTTCCTTGTCTTTTGAAGATGAAACCTGTTCAACGTTGATGGCTAGTATGAGGTAACTGGCAGTGAGAGTCTTGGACTGCACAGTTGCACCCTCGGAATTGTTGATTCTGTGGGAACAAGTTCGATGTCCTTTGTGTGTTTACCTTTGTGCCAACTGCTTTGACACTACAGAAGTTCAAGGTGGTGGGCCACACACAGGTGTCAGTGCTGGAGTTTTTATTACTCAGCCTTTTATTTGGTCTTTTAAGGCTTTTTAGTGAAGTTCAATAGGACTGTACACACCAAGTAGAAAAGACCAGGTAATGTGGGAACATGGTAATCAAAGTGTAACAAGATCGGCTTGTAGGTTCTGAGAAGAAATCCAGACTAGGATGTTCAAGGACCCAACAAATAATGCTTCATAGAAGGAGGCCGTGTAAGGTCTTATTTTCATGTTGTCTGAGTAGAGGCATCGAGACAAATGAGAAGTAAGCTTGCAAGAGCATACATCCTTGTAAGAGACAATAAACCTAGTCTAGAAAGATTGAGGGGTCATGTAGTGGACAACCAGCTCTTTTGAGGCTCATTTCTTTAGTGAAGAAAGACAGACTCTAACCAAAAGCCCAGGTGAATATTTGAACCAATTCCCTCCTCAGACACAATGTAGTATACTCTGTCGCAGGGATTGAACTATTTACCTGTCAAGAAGCTGACATGATCGAGCATCCCCATTTCATTCCTGTCATATATTGTGTCTGTATGAATTTTTTAAACATTAATAAAAATGGCCCATTGTGTCTCTTTTATCCAGTCCTACCAATCTTGATATTTTTAATCTCTTCTTTTACAGGTGACAAACTGCCAGTGGCAAAAGCAGGAAGAGACCGAATTGTACAGCCAAATGAGGAAGTAACTCTGAGTGGGCTGGAGAGCAGAGATGACTATAATATTAACAGTTTTGATTGGGATCTTGTCCAGGGAGATCCTTCAGTGAAGATAACGGTAAGTGTCCAACAAGAAGAGAAATCTGCTCAATGAATATGCAACGGTGATTCAGTGCCTGCAAACAAGGGTTTCACTGGTTTCTGTTTGAAACTGTAATGTCCAAGTGATATTGACTTCTATGTTTACCCATTAATTTTTTCCTGCTGATATTTCCAAAACATTTTGTATCTTATTATGCATGCAAAATTGAAGTTATCAGTTGTTTTGATGAGATAAGCTCCTAGAGACAGGAGAGAAAATGGATTGCCCTGTACAATGAATTGAAATATTACTAGACAGCCTCCTCTTCAACTCTACCTCACCAAGCTCCTCATTTCAATATCTTCTGCAGTCCATGCTCCTATCTTTCCCTTTGTCTCAGGTGAACCTCCAAGCATGTGACAGCACTGATCTATCCATGGAGTCCAATAGAATGTTCCTTGAAACACTTTCTGAACCACATTGCCTCTAATATCATTAACCAACAGTGCCAACACTCTCCCCATTGACCTCAACCCCAACACCAAATCAACGCCACAGCTTCTCCCATACCTCTCAGCCTCTCTTGCCCACCCTAATGTCTTTCACCCTTGTAGCCCATCGCCACTGCTGCTGTATGTGGAGTCCAAGCCATTCTCAATTGTTGAGTCATCTTGGCAATATTTAACAATGCCATCCAAATTAGAGTAGGGTTCCAAATCCTACTCTGTCCTCTTGGCCTTGATACCCAGGATAATCATTGCTGGAGTTGTTCTGACACCATCTGCTCCTAGTGCGTACCATAAACAAAATGGACTGGAATTACTTGATTCGACAACACTTGATCCCACACCCACAACCTTGACCACCAAAGAAGACAAGGGCAACGGGTTTGTGGGAGCGTCACTGCCATCGGGTGGGTGACACAGTGACACAACCTGAAAGCTATTGCCTCATTGGTCCAGTGACTGGGGTTTGATCCTGACATGTGATGCTGTCTGTGTGGAGTTTACATGCGTCTCCCTGCAACTGTGTGTGTGTCCTCCCACATCAGGTTAGTGGGTAAATCAGTCATTGTACGTTGCCCGTGGTAAAGGGTAGAATCTGGGGCGGCTTGATGGGATTTGGAGAGAATTGGTCACAGGGAAAACTAGGGAGGTGTGATTGCTCTGTGTGTCAGTATAGACTTAATAGGCTGAATGGCCTCCTCTGGTATAAGGAAATATAGAATTATGGTGCACATAGGATTGCTCTCAAAAAGATCGGGTCAGGTTCCTAAGACCTGGATGTGCACTAACCAAAGGAATAAAGGTTGACAAGTGAGCCTCTTGGATTTTGTTCTGCAACTGGTTAAGTTCACTCCTGATCTTCTATCCAATATCCACTTCCCTGCCTGAACTCTGTGCTCAAAAGTCAGCCTTGTATGCTTAAAGGAACCTCCAGAACCTCCAGTATATAATTTCAAAGAATTACCATACTCTGAGTCAAGAAATCTTTCCTCACTTCATTCATAAACAATGAGACTATGCTCTCTCCTTGGAACCACTCAGCCAAAGGACAGATTAAGCTTTGTGCCTTCCAGGATTCAGAGTGTGATGGGGTCATCGCTCAAGGCTGATTTATATTTGTGCGTACTAGCTTACGCCGTAGCCTACGCAAGTGGGCTACGCCATTGTGAGCATTTATACTTGTACGTTGGTGTGTCTGCATTGCTCTGCAATTCACCGCCAAAACGCTAGTTGGTGGTGGGGTTTCTGTGCCACTGTGTTGAGTTTCTTCATATCGAAACTCAACACGAAGAAACTCAAACTTCAAATAATGGCGACTGAAATTGAGAGAGGGTGAATTTTCTCTATGTACAGTGTAGTGTCACTTTACAGAATCGGGAATTTTGAGCCAAAATCGATTTGTCGAAAAAAAAATCAGCACGTACAAGCATGCGCACACACCTGCCCTTGCAAGGCTTCGTGGTCATGGTAGTCTTTCTCGGGGAGAACAAGTTTAAAGCGAGTGTCTTTTTCTGTAAAAGCCAAAATCCTCTTTCGGTTAACGAAAACAGGTACTAATGATTAGTTGCATGGTGGGTTTCCTTGGGGTTTTTTTTTTCCATTCTTGTTTCCTTATCGATATATATGGAAAATTAATATATAACTATATTACCTTGTTATTTTATAACTAACTTACATTGTTCGCATTGTTTTTTTGTATTAGTATTACTTGTATATTTGTATCGTAACAATGTATTGGTTGTTATACGTTTTACCTTTTGTATACTAATTCAATAAAAAGATTTAAAAAGGAAGAAAAGGTACTAATGTAGGTCCTTCGTAAAAGCGAAATATGTCCTCCATAATTTTGGAGGTCTGTAAAGCTTTATGGAAAGCATTGCAGCCAGAGTTGCTACCAAGTGGACCAATCACAGTTGTTTTGATCTGCGTCGCCACGACGTGCAGTTACGTTTTGGGAGAGGTGCACGTTAGGCTATGGTGTAGGGTTTGCATAGAGTACAGTGTAGGGTTCGCGGCTATGCTGTACCTACGGCATACATTTGACACACAAGTATAAATCAGCCTTCACCGTTCTCAACTCCATTGAACATAGGCCCAGCTTACCTTACCTGTCCTCATGGACAATCCTCAGCCTGTGAATTAATTGAGCAAACTAATGTTTTAAGTTTTTCTTCATTGCGTATGGAGGCTAAAATTATACCAGGTACTCAGGATCATGCCTCACTAAAGCACTGGGTAGTGATAGAAATTCAAGGTTCAAAATTGTTTGAAGTCATATCCAGTACTCAACTGTAAAGGAGAATGAACATAGATTGATTGTACTTAATACTTTATTGTTGCCAAACAATTAGTACTAGAACGTACAATCATCACAGCGATATTTGATATATCTGTAAAGTGATGCTAGGAGCAGGAGTGTCTGAACATAAGTTGACTCTAACAGGAAATGCTAAAGTAGTGGTGGGGGTGGGGGGTGTGGTAGACAGGTAGGTTAGTGGACGGAGATATTGATCAGATTTTCTGTTTGGGGAAAGTAACTGTTTTTGAGTCTGGTGGTTCTGGTGTAGAAGCTGCATAGCTGCCGACCTGATGGGAGTGGGGCACACAGTTCATGAACAGGGTGGGTGGAATCCTTCATGATGTTACAGGCTCTTTTCTGGCACCTTTCTGTATGTATGTCCTTGATGGTAGGTAGGCTGGTGCCGGTGATGCAATGGGCAGTTTAGACTACCCGTTGTGGAGCCTTCCTATCCGTCGTGGTGCATTTTCCGTAACGTGCAGTGATGTAGCATGTTAGGATGTTCCCCACTGCGCATCTGTGGAAAGACATGAGTATAGATGTGCACTGTCCAGCTTCTTCAGAGGTGTCGTTGACCTTTCCTGATTGTGCAGGATGTGTTCTGAGACCATGAGACATGGTGCAAGATATACACTCCCTCAGGTTTGGAACTGTTTATTTTTCCACTGCTGTGCCTCTGATGTAAAAGGGAGTGTGAGGTGCGAGTTCTCCTGAAGTTGATAACCATCCTGTTTGTCTTGTTGACAATGAGGAAGAGATTACTTGGCACCAGGCCTCGAGCTCTTCCAGTTCTTCTCTGTAAGACGTCTCATTGTTGTTGATGGGCCCTACCACTGTCGTGTCATCGGTGAACTTAGCTGTGTGATCACTCGGCTGTTAGTCCGTGCAGTCACGTATGAGCACAGCGTACGGCAATGGGCTCAGCACAGAGCCCTCGAGGGGCACTCGTATTGAGGATGATGAGGAAAGAGGGATGGTTGTGCGTCCTGACGGCTAGCACCATTATTAGGTGCCAAAGATGCTGCAGTGTTTCTGCGTTTCACCTTTTAGTAAGACTTCCTTACTCTTGTACTCCCAACACTCTTAAAATAAATGAAACACCCCAGTTTCCTTGGCTGCGCAAGTCTAGGGAAGACACTCTCAGGTCCCGCCAAACTCATGAGATTGAGACGGCTCGTCCCAGCCCAAACCCCGATTTGTGTGGCTGCTGTGTAATTCGCTACCCTTTTACAAATTAGTGCCACAAAATAACAGACAGCACACTACATACGAACAAAGGAATTATATTTATGAATCTTAACTAAAGGGTTAGTAAAGAATAACAAAAAAAAGGGCCCATTTTAATTAAACAGTCAAATATTCATAAGTCGGGGCTCATCTTGAACTTTTCTGTCACTCACGCGCTGGGCCCTGGGTCAGTGTGAATGCCCATACCACCTTCCGAACGTCGCTCGCAATCCATCCTGAACAAACGGGTCTCCCACCGGATCGTATGCTACGACATTGTCCCTCACCAAGAAAAACCTCCCACTAATTTGATGGCACACATTCCACATTATCCCTTATCTTCAACACTAACCCAAACAGGCTGAAACCAGAACAAATGGCTCTTACAGAACTGATAAATGAAATACCTGCAACGTAACAGCGTAGATGTGAACCGGGCATTACAAAAAGACCAACAATTTGCCTGTATTCCTATTTGCTCACGGCCCACTGTGGTGCTGCTGGTAAACCTGAACCAAATTGCAGGAAGAATTCAGTGGGTCAGGCAGGATTGGCGGAGGCCGAAGGATAGTTGATGTTTCTGGTCGAGAAACTACATCAAGACAAAGTGTAGAAGAGAAATGACCCGTACAAAAGAGAAGTAAGGAAGGCTTACGGCAAAGGTTGGCAGGCAACAGATGCAGCCTGGTGAGGGGGGAGATGATGGGCAGATTGAGCCACAAGCAACACGCAAGATGCAGGAGGAGCGTAGTAGGCCGGGCAGCAACTGTGGGGGGAAGGAAATCATTTATATTTCGGATTGAGGCCCTTTATCTGGACTGTAGAAAATATGGATGGTAGGGGGTGGAGATAACCAGTATCTTTTTTTAAAAAGTGAATGGAAGGAGTGGATCAAGAGCTGACAGGTGATGGGTGGATCCAAGTGAGGGGCATGTGATAGGTGGGTGGGAATAGCACCAATAGCTGGAGGCAACAAAGGGCTGCAGATGTTGGAGTCTGCTGGAGAGGAGGGTGGAGCATGGGAACAGAAGAAGGGATGAAGAGAGCAGATGGGAGTAGTGGGGGTGGGAAAAAGTGTAAACTGTGTGTCGGTGCTGGGCAAATGGCTCAGTGAAGAGGTCACCCAGTCTCACTGAGGTAGACCGGGCCACATAAGCGCACGGTTCAATAAATGAGGCGAGGAAGGGATATGCATGTGAGTGTCTGCCTCACAAGGGCTGTTTGGACCAACTGCAAGAGGTGTAACAACTGTCCCTACACTTCCTCCCTCAGCATCATCCTAAGATTTATGATCCTTTGAGAGAAAAAATCCTCTACATCTTTATCTTAAGTGAACAACTCCCTACCCTGAAACTACGCCTTCTAGCTCCAGGTTCCCTTATGAGGGAAACATCCATCAGTAGGGTCCCATCAGAAACTTAATTATTTCAGTAAGTTCATCATTCAGTGAGTGTAGTTCAGTTCTTTGTCATGCCTTCATGTCTGGAAGCAAACTGTGAAACTTCTTTGAATTGCTGCTACAAGTGTAATTCTGAGGAAATAAGGAGATTGCATACATTTCTTCAGATTTAACTCACCTGCACTGTATAGGTGGTGTAAGAATTCCCTATATTTATTCCTCAATCCTTTTGGAAAAGGGCCACCATTCCTTTGGCCTTCCTAAATATTGGTTGTACCCACATGCAAACCTTGGGCTTCATATAGGAAGATACAAAGATCCCCCTCTACTGCAGCCGTTTGTCATCTCTCTCCATTTTGTGACTGAAACAGCGACTGTACATTTCCTTACATATGCTGCTCGACCCACTGAGCTCTTCCAGCAGGTTGTTTGTTGCTTCAAATTCTAGCAACTGCTGTCTTTTGTGTCTCCTTAACCAGTATTATTTTGTTATGATTGTGCGAGTTGGAGCAGGAGTAGGCCATTCAGTCCCTCAAGCCCGTTCTGATATTTAATAAGATCACGTTTGATATGACTGCGTCTTCAACACTGCATACCTGTCTATCTGGCACTTACTTTCATCCCTTGCCTATCTAAGCCTTAACAATATTCAAGGACTCAATCCTTTGCTCTTTAAGGAAGTGAGTTCCAAAAACCCACAACCCTCTGAGATCTTCCTTTCAAAGTGGATAAGCTCCAGTTTCCCGGGCTGTACAATATTTGCACAATTGCTTAACCAATGAGTGGTGAAATCTGTGCAGAGTTTGGGAGGAAGGTGGGGAGAATTAAACTGGATTTGTGAAGGATTTGGGTACCTAACAGCTTGATGATCATCGGTAGGCTAAAGATCCTGCTTCTGTGTTTTATGACTATGACAGTCCCTGGATGTAAATGTTCCTTGTGACAAATTTAACTGTGCATGATGTGCTCTGGATATTTTTTCCCTATGTGAAGGGAACAATCTGAATATCAGTTGATTTTGTAAACAAATTAACAGATGCTTGTGAATAAGCTGCAGAGAAATTTGATTCCAGGGTTCAGATTTCTGTGTAACTGGATGGACTCTTGTCTTAATTCAGGAGGAAAACAAAAACAAACTTGGAATTCCCAGAGGTTAACCACAAGAAATTGAATGCTGACATTAGGTTGTGGGGAAATCATTTGTGGAGAATTGCAGCTTCAATGTTCAAGATTGTTTAATGTAATTTGCAGTACACAAATGTAAAAGAGAATGAAATAATTGTTACTCTGGATCCGATGCTGTATCTCTAAATAAATAGATAAGTAATCACAATACGTTAGAGAACACAATAATGAAAACACAATCAATATACATGCATAAGGTAGCTTATATTCATAAATTGATTGTACGTCCATAAACTGATGCTCGGCGCTTGAGTGTCTGTACATAAGGTGCCTCTGACAGGAAATTATAAAGTAGTGGTGTTGGGGGGGGGCACGGTGTGGATGGGCGGGTTTGTGGGTGGGGTTGTTGATCAGTTATACTGCTTGGGGAAAGTAACTGCTTTGAGTCTGGTGGTCCTGGCATTGATGCCACATAGCCTCCACTCTGATGAGTGTGAGACAAATGGTCTATGAGCAGTGCGGGTGGGATCTTCCATGATGTTACTGGCCCTTTTCCAGCACCTTTCTGTACTTATGTCCTTGATGGTGGTTAGGCTGGTGCTAGAAATGTGTTGGGCGGTTTTGAATACCCGTTGTCGAGCTGCCTTGTCTGGTCCAGTGCAGTTTCCATATCATGCATGTTATGATGCTTTTTACTGCACATCTGTAGAAGGATGTGAGTATTGATGTCACAGTTCAGCTCTCGTAAGCCTTCTCAGAAAGTAGAGATGTTGTGAGCTGTGCTAATGTGGGACCATGAGAGGTTTTGTAAGATCTGCACTCCCAGATGCTTTAATCGGTATTTATGGTCAGAGTGCCTTCATCAAACTAAAGGGTTGTTTATTATTTCTGCTCTTTGATCTGCTTGCTCACTTTTGTTACTGGCCTCACCTTGGTTGCCAGGGCAATGTCACTGAGGTGCTTTGCATAATTGCAGTGGAAGCCTATCACATATCTAATAATAACCTTCCCCCACTCCTCTCTCCTTCTTGCTCCCAGGGACAGCCTGAAGAATGGAAACCTTTTAAAAAGTTACTAGTGAAAGATGAGTCACTGGGCTCCCACGGGAGTAGGCGGTTGGTCCTGATTTGTGATTAATGCTAGTCTTTGATTGGCACAAGAGAAACTAACCCATCCAGTTCAACTTGCACAGGTTGACTGAGTTACCTTGCAACCTGTCCTGACTTGAGGTGGATCCTGCCTGCTCTTCCAGAGAGTCTGGCTGAATCCTAATAACTTGTGCTGTACTTGTCATGTTTGTCGAAGGCAGGTTAGCTTCTGTATTAACCTCACCCCGGTCAGGAGAGACTCAGAGAAGGAAGTAGAGAGTCGAGCTGGAGAGGGCGGGGGAGCACGTTTTTTCTTTACAAAAAATACCTTTTAAACAGGGAGGTATTGACAACCGGCCACAAAAAAACTTGCCTGCCTTTTTATGATGGTGAACGCAGCAGGCCAGGCAGCATCTCTAGGAAGAGGTACAGGACTAACTGAAAGAAGAGCTAGTAAGAGATTTGAAAGTGGGAGGGGGAGGGGGAGATCCAAAATGATAGGAGAAGACAGGAGGGGGAGGGATGGAGCCAAGAACTGGACAGGTGATTGGCAAAAGGGATATGAGAGGATCATGGGACAGGAGGCCCAGGGAGAAAGAAAAGGGGGAGGGTGGAAAAACCCAGAGGATGGGCAAGGAGTATAGTGAGGGGGACAGAGGAAGAAAAAGGAAAGAGAGATAAAGAACGTGTATAAATAAATAACGAATGGGGTACGAGGGGGAGGTGGGGTATTAGCAGAAGTTTGAGAAGTCAGTGTTCATGCCATCAGGTTGGAGGCTACCCAGACGGAATATAAAGTGCTGATCCTTCAACCTGAGTGTGGCTTCATCTTTACAGTAGAGGAGGCTGTGGATAGACATATCAGAATGCGACGTGGAATTAAAATGTGTGGCCACTGGGAGATCCTGCTTTCTCTGGCGGACAGAGCATAGGTGTTCAGTGAAACGATCTCCCAGTCTGCGTTGGGTCTCGCCAATATATAGAAGGCCACATCGGGAGCACTAGACGCAGTATATCACCCCAGCCGACTCACAGGTGAAGTGTTGCCTCACCTGGAAGGACTGTTTGGGGCCCTGAATGGTGGTGAGGGAGGAAGTGTAAGGGTATGTGTAGCACTTGTTCCGCTTACAAGGATAAGTGCCAGGAGGGAGATCGGTGGGGAAGGATGGGGGGGACAAATGGACAAGGGAGTTGCGTAGGGAGCGATCTCTCTCCCAGTCTGCGTTGGGTCTCATCAATATATAGAAGGCCACATCGGGAGCACTGGACGCAGTATATCACCCCAGCCGACTCACAGGTGAAGTGTATGTGTGTTGCTTGAAATTCCAGCATCTGCAGATTTCCTTGTGTTTGCCCTTTTATGATGACAGGTTAAACCTCCACCTTGTATTACTGTGAATTTAGCTGCTGCCGACTGGGGTTCCGAGTGCTCCTGGAACCTGACAGGTCAAATGAAACAGGAGTGTTCAGACTCAGATGATTTACAGTCTGCCAGAAGTCAGCTTGGAACCCATATGCCGAATGGCCTTCTCCCTGATAAGAGTCCCCCCCGAGGAGGATATCAGACACCCATCTACCAGTATGGGCTTCCTGCTTCCCTCCACGCTGCAGACTTGGTGTCTGCTTGCAGATTTTCCTAAACAGAACGGTAGAGGTGTTTTAATTTTGAGGGAAGCTGCAACACCTCCTTTATTTGTCAACCAATCACAGAATATTATGGTTATGGATCCTGCAAATCCGCCTGAGTAAAGATGAGCGCTGCATAAAGTGCAGTTTAAAAAAAAACTTCGTTGTTACATCATCATGTCAGACCAGCCTCTTAAAATGAACCCCAACTCAATGTTGGTGGTTGTGAACGGTGCATGTGTTTCCACCCATTACGTTACCCTCTGGCTTTCTCAAGCCTTGGGCAGTCTAACACTGATTCGGGTGAGGTCTCCCAGTGATGGATTTGGCACTTACACTTGGCTAGTGGAAAATGTTATGAAGACCCAGTGCTAAATTAATCGTGCTGATTTATTGACTTGCCTCTTTGCTGCTGTATTCTCTGCACCTTTTCCAGCAAGAGTGAGAAGCCACTGAACTGTCATCTTGACTTTGCTTCAGATATAAAGGTTAAGGGAGCTTTTCATTGGTGGTCAATTCTAAGTGTGCTATACTATTTCAAGGTCTCGGAATAAATTCAAGTTGTCTCTGGACTTGCTGGTGCTGCTCAAAGGCTTCAATTCTCTGTTCTCTCTCCTCAGCGGACTAAAAATCGAGATGAAGTGGTGGTTTCAAACCTGAAGGTGGGGGATTACACCTTTCAGCTGACTGTCACAGACACGGCTGGTCAGAAGACGACGGACAACATGATCATAACTGTCCTCTCGCCAGATCAAACAGTGGGTAAGCAAGTTCTCGTGGATCCAACGAGGAGCTAGTTCGATTCTTCCTTTGGCCCTTTATTGTACAAACGTTTGTAGAAAAGTGGAGAGTGCTAAACTTGTATGGACACTGGTGAAACCCTAATGGAAGCACTTCGGTTCTAGTTCTGTTTAGAAAAGAGCCACAGAAACATGAGGAGAAAGCTACAAAATTGGGATGAATTTGTGAGTGGTTACTTCCCATTAAAAATGGGTGGCTTTTTCCATTTTGCTCCAAAAAAGGAGAACTGGAAATATGATGACTATTCGAAGGTTAAGTCTAGAACTTGTGAAAGGTGGAAGACGGTCTGGGGGGAATGAGCAGTAGGGCAGGACTGCAAGGTAGAGCCATAGGAGGAACCAGGTGGGGCAGGTCCGTGGGCAGAGCCAGGATAGGAAGTGGGAAGTGTGCAAGGCCATGGGAGGGAATCAGTGGGAGGCAGGGCTGGGGCTGGGGCCAGGGGAGGAAGTGGGAAGTGTGCAAGGCCATGGGAGGGAATCAGTGGGAGGCAGGGCTGGGGCTGGGGCCAAGAGAGGAAGTGGGAGCATGGGAGGGATTGGGGAAAGTGACAGGATTATGGGGGGTGAGGCTATGGAAGTGTAGAGGGCAGGGCAATGGGAGGATCTGGGAAGAATGACAGGGCTCTGAAAAAATGGGGATTGCAAGAAGGGGCACATGGAGTTGGAACAATGTAGAGTGGTGGGCCTCAAGGGTTGTGATAGTGGAAGTGGAGCATTTTACAGCTTGGTGGGGCACTGGGCAGTGGAGGAGACAAGATCAGTGAAGGAGGAGAAAATAATTATACGTTTAATAAATGCAACAGGATATTCAGTAGCAGCTACTATACCCAGAGAAAGAAGAAGTGGGTGAATTCAATACCATTGCTACTTTTAACAGAAGATTAGATAAGCATAGGAGGTTTGAAGCATTAGAAATATATTTTCAGGATGTTGATAAATGAAGAAGCATGGGTAGAGTATTGACATCCAGCTTGCGTTTCCTGGGCAATATGCCCTGTACCATCGAAACATCTTCTAAGGACTGCCGCTGTTCTCTATTGGTCACTTTTGACCTGTGTGTCTTTCTCCACCCCACTCCAGAGTACTGCAATGCTCAGCGTAAAGTGGGGCCTTGCCGTGGAGCCTTTCCTCGCTGGTATTACGATGCCTACACCAAGTCCTGCAAGAAATTCACTTATGGTGGCTGCAAGGCCAACCAGAACAACTTTGTGGACCAGAAGGAGTGCGAACAAGCCTGTGGCGGGGTCAGAGGTCAGTAATATTGGGAAAGGCTCATGATTCATGTCCAAGAGTGCAATTTTTTTTCAGGAACTTGAATAAGGGCTAAATTTGGAATACATTTCCAAAGAAAAGCATTCCCCTGCTAGCAGTCTACCCCCACACCCCGCCAACCTGTACTTGAGCCACAGGACAACATGTACAGTACTATGCAAAAGTTTTAGACACATATACATAGCTAGGGTGCTTAAGACCTTTGCACAGTACTGTAGTAATTTTATGTGTTGCACTGTACTGTTGCCACAAAAAAAACAAATTTTATGACTTGGAGTGGGAAGGGGTCAGGGAGAGGGGAATCATGATTAGGAAAAGGGGAATGGAGAGGGGAGGGAGCAGGAAGCACCAGAGACAAACCAATTGTTTGGGATCAAATTACCTTGCCTGGTGTCCACACCCATGCTATCCCCCTCCCCAGCACTCCTCGGCCACCTGTCCCACAACCCTTCCACGGCTCACCACCCTTGCCATTCCCAACATCCTTTGCTCCCCCCAGATTTACAATTTCGCTTTCCACTCCAGGTTTGCAAATACAGGACTGTGCAAAAGTCTAAGGCGCCCTTTTTTATATAGCCATCAAACACTCCCCATGTGACAGGCCTCCCAATCCCGGAATTATTTTCATGAACCTTCTTTGAACCCTCTCCAATGTCAGCACATAGTTTCTCAGATAAGAGTCCCAAATCTGCTCTCAATACTCCAAGTGAGGCCTCATCAGTGTTTTATAAAGCCTCAATGTTATATCCTTGCATTTATATCCTAGTCCTCTCAAAGTGAATGCTAACATTACATTTGCCTTCTGGAAGAGTGTATATATGTTTGTGTGTATGTATGTGTGTGTGTGTGTATATATTATAAAAAATTGGAAAATTGGGTGTTTGCTGACTTCCTGCAATCAGCCCCAAAGATTGGGGGCATCAGCCAGGCTTTTCTGCTCCAACCCTCTCTGAAAAGAGTGTTCTTGTTGCACTTCATATGAGGAAGATCTAGGCTCACAATATGTGGGATTAGTTGACTGATTTTTGGTGTGTGCCTGTGTGTGTGTTCAATACTATCTCCAGCAATCAATCGCAAAAAATTAAGGACCATTTGGAAAAAATATATTGACTGATTAATGGTTGAATCTTATAACTGACCTTCAGTTTTCTTTTAATCACTTAAATTCTGATTTCAAGTGGATCAGCTCACACCAGTTACAGGTTAAGTACCAAGAGTGCTTCTGGTCTGTCACCTGACAATATGACCATAAGACCTTAAGATCTTATGGTGCAGAATTAGGCCATTTGGCCCATCGAGTCTGCTCCACCATTTCATCGTGGCTGATGCATTTCCCTCTCAGCCCAGTCTCCTGCATTCCCCCCATATCCCTTCATGCCCTGACTAATCAAGAATCTCTCAGCCTCTGCCTTAAATATACCCAATCACTTGGCCTCTATAGCCACCTGTGACAATGACTTCCACAGATTCACTACTCTCTAGCTAGAGAAATTCTTCCTCATCTCCATTCTAAATGGACACCCATCTATTCTGAGCCTGTGTCCTCTGGTCTTAGACTCCCCCATCATTGGAAATATCCTCTGCATATGCACTCTATCGAGGCCTTTCAACATTTGATAGGTTTCAATGAGATCCTCCCCCTCATTCTTCTGAATTCCAGTAGTTACAGGCTCAGAGCCATCATACACTCCCCATATGATAAGCTTCTCAATCCCAGAATTATTTTCATGAACCTTCTTTGAACCCTCTCCAGTGTCAGCACATAGTTTCTTAGATAAGGGCCCCAAATCTGCTCACAGTACTCCAAGTGAGGCCTCACCAATGCCTCATAAAGCCAACATTACATCCTTGCTTTTATATTCTAGTTCTCTTGAAATGAGCGCTAACATTACATTTGCCTGCCTCAACACTGACTCAACCTGCAAAATAACCTTTAGGGAATCCTGCACAAGGACTCCCACCCTTCTGCACCTCAGATTTATGAATTTTCTCTCCACTTAGAAAATAGTCTACACTTCTATTTCTTCTGCCAAGGTCTGTGACAATTAACTTTCTGACATTGTATTCCATCTGCCACTTCTTTGCTCATTCTCCTAATCTGTCTAAGTCCTCCTGTAGCCTCTCTGCTTCCTCAATACTATCTGCCCCACCATGTATCTTCATATCATTTGCAAAATTGGCCACAACACCATCAATTTCATCATCCAAATCATTGACATAAAACGTGAAAAAGCGTTCCTAACTCAGACCCATGTTGAATACCACTAACCACCGGTAGCCAACCAGAAAAGGCTGCCTTTATTCTCATTCTTTGCCTCCTGCCAATCAGCCAATGCTCTATCCATGTTAGTATCTTTCCTATAATACAATGGGGTCTTACCTTGTTAATCAGCTTCATATGCAGCACTTTGTCAAAGACTGTTTGAAAATCCAAGTTAACAACATCCACTGATTCTCCTTTGTCTATCCTACCTGTTATTTCATCAAATAATTCCGATGGGTTTGTCAGGCAAGATTAACCATGCTGACTGTGGCCTATTTTATCACATGCCTCCAAGTACCTCAAAACCCCATCCTTAACAATCAACTCCAACATCTTCCCAACCACTAAGGTCAGGCTAACTGGCCTATAAGTTCCTTTCTTCTGCCTCTCTCCCTTCTTGAAGAGTGGTGTGACATTTGCAATTTTACAGTTCTCTGGAACCATGCCAGAGTATATTGATTCTTGAAAGATCATTACTAATGCCCCCACAATCTCTTCAGGCAGCTCTTTCAGAACCCTGGAGTGTCGAGCATCTGTATTCGAAATTACTTCTAGAAACTCCAGCCATTGCTGCTCTACCATCATCCCTGCTAGTGTTCCCTTCCAATCAATTTTGGCCAGCTCTTTCATGCCTCTGTAATTCCCTTTACACCACTCTAATACTGATACCTCTGATTTATCTTCTCCTTCCCAGATTGCAGGGAGAATTCTGTCATACTATGATCAATTTCTCCTAAGGGTTCCTTTACCATAAGCTCTCTAATCAATTGTGGTTAATTGTACCCAATCCAGAAAGGTTAATCCCCTAGCGGGCTCAACCACGAATTGCTCTAAAAAGCTGTCTAATAGGCATTCAACAAATTCCCCTGCTTGGGATCCAGCAGCAACCTGATTTTCCCAGTCTACCTACATATTGAAATTTCCCATGACCATCATAACATTGCCCTTTTGGCATGCATTTTCAACCTTCCATTGTAATTTGTAGACCATATCTTTGCTACTGTTCAGAGGTCTATATATAGCTCCCAACAAGGTCTTTTTACCCTTGCAGCTTCTTAGTTCTACCCACACCGATTCTATACCTGTCAATCAGATGTCACCTCTTTCTAATAATTTGATTTCATTTTTACCAACAGAGTCACGCCATCCCCTCTGACTACCTGCCTGTCCTTTCAATATAATGTGTATTCTTGGATGCTAATCTTCTTTCAGCCACAATTCAGTGATGCCCACAACTTCATACAGGCCAATCTGTAACTGTGCTACAAATTCTACCTTATTCCGTATACTGCATGCATTCAAATATAACACCTTCAGTCCTGTATTGACCCTTTTTTGATTTTGTCCTCCATTTTCATTGCAGCTCATCCCACTGACTGCAATTTTGCCTTATCATCAGCCTGTCCTTTCTAGCTGTCTCACTACACACTGCTTCTGTTTGTAAACCAACTACTCCATCTTAGCCCTATCACCCTGGTTCCCATCCCCCTGTCAAATTAGTTTAAACGCTCCCAAACAACCCAAGCAAACCTGTCCATAAGGATATTGGTCCCCTTTGGGCTCAGGTGTAGCCTGGCCCTTTTGTACAGGTCATACCTTCCCCAGAACAGATCCCAATGATGCAGAAATCTGAACCTTTTACCCCCAACACCAGTTGCTCAGCCACGCGGTCACCTGCCAAATCATCCCATTCTTACCCGCACTGGTACGTGGCACAGGCAGCAACCCAGAGATTACTGCCCTGGAGGTCCTGCTTTTCAGCTTTCTGTTTAGGTCCCTGAAATCTTTCTTCAGGACCTCCTCCCTTTTCCTGTCTCTGTCACTGGTGCCAATGTGTACAAAGAGTTCTAGCTGCTCACCTACCCCCTTTAGAATGCTGTGGACCTGATCCGAGACATCCCTGACCCTGGCACCTGGGAGGCAACACACCATCCAGGTATGTCTATTGCATCCACAGAATCTCATTTCTATTCCTCTAACACTGGAGTCTCCTATCACTACTGCAGTCCTCTTCATCTCTCTTCTCTTCTGAGCCACAGTGCCAGACTCAGTGGTAGCTGAGCTCCCCCCTTGTAGGTCATCCTACTCAACAGTATCCAAAGGGGTATACTTCTAATTGGGGGTAATGGCCAAAAGCATAATCTCTACTCGTTGCACCTTTCCCTTCTTTCCCAGACAGTCACCCAGTTACCTGGCCCCTGCAATCTAGGGGTGACTTCCTCCCTATCTGTCATTTCCTCAGTCTCCTGTGTAAGCTGAAGGTTATCGAGCTGCAGCTCCAGTTCCTTACCACATTCTCTGAGAGACTGCAGGTCAGTGCACTTGGTCCAGATGTGGTTATCCAGGGGGCTGGAGGTCTATTATTCTGATTTCACACATGGAACAAAACACAGCTCCTGGAGTCATTCAGACTGAATTAATAGTGTCCTAACAGATGAGAAATGAAGAATAAAGAAGATGATAAATTTTAACTTGTCCAAGCCTGATGAGCTAAAGCCACTTCAACACTGACCCGCTCACACAATTGCCACTCCAACAAAGGCTGCTCCGCTTGCTCCTGCAGTATTTTTATTCGCCCTTTCTCATGAATTCTTTTCACTGATAGGGCACAGCCCAACTCTGAAAGCTGCTGTGAAGTGCTGCCTTTTTAAATTTTCACCACTGGAATTGCCACTTCTTGTGTTCCTGTTCACTGATTGGGTGCAGTCCAACATGGGAGAGGTTAT
The DNA here is from genome assembly GCF_963921235.1 of Mobula hypostoma. Classification (NCBI taxonomy): domain Eukaryota; kingdom Metazoa; phylum Chordata; class Chondrichthyes; order Myliobatiformes; family Myliobatidae; genus Mobula; species Mobula hypostoma. The sequence continues at coordinate 89,209,158 of NC_086097.1, forward strand.
TGTGACTAGTAGAGAAGTTTCCAACTCTTTGGACGGCCATGGGTATTTTAGTGCCTCGATATTGCAGCAGGTGCTGACTCGCAGCTCCAGGGAGCCAAGTTCTTGTAAAATTTGCAGAAATTTTACATTCTCCCCATGCTCCAGTTACTCTCACATCCCAAAAAAGTGCAGGTTGGTAGGTTAGATGGTTGCTGTAAATTCATGTGTAGGTGAGTGGTAAAATCTGGCGAGAATTGATAGAGAATAGGTTACAGTGAATATTGTGGCTGGGGCAGCAGAAAAGATGGGATTACTCTGAGAGTTGGCAGAGACCTGGCGGTATCCTTTGTCTAAATGAAATGTGGAACTAACCTCCATTCTCTGTCTTTCAGATGATGCCAAGTCCTCACGCAGATCAGATCTTCCACGTGAGTATCACTGTTTTTTTGAATTTTCAAGTGCTTCTCAGACTGTAAGAGAACTCACACGTATATATACCGTCATCCTCAAGTGTACTTTAAAGAAAAGTACTTTCAAAATGAATGCACGATCAAAGGAACACAATCTGTCAGATTTCCACTCCTGGTTTCTGAGATTTATGATTATGAAGACACGTAGTCCTCTTTTATTGTCATCTAGATTTGGGTGCGACTCAACAACTATAGGCAGCTCCAGAAAATAGTCCATGTGTTTTCTGATCTTTTTGGTCCTTTTATGGCAAACGAACTGGGAAATTTGGGCTCTGTGATTTAGAAAGAACATGCCCAAGGTGTGACATTGCATGTGACTCAGTAAACAGGATAGGAAGAGGTGATACTTAAAACTAAATTGGATCAGAATGGCTAGTGGAATACAAACTCATACTGGCAAGAGGTAAATTTAGGATTATGTTATGAACTGTATCAATGCATGGAATACCCTTGCAAATGGTCCAGTGGATGCTTCATTTAAGAAATGGTTGGACGCTGGTGGGTTTTGGAGTGTTTCCTCAGATCAGTAAGCTTAGACTTGAATTATCTTATGACGCCTCTCCAAGGTGAATCAGCCTACAACCAGTCTAAGCACATGAAGACTAACCTTTTGGATGAGGACCTGGAAGGTGCTTGTCAAACCATACAGTATTTAAAGATTGTGAAATGAGAAGTAATACCGTCAGTCATTGGAGCAGAATTAGGCCATTTGTCCCATTGAGTCTGCTCTACCATTCCATCATGACTGATTTTTTTTTCATCCCTCTCAACTTCTTTCTCCTGCCTGCTCCTTATAACCTTTGACACCCTTACTAATTAAGAACCTATATAAACTTTCACTTTAACTACATTGAATGATTTAGCCTCTACATTGTGGCAATGAATTTCACAGATTCATCAGGTTAAAGAAATTCCTCCTCATCACTGTTTTAAGTCGACGTCCTTCTATTCTGAGGCTGTGCCCACTGGTCCTCGACTCCCCATTATAGGAAACAACCACTCCACATCCATTCTATCTGGGCCCTTCAATATTCAATACCATTCAATGAGATCCCACTTCATCCTTCTCAGCTCCAGTGACGACAGAACAAGAGACATCAAACACTCATTAGGTGTTAACCCTTTCATTCCTGGGATAATTCTTGTGAATCTCCTCTGAACCCTCTCCAATGCCAGCACATTAATTCTTAGAGCATCCCAAACTGCTCACAACACTCCAGGTGCGGTCTGACTGTCTTATAAAGCCTCAGCATTACATCATTGCTTTTGTATTCTAGTCCTCTCAAAATGAATGCTAACATTGCATTTGCCTTTCTTAACTGCGATTCAAAGTCCAAAGTAAATCTATTATCATAGTGTATATATGTCACTATATGCTACCCTGACATTCATTTTCTTGTGGGCATTCACAGTAGATACAAAGAAATGTAATATAATCAATGAAAAACCACACAAGACAAAGACAGACAAGCAACCAATGTGCAAAATTTAACAAACTATGAAGTGCAAAAAAAGAAAATAATAATTAGTAAGCAATAAATATCAAGAACATGGGTTGTAGAGTCCTTAAAAGTGAGTCCACAGATTGTGAAATCAGTTCAGGGTTGGGATGAGTGAAGTTATTTCCTCTGGTTCAAGACCCTGATGTTTGAGGGCTAATAACTGTTCCTGAACCTGGTGGTGTGGGACCTGAGGCTCCTGTACCTCCTTCCTGATGGCGGCAGTGAGAAGAGAGCATGTCCAGATGATGGGGGTCCTTGATGATGGAGGCTGCTTTCCTGCGACAGCTCTTCTTGTGAATGTACTCAATGGTGGGGGGAAGGCTTCACCGGAGATGGACTGGGCTGTATCCACTACTTTTTGTATGTTTTTCTGTTCAGGGGGAATTGGTGTTTTCGTACCACACCGTGATTTAGCCATTCTGTATATTCTCCGTTGTGGATCTATAAAAGTTTTAGATGACATGCCAAATTTGTGCAAACTTCCAAGAAAGTAGAGGTGATACTGTGCCTTCTTTGTAATGATAGTTATGTGCTGAGTTCAAGCAGATCCTCTGAAAAAACTAACACGGAGAACATTAAAGTTGCTGGCCCTCTCCACTCCTTATCCCCTGATGAGGACTGGCTCATAGACCTCCAGTTTCTTCCTCCTCCAACTCAATAATCAACTCTTTGGTCTTGCTGACATTGAGTAAGAGGTTGTTATTGTGAACTGTTCAGCCAGACTTTCAATATGCTGAATCTTCACCACCTTTGATTCAGTCCACAACTGTGGTGTCATCAGCAAACTTAAATATAACATTGCAACTGAACTTAACAGTACTAGACTCAACCTGCAAGTTAACCTATAGGGAATCCTGCATGAGGACGCCAAGTCCCTTTGCACCTCTTATTTTTGTATTTTCTCTCTGTTTAGAAAATATTTTATGCTTTTATTCCTTCTACCAAATTGCATGACTACACACTTTCCTACACTATATTCCATCTGCTACTTCTTTGCCAATTCCCCTCATCTTTCCACATCCTTTTGCAGACTCTCTGCTTTCTCAACACAGCCTGCCCCTCCACCTATCTTTGTATCTTCCGGAAACTTGGTCACAAAGTCATCAATTCTGTCATCCAAATCATTAACATATAACAAAAGAAGCAGTCCCATCACTGACCCCTGTGGAACATCAATAGACAATGGCAGCCAACGAAAAAACTGCCCTTTATTCTCATTCTTTGCTTCCCGCCAGTGGGACAATCTTGTATGCATGCTTGTATCTTTCCTGTAATACCATGGGCTCTTATCTTGTTTAGCTGCCTCATATGTGGTACTTTGTCAAAGGCCTTCTGAAAATTCAAGTAAACAACATCCACTGACACTCCTTTATCCAGATTGGTCAGGCAAGATTTCCCCTTAAGGAAACCATGCTGACTTTGGCCTATTTTATCATGTGCCTCCAAGTATCCCGAAACCTCCTCCTTATTAATGGACTCCAACTCTTCCCAACCACTGAAGTCAGACTAATTGGCCTATCATTTCTTTTATTTTGCCTCTCTCCCTCCCTCCTTAAAGAGTGGAGTGACCTTTGCAATTTTCCAGTCCTCTGGAAACGTTCCAGAATCTAGTGATTCTTTAAGGACCACTACTAATGCCTCCATATTCTCTTTGGCTACCTCTCTCAGAATCCTGGGTTGGCATCAATCTGATCCAGGTGACTTATCTACCTTCACACCTTCCAGCTTCCCAAGCACCTTCTCCTTAGTAATAACTCACTTCTCCTCCTGACAGTGTTGAATTGCTGACATATTGCTGGTGTCTTCCACAGTGAAGGCTGATGCAAAATACCTCACAAGATCACAAGACAAAGGAGCAGAAGTAGGCCATTCGGTCCATCGAGCCTGCTCCGCCACTCTACCATGAGCTAAACTATTCTCCCATCTAGTTCCAATTTCCGGCTTTTTCTCCATATCACTTGATACCCTGACTAATTAGATACCTATCAATCTCCTCCTTAAACGCCCTCAATGATCAGGCCTCCACAGCCATATGTGGCAACGAATTCCATAAATCCACGGCCCTATGGCTAAAAAAATTTCTCCTCATCTCTGTTTTAAATGGGTACCCTCTAATTCTGTGGCCTCTTGTCGTGGACTCACCCACCAAGGGAAACAGCCTTTCCACATCTACTCTGTCCAACCTTTTCAACATTCGAAATGTTTCTATGAGATCCCCTCTCATTCTTCTATACTCTAATGGATACAGTTCAAGAGCCGACAAACGCTCCTCATATGTTAGCCCCTGCATTCCAGGAATCATCCTCGTAAATCTTCTCTTAACTCTCTCCAACATCAGTACATCCCTTCTAAGATGGGGAGCCCAAAACTGCACACAGTATTCCAAATGCGGTCTCACCAGTGCCCCATAAAGCCTCATCAACACCTCCTTACACTATTCCTCTTGAATTGAATGCCAACATAGCATTCGCTTTCCTTACTGCCAATCCAACCTAGCGGTTAACCTTTAGGGTAGCCTGCACGAGGACCCCCAAGTCCCTTTGCACTTCCGATTTTTGAATTGTCTCCCCATCTAAGTAATAATCTGCCTGATTATTTCTTCCAAAAGGTACAACCGTACTTTTCTCAACATTGTATCTCATCTGCCATTTCTTTGCCCACTCTCCTAAACTGACCAAGTCTCTCTGCAACCTTTGCGTTTCTTCAACACTTCCTGCTCCTCCACATCTTGGTGTTATCCGCAGACTTAACCACAAAACCATTTAATCCATAATCTAAATCATCGATATACATTGTAAAAAGAAGCCGCCCCAACACCGACCCCTGCGGAGCACCACTAGCAACCGGCAACCAATCAGAATAGGATCCCTTTATTCCTACCCTTTGCTTTCGGCCTATCAGCCAATGCTCCACCCATTCCAATATCTTTCCTGTAATTCCATGGCCTCTCATCTTATTAAGCAGCCTCTTATGCGGCACCTTATCGAAGGCCTTTTGAATATCCAAATACACAACATCCACAGCCTCTCCCTTGTCAATCTTATTTGAGATTACCTCAAAAAATTCCAATAGGTTGGTGAGGCAGGATCTTCCCATCATGAAACCATGCTGGCTTGGGCCTATCTTGTCATGCACCTCAAAGTATTTCATAACCTCGTACTTGAGGATCGATTCCAATAACTTTCCAACTACTGATGTCAGACTAATAGGTCTGTAATTTTCTTTTTGCTGCCTCCCTCCTTTCTTAAACAGTGAAACTACATTTGCGACCTTTCAGTCCTCCGGAACCATGCCAGAGTCTATTGATTCCTGGAAGATCATTTCCAATGCCTCCACAAACTCCAAAGCCTTCAGAATCCGTGGGTGCACCTCATCTGGTCTGGGAGACTTATATATTCTCAGTCCATTTAGCTTCCCAAACACTAGTAAATCTTGACTGTACCTAATTCTATTCCCTGAGACCTCTGGCTATCAGGTGTGTTGCTAATGTCTTCCACTGTGAAGAGTGACGCAAAATACTCATTTAGTTCCACTGCCATCTCTTTGTCACCTATTATAATTTTCCAGCATCATTTTCAATCGGTCCTATATCTACCCGTGTCACGCTTTTATTCTTCATATATTTAAAAAAAACTCTTAGTATCCTTTTTTATGTTAATTGCCAACTTCCTTTCATAATTCATCTTTTCTTTCCTAATGACTTTCTTAGTTTCCTTCTGTAAGTTTTTAAAAGTCGTCCAGTCCTCAGTTTTCCCACTAATTTTTGCTTCCTTGTATGCCATCTCTTTTGCTTTTATTTTAGCCTTAACTTCTCTCGTTAGCCACATTTGTGCCATTTTTCCACTCACGATTTTCTTTTTTCTTGGAATATATTTTTCCTGCACTTTCCTTATTTCTTGTAGGAATTTCATCCAATTCTGCTGTACCGTCCCTCCATCTAGCTTAGTTCTCCAATCGACTTGGGCCAGTTCCTCTCTCATACCACTGTAATTTCCTTTGTTCCACTGAAATATCGATACACCTGATACCAGCTTCTCCTTTTCAAATCTGAAACTGAACTCAATCATATTATGATCACTTCTTCCAAGGGGTTCCATTACCTCCAGCTCCCTAATCGCCTCAGGTTCATTACACAGCACCCAATCCAAAACAGCCGATCCCCTGGTGGGCTTATGGACAAGCTGCTCCAAAAAGCCATCCCATTGGCATTCTACAAACTCCCTCTCCTGAGATTCAGTACCTTCCTGACTTTCCCAATCCACTTTCAAATTAAAATCCCCCATAATTATCTTGACATTTTCCTTCTGACATGCTTTTTCTATTTCCAGCTGTAACTTGTAGTCCACATCCCGGCTGCTGTTTGGAGGCCTGTATATAACTGCTATTAGTGTCTTTTTACCTTGCCATTTCTTAACTAGACCCATAAGGATTCTACCCCTTCTGATCCTTTGATGATCCTATGATCCTTCTGAATTCCTTCTTTCTAGTGATTTGATATTGTTGCTTACCATCAGGGCCACACCACCCCCTTTACCTATCTTCCTATCTTTCCTATACACTATGTATCCTTGGGCATTCAGCTCCCAATCACATCCATCATTTAGCCACTTGGTGATGGCCACAATGTCATATCTTTTAACCTGTAGCTGTACAACAAGGTCATCCACTTTATTTCTAATGCTGCACGTACAGTACATTTAGATCAGTATCTGTTACCGATTTTGCTATATTTCTATCGCACACCAAATCATTCTGTCTATTCACCTGCCTGTCCTTCTTGCCATCTTTGCTGCACAGTATCTTTGACTTATTTCTAGTCTCCTCTTCCTCGACCCTAACACCCTGGTTTCCTTCCCCTTGCCAACTTAGATTAAACCCTCCCTAATAGCTATTTTAAACAATCCCGCCAGGATATTAGTACCCTTTCAGTTCAGGTGTAACCCATTGTTTTTCTATAAGTCATACTTCCCCCAAAATAGATCCCAATGATCCAAGAATTTGAAGCCCTGCCCCCTGTACCAGTTACTTAGCCACACATTCATCTGCTTAATTCTGCTATTCTTACCATCATTAGCGCGTGGCTCAGGCAGTAATCCTGAGATTATTACTCTGGAGGTCCGGCTTTTCAATTTTCTTCCTAGCTCCCAGTAATCTTCCTTCAGGACCTCCTCTCTTTTTCTGTCTATGTCACTGGTACCAACATGTACCAAGACTTCTGACTGCTCTCCCTCTCTCCTCAGAATACTCTGGACCCGATCTGAGACATCCCGTACCCTGGCACCAGGGAGGCAACACACCATCCGGGTATCCTTGTTTGGCTCACAGAATCTCTTGTCTGTTCCCCTCACTATGGAATCCCCTATAAGTACTGCATTTCTCCTTGCTCCCTTGATCATGGCACTGGGCAGAATGCCAGAGTCCTGTTTGCTGTGGTCTTCCTCTGTCAGGTCAACCTCTCCAACAGTATCTGAAATGATATATCGATTTCTTCTACTTTAGTTTGTTTGCTTTTTTTTTGTCCCCCATTCCTACCTCGCCAACATCATTTTCCAGTGGTCCAATATCTACTCTCACCTCTCTTTTTATTCTTTATATACATAAAATAACTTTTTGTATCTACTTTTATATTATCGGCTAGCTTACCTTCATATTTCAGCTTGTTGCTTGTTTAGTTGCCTTTTGTTTTTTTTTAAAGTTTCCCAATTCTCTAACTTCCGCTAACTTTTGCTGTATTATATACCTTCTCTTTAGCTTTTATGCATTCCCTCGTCAGCCATGGTTGCGTCATCCTCCCTCTGGGATGTATTTATCCTGCACCTTCCAAATTGCTCCCAGAAACTTCAGCCATTGCTGTTCTGCTGTCAACCACAAGAGTAAAGATAAAAATAAGAGCAGAATAAAAACATCTTGCCTTTAAACGTACTTTGGCTTGGATTTTTCTGTTAATCCTAGCCACTCATGATTTAGCCTATTCTCCCTGTGGCCACCTGGGTTTCCTCTGGGTTCGTCGATCTTCACAATGGAAGGCCCCAGTCATATGCCACAAATTCAAGAGGATCGAAGGGCAGAATTGAGTGTAGCTGCTGTTACTAAGGAGAAGTTGCTTGGAAAGCTGAAAGGTCTGAAGGTAAACAAGTCACCTGTTAGTCTGACTTTATTGGTTGCTGAGAGGTTGGAGTCTGTTATTAAGGATGACGTTTTGGGGTTCTTGGAGGCACATATTAAAATAGGCCAAATTCAATACGGTTTCCTTATGGGGAATCTTGCCTGACAAATCTATTGGAAGTCTTTGGGGAAATAACAGGCAGGGTAGACGAAGGAGAATCGGGTGGATGTTGTTTACTTGAATTTTCAGAAGGCCTTGACAAGGTGCCACACGTGAGGCTGCTTGACAAGATGAGAGTCCCTGGTGTACAGGAAATATACCAGTATCAGTAGAAGTTTGGCTGGCTGACAGGAGGCAAGGACTGGGAATAAAGGGCACTTTCTGGTTGGCTGCCAGTGTCTAGTGGAGTTCCACAGGTTTAAGTGTTGGGATCTCTTCTTTTCACTTAATATGCTAATTGATGGCTTTGTGGCCATGTCTGCAGAATAAGCAGTGGTGCAGGTAGTGTTGAGGAACCAGGGAGGATGCAGAAGAACTGAGTAAGATTGGGAGAATGGGCAAAGAAGTGGCAGATGGAGTAACATCTAAGGAAGTGTATGGTGTTGCACTTTGGTAGAAGGATGTAAGGTGTGCGCAGTTTTCTAAGTGGGGAGAAAATTCAAAAATCAGAGGTGCAAAAGGACCTGAGTCCTTGTGTAGGATTTCTTGAAGGGCAACTTGCAGGTTGAGTTGGTGGTAAAGAGGGCAAATACAACATTAGTATTCATTTCGAGAGGACTAGAATATAAGAGCAAGGATGTCACGCTGAGGCTTTATAGGGCATTAGTCAGACTGCACTTGGAGTATTGTGAGCAGTTTTAGGCTCCTTATCTAAGAAAAGATGTGCTGGCGTGGAGACGGTCCAGAAGAAGTTCATTAGAATGATTCTGGGAATGGAAGAGTTAACATCTGAGGACCATTTGATAGCCCTGGGCCTGTACTTACTAGAGTTTAGAAGATAGAGGGGGGGAGGGGTCTCATTGAAACCCATTGAATATTGAAATACCTAGATGGAGCGTATGTGAAGAATGAGTTTCCTCCAGTGGGGAGGCCTAGGATTCAGTATAACCTCTGAATAGAGGGAGGTCCATTTAGAACAGAGGTGAGGAGGAATTTCTTTAGCCAGAGGGCAGTGAATCTGAGGAATTCATTGTCACAGATGTCTATGGAGGCCAAGTCATTGAGTACATTTAAAGCGGAGGTTGATGAGTTCCTGATTCGTCAGGGTGTCAAAGGTTATGGGCAGAGGGCAGGAGAATGGGGTTGAGGGAGAAAATAAATCAGCCATGATGGAATAGTGGAGGAGACTCAATGAGCCGAATGGCCTAATCCTGCTCCTATGATCTTACAGTATTTCTCTTTGACTCCATAAACACTTGTCTATTAAATACCAGAGACTTGTGCAAATGTAGTCTCGCACAGTCGTGTCTGTCACTATATTCCTTCATTGGAGACTTCATGCGTCTAATGGCAGAGTTCAATCTTGCAGAGATTGTCTGCCAATGAGTTCCAGAACCCCGTGCCCAGGATCTGAAGCCCCATTGGGACTTCAGGGCTGTGAGGAAGAAGAGTGAGGATTATAAGTTCTGTCTTTTAAATTATTGAAGAATTTCTGTATTTTCAGCTGATTTTATTTGTTCACGTTATTATTAATGCCTTTTATCACTGGTGTTGAGAGTGCTTTAGCTCCTTCACTGCGTAAGCTTGGGAATGAAGTGATGGTGCTGTAGGCCCTTCGCCAGCAAGATCTACCGGGCACGGGTTTGATAAGTTTGTGACTGACAGTGATCAACGTGCTGGGGTTCCTCTGCACAATTCTGTCGTTCAAATACTTAACCATTTCCTCCTGACCTCTGTTCACTTGCCCCTCACCCCACAGGCTGCACCGGAGAATGCACTGAGCAGCAGTTTAAGTGCGCAGACAACTGTTGCATCGATCGTAACCTGGAGTGCGATGGAACTTCCCAATGCAGAGATAGCTCAGATGAATCTGGCTGTGAACACAGTGAGTACTGCTTACTCAAAGGTTCATTTATTATCGGAGTATGTATGCAGGATACAACTCTGAGATTCTCCTTTTTCAACCTTTGTGCAAATAGCCGAGGGTGTGGAGGACTCTTCTATCTCCTGTTGTATACTCTGCTCTTTTGCAGTCACAGAATGAAGCCACTAACCTCCTTTCCACTCTGTTAATTTCCACCTGTCTTCCTAAAGCATCTCAAATTGCCAAGGAAGACCATTCATATGTGCAAAATTCTGACAGCTTTTTGAAAGAACTTTCCAGTCAGTCACATACTCTGTAATCTCCCGTAGACTTTCCTGTTGGATATTCATCCACTGCTATTTTCAATGCTGCTGCGGATGGATTGTGCTTCTACCTCTTGTTTTTGATGGGACATTCTGAGTCCTTGCCTCTCTCCCGTAACAAGAAAGGATGGGGCTCTCCTAGGGAAGAATTCTGGACTGAGTGTGTAACAGCGCATCCAATGGAGACTGAAGAGCTAGTAGGGAGGAGCACAGCAGAAGATGCAAAAAACTTTTCCCCTGAGAAAATATTACAGTGTCACAACAGAAGGGGCAGGACTGCAGTGAAATCCATAGAAGATATAATAAGATTTACCCCTAAGATGAGCATAATAATTGTTCTGATTCCCATGAGAAACTATTCAGTGTGCTAAGACAAGAATTCTCCCCTTTGCTGTAATGACTTTATGAATGATTAGAGTGGTTAAATGAGTTGAAAATTCCTGGAAATTGCTCTTAGTGGCACTGTTTGAGACTAAGAGGTTTAATTATATTTTCTCATTCCTGGGGAATAAGACAACACTGGGGAATGTTCAAACCAGTGACTTTGCAGTTATTGTCAAAGAGTTGAATCATTAGAGTTGCTTCAGCTCTATCCATGATATCAAAAGAGATCACTGGTGATCAGAAAACTGGAGAATAATTAATGCAAAGTAGTGACTAATGCTCAGCAAGGGCTCAGATGGGGAAAGTGCTTCGCAATCAGTATTGACACCTCCATTTGCAGCTAAGTATACAAAACTTTACTTCATAGTGTACCATTGTAACGTTCCCAACAAAGTAATTCCAGTTCAATTCAAATCAGGGAGTGCTGAGAATCGAGGAGGAATTGAGGCCATGCAAGGTGGAAAATGCTGCGTGTTCCTCTATCTCCCACTGATTGGACCACTTTGTTCCAGGTGTGAATACATGATTTAAGTGTGGGATCTCAATGTGTTGGAACTCGCAAGTGATGCATATTTTATAGGAGAAGCTCAGAAATTATACAGTGAGTTTGCTAAGCTGCAAGTGGGGGATACATTGCCCTCCATTTATTTGGCACCTTTCTTGACCATAAGACTGCGAAAGGAGCTGTACAGCTAATAAGGTGTACCATAGGGTGTCATTGTAAATTGTCCAGTGATTAGGCTTGGATTAAATTGGGGGATTGTCAGGTGTTGCAACTCAAAGGGCCTAATCCACACTGTTTGTCAATAAAAAATAAATAAAGTGTTTTAGATTTGCTTAGCTGCATGTGATGTAGTGTTGGTAAACTACAATAAACTAAATAATTTGTTCCCCTGATTCTGGTAGAAGGATAGATTTTGTCAACATACTAAAAGAACTTCTGTGCTCGTCCTTAAGGTAATTTTGTGTGTATTTTTTAAGTCAACAGGCAAATGGGACCCATGTTTAACATCTTACCTGAAAGTTGTCATCCAAAAATGTTGAGATCCTCCAGTGCTGCACTGGGAGTTCCACTTCTGATCTTATGGTCCTGGAATAAACTTGAACCTGCAGCCATTTGATTGAAGTGCTCTACTAAGTAGGACCTGACAGCAGCAGCTGATTTTCTTTTTTTTCTTTTTTTTTAATTTTATTTTTATTTGGATAAGGAATTCACAATTATCATGTACTTTTTTCACACATATAACCTTTTCCATTTTTTTTATATGTATAAAACTACAATTATTTATACATTCTTAAGTACACATTGAGATGATATAAAAGGAAAATAAACATTTAAATAGATAATTATGTACTGTGGTAAATCTAACCTATTAGGCTAAGTAATGAAATTAGTTGTTAAGAAAAATGGTAATAATAGTTCCCATACAACCCTTCTGGACCATTTCCACTGGTCCAAGATGTTGCATACAAGCCTATATACCAACCATTGTAGGTGTTTATATCCCAATTTGTTCGTGCTTGTTCCTGCCCGCAGACATAATTATCCAATCCCTATGTACTTATTTACTTAATTTTTTCATTTTTTTTATCCCTTTCCCAAATCTTTCCCTTTACTTGTGTTAATTCTCTATTTTCCAAAAAAAAAACAAACATTTAGACTAGGGGTGCTTACGTTAGCAATATTACTGTGTTGATGAGAAGAGCAATATAAATCATTAGGAGAGTCATCTAAAGTCTGCTCGCATTGGGGTTATATATTCAATCCATTTATTCCAGATTTGATAAAATGTTTCTTTTTGAGTTCTCAGGGAGTAAGTCAACTTTTCCATTTTAAATATTTCCAAGATAATTTCGTACCAATCTTCTAATGTAGGTGGTATTGGATTTAGCCATTTTCTAGTGATTGATTTCTTACTTGCCGCTAAGAGGGCCTGCAGCAACTTTATATCTTCCTTCTGTTCAAGGAACAATACATGCCCCAAATAGAGCGTCTCAAAGTTCAGAGGTATCTGGGACCTAAGTACCTTAACTAATGTTCTATGAATACCTTCCCAAAATAGACTTAATTTAGGGCAATCCCAGAAAATATGAAAATGATTTGCCTCCTTGGAGCCGCACCTTCTCCAACACATCACATTTGTATCTTTATATTTTTCCTGATATGGGGTCTTGAAGTATCATAATGTTTTTCCAACGATGTTCTCTCCAAGTCAAAGAATTAGTCGAGGACCATTGAAAGCTGCAGATTTTCCCCCAAGCCTCCTCTGAAAGTACCAACCCCGCTTCTTTCTCCCACTTCTCTTTAATATACAGTGTATTTACATTTTTAGCATGGGAGAGTGCAGTATATAGGCAAGAAACTGATTTACTAGGTATTGAACTGCAAGCCGAATTCAGAATCTTGAAAAATTCTAATTCTACTGTTGATAGGTCTGTATATCTACAACTCTGATTAACATAGTTTCGTATTTGAAGGTACCTAAAAAAGTCATTATGTTCTAGGCCATGTTTGTCCTGCAGGATTTGGAAACTTTGTAATACTCTTTTATCTATAAATGAGAGGTAGGTTGTAAGACCTTTCTTTATCCATAGCTCAAATCTTTTATCTCCTCTGTTGGGAAGGAATTTGGTATCATATGCACACCATCTAAAGAGTTTTAACATGTTATTAATTCCACATGAATTAACCACCTTCTGCCATACTTTTAATGTAAGATTTATCCAAGCATTATTAAATTTTTCCAACTGGGCCATCAATCCTTTAGCAGCTGATTTTCAATACAGGCAAATGTATATAAACAAGGTACTGGAAAGAATAGGAGCATTGTAGGATTTGAGGATGTTCGGGTAGTCAACAATGGTACTAAGGTAAGAGAAGATAAATCGGGAAGACCTCCAGAAGTCAATTAGTGTAGCTAATAAATATTTTGCAACATGACTGAAGCAAAGAAACATAAATTGGAAGCCACTGTAATCTTTAGCCATCTGGGCTAATGATCACAAGCAAGTGAGAGAGATTCAAACCTTGGAAATGTCATGTTGTAGAATGGGTCTAGAAGTAGTGATTCCGGCTGCAATTAACTTCATTGCCAGAAATGGAAATGACAGGTTGTTACCATCCCGGGATAGTTGAACATAGCATGTGGATGTAGGGTTTGTGACAAACACTGGGCATTGCCTCATTCCACAAGAGATTTCTCAAGAATAGGCTGTGTGTTTCATTTTGGACTCTGCCAGAATGTGAAAACTATCCCATTGGTTCTGAACTTGTTTCCAACTCCTTCCCACTGTGAATTTTCTACATCCGTATCTCCCTACCCAGCTTTTCGGCTTTCTACCTCAGTAAATTTACTGCAATTTGGATCAGTGGTGGATTTTACTGGTGTCTTTTGACTTCCTTCCCGCTTGGTGCTTCTCCATGGTTTATCGTGGAGAGAGGGTTAATGAAATTTATTGTAACCTGCTTTAATTTTTCTTTTCTTTTCCAGTAAGAGACCGATTCAATAGGCTGTTGGACATAGACATCCCTAAAGAGAAAGGTAATTTTTTTCACAAACCTAAATTAAACCCCCTGGTGCTAGTCAGATAGCCAAGTCCGTCAAATCTAGAGAAATATATTACTGAGTATGTTTCCACGTTCTATTGCATGATGATGATTTCAATGAAATGTATGAGAGGTAGGAATTACACCATGTTCAATTCAATTCTGAATCCAATGTTAGATTTTTGGGGTGGGGCAGACAGGGGATGTGAGGTTAGTGGGGACAGGTGAGAGAAGGTGATAACTGCTGAATAGAGTGACATAATATTTTGGATCTCTTTCTGGTCTGTTTCACATTAACCTATTGGAGTTACATCAAAAAGTGCTGGCAGAACTCAGCAGGTCAGGCAGCATCTACAAAGGGAAATGGATAGGAATAAAAAAAAGAGGAGGTAGCCAGTATAAAAGGGGGGCGGTGATGGGCAGATATTTGGGGTGGTGGGGGGAGGGAGTGGAAAGTGGCAATGATGTCAGAATCTGGGTGGAGATAGGTGGAAATGACAAAAGGCAGAAGATGGAAGAATCTGATAGAAGAGTATGGAATAAGGTGCGGGAGGTCGGGAGTGAAACTGGTGGGAGGAATATGTGGGTGATGGGCAGATAGGGAGGGTCAGGAAGGGGAAAAGAGATACAGCACTGGGGCCTTCCTCTGCCTATCACCCCTTCACCTTGATCCACCAATATCACCTGACAGCTCTTACTTCACTATTTCCCTCCATCTTTTTATACTGCCAATCTCTCCCATTTCTTCTAAGTAGAGATGAAAGGTTTCAACCTGCAAATTCAACTGTCCATTTTCCTCCACAGATGCTGCCTGACCTGCTGAGTCCCTCCAGCACCTTTTGTGTTGCTGCAGATTCCAGCACTTGTAGCCTTTCATGTCTCCTCCTCTTGGAGCCGCCGCCTTTAACTTTTATAAAGGGACACGCATGGTCCAGAAGCAAAGGTGTGATGCTAAGCCTTTGCAGAATTGTGTCCAATTCTGGATTTTGCAATTTAGGGAAGATGTTCAGGTCGTGGAAGTGATGAAGAGAAACTTTACCAGAATGCATTATAGAATGAGAATCTCCAGTTATGAGAGAAACTGGGGTTGATCTTCTCAGAGCAGAGAAAGCTAAGCAGATGATTTATTGAGTTCTTCGAGATGTTTGCAGAGAATGAATGGAGAAAATTTGTTCACACAAGCAGAGGAATGAAGTGAGTTAATTGTGAGCAATCACAATGCACTGAATAATTGTCCAAGGAACATGGAACAAAGAGCAGTACATCTCAGGAATAGGCTCTTTAGCCTATAATATCTCTGCTGAGCTGATGCCAACTTAAACTAATCTCTTCTGCCTGCACATGATCGATATTCCTCCGTTCCTTGCAATATTCATGTGCCCTTCTAAAAGCCTCATGAACACCACTATTCTATCTGCTTCCACTACCACCCTAGGCAGTGAGTTTCATGCACCTATCACACTGTGGGGGAGAAAAACGTCCCACACATCTCCCTTAAACTTTTTCAAAGGTACATTTAATGTCAGAGAAATATATACAATATACATCTTGAAATTCTTTTTCTTTGCAACCATCCATGAAAACAGAGGAGTGCCCCAAAGAATGAATGACAGTTAAATATTAGAACCCCAAAGCTGCCCCCAGCTCTCCTCCCTCTCACACATAATCATCAGCAAAAAAAAAGCATCAGCGCCCCCCACCGAGCACTCAAGCGTGCAGCAAAGCATCAATAAAGACACAGACTTGCAGTACCCCAAAGACTACTCGTTCACCCAGTAATTCGACGTACCACAGGCTCTCCCTCTCTCCCTAATAAAGGGAAAGAAGTGTCTTCATTTCACAGCCAGAGGGGAGACAAACAACTTGCTGGTTTATGATCTTGAAAGTCTGTTGCGTCGCTTTTTCCGAACACTGTGCCCAAAGAATTCGGGTCTCTGGGCACACAGCCAGAGATCTTCTGTCTCGCACGACACACCGATTTCCTGCAGAGGCACCGACCTCGAGCCCACACCAAGCCATACACTAAGGGTATCACTGTTTGAATGCCGCACAGGATCTGGCCAAGAAGGACATTGTTTTTAATGTAAACAGGGATGCAGCGCACCGCGTTCAGACTCCTGGACCAAGAGTACTGCAGTGAATCAGCACTCTGCAGGTTATTGCTAAGCAGGGTACGCTTGTGTATTTCTGCAGTAGGTGAGCAGATGCAAGTTTAGACAGTGCTGTGGGGTCAGAAATAGTAGAGCCCAGTAATGGGGACCACACGAGAGTTGCAAGTTTAGCCAGGAATTGGGGTGAGAAAAGGATAGAATCCAAGGAAAAAATAAAGATTCTGCCTTGGGCCAGTGCCATAGTGTGAGACGGCATCGATGGCAAGGGAAAGGGGATTTGTCAGGAGAGCCAAACACATTGGCTTTGAGCATAAGACTTAGAACACGACAGGCCCTTGGCCCACTATGTTGGGCTGACCTTTTAATCTTCTCAAAGATCAGTCCGAATCTTCTCCCCTACATAGACCTCCATTTTTCTATCATACGTTTGTACTTATGCTTACCTAAGAGTTCCTTAAATGTCCCTAATGTATCTGCCTCTCATACCGCCCCTGGCAGGATGTTCTACACAGCCATCACAATCTGTGTTTTATTTTTTTTTTAAAAAACTTATCTCACTTTAAAAATGATGCTCCATTTTGATCTTCCCACGTTGAATTTAGGGAAAAATATGGATCATTTAGAGGTGAATATCCGGCAAGCAAACTGAAGAGTGAAGAGGTGGTGCTGGGCATGCAAGTGGAACCCATGTCACTGATGAGGTTACTAACTGGTGGCATGCAGTTGAAAGATGAAGGGTGCGTGAGAAGGATCTCAGCCTGAAATGTCAACTCTTGATTCCTTTCCATAGATGCTGCCTGATTTGCTGAGTTCCTCCAGTATTTTGGATGTGTACATTTACCTTCCTTTTTTCACTCTTGGGGTTGCTCGTTTTTTTTGTTCCTTTTCATTAATTCACAGCAAGTGAACAATGCTGACGAGGCCAGCAGGTACTACCCATCCCCTCTCGACCCCAGAGAAAGTGTTGGTGTGCTGCCTCTTTAAACTGCTGCACTTCTTCCACTGAAGGTACTTGCAAAAGTTCCTTTGGGCAGGGAGTTGCAGGGTTCCAACCTTGTATCAGTGAAGGACTGCTGATAGATTTTCCAATCAGGACATCGTGTGACTTGGAGGGAATCTAGAGGGAGTTTCATTCCCATATATCTGGTTCCCTCGTCCTCTTCAGCATTAGTGCTTGTGGGTCTGGGAGGTGATGATAATCTTCGATCTCACAGGGCAAGCGATGAATTTCAAGGTTGCGATGGCCCAGCACGAGCTTAGTGTGGACATAATCTACACCTTAGTAACTCAAACCTGAGTCATCTCCAGGGTTTGCTGTGTGTGAATACACGCCCGAGGAACTGCAAATGAAGCCTCTATCTCCCGTTCTCCTTTTCTGTTACCGTTTCCCTCTCTCTTTCACTGGAGGAAATGATCAGTCTAATAAGGACGCTGTCATGGGGACTGCAGTCAGCATTTTGGAGAGTTCACTGTGACCCTTCCGTTGCTGTCTCACCTCTCCAGCTCGCTGCATCTACCCTCCGGAGACTGGCCCCTGCCGAGCAGACTTAAGCTTCTTCTACTACAACCCCTTCAGCAAGTCGTGTGAGCGCTTCACATACGGAGGCTGTTTTGGCAACGAGAACCGTTTCCAGGAGGAGAGCAAATGCATGAAAGCTTGCCGAGGAGTGTCAGGTAGGGCCTCTTCATCTGCAGACCCGAGGTAATTGGTTTATTATTGTCACACGTACTGAGGTGCGGTGAGAAACGTTGTTTTGCATGTCGCCCATACAGATAATTTTATAGCAACAGTGTACATAGAACATAGAAGAGTACAGCACAGAAGCAGAGCCTTTGGCCCAGAATGTTGTGCTGAACCAATTACACTAGTAATCAAAAGTCTAAACGAACGCTTCTGCCTACTCAATGCCCATATCCTTCCATTCCCCTTGTATTCACATGCCTAATTAAACATTTGAAAGTCCCTAATGTATCTGCCTCTATCACCACCCCAGCCAGTACATACAAGCCACCTACAAGTCTCTGTGTTTCAAAAATAACTTGCCCTTCATCTCTCCTTTAAACTTACCCCCTCTCACGTTTAGTATGAGATATTTCAACCCTTGAAAAAAGATACTGCCTGTCTACTCTGTCTCTGCCTCTCATAATCTTATAAACCTCTATCAGGTCTCCCATCAGCCTCTGCTGCTCCAGAGAAAACAACCCAAGTTTGTCCAACCCCTCGTTATAACACGTGCCCTCTAATCCAGGCAGCATTCTGGTAAACTGCTTCTGCACCCTCTCCAAAGCCTCGACATCCTTCTTGTAATGAGGCGACCAGAATTGCATGCAATACTCCAGATGTGGCCTAACCAGAGTTTTATAAAGCTGCAATATAACTTCTCAACTTTTGAACTCAAATGCCTCAACTAATAAAGACAAGCATGCCGTATGCCTTCTTAACCACCCTATCGACCTGCGTAGTCACTTACAGGGAGCAATGAACTTGGATCCCAAGATACCTCTGCTCATCAACACTGTTAAGGGTCTTGTCCGTAACAGCGCACTGTCTCTTTACATTTGACTCACCAAGGTGCAACACTTCACATTTTGCTGGGTTAAACTCCTTCTGCCATTTCTCCATCCATATGTGAAACTGATCTATGTCCTGCTGTATTCTTTGCCAGTCTTCTACACTATCTATAACACCACCAATCTTCATGTCATCTGAAAATTTACGAACCCATCCAGGCCATTTATATACATCTCAAACAGCAGAGGTCTCAGCACCGATCCCAGTGGAAAACCACTAATCACAGACCTCCAGCTAGAGTAAGTCCCTTCAACCACTACATTCTGTGGGCAAGCCAACTCTGAATCCAAATGGACAATTCACCGTGGATCTTGTGAAACGTCTTACTAAAATCTAAGTAGACAATATCCACAGATCTATCTTCATCAATGACCCTCGTCACCTTGTCAAAAAAACTCAATCAAGTTAGTAAATCACGACTTACTCCACACAAAGCCATGCTGTCTCTCCCTAATTAGGCAATGGTTTTCCAAAAGCTCATAAATCCTATCACTAAGATTTCTCTCAGTATCTTCCCTGCTACGGATGTGAGACTCACCATCTATAGTTTCCAGGATTATTCCTGGTTCCCTTTTGAATAATGGAACAACATTAGCTATTTGTCAGTCCTCTGGGACCTCGCCTGTGGCTAGAGCAGACATGAATATATTGGTCAAGGCCCCAGCAATCATATCTCTTGCCTCTCCCAATAACCTGGGGTATATCGCATCGCTCTGTGGGGACTTAACCACCTTAGTGCTCTTTAAGAAACCCCACAATACCTTCTTTACCTCGAAATGCCGGAGCATATGAATACACGCAGCACTGATCTCCCTGTACTTTTCTTTGGTAAATACTGATAACAAGTACTCATTGCGGACCTCACCCACATCCTCTACCTCCAAGCAAATGTTCCTCTCTTTATCCTTGAGTGGTCGTACCCTCTCCCTAGTTATCCTCTTGCTCTTAATATGTGTATAGAATGTCTTGGGATTCTCTTTAATCCTACTTTCCAAGGGCTTTTCATAGCCCCTCCTGACTTTCCTAATTCTCTTCTTGAGTTCTTCTCTGCCTTTTTTATATTCTTCATGGTCTCTGTTTGATTCTAGCTTCCTAAGCTTTGCATACTTTCCTTTTACTTCTTGACTTAATTCATCACTTCTCTCGATATCCAAGGTCCTCTTACCTTGCCATTCTTGACCTTCCTTCTGACTGGAACATACATGTGCTATATTCTGTACAGCGGGTCCTTAAACACCCTCCACATGTCAAGTGTGGATTTGCCCAAAAACACTTGTTCCCAATTAATTCTGCCTAGTTTCTGCTTAATGCTGTCATAATTTGCCCTGCTCCACTTTAATACTCTCCTGCAAGGTTCATGCTTGTCCTTAGCAATAGCTATCTTAAAACTTAATGAGTTGTGGTCACGGTTCACCCACTGAAAGGTCAGTCATCTGGACAGGCTCATTACCCAAAACCTTGTCCAGTACAGCCCCTCCCCTTGTTGCACTACCTACATACGGATTTATGAAACCCTCCTGGATGCACCTAATAATTTCTGCCCCATCTGAACCTCTTGAACTCAGAAGGTCCCGGTTTATATTCGGGAAATTGAAGCCCCTCATGACAACACCTTTCCTTACTCTGTCTCCATATCTGTTCCTCAATGTCCCAGTAGCTACTGGGCAATGATCCCTCTAATTTTTTCTTAACAGCTGCGTGGAGCAATCATTGCTCTGAGCAGGAAATTTTTACATGGGCTGAAAGCTGTGCGGCACTTTAATAAAACGTTATATACAGGAAAACTCTGGCTGCAAGGCAACAAAAGCTTTGTGCACGGGAGCAGTCATTGCACACACACACAGCTTAGAGGGAACAATGCTATTGGGAGGGTGGGTCTCCAGTACAATCCCTTTCACCTTTCCCATTTTTGAGCTCTACCCAATCAGACTCAGTGGACAGGCCCTCCATTTTGGCCCCTCTGAATACAGCTGTAATACTGTCCTGGACAAGTAGAGCAATTCCCACCCCCACCTCCTTTACCTCTCTCTCTATCTTTTCTAAAGTATCGACACCCTACACCCTGAACATTAAGTACCCATTTCTGTCCCTCCCTCAACCAAGTCTCCATAATGGCCACATCATCACCTTTACTCATAATACTCCTAGCATTAAAACACACGCACTTCACTCTGTTCATCCTATTGTATCTATTACCTTGCTCCTGTTTCTTTTTACTGGCCCCAATATTTATCTTCCTCTCCATCCCTCCACTTTCTGACCTAGTTCACATTCCCCTGCCAAACTAGTGTAAGCTCTCCCGAGTAGCACTCACAAGCCTCCCAGCCAGGATGTTGGTTCTCCTCCAGTTTATATGCAAACTGTCCCTCCTGTACAGGTCACTGCTATCCCCAAGAGGTTCCAATTATCTAAAAACCTGAAACACAGTCCCCTGCACCAGTTCCTCATCTGTACTGTCATCCTATTCTTGCCCTGACTAGTACGTGGCACCAGGAGTAACCCAGAGATTACTAGCTTGGATGTCCTACCCTTCAGCCTCCTTCCCAACTCCCTTATATTCACTGCACAGGACCTATTCCCCCTTTTTACTTATGACATGGGTGCCAATGTGCACCACAATCTCTGGCTCACACCCTCACTCATGAAAATATCTGCAGCAACTCTGAGACATCCTGGACTCTAGCACCGAGGAGGCAACCCACTATCCTGGTGAATCTTTCGTGGTCACAGAATCTGCTGTCCGTCCCCCTAGCTATTGAGTCTCCTAACACAATCGCTCTGCCTGACTTTACTCTTCCCTGCTGAGCCTCAGAGCCGGCCACAGTGCTATTGACCCTCTTCATGGCCTCCCATCATCCTCGGAGTCAGAATTCTTGCTCAGGTGTTGAATATTTGTGCTCCTTAAACGCTAAATCTCAGTGGATCAAGCCACTTATTTGCAGGCCCTCACTGTAGATAAATCATTTTTTCATTAACTGTTCCTTTATAAAAATGCAATGCAACAAAAACCTTGTACAGTCCATCTAATAAAAAACAGCTTCCCGTTCCTTCCATTATCTCAAATCATGGTAGACCGAACTGGTTACAACTCGAGTTCATTGTCCGGAATCTCGATGAATCAAATATGTTTACAGTTAATTCCCAGTGTATAGAACCTTAATGGATTCAACCTCTTTCCCATTATATAAAATCACAAGGGGCCCAATGTTTATAAAAGCATGAAGCGCATCGATAAGGGATGGTCACTGTCTTTTCCCCTAGAATGTGTGGGTCTATCAGCCTGTAGTGTTTGGTACATGGGAGGAAACGAGCACCTGGAGGAATTCATGGGTATTTCACATGGAGACCTGATGACACAAATGTGAGGGGTGTTGTGGATGGTGTGGAGTGCTGTCAGAAGTTACAGCGGGACATTGATAGAATGCAAAACTGGGCTGAGAAGTGGTAGATGGCGTTCAACCCAGATAAATGTGAGGTGGTTCATTTTGTTAGGCCAAATACGATGGCAGAATATAGCATTAATGGTAAGACTTTTGGCAGTGTGGAGGATCAGAGAGATCTTGGGGTCCGAGTCCATAGGACACTCAAAGCTGTTGCGCAGGTTGACTCTGTAGTTAAGAAGGCATAAGGTGGATTGGCCTTCATCAACTGTGGAGTTGAGTTTAAGAGTCGAGAGGTTAAGTTGCAGCTATATAGGACCCTGGTCGGACCCCACTTGGAGTACTGTACTGAGTTCTGATCACCTCACTACAGGAAGGATGTGGAAATCATAGAAAGGGTGCAGAGGAGATTTACAAGGATGTTGCCTGGATTGGGGAGCATGCCTTATGAGAATATATTGAGAGAACTTGGCCTTTTCTCCTTGGAGCAACGGAGGATGAGAGGTGACCTGATAGAGGTGTACAAGATGGTGAGAGGCATTGATCATGTGGATAGTCAGAGGCTTTTTCCTAGGACTGAAATGGCTATCATGAGAGGGCACAGTTTTAAGGTGCTTGGAAGTAGGTACAGATGGGATATCAGGGGTAAGTTTTTTACGCAGAGAATGGTGAGTGCGTGGAATGGGCTGCCCGCGACGGTGTTGGAGGTGGATATGATAGGGTCTTTTAAGAAACTCCTGGATAGGTACATGAATCTTAGAAAAATAGAGGGCTATGGGTAAGCCTAGGTAATTTCTAAAGTAAGTACATGTTCAGCACAGCTTTGTGGGCCGAAGGGCCTGTGTTGTGCTGTAGTTTTCTATGTTTCAATCTCCACGCAGATAGCACCAGGCATCAGGACTGGATCTATGAGACACTGGCTGAACTGTCCAACATGTTCGTACGTACAAATATGGAGGGAAATGCACACTGAACAGGTGTGTCTCACCACTTGCACTAGACAAGATAAAGACTCTGTTCTTTCTCTTTTCAGAAAAAGAAGTATTTTACCGAAGTGCTTTTGAGAGGCAGGAGCAAGAAAAATCTTCAAATGGTCAGTATTCTTTGGAAAAGAGGAATGTAATGAAAGGTGGTGGGTGAGGGAGTGTTTGCGGGGCAGAAATACCAGAAGTACAGTACTGTGCAAAGGTCGTGGGTATGTGTGTATATACACATATCGTACTGCCGCCAGAAAAAACACATTTCATAACAGATGTGGGTGGTGATTTACTTGATTCTGATATGGGTCTCTATTGTGGACTGAGAGTGGGAAGGGGGCAGGGAGAGGGATTCACAGTTGGAAAAAGGCCAAGGGACTGGGCCGGCTAGTGGCACAATGACATCAGCGCCGGATCCCGGAACGGAGGTTCCCGGGTTCGAATGCAGTCGGGGCCACTCCCGAGTTCGCTTTCCATCCGTGCCGGGTTGAGTCTCGAGATCGCAACTCGACCTCGTAAAAAATAAAGGGAAAAAGACTGTGAAATTGTCTGTGTGAGGAGTGGCGTGCCACACCGTCTCTCTCTCTCTCGCTCCGCACCTTGTAAAGGCATGAAAAAGACATCATTGCGCGCACGCACATGCCAGAAAAAAGGAAAAAAGGGCAAGGGAGAGGTGAAGAAGCAAGAAGCATCAGAGATATTCTGTAATGATTAATG
Source organism: Mobula hypostoma (assembly GCF_963921235.1). Lineage (NCBI taxonomy): Eukaryota > Metazoa > Chordata > Chondrichthyes > Myliobatiformes > Myliobatidae > Mobula > Mobula hypostoma. The sequence goes on from NC_086097.1 coordinate 89,233,249, forward strand.
AACCAATTGTTGGGAATCAAATGATCTTGCCTGGTGTCTCAGAGCTGGGTGTGTCTGCACCCTGGCCATCCCCGACTTCGGCACTCCTCCCCTGCCACCTATCCCACAGGGCTGCATCCTCACCATTCCTAACATCCTTTGCTCCTGCCAGATTTACAAACTCACTCTCCACTGCACATTGACAAATACAGTACTGTGCGAAAGTCTTAGGGCCCTTAGCTATGTGCTAAAGACTTTTACACAGTATTGCATGGGGCGTTCAAGATTCAAGTTTATCACATGCCTTCAAAACATAGAGTGAAATGCATCGTCTGCATTAACAACCAACACAATCAAAGGTGTGTTGGGGGTAGCCTGCAAGTAGGGGATGATAAGAGGAAAGCATGAGGAAGTGGTAGGAGGGAGGCTTGTTGCATTTTAGGGGTGGAGTTATTGTGGGTTGGGGGATGGAGGGATGTAGTATGCTTGAGAACTGCAGAGAAGGGAGCAGTGGAGCATACTTCTCCTCTCCTCCTGACTGCTCTCTCTCTCTCTCTCTCTCTCTGTCCCTAGCTGGCATTGCCATAGCTGTGGTTCTTGCCATTTGCATCACTGTGGTTCTTGCCATCCTGATCTACTACCTGCTGAAAATGAAGAAGCAGAGTCGACATCAAGCAGGCCCAGTCAGTTCCACCAGCTCCACCATTGAGGAGGCGAAGAGACTGATGCACATGTAATCGAAGCCCGTCTGATGTGTGAGGTTCCGACGCCTCCAATGCCATTAAATACTTTCGGTTAGGGGAAGGTCCAACGGGTGGGAAGGGTTTGAAACTGATGGGTTCCTTTTTATAGGTAAAATACTTTTACCGTGCCTGGATTTCATGTTTCAATGGTATACCAGTGTGCCTCCATTTATCCAGTTGCCAGAGATATTTCCACACACCTCTAAGCTGAATAATGGTTTTGACTCTGCACTGGATAAGCACCTCTTTCATTTCTTGTTTTTAAATGATTACACACTCCATTTAGTATCCAGTTGGACCATAAAAACCACAGACTTGCCCTGCAGTGGGCTTACAGGCTCTTCTAGCGTTTCTTCTGATTGTCTGGTTTCAGGAGGGAGGATCCTGAGCCATGTTTACAGCAGAAATACTGTTTCAGGGATTCAGGGTGTAAGATTTTGAGGCTGTTGGGATGTCACTGTGGCCTCTGCATTGTTGCTAATAATGCTCTAGTTTACCTTTCAAAATGATTGCCGCATGGCTAAGCTGAAACCCCTCATGGTTTCTCAAGGTAAATGCTCCCTCATTCCCATCCTCCTGATGTTCCTTAATCATCCTCTGGCTGGCCCACCATAATTCTGCTCCCTTTGGCACTCCCTAAACCCTCTGACTCCTTCTGTTTCTGCTTCCTAATTCCCATTCCTCTGACATTTCCCAATCCCCAAACCTCTTACTCTCCTGATCGCTGTTCCCCTAAACTTCCCAAATCCTTATTTCCATACACCTGGCCATCCTGCCCCCTCGACACTTGCCCCATCTTAGCATCTCCTCTCTCCCTCCCTTCCTTCCTTTTTACTGGGTCTCTTCTTGCCTCTGTTCTATAATTTGGTCTCCATGGGTCAGCTCCTGGTTCTTTGCTTGGCAAATAACGCTGCTGAGTCCATTTCACAGTGCGCCTGGGGGACCTTGGCATACAACTAGTTTAACTGGTGGTTAATAATGTAATAACCCCAAGAAATTCTGACATTTGCCCATAGAGAAGCGGGTTGAGAATGGGACGACAGGAAAATGCACAATGAGAAATATTCTGTATGTACATTTTATTTTCTCGGTTTTTTTTTAGTTGAACTGGAAGAGCTGATAGTCAGTTTTTGGGCTTCGCATGAGGGAAAATTAGGGTTAAACCAGCCCACCTGCTCATCAAGGACAGAATACCATAATGGTCAGCAGACTAATAATTAGTTCCCCTGTGGGTGACACTGTGTTCCTTCTCATTGCCATATTTTTGAAGTGGTCTTAAATACAGAGCATATTCTTGCTTTTATTTAGGCAACTGGATATCTTATAAACCCTACTACACTCACATAGAAACATAGGTGCAGGAGTAGGCCATTTGGCCCTTCGAGCCTGCACCTCCATCCAGTATGATCATGGCTGATCATCCAACTCAGAACCCTGTACCTGCTTTCTCTCCATACACTCTGATCCCTTTAGCCACAAGGGCCATATCTAACTCCCTCTTAAATATAGCCAATGAACTGGTCTCCACTGTTTCCTGTGGCAGAGAATTCCACAGATTCACCACTCTGTGTGAAGAAGTTTTTCCTCATCTCGGTCCTAAAAGGCTTCCCCTTTATCCTCAAACTGTGACCCCTTGTTCTGGACTTCCCCAACATCGGGAACAATCTTCCTGCATCTAGCCTGTCCAATCCCTTTAGAATTTTATACGTTTCAATAAGATCCCTCACAGTCAAGCTACTCGTGTCTGTACTTAGTTATTGGAGATAATTTTATCCTATTGGCCTAAAATTAAACACCCTCAATCCTAAGAAAAGTTGGTGGAATGACGATATACTACCCCATCCTGAACAATCGTATGCTGGTGATTATAGGTGTCTAACAGTTAAATGTATTTGACTAATTGCTGCAGGTTAATGGTTAATTTTCATTCTACTCATTTTACCTATTACACATTGATAGCCCCTCTCTCTCCTGTATTGCCAGAATGACAGTCTAAAAGTAACTCCTTGCCCCTATAGTTGTGCAAATGAAACACAACCGAAGTATGTCTCTAATCAAGCTCAGTTATCTCGATGATTTGTGTCTGCCCTTTGTCATTTGTACTGTCACTTACTGACTGCCTGTTATGCCGCTGGCATTTAGGGCAGCAATGAAGATCCTTCATCTTTGTCTGTGTGGACGGATTCTTCATTGCTGTTTCCCTAACTATTGTTTTTTGACAAGTCAGGGTTGTCAGTTCTGAGCTGAACCCCCGAACCTGGAGGGTCAGTGGACCACTCTTCACCTAGCCTCTATCCATTGACCTCTTTGGCATGGGTAACCCGACCAAGAGCCAAAGCACAGGGCCCTGACTCCAGCCAACATAACACTCCGGGTCATTGAGACATGAAAGCCTCCAAGCCCTATGACAAGGTTGTGCTCCTCTTGGAGGGTGCTGCTGTGAATTGGAAGAAGAATCAAAAACCATAGGAGAAGAGGTCAAGAAATTTCAGTTTGAAGAGAAGTTGTGCAAAGGTGTAGGGTTGGCCAATCCTGGCAATGCAAAGTACGGCCTGGCAAGTGTGAATCAATGAGATTTTGAACAATCTTCATTGGTGTTAAGAAATCTTGTGCCAGATTCTAACTGCCAACCGATGAATGCGATGCAGGATGCGACTCTTGGTGAACAGTGTGCTTTTACAGCAATGTATTTGCTCTTCAGACAGTCTGCTTAAATAGTGCTTTGTAGCAAAAGGCCTACAGAGTCTAGCTAAAATGAACTTCTCTACTACAAACAAAAATAGAAAGCCATTCAGCTACATCTGATTAAATGCAAGATGACCTCTCCAGCAAACACAAGGAATGAAGGCAGATTACCTGATACAAAGAAGGTAAGAAAAAGCAAACCCAGCCACTTATAGATGATGCAATTGATCTAAGAATCGCAATCATTGCCCTTCTGACCACAAGTAATGGTATCACTATCTGTAACCATGCCATAATTACACAGAGTAACGTTTGCCAGAGCTTTCAGTTAACAAAGAAAATTTTGGTTTGCGTTCATAAAAGTTGCAGGTTTGAGGTAACATTAGCAAACATATTTCTGTGTTTTCTTTTGTAAAATTTCTGACTTCTGAGTATTCAGATTTTTTTTGAGATTGAACTGTCAAATTGTGAATTTATATTTTAATTTTTGCTTCCAACTTTAATGTTTGTATTTAATAAATATATATTTCTAGTCTAGGAATCTGCATGCAGTGTGTGTTTTCTTTGCAAACGTTTGATACCTTGTTGAAGCTGTGTCTGGACTGCTTGCACTTTTGCTTCTGTGTTGAAGGTTGTGGGTTCAAGTCCTCCCTCCAGCAATACGCAGATAATAACCTCTGGAGATGCCATCTCTCAGCTGAAAGTGAAAACAGTGGGCTGTATACCTTTCCAGATAATGCTAATCATTCTGTGGTCATTCTTGTATATAAAAAAAAGAAGAGTTGGAGAATTGTCCCCAACATACTGGCCAATATTAATCTCTCACCAATAATTTTGTCAACAGTTGACTTGGTTGACGTACATTGTAAACTACCATATTACAGCATTTCAGAATTGACTTTCATAAAAAATAAAGGCCGCTTTAGCTATGTTCAAGTCATGAAGGATGCTTGATAATAAAAACAGAAAAACGTGTAGTTTTTGTTTGACTATAGTTTTTTTAAGACTCGTTTTGCCTAGTGACATGATCTCGGGGGTGGTGCCTCCTACCCGGCCAAACTTTAGCACTCTCGTTTGGGTGGATGCTGCATGTTGTGTCCCCTGTGTAACGTCTGTACCCCGAAATAACATTCAGTGCACAATGTGCGGTTAAACAATTAAGATTTTATATTTAAGTATGGGGTTAGTAGAGAAACAAAAGAAAAGGAAAACAAATAAAAGACGCCAATAATCTCACAAACATGTCCAGTGCGCAATCGTTGGAGCTCACTGTTTCCCTTTCGCTGCTCCTCCGCTAGTCAGCCCCTGCGCTCCCGTCCCGAGCCCAGGCCCAGCAGGTCCAGCAACCGTCTCCTCAAGCCACGTCTTCTCTCTTCATCCTCCTCGTGCCTTCTCTCTCAAATCCCATGCAAACAACAGCTTTCAGATACACAAGAAAGAATAACATCTATCCCGATTGGTTAGCAAACAAATTCAAGTCCTGTTATCACTAATTATAATCCAAACATGCTGCTACAGAGAGCATTACCTCATCAGTTAAAATTACAGAGAAGCCATTTTATTAGCCTTAGCAAGTAACATGAAACAAGAAATCTCTTACACTCTCCCCCCACCAAACTTAGTCATGTCCTCATGACTTCTAAATAACTCGCCAACCCTTCCTGCAGACACAGAAACCCAATCCAGGTACAAACAGTGACATTGCTCCCCAAACAGTAGACCTTACGCCTTGTTCCCCAGGTGCTATATAGGCCAACCTCTCTGGGAGTTTTGCTAATCCTCCGAGACCTCCATTCCCCTCACCAAAATCCTTCAGGCTGGGACACTACTGGGGATACCTTGGGTCTGCTTGCCAAATCCTCTCTCAATCTCTTACTCATGCCCCCACTGCAACTTGGAGCCTCCTGTCCTGTGTCCAGGCACCCCTGCCTCTCCTTCAGGGTCCTGCAGTAACCCAGGCTGCCCACAGCTAGAGTCCCCTCACCTTACTCAGTGGGAGAAGGGCCAGGAGTCTCTTCATCCCACAGGGGGAAGTTAGCGAAAAGCAGCGTGTACCACACCTCTATCTCATCATTCGTCGAATCCATATTCTTCCCCTTTTCCTCGATTTGTAGCTGCTGGTTGGTTCTCTCCACGCTGGAGCACTTGGCCTGGACTGCTTCTGCAGCCTCTTCCGCCTCCTGTAATCGGGACAACAGCTTCTTCTTGGACTCCTCTAACTCTCGCCACAGTCTCAGCAGTTCTGGCCATCTCAATCAGGGATGCAGTTACTCCACCAGGTTCTTCCACCCTGACCTGAAAAGCAGCAGTTAAAGATTGTTCAGCCTCCAGTTTAGTGTTCACTGAACTTATCTCCAGCTTTCTCTTCCTAATGGCTTCTTCCAGGTCAGCTTTCAGTTTTTCCACTTCACTTAAGCTGTCAATGGTCATCATCAGGTTCCCTTCAAGCGTGCGCTTCCCTCTTCCGAGATCTGTCCGCAATTACTTCACCTCCTCGGAAGTGTAGTCAAACTCCCCTCTCTGGGCTCTCGGTTTTCTGTTGGCCTTAGTCAGAACACTTTTTTTGTCTTCCCCAACTTGCAACTGGTTCTGGATCACCTTCTCCAGTCTCTGCTGGGAATTCTGTCTCTCTGACTTCACTTCAGACTTGATCCCGTAGAGACAGTCACTCAGCCTGTTACTAACCCCAATCCCACAGAGACACACCAGCACTGATTTTAACAGGGCAAAAACACAGCACCCTACAAAAATCCATATCCCAGACAATCCCTCACATTGTAAGATTCGTTTTGCCTACTGACATGATCTGGGGGGTGGCACCCCCTACCTGGCCAAACTTTAGCACTCTCGTTTGGGTGGATGCTGCATGTTGTGTCCCCTGTGTATCATCAGTACCCCGAAATAACATTCAGTCCACAATGTGAAGTTAAATGATTAAGATTTTATATTTAAGTATGGGGTTAGTAGAGAAACAAAAGAAAAGGAAAACAAATAAAAGGCGCCAATAATCACATAAACATGTCCAGTGCACAAACGTTGGAGCTCATGGATTCCTTTTACTGCTCCTCCTTTGCTAGTCATCGACCCCTGGGCTCCCACCCCGAGCCCAGGCCCAGCGGGTCCGGCAACCGTCTCCTCAAGCCACGTCATCTCTCTTCATCCTCCTCGTGCCTTCTCCCTCAAATCCCGTGCAAACAACAGCTTTCAGATACACCAGGAAGAATAACATCTATCCCAGTTGGTTAGCAAACAAATACAAGTCCCATTATCACTAATTATAATCCAAACATGTTGCTACAGAGAACATTACCTCATCAGTTAAAATTACAGAGAAGCCGTTTTATTAGCCTTAGCAAGTAACGTGAAAGAAGAAACCCCTTACATGCACCTACAGGATGCTTCTTAAATTGTCTCCTGCAATCCAGGAACAAACTGCTTACACATAAAAAGGGGAAATACTCAGAGGGTGAGGCAGCATCTATGAGAAGAGAAGCAGAGTTATTGTTACAGGTAAAAGATCTTTTGTCAGGGAATGCCTCATCCTGCTTCCCTCCACTTGCAGTGTTTGTGGTGCATTTTATCCCTGTATAGCACCTGAGTGAGTCCATTATATCTGGACATGGAACTGCATCAGTCTTTGTGGTAGCAACACTGACTAAAATTCAGCATTCGAGGAAGGTCACCAAGTCTGGATGTGATGCATACTAGATTGCTGATGAATGTAAGGAAATTAAGGGCATAAGTTATAAAGGGCTCTGCTCACAATCTTCTTCCTTATGTGGGGGTGGTGCTGAAAGGATTTCCTGTGATAGATCACTGTGTAAGAAACAATGATATATCCCTATAATTACAGGCTAGTCAACTTTGGTTCGGGCAAAACATTGACACTTGTGTACTGCAAAATTGGAACTATATAGCTTATTGTTGAATATATATATATATATATATATATATATATATATAAAATTCAGATTGAATGTGATTATCTGTATTCTTTGATGTAGTGATGATTGTAATGCATTTGATGATACTTAAGGAGGCATTTGCTACATAATTGGTGCAATAAAGCTGATAAAAAAAAGTAATACTGCCTATAATTGGAAAAGTATTACTAAATGGTTTTCAGTCAATAGAAAGTGGTTTTGGAACCAATGTTATTCCTAATATATTAAGTAGCTAAATTTAATTTCACAGTCTGCAGATGGCACAAATCTTGGGAGTATGGTGAGCAATGCGGAAGGTGATCAAAGACTTTGAAATGGTGTAGCCTGTGGAAGTATATAAACATGTAGAAAGTGTGTCAGTTTGGTCGGAAGAGTGAAGAGAGGCAATGTGAACTACATTTTATATGGGTACTGAAATTGACACCCTATTCCCCACCCCACCAGCTGTGTAAAAAGTAGGCATGGTGGTCATGCCAATTCCTCCAAGGGCATAGAGAGAGAGCAAAAGGCATTTTTGAGAATGATGTGTGAGATAGATGTGCAGTAAAGTTGATGTTCTTCTTAAGAATATGAAGCTTTTTGAAAGAGTAAATTGGGAGAAGCATTTATTCCAGCAGTGGATGAGTCAATAATGTTGAAATTTTGGGTAATTGCCAAGCGGATCAGAGGCAACATGAGGAAAAATAATTACACAGATCTTTGTGTAATATGGAATCCACTGCCCAAAACGTAATGGAAATAGACTTAAAAGCAGACTTTAAATGGATTTGGATAAATATTTGAAAAGGACACTTTCATGCCTTTTGGGAAATGTGTGGGAGACTAACTGGAGAGCATTTACTTCACCACAGTATGTGAATAGCTCTCTTATGCTGCATCTTTTTTATAAATCTGTAGTAAATTTTCAAACATTGAAAGGCTGAGTTTCAGAGACATTTAGTGTATCTGCTTTAATGTATATATCATGAAGCTTAACAACAGCTAGTTGTATCTCATTCATAACTCAGTGTTATGAATATCATGCCTTCTGACTGTTATGTCAGTAAGGTGAGAGAGGGAAAGCAGGAAATTGGATCAGTTAGTCTCTTATCAAGAACAACTACTTAAGAAAAACAGCCTGATTTTTTTTTAGGAAATCAGAGGCTGCAGCATGCTGTTGGAAATCATAGTCAAGTCAGATAAACCTGGATGATTTTATTTTTGAACAGGTGAGTGGCAGAGAAGGTAGAGGCATTTCCTCTATTCCTATTTTCAAATGTTTGTGGGTACAACTATTAAAGAGCAGATGTTCCATATATGAGCTAAATACATTTGCACAAGGGGGAGAAGGTAGGGAAACCAACTCTAGTGAGAAGCAGGCTGAATGTAGTAAACTGGAGAAGTGAAAAAGGAAAATAATGAGTAAAGTGATTATGAGAAGAGTTAATATCAAAAGGAACCCCAAGTCTTGTAAGGGCATGTAGAGGGGATAATTTTTAGATGTGGCTGGTTCGGCACAATGAAGTTGAACATTGGACAGAGAGAACACAAAATTAAATAATTGTGTTAATTTTTACCAATGACCAGGGTGTTGGTGAAATTTCAGCAGGAGGTTTTAGTTGTGGCATATAGAAACATAGAAAATAGGTGCAGGAGTAGGCCATTCGGCCCTTCGAGCCTGCACCGCCATTTATTATGATCATGGCTGATCATCCAACTCAGAACCCTGCACCAGCCTTCCCTCCATACCCCCTGATCCCCGTAGCCACAAGGGCCATATCTAACTCCCTCTTAAATATAGCCAATGAACTGGCCTCAACTGTTTCCTGTGGCAGAGAATTCCACAGATTCACCACTCTCTGTGTGAAGAAGTTTTTCCTAATCTCGGTCCTAAAAGGCTTCCCCTTTATCCTCAAACTGTGACCCCTCGTTCTGGACTTCCCCAACATCGGGAACAATCTTCCTGCATCTAGCCTGTCCAATCCCTTTAGGATTTTATACGTTTCAATCAGATCCCCCCTCAATCTTCTAAATTCCAACGAGTACAAGCCCAGCTCATCCAGTCTTTCTTCATATGAAAGACCTGCCATCCCAGGAATCAATCTGGTGAACCTTCTTTGTACTCCCTCTATGGCAAGGATGTCTTTCCTCAGATTAGGGGACCAAAACTGCACACAATACTCCAGGTGTGGTCTCACCAAGGCCTTGTACAACTGCAGTAGTACCTCCCTGCTCCTGTACTCGAATACTCTCGCTATAAATGCCAGCATACCATTCGCCTTTTTCACCGCCTGCTGTACCTGCATGCCCACTTTCAATGACTGGTGTATAATGACACCCAGGTCTTGTTGCACCTCCCCTTTTCCTAATCGGCTACCATTCAGATAATAATCTGTTTTCCTATTTTTGCCACCAAAGTGGATAACTTCACACTTATCCACATTAAATTGCATCTGCCATGAATTTGCCCACTCACCCAACCTATCCAAGTCACTCTGCATCCTCTTAGCATCCTCCTCACAGCTAACACTGCCACCCAGCTTCGTGTCATCCGCAAACTTGGAGATGCTGCATTTAATTCCCTCATCCAAGTCATTAATATATATTGTAAACAACTGGGGTCCCAGCACTGAGCCTTGCGGTACCCCACTAGTCACTGCCTGCCATTCTGAAAAGGTCCCGTTTATTCCCACTCTTAGCTTCCTGTCTGCTAACCAATTCTCTATCCACATCAATACCTTACCCCCAATACCGTGTGCTTTAAGTTTGCACACTAATCTCCTGTGTGGGACCTTGTCAAAAGCCTTTTGAAAATCCAAATATACCACATCCACTGGTTCTCCCCTATCCACTCTACTCGTTACATCCTCAATATGTCAATTAACCGCTAATGAAACAGCTGCCTTGAGGCTTGTGCTGTGTTAGGTGGTTATTTATTGTAATGTTACACAGTTATAGCTGAGTTACCTGGTGACTGCCAAACTTGACACAAATAATTAAATGTGCCAAGTAACCCAATTCGGCCTGGCTATTTGCTCTCTGCTGCCCTATAACTGGCCCGGGCCTACGCGTTCTCTTCACGATCCTATCTCTGGGTTGGGTGCTTCCCTTGAATTATCAGTCATTGTGGGACGCTAGTTGGAAAACCAAGCTCATACTGCATTATGCTTCAAATGCTGGGAGTGTATGAGAGACATTAACAAAATGCAGGAGGGCAGGACACTCTTTCAATGATGATATTGAAATACTATAGAACAGAACAGTGCGGGGACAGGCACTTCATTACCAACTACTATGCAATCTAACTCGTGCTATCTGCCAGCATGAGGTCGATGTCCCTCTATTCCATGCCTGTTCAAGTCTGTCTAAATTCCTCTTGAACTTTCCTATCATATCTGCTTCACCACCGACTCTGGCAGCACATTCCAGACAATTGCCATTCTCTGCAAAACAAAACTTGCCTTGCTCGCTTTAAACCTATGTCCTCTAATATCTGACATCTCTGTCTGAAAAAAAGACTCTGGAGGAGTATAGAAGGATGTCTTGGTGGTAGGGAAGCATGTCAGTATCTGTGGAAAAAAGTACAGTCGACGTTTCGGCCCAAAATGTCGACTCTGCTTTTTTCCATAGATCGGAATCAGGCTTATTATCACCGGCATGTCTCGTGAAATTTGTTAACTTAGCAGCAGCAGTTTAATGCAATACATAATTTAGAAGAAGAAGAAAAGTAATAATAAATAAATATGTAAATCAATTCCAGTATACATATATTGAATAGATTAAAAATCATGCAAAAAATACAGAAATAATGTATATTTAAAGAGTAAGGTAGTGTTCACGGGTTCACTGCCCATTTAGGAATTGGATGGCAGAGGGGAAGGAACTGTTCCCAAATCGCTGAGTGTGTGCCTTCAGGCTTCTGTACCCCCTACCTGATGGTAACAGTGAGAAAAGGGCATGCCCTGGGTGCCAGAGGTCCTTAATAATGGACGCTGCCTTTCTAAGATACCGCTCCTTGAAGATGTCCTGGGTACCTTGTAGGCTAGTACCCAAGATGGAGCCAACTAGATTTACAACCTGCTGCAGCTTCTTTCAGTCCTGTGCAGTAGCCCCATTTCCACCACCATACCAGACAGTGATGCAGCCTGTCAGAATGCTCTCCACTCTACATCTATAGAAGTGTTTGAATGTTTTTGTTGACATAACAAATCTCTTCAAACTCCTAACGAAGTATAGTCGCTGTCTTGCCTTCCTTATAACTGCATCGATATGTTGGGACCAAGTTAAGTCCTCAGAAATCTTGACACCCAGGAACTTGAAACTGCCTGGCCTGCTGAGTTCATCCAACACTTTGTGTATGTTGCTTGGATTTCCAGCATCTGCAGAATTTCTCTTGTTTGTGATGGAGTGAAGACCTGGAGAAATGTGGGTTGAGCAGGATTTGTGTTATGGACTGCTAAATGAGAGAAAACCGCCACGACTCTGTCTCTGGCAATGCACGAGGCAGAGAGGAAGGCAGAAGTCACACAACCTGCTGTCTGGAGCAGGAGCAGCAGCAGCAGAGAGGAGGATTTGGATGAGAAAAAGACTGGTGTGGAAAATTACACTGTAGCTTGAAAAGAGTTAGGCTAAATAGGAAAACCTTTGAAACAGACCTCTCTGTCACCAGCTAAAGTGATTCTCCTATGAGAACATAGACCACCAGCATCAAGAGGCAGAAAGTGTATGAAACTTGGTCATATTAGATTAATTCAGCTTTGGTTTTGGTTTGAAACTGCCTTAGGTGAATCAAAACAGACTATCCTACAAAAGAAGAGACTGAGCATTTTCAGAGTAGTTTATTGAGTGAAAGGCAGATTTCCAGAAATCATATAAAGTATTGCCAATAACTTAATGCTAGAAGAAGAAAGCCTTTCAGTCTATACTAAGTTTGGGCATCGTATGAAGTTGGAAGGTTTACAAAGACAAACAGCTGAGCTTTGAGAAATGCCAAAATGACTGAGCTGAGAGTTTCCACGTATGTAGTTTGGTACTAGAGTGAGTCGGTGCTTCAGTGCAGGTATTTAAGGGGTCCCAATACTTAAGGAAGTGCAGTGAAGGGAAGCGACTTGCCCATGGTAAAAACTAATAAGACAGAAGGTGATGGAAGTGTACAGGAGTAAAGACAATCCAGAAACGGACTGTGAAAAAATATTTGTCAACAAAACTCCACACAAGATGATGTTAGTTGAGAACCAGGAAATCTCTGAGAATGCCCATTTCGTATTTTCAGCTGTTGAATCGGAGAATGAAGTGACTACAAAGCCAGCACTGAGAAGTTCCCATGTGCTGAAAATGGTCATCTGCCCATCGTTATCCAATTTTAAGGCAATGTCAGTCAACCCAAGATAAAGCTGACGCAAGGTGGGGAATATGCTGATTCAGTGACACAAATGGAAATGTGAGCATCCTGGGCCAAAGCTGTATGTGATTTTGCTAGGACATCCAACTGCCCTGCACAAGAAGTAGATCAAGAAAGACAGGGATTTCCAATCTGCTTATAGTAATGAAGATGTAGTGGAGACCACCAAAGCCAATGGATATTTTAGATGTAAAGTGAATAGTTTGGAAGAAGAGTGAAATAACCAATGGGAACCACTGCTCATTGTAAAATAACATGCACTCCTGAAGAGGAGGCAGTGCCTGAGACATCATCATAGGTTTTGGACCAGAACAGTCTTAAAGAATGGAATCAGAGTATAATAGAAACTGATGACAAAGCTTTTTGGCACAATTATTTCCTAAAATTTTAACGTCTTTACCTATGATTGACCGAGCTCATAGATTGCCTGAGCCCAGACCAGCTCCAGGAGCGAGACCCAGATCAGTAATAATCTGTTTTCATGAATTTCAAACAAAGGAACTTTTAATTCGTGAATCCCATCGAAAAAGAGGATTGAGGATTTCTCAGCCGAGATCATGGATGAGCGTGCTAAGTTCAAAAAGGTTATGTCGGAACTTTTTAACAAAGGTTTCAAGCCTTATCCTGCTTCGCTCAGAATTATACTGAGGGATGGCTCTAAGGAATGGTTCTGTTTGAGTGACGAGGTTCAGGAATTTTTAAAATCAGAAAATTAACTGTTCAGTATCTTTCTACATAAGTAATTGCTTCTTTTACTTTTGATAAACCTTTGTAGCTAACTCTCTTTTTGAATCTTTTAACGCTTTATTTAGAGAATAAGATTCTAACGAGTTAACACCTTGTGTGTTCATGTGTTTTGAATTTTGAAAGGTTTTTTTTATTTTATATTATGCTTAATCTTCTTGAGGTTTTTCTCTATCAATAAGGCTCAGTATAGGATTTTTTCATTTTGAAACTGTAATCATTAATTTATATGTGTTTTTGTTATGAGGGTTAAGTTTTTTCTTTCTGTCTGCTGTTTTGTCTAGGTTGGAATGCAGCTAACCTTGAAATTAATTTGGAGCCAAACCAGTAGGTTTTCGGGGGGATGGTAGTTGTAGCTGCCGAATGTCTATTGGCCGGCTTTCTGACTTTGGGAGGAGGGACGGGGGATGGATTTTTTTTTCTGGAAGCTGTTCTGGACTCTTAGCCAAATCTGTTGCTTGGTTACCCTATCTCAAGGTTCATTGTTTGGTTTTAATATACATTCCAGTGGTCATTACTCTAACCTTTCTTTTAAATAGTATTAAAAATGGATCAAACTATTAACTTACTTAGTCTTAACATGAAAGGATTAAATCACCCTGTGAAATGCAATAAGATTTTTGCCTATATTAAAAAACTTAAGGTCCTAATTTTTTTTACAAGAAACTCACATATGTAAATGTGACAACTTACGCCTTTTTTGCCGATGGAGAGGACCACATTTTAATTCCTCTTTTCAGGCTATGTCTAGGGGAGTTTCGATTTTTATGGATAACACAGTTCCCTTCGTCCAACATAAAGTAGTATCTGATACTAATGACCATTTTGTTATAGTGTCAGGAAAATTAGATAATAAATTAATGGTATTTGCTAATCTGTATGCCCCGAATATAGATGACCCAGGATTCTTTGAGCGTTTCTGTTTTCGTTTTTGCCAGATTTGAGTCTTTATTCATTTGCGATGGGAGGAGACTTTAATTGCTGGTTAGATCCAGTTTTAGACCGGTCATCTTCTAAACCAGCGACACTTAATAAATCAACTTTGTTTATTCAATCTTTTCTAATGAAATGTGGTATTGTTGATATCTGGCGTCTTTTATATCCAGTAGACAGGGAGTATTCATTTTTTTCTCATGTCCATCACACGTATGCCAGGATTGATTTTTTTTTATTGATAGCCAAATGATTCCTGTGAATATAAAGAGATTGCTGTCTCAGAACAGTCTTAAAGAATGGAATCAGAATATAATAGAAACTGATGACAAAGGGTGGTGAAAATAAGGGATCAAGGGAAGTTTAAAGAAAACTTAGACAATGATTCATATAGTTTTAGTTTATCCTTTAATGGCATATTGTCCAAGGATGTGCAGGAACAGAAGAAGCTGAGAGTGGTATATGTCTTTTGAAGGAGGTAATCAAAAACTGGCTGTGGTCCAAGAAAACACGTCACCAATTTCATGGGAATGCTTTCTAGTTAGCTTGGTGAAGTGAAAGGTGCCATAACCTTTCAATCACTTCTAGATAGGAAGGACATGCCAGAATACTGTGCAAAAAATGTATAAAACACCAGGAACCTAGACCGGTCGGTTCGACCTCAGACGTGAAGCATCTTTAAGAAACAATGATCATGAAAATAATCTATAGGCATTAGGGAAAACAGGGAACTGGCATGAATTAAAGTCAAATGTTATTGACTGATAGTTAATAATGAATTTTTAATAAGGTAATGTAGAAGATTGATGAGAATGTGGTGCATGTCACCTCATGAATTTTCAGAAGGCATTGATAATCATACAGAAAGCCGTGTGCATAGTTAAGGTGCAGGGAATTAAACAGCTCCTATATTGTAACAAAAGCAGCATGGTTATAAAATTGGCCTAAATGCAGAGAATAGTGGAAATTAGTTGTTTCTCCAGACTGAAAGACAATCAACAGTTTTGTTCATGCATAGTAATTCTGGAAGAGTATTGGGGGGTGGCATGGTAGCGTAGTGGTTAGCACAACGCTTTACAGTACCAGTGACCCAAGTTCAATTCCCATTGCTGCCTGTAAGGAGTTTGTACGTCCTCCTCGTGACTGCATGGGTTTCCTCTGGGTGCTCCAGTTTCCTCCCATAGTCTAAAGGTTGGCAGTTTAATTGGTCATTATCTCCTTCTTTTCTTTTCAAATCTTTTTATTGTTATACACAGGAAAAATAACATGAGTACATCGAAGTAACAACACTTACAATGCCTCAAAAAAAATTATCTTAAGGATTGAAAAAAAATTTTGTGATAACAAAAAAAACCTACTGAGCAGAAAAGTGAGGAAAAAAAAGAACCCATTAGGTATACAACCCCATAGTTATGCGTCATACAAAAAACTTCTAAAAATAAACATCAAACTGCCAGCAAGAAAAGAAAATATACTAAAAAAATTTACAATTAGATCGTGGAAAAATTATATCAATTAACTCAAATGATAATAACGAGCAAATGAGCCCCATCTTTTCTCAAAATCAAATAAAGGTTCAAAGGTTCAACTTCTAATTTTTTCCAAACTAAGACATAGCATCACTTGAGAGAACCATTGTGACGAAGTGGGAGCTGATGTATCCTTCCACTTCAACAAAATGGCCCTCCTAGCTATCAATGTAACAAATGCAATAACATGTTGGTCAGACACAGAAATACCATGAATATTTTGAGGAACTATTCCAAAGAGCACAGTTAATTTATTAGGTTGTAAATTAATTTTAAGTGCTTTAGAAATTGTTGAGAAAACCGACTTCCAGAACTGTTCCAATATAGAACAAGACCAAAACATATGTGTCAGTGTAGCTATCTCAGTTTTACATCTATCACAATGACTATCAACATTAGGAATGATTTTAGAAAGCCTCTCCTTTGTCAAATGATAGTGATGTACAATTTTAAATTGAATCAATGAATGGCTAGCACAAATTGAAGAAGAGTTAACTAACTTCAATATCCGCATCCAATCCTCCGTCATAAAAGTCAAATTAAGTTCCTTTTCCCAATCCTGTTTAATCTTAGATAATAAATTATAAATTCTTCCAATAGAACACTTAATCAAAGGATTCATACTCATAATAGTATCTAACAGGTCAGCCTCCAAAATGTAGGGAAAATTGCTTAAATATGTTTGTAAAAAATATCTAACTTGAAAGTATTGCAGAAAGTGTGAGTATGAAAGAGAATATTTATCAATTAATTGTTCAAAAGACATCAATCTATCTTCTTTAAATAAATCCAAAAAAGAATTAATACCTTTATTTTTCCAAAGCAAAAAAAATTGGATCACTCAAAGAAAGCTTAAAAAAGTAATTTCGGTAAATTAAACTACAAAGTTTAAATTTTTTAAGATTAAAAAAATTGCGGAACTGCAGCCAAATTTGTAAAGAATACCTAATCACAGGATATAGGTATAAATTAACAACTTTACCTAATTGCATAGGTAAAGGAGCTCCCAATAATGAGGTTAAATAAAACTGTTTTACAACTTTCAGTTCCAGGTCTACCCAAATTGGCCGATCACTCTTATCAACCCAGTATAACCAAAAAGACATATATCGTGCATTAATAGCCCGATGATACATTCTAAAATTAGGCAAAGCAAGACCTCCATCCTTTTTCAATTTTTGTAAATGACATTTACTAATTCTTGGTCTTTTATTATTCCAAATAAAAGATAAAATAATAGAATCAATCCGATCAAAAAACTTACTAGTCAAAAAAACAGGAATATTCTGAAATAAATATAAAAAATTCAATAAAATCATCATTTTAACTATATGAATACGACCAACAAGTGAACATGTAAGTGGACTCCATCTACTAAATAAATACATCATACAGTCTACTAAGGGAACAAAATTTGCTTTATAAAGATCCTTATATTTTTTAGTAATTATAATACCTAAATATCTAAAAGAGTCTGAAACTTTAAAAGGAGTATTATCATATATAGAGACAGAATCATTTAAATGAAACAATTCACTTTTACTAAAACTTATTTTATATCCTGAAAAACCTCCAAATTCATTAAATAATTTTAGCAAGGCAGGAATGGATTTGTCAGGGTTAGATATATAAACCAATAAATCATCAGCATAAAGAGAGCCCTTATGCATGGTCTCATTCACAAAGATCCCATGGATATTTTTAACCTCACGAAGAGCAATAGCAAGGGGTTCTAATATTAAATTAAACAACAAAGGTCTTAATGGACAGCCTTGCCTTGTCCCCCATGAAAGCTGAAAAAAAGGAGACCTACAATTGTTAGTTACAACAGTAGCAATAGGGGCTTTATATATCATTTTAATCCAATTATTAAAATTAACACCAAAGCCAAATCTCTCTAAAACATTGAATAAATATTTCCATTCGACTCGGTCGAACGCTTTTTCAGCATCCAAAGATACAACACATTGTGAAGTTTTAGAAGAGGATGAATATATAATGTTAAATAGTCTCTGAACATTTGAAAAAAGAATAGCAACCCTTTTTAAAGCCTGTTTGATCTTTACAAATAATTTTACCCAAAATATTCTCCAACCGATTGGCCATTATCTTTGACAAAATCTTAGCGTCAACATTCAGTAATGAAATAGGTCTATATGAAGCACAGTCAGTAGGATCTTTATCTTTTTTAAGAATTAAAGAAATAGAAGCCTCATAAAAAGTAGAGGATAAGTCACCTTTCACAAAAGAATCCTTAAACATTTCCAACATATACGGAGAGAGCAACTTTCCAAATTTTTTATAAAATTCTACAGGATAGCCATCAAGTCCTAGGGACTTGACAGATTGCATTGAAAAAATAGCTTTATGAATTTCGGCTTCAGTAATTTGAGCATCGAGAGTTTTTTGATCCTCAGCTGAGATTTTAGGAAAAACAATCTTTTATAAAAAAGCATTCATTTTTGAGGAATCTAACAGACATTGAGATTTATATAGCTCAGCATAAAAATCTTGAAAAATCTTATTAATTTCTTCATATTCCTGAGCTAAGGTACCATCTTTCCTACAAATTTTCATGATTTGCCTTTTGGCTGCAGCCATTTTTAATTGAGATGTAAGCAGTTTATTATTTTTAACTCCAGACATATAAAATTGGCTCTATAACTTAAGCAAATAACCTTCAATGGGATGAGTTAATAACAGGTTATATTGTGATTGAAGTTCCACCCTTTGTTTAAATAAATCAGTATTGGGGGAAATTGCATAAATATTATCTAAATCTTTAATTTGTTTTGAAATTTTATCTAATTCTGCTTTAGTTTGTTTTTTAAGTTTAGCTGAATAAGAAATAATCTGACCACGTAAAAATGCTTTAAATGTATCCCATATAACTAATTTAGACGTACCCCCTATATCATTAAAAAGAAAAAATTCTTTTATCTGGGTTTCAATGAAACTGACCAAGTCAGAGTTTTGCAATAATGTCTGAGACAGGCAAGAATGACATCATCAAATTCAAAAGACAAACTCAGAGGCGCATGATCAGATATAGCAATAGCGTCATATTTGCAAGTTTTAACACTAGGCAAGAAGCAGGGATCGATTATAATATAATATTTTTTATAAACATGTGAGAAGAAAGAATATTTTCTATTATTGGGATGAAGATACCTCCACAAACCAATCAACCCAAAATCAATCAAAAAGGAATTAATAAATGATGCAGATCGATTTGGAAGTCGCTGATTGGTTGAGCTCTTATCAATCATAGGATTTAAACAGCAATTAAAATCCCCACCCATTATGAGCATATATTCATTTAAGTCAGGCAGTAAAGCAAATACCTTTTTAAAAAAAGAAGGATCATCTAAGTTAGGACCATACAAATTAACCAAAACAACTTTTCTGTTACAGATTGTTCCTTTAACAATTAAAAATCTACCATTAGAATCTGATTCAATATCCTCTTGAATAAATATATTAGGTTTAATGAAAATAGACACACCTTTTGTTTTACTCTGAGAAGTAGAGTGGAATTGCAAACCATTACACCATCTAAAAAATCTATTTTGATCTCCCGCCCTGATATGTGTCTCTTGAGCAAAAATTATATCAGGTTGGAATCTGGTCATTGTCTCTTGATTAGACTAGAATTAAATTGGATGGGTTGCTGAGCGGCGCAGCTCAAAGGGCCAGATCCACATTGTAGGACAATAAATAATAAAATAAATAAAAAGCTGCTTTAATCTTCTATCTTTTATTAGCACAAAGGGAAGCCATTCAACCAAATGGTACCATGCTGTTTGCCCGTTCTCTGCACGCCTGCAATTTATTCCATTTCACACATGCCCATCAACTCTTCTTTATTGAGCACCTCCAGTCCATCCACCAAAAATGGAATTTCCTCTCCCCATTCCCGTTCTGACATGTCGGTCCGTGGCCTCCCCTTTTGCCACGATGAGGCCACTCTCAGGATGGAGGAGCAACGCCTCATATTCCAGCTGGGTGCCCTCCAATCTGATGGCATGAACGTCGATTTCTCCTTCCAGTAAAAAAATAATAATAATAAAATAAAAAAATTCCCTCCCCCTTCCCTCTTCTTCCATTCCCCACTCAGGCAGGTGAGGAGAAGAGATAAGAAGCCAATCGCCTCCACCTAGTGCCCCTCCTCCTTCCCTTTGTCCTCTCCTTTCTTCACAGATCCCTTCTCCTTCTGCCCTTTGCCTTTCCCACCCAGCTGGCTTCATCTATCATCTTCTTGCTTGTCCTCCTCCCCCTCCCCCCCCCACTTTTATTTCTCTGGCACCTTCCTCCTTCCTTTCCAGTGCTGAAGAAGGGTCTCAGCCGAAATGTCGACTGTTTATTCATTTCCATAGATGTTGCCTGACCTGCTAAGTTCCTCCAGCACTTTTGTGTGTAACTCTCCTTTGAGTCTTATTATCACTAAGTCAATTAAGGGGTGATTTACAGGAGACAAATAGCCCACCAGCATGTTTTTGGGACTGGAGCACCAGGAGGGAATCCCACTCAGCTGTGGAGAGAATGTACGAACTCCACTCAGATAGCTTCTGAAGCCAGAATTGAACCCAGAATCCTGCGACGCCACTGTGACTTAGACAGAATCAAGATCAAAATCAGGTTTATTATCACCGACGTGTCATGAAATTTGCTGTTTTGTGCCAGCAGTACAGTGCAAGATATGAAAATTATCATGAGTTACAAAAAAATAGATAATACGAAAGAGGAATAATGAGATCATGTTCATTAGTTCATGAACCATTCAGAAACCTGAGGGTGGATAGGAAAAAGCTGTTTTTAAAACACTGAGTGTGAGCCTTCGGGCTCCTGTATCTCCTCCCGGATGGTAATAACAAGAAGGGGGCAAGTCCCAGATGGTGATGGTCTTCTTGAGGCACAGGAACACTAGGATTGCTCTATTAGACAAATATGAACATAAGACATAGGAGTAGAACTAGGCCATTGAGCCCACTGAATCTATTCTGCCATTTGTCCAAGGTTCATTTATCTTCACTCTCAACCTATTCTCCTACCTTTCTCCATAACTTTGGTACCCTTAGTAATCAAGAAGCTTACAATCTCGGCTTTAGATATATCCTATGATTTGGCCTACACAGCCAACTGTAGCAATGAATTCCACAGATTCACCACCCTCTGGCCAAAGAAATTCCTCGTTCTCTTTTCTAATTGGATGTCCTATTCTGAGGCTGGGCTCCTAGACTCCGCCACTATTGGAAACATCCCCGTGATATCCACCCTATCTAGCCTTTCAAAATACAGTAGGTTTCATTGAGTTGATTCGTCATTCTTTAAAACTCCAAACAGTACAAGTCCACTGCCCGCAAAATCACCTCATACATTAATCCTTTCATTCTTTGGATCATTTGTGTAAATTTCCTTTGAAACCTCCCCAATACTAGCACGTCCCTTCTTAGACATGGAGCCCAAAACTTCTCACAATACTCCACAAACCTGAGAAAGTCTGCAGATGCTGGAAATCCAAAGCAACACACATAAAATGCTAGAGGAATTCAGCAGACCAGGCAGAATCCATGGAAAAGAGTAAAGAGTCAATGTTTCAAGCCAAGACCCTTCCTTGGGACTTGAGAAGGGTACTGAGGAAGGGTCTCAGCCTGAAACATCAACTGTTTATTCTTTTCCATAGATGCTGCCTGACCCGTTGAGTTCCTCTTGCATTTTGTGTGTGTTGCTCACAATACTCCAAGTGTGGTCTGTCCATTGCCTTATACAAATTCAGCATTGCATTCTTGCTTTTATATATTACTCCTCTCAAAATGAATGCTTACGTTGTATTTGTCTTCCATACTACCAGCTCAACCTGCAAGTTAACCTTTCGGGAGTCCTACACTAGATTGTATCCGTACTTTTATACTGTACGTGAAGAAAACTGAGAGGTGATTTTATTGAAATATGCAAATACCCGGAGGACATTTCGCTCAATGCACACAAAATGCTGCAGGAACTCAGCAGGCCAGGCAGCTTCGCGGAAAAGAGTACAGTCGACATTTCAGGCCAAAAACCTTCGACAGGGCCTGCTGAGTTCCCCCAGCATTTTGTGTGTGTTGCTAGGATTTCCAGCATCTGCAGATTTTCCTCTTGTTTGTGGGAGGACAGTTCGCCTCTGGTCTTGGGAAAGTAGTTTTAAAAAAGGGGATGAGGGAGAATTTCTTCTTAAAAATTACCTTTATTTGTCACGTCTTCATTGAAACATCAAAATGTGCAGTGAAATGCATAGGTTGTGCCAACGTCCAACACAGTCTGAAGATGTGCTGGGGGCAACCTACAAGAGTCACCCTGTTCCAGTGCCAACATCGCATGCCCACCACTTGCTAATCCTGGAATGGGAAAGGAAATAAGAGCACCCAAGGAAACAGAATGATCACGGAAAAATGTATAACGTCCTTATAGACAGTGGTGGGAATTGAACCCTGATCTTCCAATTGCTGGTGGTGTGACACCGTTACGGTAAGTGCAATGCGCTGCACCACCCTATAGGACGACAGGGGTTGTGAGTGTCGCACAAAGTTGCGGAGGCTGAATTCTTTAACATGTTTAAAACTGATGTAGATTATTATTCAGTAAGGGAGTCGAGAAATATGGAGAGTGGGGTTGGGTGGGGGCAAAGTGGACCAGGAAGGTTAGGTAAGCTCTGATCTTACTGCATAGCAGAGAGGCCTCACTGCCTGGGCCTGTCCCTATTTCGTATCTTGTTTCACTGTATAATGCTCATATCGCTCAAGGTTGACCATGGATGTTGTGTCCTAGCTGTCTAGGTATCCTTTTTGGTGGGGGGATGGTGGCTGGAGGTTGATGCTTGCTGCTGCTTGCACGGGGGAGGGGGAGAAGGGGGGATTTGGGGTTCTGATGTTTCTCTGTCATTCATTCTTTTGGGGTTCTGTTCTTCGTGGATGTCTGCGAAGACAAATATTTCAGTTTGTACACTGTATACATAAACAACAACCATTTGAACAGTATGGAGAGCAAGCTGTTGCCCACGTAGCAGGCTCCCCTTCCCCACACAACTGAGGAACCCAAAGGAAATCATCGCGGGAGCATCGCGGGAGTTGCCAGTCAGTATTGAACTCAACGTGGGACTGCCTTAGGGACTCCAGCTCTGGACTCTCCCCTCAGGGTTACTCCCTTCCCCATGAGTGGGTATAGCCTCAAAGCAGTGGAATCCTCTGAGATCAGAGTCTTCCTTCTCGATGAGTTACCAATCATGGCCGACGAGCCCCATCTACCTGAAATATAATCCATCCTAAACATGAGAGAGGCAAATTTATTTTTGTGTATTAATGAGAGGCCGCGTATATTTTCTACACGTATTTGTAATGTGAAGTCATTTCCCTTTGTAAAGTTGGTCTGGATATCCAGAGTCTCTTCCCCACTGTTGTCACTAGGTGGGGCTGCTGGGACACAACTGTCCTTTGGAGTCTGAGGGGTTTTGATGGAAACATACACTCAGTGGCCACTTTACTAGGTACACCTTTGCACACACTTATTCAGTCAGTCACGTGGCAGCAACTCAATGCAAAAAAGCATGCAGACATGGTCAAGAGGTTCAGTTGTTGTTCAGACCAAACTCGGAACGCGGAAGGAATGTGATCTAAGTGATTTTGACATTGTTGGTGCCAGACGGGATGGTTTGGGTGTCTCAGGAATTGCTGATCTCCTGGGATTTTCACTCACAATGGTCCCTAGAGTGTGTGTGGAAACAAAAAACATCCTATGAGCAGCTGTGGATGAAAATGCCTTGTTAATGAGAGAGGTCAGACGAGAATGGATAGACTGGTTTAAGCTGACAGGAAGGTGACAGTAACTCAAGTAACCATACTTTACGACAGTGGTGTGCAAAAGAACATCTCTGAATGCACAACAGGTTGAACCTTGAAGTGGATGGGCTACAGCAGAAGCAGGCCATGAACATACACTCAGTGTCCACATTATTAGGTACAGGAGGTAACTAGTAAAGTGGCCACTGAATGTATCTGTTTTTCAGCCCCAAGGGAAGTCAGCTTTGGGTAACTCCCTTCTTTCCCTTTTGGTAGGTTATGAGCTTAGCCACATATTAGCCTGCTAACATAGCTGACACTAAAGTGTGTTAGAGGCAGACAGCATTGCGTCAGCAGATGAGGTAGCTGTCAGAGAGGGAGAAAAGTAGATGATGTTTCAGCTTGTAAACTGTGCTTCTCTCTACAAATGTGAGAGAGAGAGAGAGAGAGAGAGATAGATAGATAGATATCATTCAAGTACAGGGACCTTCTTCTGACTGCAGCCGGTGATTAGCAAACACATCGCCTGCTTTCTCAAGGTTTCTGTCTCTCACGATGCTTCAGTCGGCGAAATCAGCGAGGGACCAGGTCATCCACGGCACCACTCCCCGAGGGTGCATGTTTTCCAGGCCATTCCTGGAGGCAGCAAAACACTAGGCTGCACAGCCGGTCTGAAAACCCACCATTTGCCTCAGTTACGTTTACCAACTTTGCAACCTGATCCGTCAACCTAGTAAAAATCCAACCAGCTCATTAGAATCATAGATTCTTACATTATGGAAACAGGCCCCCAGCTCCCCAGCTCCACACTGAGCATCAAGCACAGATTTACATTAATTCTTTTTTATTCTTCCC
Source organism: Mobula hypostoma (assembly GCF_963921235.1). Taxonomy (NCBI): domain Eukaryota; kingdom Metazoa; phylum Chordata; class Chondrichthyes; order Myliobatiformes; family Myliobatidae; genus Mobula; species Mobula hypostoma. The sequence goes on from NC_086097.1 coordinate 89,257,852, forward strand.
ACATTCCCATCAACTTCCTTTCCCCCTGATTTTATGCTCACCTATAGACTTGAGGTAATATATAGCAGCTAGCTAACCTGACAGCCCCACGTTTTTGGGAAGTGGGAGGTAACTGGGGCGCCTGTAGGAAACCCACACAGTCAAGGGAAAACTTGCAAACACCACACAGGCAGCACCCGATGTCAAGATTTGACCTGGGCTTTCTGGTGCTCTGATACAGTGCTGCCCAAATGGAAATGCTTAAAATCTCCATTGTGTTTCAGTGTCTCATGTCCTTCTGAGGGAGAGCCTCAGAGCACCAGCAGCTTTTGTGAGATGTCAGGCATTGTGACTTTGTTTCTGATCAGCCTGGCTCCAGTTTTGCAATACTTCAATTTGATATGTCTAATGATGTCACTTATTTGCCCTCTGAGTTCTGATCACATTAAGCACCAGGTTTCTCAACCTTCTACGAGGGGTGATTGATAAGTTTGTGGCCTAAGGTAGAAGGAGTCAATTTTAGAAAACCTAGCACATTTATTTTTCATACATTTACACACTTGGCCCAGCGGTTGTGGAGTTTACGGATCCCTTCTTTGTAGAAGTCGGCGTCTTGGACCTCCAGAAAGTGGTCCACAGCAGGGGTGATCGATAAGTTCGTGGCCTAAGGTAGAAGGAGATGAGTTATTAACTTCAAACTTTTCTGCATTTTCACTCAAAGAGTTGAACTGCACGTGCAGGTAACAAGAGCTGTATAACTCATTTTCTACCTTAGGCCATGAACTTATCAATCACCCCTGCTGTAGACCACCTGGCGGTCCAAGACGCTCTCGTTACATGCAAGTGCAGTTCAACTCTTTGAGTGATAATGTAGAAAGTTTGAAGTTAATAACTCATCTCCTTCTACCTTAGGCCACGAACTTATCAATCACCCCTGCTGTTGACTACTTCTATAAATAAGGGATCCGTATGCTCCACGACCGCGGGACTAAGTGTGTACATGAAGGAGGGGACTATGTTGAAAAATAAATGTGCTAGGTTTTCTAAAATTGACTTCTTCTACCTTAGGCCACAAACTTATCAATCACCCCTCCTAAATTCTGGGCATAGCATGTAGCATGTCCTCATGATTCAAGACTGTTTGCCCCGGTATTATTCTGGTCAACACTGGAGGCCCCCCAAGGGTAGTATCTTCCTCCTGAGGTACAGTTCACAGAACTAAATGCTATTCTGTTGGTGTCCAAAGATTCCATAACACTGTGTTGCATGAAGAAGCATAATGTTACAGCCAGTATAGCTGCTGCTTCAGTTGCAGTGACCCAGTGCCAAACTTAATCCGAATCTCAGTCATGCACTGACCCATTCAGTCCTGATCATCAAAGCCGTCCACGTGGAGTTAGTTTGTGCATTCTCCTTGTCCCCTGATGAATTCATTTACGTATTTGTTGTGATACCATGTGCAATAGGTCCTTACTGGCTCTTCAAGCTGCACCCCACAGCAACTCTTGATTTAACCTAACCGAATCCGGGGACAATTTACAATGACCAATTAACGTCTAAGACGGTATGTCTTTGGAGCGTGGGAGGACACTATAGCACCCAGAGGAAACCCACGCGCTCATGAGGAAAATGTGCAAACTCCTCACAGACAGTGGCGGGAATTGAACCCAGGTCTTCGGTACTGTAAAGCGTTCTGCTGACCACTATGCCACTGTGTTACCCCAGACTGCTCCTGGCTTCTGTCCACTTCCCAAAGGCATGTAGGATGGTAGGTAAACTGGCCACTGTTAATCACAAACACAAGTCTGCAGATACTGGATGTCCAAACCAACACACGTAAAATGCTGGAGGAACTCAGCAGGTCAGGTAGCACCTATGGAAATGAATGAACAGTCAATGTTTCAGGCTGAAATGCTTCTACAGGACTGGGGGGAGGGGGCAGACATCAGAATAAAGAGGTGGGGGGAGGGGAAGGAGGATAGCTAGAAGATGATGGGTGAAGCCATGTGAGTGAAAAAAGTAAAGGGCTAGAGAGGAAGGAAGCAGATAGGAGAGGAGAGTGGATCATCGGAGAAAGGGAAGAAGGAGGGGATCCAGGAACAAGAGAAGAGGTAAAGGGCCAGACTGGAGAATAGAGGAAAAGGGGAGGCAGAGGGAATTTTTTTTACTGTAAGGAGAAACTGATATTCATGCCATCAGGTTGGAGGCTACCCAGACAGAATATAAGGAGTTGCTCCTCCACCCTGAAGTGGCTTCATCGTGGCATAAGGGGCCATAGACTGACATGTTGGAATGGGAATGGGAACCGGAATTAAAAGTGGGAAGTTCCACTGGGAAGTTCCTGTTTTAGCAGATGGAGCGAAGATGCTTGACAATTACCTCTAGTTGTAGGTGAGTGGTGAAATCTAGGTAGAATTGACAGGAATATGCACAGAATTAACAAAAAAAAAGTATGTTATTTTTGTCTGCAGAAACTTGCTGATGCTCTCTCCACAGATGCTGCCCGACCTGACACATATTTTCTGTTTTTAATAGCATTACAATTTAGCACTGAAACCCAAATTTGAAAGTCCTTCCCTGGATGCACAGCGGGAGACCTTCAACCACACAAGCCAACAGTAATTACAAGAGAGGGCACCACCTCCTTCAGGGCAACCTGTGACCAAGGGGAGTCTATGCGGCCACAGCCTGTGGCATCAGGCTTGCGTGGAAAATCATTTTAAAAATACTTCCCCGAGAATAAGATTACGAGAGCAGGGGGCGAGGAAGTGCCCCTTGGGCGGGACCAACAGGGATAATTGGGCAAGATGTTAGCACAGTCTATCCCGAGAGGATATCCCGATGCAAGTTTGGAAGTCTCTCTTGCCAGATTTCAACCACGTGCCCAGATTCAAAGCAAGCGCTCCGAACAATGACCAATCAGAGGGAAACTGTAATCCAATAGTCAACTCCCTGTCAGTTTACGAAACTATTCTCTATATCTGGTGTATGTTTAACCATGTTGATATAGGAATCACAGCGTTGTGCGTTCATAATAGCAAACGCCTTTTTGTGACCAACTTACTTCCCTAGACGTTATGAAACGTTGATTTACCGCCGGCAGTGGAATAGTTTAGCAAAAGTTGTTGATGTTCTATCACATTTCATGCCCTTAGTTGTGCCGTTATTTACATGAATGTAATTAAAGGTGTAGTGCCCTGCGGTGGGAAAAGGGCAAATCTGTGAGGCGCCGGAGCAGGGCGGAGACGGGAAAACTTTTTTTTTGGAAAAGTTTTAGCGCATGCTTAGTGCTCCGCTGAAACTGACAAACGAGGTTCGGCTCCAGTGAGTATCAAGGAAGTTAACACAGTCAGCCGAGGGGTGAGGACTGCTGAGAAGGAAGGGAGGAGCGGTGTTGCAGATTCCCCCGCAATCGCTTCTGGAGTCGGTGTCTGCAGACGGAGGAGCGGCGGCTCGCCCGAGGGCAGATTCCTGGTAAGGTGCAGCTCCTCCTGTCGCCCTGGTCCCCGCTCCCCTCCGTTCGCCCGGTGCATGCTTGAGATCTTGCGCTGACGTGTTTGAAGTTGCTTCACGGTTATACATGAGGAGAAATCCGAGCTCTGTATGTGTATGTGTGTGTGGTGCGCGCTTCCGGTGTTGGACCGGGCAGACACAGTTGGAGGGAATGAACAGTCCAAAAGCGCATCACCAGAATAATTTCTGGGATAAGAGTATTGTCCTTTCTAGGAAGGCTAAACAGGTTGTATCTGTTACTCTCTGCCGTTGAGAGGAGTGACCCCATGGAAACACATAAATTCACAATAGGGTAGATATTGAGTTGTTGGGATCTCAAATGAGGGGACATGGTAAGATCGGGTCATTTAAGACCAACGTATGTGGAAAACTTATTTTCAGAGGCAGTTGATGCTCTGGAGTCCTCCGCCCGAGACGGTGGTGGAGACGAGATCATTAGAAGTCTTATAAGGTACACTGTCCATGTTTGAAAAATCAAGGAAGAGAGGGTTCTGATGGAACTGGCAGAGAAGGTGGAGGCTTGGAGGAGGTCAGCCATGGTCATATTGAATGAATTAGAATCAGGTTTAATATCACTGGTATCAATGAGAAGAGGGGCATGCCCTGGGCGATGGGGTCCTTAATGATGGATGCTGCCTTCCTGAGGCATTGCCATTGGAAGGTATTGGTGATGCTGGGCGGCTAGTGCCCATGATGGAGCTGGCTGAGTTTACAACTTTGTGCAACTTTTCCGATAGTGTGCAGTAGCCCCTCCAACACCAGACGATGCAACCAGTTAGAATGCTCTCTGCAGTACATCTGTAGAAATTTGCCAGTCTCAGGTGACATATCAAATTTCCTCAAACGCCTATTGAAATATAGCTGCTGTTGATCCTTCCTTGTGATTGTATTAACATGTTGCTCCCTGGATAGCTCTTCAGAGATGTTGACACCCAGGAGATTGAAACTGATTACGACTGCTCCCATTTTATTGTGTTCTTATGAACAGGTTATATATACAGCGTGAGGAAGAAGAGGAAGGTTATGGGGCAGAGAGAAGTGTAATGGGACAGAGCACCTGGAGGAGGTAAAGGGAAGGGGACAGAAGGGAAAATGAGCAGGGCACAGGGAGAGAGACAGGTGGATGGGGTGAGGCACACACTGAGCTTGGAGAGATGGGGATGGCTTGACTGGGACGGGGCATAGAGTGAGGTAGGATTGTGTGGGGGGTGGGGGGTGAAGAACCAGGCTGACACTTCTCACAAAAAGGCAGGGTTGATGAGAACAGGACAAAGAGGAAGGGCATGTGTGATGGGGAAAGAGCAAAGAGAATATGGGATGGCAGGATAGATGTGAGCATGTGCAGCAGTGGCAGGGGATAGAGCTGGGGAAGGGGTAGAGAATGGAGGAGGGGGGTAGTGTTGCTCAGGGGTGCATTGGAATTGGTATATTATGTCACGTGCTGAGATACAGTGGAGACTTCTCTTGCATACTGTTCATACAGATCAAATCATTGCACAGTGCATGGGGGGAGAGCAAGGGAGGTAAAACAATAAGTGAACAAGGAACACACATCAAATGTGGGCATAGGGTACAGTGGTGCTGACCGGCACTGACAGTCTTGCTTCAGAGCCCTACTTTTAAACAACGAGAAGTTCGAACAATTATCACCACAATTTTGCTGGCTGACTTCTGGTCAACATCCAGGCTGAACTCAATCCTCATTGATCTGCACAGCGAAGTACATCTTCAAAGTCAAACCGATGTGGCTGTATTGTTCACTTCTCTGTTTTGCATGTCTTCATTGTTATAATTGTTCTCAACTGTTATAATGGAAAGCTGAAATTAATTATACACTGAATAAGGTGATCTAATGCCTCTCTTTATCATTATTAATGGATTTAATGTGCAAAGAGGAGATAGTTCCCCGTTGAGTGAATCCAGAATTAGCGAAATCCACTGGGCAATTGAGAGAAAAGCAAAATCTTTACCCAGATATTTGAACTGTAGAACTCATGACTACATAGAGTGATTGAGGTGAATAGGATGGATGCACTTAATAGGAAGTAAAGGATGAGAAAGTGCTCCTTTAAGGCAAGTATCATAAATACAAGATGTGGATAGTACTGGAGGAGAATAATGTGGAGTCTTGGCTCTGGCAAAGGTCTGCCGAGCCAGTATTTGCTTTTCCGTTCTATACATCCTGTGTAGAGAGAGTTAAACTATACAAGTCAGGCTAGTTGAGCCACTGAGCACCCAAGTGTGGTTTAAGTGTACAAGATCATGACTGGTTTAGAGAGAAGGAAGCAGATGGTTCAATGACCCGAGGATACAGATATTAACGTTTTCAGAAGAAGACACACGTGGCTGTGGGGGAGGTGAGTATGAGTGAAGCACACTGCTGGCGAGAGTGGTGGGAATAGCGTCGGCAGAGGCTTTCAAAGTGGAACTGAATTGGCACTTGAAGTTAGAAAGCAGAGTTTTGGGAGAAGAGTGGAGGGTTAGAATGGTCAGGATTGCATGGAGCTGATGGGCCAAGTGGCTTCTAAATCAACATTTTGACTGGTGGGATCCATTCACAATTCACACAGATGTAGGGGAATTTGAAAAAGCGTTGAAATCTCAGCCAAATGGGTGTGAGTGTGTTTAAGAAATGTTCATGTTTTTGGTGTGACGAATTGAAAACATTCAGAAGATTTTGACCTTTTGACTTGTACCCTATCAGGAGAAAGCATTTTTGACATTGAGCTGAAGTACTGACAGATTTACATCCCATATATATTGCAGAACTGGTTCCAGTGGAACTGAGCTGGATCGCTTGGTGCTCTTAATATCGCAGGATGGAAAGATAAAGAAATTTGCATTTCTACAGTGTTGTGCATGACCTCAGGATGTGCCAAATGCTTTACAGCCAATTAAATACTTCTGAAGTGTAGTTGCAGGATTAATTTAGGAAACAAGGTGACAAGTTTGTATAAACCAAAGCTTTCACAATTCAGTCAGCAGGGAGCAGTAATTGGCTGGAATACTAAAGGGGAAAAAAACACGATTTCTTCAGATAAAACTATAGGATCTTTAAAATCCATCATATGGAGCTTAGTTTAACATCTCCAAACCAGCAGGTCAGACAAAACTGCACTGAGAGCGTAAGGCTGGATCTTGGCACAGTCAGAGTCGGGCAACCCTTCTGCCCAAGTCATCCATGCTGACTGAGGGGCCCACCTATGCCAGTCTCATTTATTTATTTACCTTTGCCTGTGTTTGGCCCATAACCCTCTAAATGTTTCCTATCCATCTCCTTATTCAAATGTTTATTATATATTATACACACACAGAGACACACCTGCCTGACGAAGGGTCTTGTCTCAAGACTGCGACTGTTTATATAGATGCTGCCTGACCTTCTCAGTTCCTCCAGCATTTTGTGTGTGTTACGCTGGATTTCCAGCATCTGCAAAATATTCTATGCTATTGTATGCCTCAAAGACTTTTGCTAGCAGCTCATTCCAAACATGAAGCACGTGGCATCTAAAATTTCGACAAACTTCTATCAATGCACAGGTAGTTAAGAGTTGTAGAGGTATGAGAGGGTTATTGCATGAATGGAGGTGTGAACTGTTGTGGAGATGCCAGGGTAGAGATGTTAGGACTACATTGTAAGTAGCTGATAGGTGGTGTCGTACCCCATCCCCTCTGTTCCGTTTCCATTTTGACCCCTTTTTCAAACCACCCGTCCTCCCTGTGCAAAATGTGCACATTGTTCTTATCCAAGGAGTGTCTCTTGTCCTTTAGGTGTAGGTATACTGACATACACTCAAACATAGACACAGCAATATTGTATGTGCTATCCAATGCAGTGAGAACTGCACAGATCTGTATATCGGCGAGACAAAACAACCACTTCACAAACAGATGGCTAACACCTCCGGTCAAGACTCAGTTGTATATTTACACCTCCGTAAAATAACCTCTTGGTCCCCTACATTCCAAGAAATAAAGAACTAGCCTGATCAATTTCTCTCTCAGGCCCTCAAGTACTGGCAAAATTCTAGTGAATCATAAACGCAAGAGATTCTGGAGATGCTGGTAATCTTGAGCAACTCAAAATGCTGACAGTCAGGCAGCACCTGTGGAGGGGAAATAACAGTTAATGTTTCAGACCAATATTCTTCATTAGGACTGAAATCAGGGTACGAGCACAAATCTTTGCGCTCCTTCCAGGTTAATGTCATCCTTCCTATAACAGGGTGAGCAAAGCTACTGAATATGCCAAGTACAGACTAACCAACATATTTTATATCTACAACATAGCTTTTCAATGTCTAAACTTGTGTCATGCAGGGCTGGGGCTTGGGCTCAGGTGCAGGATTGTAAAGAATGCACAACTAAGAGCACCAGAAACCCTGTCCTTGTAATCGGAGCCCTCCTTGAGAGGCAGGATGTAAAACAGGTCTTCCTGCTATGGGCTTCAAATGAATCAGTCAAAGTTCCTGGAGCTCCGCTTTGTAAAGGTATCTGTGCGGAATGGCTGAGAGGAGAATTGTTTTTCCTCCCCTCACCCGCTTCCCTCATCCTCACCCCCTTCCCGTTCCCCTTCCCCTCACCCCCTTCCCCTTCCCCTCACCCCTTCCCCTTCCACTTCCCCTCACCCCCTTCCCCATCCCTGACCCAGTCCCCTTCCCCTCATCCACTCCCCTTCCCCTCACCCATTCTCCCACCCCTCACCCACTCCCCTTCCCCTCACCCCCTTCCCCTTCCCCTCACCTCCTTCCCCTTCCCCTTCCCACCTCCTTCCCCTTCCCCGTCCCGTCACCTCCTTCCCCTTCCCCTTCCCCTTCCCTTTCCCCTCACTTCCTTCCCTTTCCCCTCACCTCCTTCCCCTTTTCCTTCCCCTCATCCCCTCACCCTTTCAACCCCACGCACTCAACCTCACCTCTCCCCCTTCCCCTTCCTCCTCCCCTTCAAGGTTGCTCCACCATTCAATCATGGCTGTTTTTTTAACCCCATTCTTTTGCTTTCTCCCTGTTACTCTTAACCCCTTAAGTGATCAAGAACCTTTCAAACTCTGCCTTATACTGTATGCACCCAAAATCTTGCCTCCACCAACGTCTGCAGCAAAGAATTCCATAGATTCACCTACCTCAGGCTGAAGAAATTTCTCATCACTTCAGTTTTAAAGGGATATCCTTTTATTCTGAGGCTGTGCCCTTAAACCATAGTCTCTCCTACTACTGGAAACATCCTCTTCATATCCACACTATCCAGGCTTTTCAGTACTATATTTCAATGAGGTCTTCCATCATCCTTCTGAACTCCATCAAGTACAGGGCCAGGGGTATCAAATGTACCTCATAGTTTAAGTCTTTCATTCCTAGGGTCATTCTTGGGTTCTGCACTGCTCCCTCTCCCACAGCTGGGGCAGGATGTGCTTGGTATGGTGGGGTGGACAGTCCATGAGCTAGTTTGCTCCTTTCTCTGTGTATACAGGAACTTGAGGTCCTCAATATTAGTTGTGTGTTTCCAGAGGGCATAAGTCAAGGAGTAAAAAGTCTAGAGGGCAAATAAGGAGGAATAATTTTCATCCAGAGATTGGTTGAAGTTTGGAACACACTGCTCAGAATCAGGTCTACCATCACCGGCATGTGACGTGAAATTTGTTAACTTAGCAACAGCAGTTCAATGCAATACATAATCTAGCAGAGAGAGAGAAATTAATAATAATAAATAAAATAAAACAATAATAAATAAACAAGTAAATCAATTACGTATATTGAATAGATTTTTTTAAATGTGCAAAAACAGAAATACTATATATTAAAAAAAAGTGAGGTTATGTCCAAAGCTTCAAAGTCCATTTAGGAATCGGATGGCAGAGGGGAAGAAGCTGTTCCTGAATCGCTGAGTGTGTGCCTTCAGGCTTCTGTACCTCCTACCTGATGGTAACAGTGAGAAAAGGGCATGTCCTGGATGCTAGAGGTCCTTAATAATGGATGCTGCCTTTCTGAGACACCGCTCCCTGAAGATGTCCTAGGTACTTTGTGGGCCAGTGCCCAAGATGGAGCCAACTAGATTTACAACCTTCTGCAGTTTCTTTCGGTCCTGTGTAGTAGCCCCCACCCCCCCCACCCCCAATACCAGACAGTGATGCAGCCTGTCAGAATGCTCTCCACAGTACAATTATAGAAGTTTTTGAGTGCATTTATTGACATGCCGAATCTCTTCAAGCTCCTAATCCTGTCATACTATGCTGAAGGTAGTGAAGGCAGGTTCTCTCACAACGTTGAATGAACATGTAAAGGAGCATTAAAATCACCAAGGCATAAAAGGCTACGGGCTAAGTGCTGATAATTGGGGACACTATAAATGGGTGCTTGATGGTCATCAGGGACAGAGTGGGCCAAAGGGTCTATTTCTGTGCCAAATTGTTACACACACCCCTAATTTTCTCTCTTCTATTTGAGCAGTCATGGGCTAGAGGTTCCTACTCGAGGTTTTTATAGCTCTACAGGGAGCAGTTTAGTGTTCCTGTGATCACTTGATAATGCCTTCCCGTGCACTGCTCAGAAATGGAGTGTCTGTCTGAGTCTGCTGCAAGGCAGGCGATCAATGTGTCTGTCTGACGGAGCTGACTGAGGCCATTCCTGCGAGTCAGATGCAGAAACTTCAAGCTACCGTGTTTGTATCGGGACTGGAGCAGCACCTGACAAGAAGAAAAAAACAAATATAACACCAGAGCATTACATTCCAAAGCACTTACATTTCATCCAAGACTTCTGAACGGAGATCACTGTTGGTTAAATAAACACAACAGCCAAGTACACACAGCAGGGTGGATCAAGTGAAACAAGCAAGGGGTAACTTTACTTTGGTGATGTCAGCTGATGGACAAGGTCTGCCCAGGAGGCAGGAAGAGCACTGCTGTTCTTTCAAACAGGATATTTTGCAGAAGGCAGGTGTGGTCTTGGTTTAATGTCAGCCCAGTATTTCTGCTACTGCGCTCCCCTGATGTTGTACAGGCAAAGTCTAAGGAACTTTAGGGGAGAAAACTTCAGAAGTGGGGGGTGTATGACAAGCTTCTCTTTATTAGTCAAGTACCGAGTTTAGGAGTCAGTAATAATAATAGACATCCATTAGTCTCGTGAGACCATGGATTTGCACCTTGGTAGATTTCCAGGGCGCAGGCCTGGGCAAGTTTGTATGGAAGACCGGCAGTTGCCCATGCTGCAAGTCTCCCCTCTCCACGACACCGATGTTGTCCAAGGGAAGGGCATTAGGACCCATACAGCTTGGCACTGGTGTCGTCGCAGAACAATGTGTGATTAAGTGCTTACTCAAGCTGAGGCTCAAACTAGTGACCTTCAGATCACTAGACCGACACATTAACCACTTGGCCACATGCCAACACAGTAGTCTGTAATCTGAGGAATAACCATCACTTCTATAGTGACCTGGGGGTATAATCCTTGTTTTTTTACAGTGACTTGGGACAAAATTCCAGCACATCCTCTTTCGTAGCCCCTACATATTCCAGCACTCTAGCCTGTACTGTGCTGATCTCACATTAGTCAATGTTTATTAGCTTTCCTTCTCTCTTGCTTTCTCTGTCTGTGTTGCCGAGTATTTTCAGGCATTCTACTTTGATGTTATTTACCCAACCCATGCAGTTTACCCTAAGAATGTTGTTGACAGAAGCCAGCTCATCTACAGAAGGAAGCATTTGATCCATTTGACAGGAGGTTAAGATGGACAGCAGCAGGTTAGAGCCATTTTGCATTTGTGACGGACCAGACCCCTACCCCCACCACTGCAGCAAGGAAGACACCAAAGAGCAGAGCCAATTGTTACATAGACCAAATATTGACTGTGGCAGATCTTGATGGCCCCCTGAAGGGAAGGCTGTGACACCCCACTGTGCTCGAGACTCACTGTGTCCTCAATAGGCCCTTCCTCTGCAGCATCCTTTCATTTTGGAGATTGCAGCAGACAGGTGTTGGGGAGAAACCTGGAGCTTTAAGAGTAGGAAGAGTAGGAAGAGCTGGGAGCCGGAGAGAGGCTTAGTTGGTAGGGGTGAACAAGTAGTTGGGGTGGTGTGGATTGCTGCAGATTTTGAGCGGTAGAGCTTGTGTCAGCAAGATGTACTGGGGCACCTGAAACGTTGGGGTCTTTAATGGGGAGGACGGAGGGTGCGGTTTCAGACAGTTGATTGGGTATTTTGGCCACATGATTAGCGGTGCTGAGAGTATTGTAGTGATTGGGGGTGGTGAGGGTGTTCAATAATCCTGGGAAGACAGAGTGGGGATACTGGTCAGGAGAATTTTGCTGCTGTCCTGCCACCAATATCTAAAAAGAGATTATCTGATTCTGATCTTATTGCTGTTTTGAGGACCTTAATTACTTCAGTTGAGGGTAAAAGTACATAATTAGCTTAAGGTCCTATGGTTGCAAACGATGTTATATAACCATAAGTTGCTTCTCCTTTTCTTCCCTGGTGCCCTCTACACTACACAGGCTGCAGAACAGAATGGCTCTGCTTGGTGCTGCCAACCATTGCTGCCTTTGTATTGACACTGGGCTACAAGGAGACCATTGTTTAAGAGGGAAGCTGCTCATGCATACAGAGCTGGTGCTGTTGGAATCAATGGGAGCAGTGTTGGTGAGAGCTTGGCTGCCTCAGCAGCAGCCTTTTAGAGTGGGCAGAGTTTGCAAGAGCTGGGGCTGTTTGCTTTGCATCCGACTGCGAGGAAGCAGAATTATATTGGCACAAAATACTGGCATCTTGGCAGTGTGTCATATGTAGTGGTAGGACTAGTTCTGGCTTCTGTTTTCCTTGAAACTGTCCTGTGAGGTTACTGACCATATCAGGAATGGCCAGAGACATCCTTGTGGTAAGAATGAATATGAGGAGTTGGTGGCAGAGCCTTTCGGAATCCTCATTCCATGTTAACAACATGAGAAATAGAAGAAGAAATTGATCCTTGAATCTGGTCTGTCATTCAAGATGATCGTGGCTGTTATGATCTTGCTGTCTGCTCCACTTTCCCACCTGTTCTCCATAACCCATGGTTCCTTGGTAGCTCAAAAATCTATTGATCATTGAATACAAGCAATGATTTTACTTTGGCTCCCTAGGGTAACAAAAAAGTTCCAGAAATTCATAACCCTCTAACACAGGGCTTCCCAACCTTTTCTATGCATGGACCCCAAACATTAACCGAGGGGTCCATGAACCCTACATTGGGAACCCCTGCTCTAAAACAAGGTCATCTTCATCTCTCATCTTCTAGTCTTTGTCACAAATGCATGAGCCCTTATTCTTTGTCACTTTCTAGATTCCGATTTCCCCATGAGGGGAAATTACCTGCCCCTATCTACCTTGTCTCTTGGTACCTAATGTTTCAATGAGACCACCTCTTAGTTTTACCGTAATGAATGAACATTGCCTCCACCATTTCTCATAAATCATTGACTTCCTTCTAGGAATCAAGGCACGTGAATTGCCATTAATATATCTTCCCCAGAATGAGAGAAAAACTGCATGCAGTACTCCACCTGTGATCTTGCCAAGGCCCTGTACAGTTGTAGCAAAACCCCCCTATTTGTATTCAACATTCTCTTTGCAAGAAAAAAACCAACATTCAATTTGCCTTCCTAATTCCTTGCAGTTTCTGCATGCTGACTCCACATTTCATATACAAGGAGACCAAATCCCTTCATAGCAGGGGTTCCCAACCTATGTTATGCCATGGAGCCTTACCGTTAACCAAGGGGTCCGCAGGAACCCTGCTTTATAGCCACGTTCTGCATTCTCGCTCAATTGAAACAATATTCTTCCATTCTATTCTTCGTACCAGAAGGGATAACCTCACATTTTCACATATTACCCTCAATCTGGACTCTGCATACACTCCTTGCTGCCCAGCAAAGCAGCTGGCATAATCAAAAACTCCATTCACTCTGGACATCATCTCTTCTCTCCCTCCTATTAAGCAGAAAGTACAGAATCCTGAAAGCATGTACCACCGAGCTCAAGGACATTCAATGTCATCACGTCCTTACACCATATGGTCTGTCTGCACTGCATTTTTTCTCTGTTACTGCAACACGTTATTCTGAATTCTGTTATTGTTTTACCTTGTATACTTCAATGTAATGATGTGTTATAATGTTCTGTTTGGATACCATGCAAAACAAAATCTTTCACTGTACCTTGGTACATGTGACAATAATAAACCAATTTGCAAAGTTTAAATCCACTGATTTGGAGTGCAGGCTTTCAAAGGAATATAATGAAAGGCAGATGGCATGCTATATAATTTTGGTTAAGCACTGATTAAATACTGTATATTGTACCTATTTCTATATTGTAGGAAATAATACAATGTATTATGGGTATAGTTAACCAGAGTAATGGATAACATTAACTAGTCATCTAACCAAGTTGGAATCCTTTCAATAAAGAGGATGAGCCAATTAGAATATTAAAATACAGAAGTGTTTCCTTGCGATATTTTCATTTTTGAAAATGGCAATTGCTGGAAATGACACCAGATTGGGCAGCATCTGTGGAAAGAAAAAAGAGAGTTAATGTCTCAGCTCGACACCTTTTCCTTCTTTAATGGCTGAAGTCATAAGTTTAAGATCCAATGTATTTATGAATGTATATATGGACTCCTATCTTTATACACAAGGTCCAAAATAGATATTATGTTTATGCATAGATTATATATTTCTCTAAGAAGTAGACGAGAACAGGGAATGGCACCATTTGTAGAGGTCAACATGGGTAGCAGAGATGGATTTAAGGATATGGTCAAATATATAAAGGACAATGAGATCTACTATTAGTGTCAAATAAAGTTGGGTGAATGGAAGCTCTTATGGAGCATATTAAACAGCTGGACAGAATGACCTGATCGTGTGCTCCAAAATGTATTCATTTCTCTGCCAGTCCCATGATGTCCTTTGAAAATAATGCAAAAGGAATCAGAGGATGGTTCCAAGTAATGGGGGTGGTGCAGTTCTCTAGTTTAATAGTGTTTGTTTTGGAAATATCTTCCGTGTGCCAAAGTTTGAGATATTGACTCCGTTTCTGGAGGTCGGGTGATGCACTTGGTGGGTCCGTTTACACCGCTGAGACCAACACTTATGAAAGTCTTCTCTGTCTGCTGGCTGTAGCAAACTGCACAAAGTACCTCTGGGGATGCCTCGACCCAAGGACTATGCGTCCATGGCATTAAACCAGCCATAAATCCAGCATTGCTGGAGGCTAATTTATTTCTCCAAGGGCCTCGAGTGGCATTGTTATGACAAAGGATAGATGTTAGCTTTGTGTTGTAAAAGTGTTGAGGGAGATGGTCTTTGGAGCTGGGGCTTCTTATTGGTTCAGTGTAAATGGAGCCTTAAACCTGAGTCTAATTTTAATATAAAGTTATAGGTGGGATAATATCATTAGTGCATAAGACACAGGAACAAAATCAGGCTTTTTGACCCGTTGAGTCTTATCTGCTATTCAATCATGGCTGATATTTTTTTCAACCCCATTCTCCTGCCTTCTGCCCACAACCTTTGGCACTCTTACTAATAATGAATCTATCAACTTCTGCTTTAAGTGTATCCAATGACTTTGCCTCCACAGTCATCTGTGGCAGTTAATTACACAGATTCACCACTTTATTCGCCTCTGTTCTTTAGGGACATCTTTTATTCTGATGTTGTGTCCTCTTGTCCTAGACTCTCTCACTAATGGAAACATTCTCTCCGCAGCCACACTATCCAGTCCCTTCAATATTTGGTAGGCTTCAGTGAGATCCCCCGTTATCATTCTGAATCTAGAATGATGGTGGGGAATCCCATTGAAACCTATTCTATATCTAGAAGGAAATTGTAAACTTTGAAGCTTTGGCATCTGAAAGTCCACTAGAGGAGGGCATACAAGGTGTGTAAGGGAGAACCAGAGATGGAGGACTATGGAGAGCTCGTAGAACTAAACTTCAAAAACAGAAGTTGGGAAGGGAAGGCTCTGGGTTTGTCTATCGTGAAGAATGATCATAGGAGATGCTCAAATTTAGCATCCTCTCCATGGCAAAAAGTGGTATTTCCCGGTGGCCAGCCATTTTAATTCCTATCCCTGTTCCCATTCTGACATTTTGGTCCATGGCCTCCTCTTTTGCCTGATGTGGTCACTCTCAGGTTGGAGGAGCAATATCTCATATTCTCTCTAGATGGCCACTAACTTGATGGTGTGAACATTGATTTCTCCTGGTAATTTTTCTTCTCTTTCTCTTTCCCTCTTTTTCTGTTCCCCATTCTGGCTTCTTATCTCTTCTCCTCACCTCCCTTGGTGCCCCTTCTCCTTTTCTTCCTCCTATGGTCCATTCTACTCCCATATCAGATTCCTTTGCCTCTTCCAACTATCGTATCCCAGCTTCTACTTCATCCCCTCTTACATCCCCAACCTGTCTGGCTTCACCTATCAACTTCTAGCTTGTCCTCCTATCCCTTCCCCTCCTCCTCCCCCTCCCTGACCTCCTTATTCTTGCATCTTCCCCCTTTCTTTCCAGGTTGATGAAGGGTCTCAGCCAGAAACGCCAATTGCTGATTCACTTCCGCAGATGCTGCCTGGCCTGCTGAGTTCCTCTAGCATTTTGTGTGTGTTTCTCTGGATTTCCATCATCTGCAGAATCTCTTGTGTTTATGACAATTACTCAGATTTCTTGACAAAAAAAAATCTATCTCTCTTTGATTAGGCTTCTCATGGCTCTGTGGGGTGGAGAACTCTGATGATTCACTCCCCCTGGAGCTTCCATTTAACTTGGTGCCTCATGCCTGATCCATTTTCCAAAACCTATGGCACCTGATTTCAAATTCCAGCTTGGCATTTTGGACTTTGCTGGAAGAAACTAGCAGGTAACTGTGAACTTCTTAAAATCTCAATGCTGAATTTTAAAGGGTGGATCACTGATAGTATTTACAGAGGAAGCTGATAAAATGATAAAGCATTGGGGCCTATGTAATATCGACATAAGAAGAGAAGTTGATTCCTGGGACAGATCAGCCATGATCACATTGGGGCAGAATTGAGGAGCTGGATGGCCTACTATGGCTCCTATTCTCCTGTGCTTTTGTATTAAGCTAAGCAGACTGTTGTTAAAAACATCCAACTTTTCAAAAATATCCTTCAGGGAAGCTAGTCTGACCTGAGCCATGACAACATGACTAACTGAAGTTTAACTTCAGCTTCAGAAATGGGCTAGTCCCTTTGTTGAAAGGTAATTATATTCTGCCCTATTCAAAGCAAAAAAAACAACTCCCTTTCAAACTCTCAAGGCATGTTATGATGAGGTCACCTTTCATTCTTCCACACCCTTCTTTTTCTGTCATTACTGGGATAGATAATGTAGAAAGTGAGAATATTTTTCCCTTTGTGGGCATGTCTAAAACAAGATGACATTGGTATGAAACAAGAGATAGAATGTTTTAAGGAGATCTGCAAACATTCAGATCTCATTTTGCATCCACACATTGGTGTTGTCAATCTGTCCAGCGGTTCACTAACCAATCTTTGTTTATGTATAGTTTTTCCATAAATTCTATTGTTTTCTTTATTTTCCTATAAACTTCATCTCCATGCCTTGTGGAATCTGGAATATGCTACCCGAGGAGATGATGGAGGCAGGTAGTCTCACAACTCTTAAGAAGCATATAGACAAGCACTTGAATCACAAAGGCCCAGAGGGCTATGAAACTGAGGCTGCTAAACAGGACTTCGATAGTTAAGTATGGTGGCCAGTATGAACATGGTGGGCAGAATGGCTTGCTTCTGTGTTGTATGGCTCTATGACATTGTTGTAAATACAAGCTGGATCCTGGAAGGTTCCAACAATGAACAACTCAAAGGCAAAGTAAATTTATTATCAAAGTATGCATGTGTCACCATGTACTACCTTGCCATCCATTTTCTTGTGGGCATTGCTAGGAACTTTCTGGCCAGTGGTGTAGTGGCATTGCCAGGAAGTTTCTGGCCAGTGGTGGGGTGGCATTCGCACCAGACTCCGAGCTGTGTGGTCTCAGGTTCAGAGCTGTCTGGCTGCTTGCACTCTTTCCATCCGTGTGGGATTGAGCTTGTGTCTGGGCTTCGTGAAAAAAAACAGACAATTGCTAAAGAAATGGCAAAGTTGCCACCTAGTGTGCCACAGGGCCCGGAGAGGAACTCAAATTTACAGGAAAATAAAGAAAACAATAGTATTTATTGAAAAACAACACACAAACAAAGATTGGCCAGTGAATTGCTGGACAGATTGACACCACCAACGTGTTGATGCAAAATGAGTTGTGCATGTTTGGTTAGATATACGGAGAGAGATTTTCTCTGTACCTTACCCCAGTCTGGCTCTGGGCTATTGATGGGATTATAGACAAATAGCTCAACTCCATGATATAATCTGTCCTTAAATTAATTTCCAGTTTCAAACCCAACCCCTCTTTAATATCTATGCTGGCTTGTCATTCCATTTTAGGGGATCAGGAGTACAGGCTGCGATATTCCTAGTTGGTTATATTACAGTTTCACCCAAAAGAATATAATGATGTGGTGGGCCAATCACAAACAAGAGAAAATCTGCAGACTCTGGAAATCACACACAAAATACTAGAGGAACTCAGCAGGCCAGGCAGCATCTATGGTAAAGAGTACAGTTGACGTTTCGGGCTGAGACCCTTCCTCAGGACTGGGGAAAACAAGTCAGAGTAAGAAAATGAAGGGAGGGAGGAAGAAGCACAAGGTGATAGAAATTGGGAGGTGGGACGTGGTGAAGCAAGAGCTGGGAAGTAGA
The DNA here is from genome assembly GCF_963921235.1 of Mobula hypostoma. Lineage (NCBI taxonomy): Eukaryota > Metazoa > Chordata > Chondrichthyes > Myliobatiformes > Myliobatidae > Mobula > Mobula hypostoma. Next base: position 89,276,154 of record NC_086097.1, read on the forward strand.
TTGGTGAAAGAGATACAGGGCTGGAGAAGGGGCGATAGACAGACAAGGAGATAGGGAGAGAGGGAAATGGGAATGGGGAATGGTGAAGGGGGGTGCATCACCGGAAGCTCGAGAAATCAATGTTCATGCCATCAGGTTGGAGGCTACCTAGTTGGAATAAAAGGAATATAATACCTTATATTCTGTCTGGGTAGCCCCCAACCCGATGGGAATGAACATCGGTTTCTTGAACTTCCGGTAATGCCCCTCCCCCGCTTCACCATTGCCCATTCTCATTTCCCGCTCCCACCTTATCTCCTTACCTGCCCATCACCTCCCTCTGGTGCTCCTCCCCCTTTTCGTTCTTCCCTGGCCTTCTGTCCTCTCCTATCAGATTCCCCATTCTCCAGCCTTGTATTTTTTTCACCAATCGACTTCCCAGCTCATTATTTCACCCCGCCACCCCTCCTGGTTTCACCTATCACCTTGTGATTTTTCCTCCTTTTCCTCCCCTCATTTTCTTACTCTGACTCCTTATCCTTTTTCCTCCAGTCCTGATGAAGGGTCTTGGCCTGAACCGTCAACTGTGCTCATTTCCACGGATGCTGTCTGGCCTGCTGAGTTCCTCCAGCATATTTTGTGTTTTGATGCAGAGGGATTGTGTAATTCATTTTGGCCATTATACATATCCCTTGTTATTTAACTTCCAGCTGCTTTTACATCTGCGCCATGGAAGAAGTGTTAGTGTCTGGTGATCTTGAGCTGTTGTTTTGCTGCTGTCCCTCAAAACCTAGTTCGCATTTGTAACAAGTTCTTTCCTCCAGGTTGTTTCCCACAGGGTGGGTTGTGTGAATGTAGGTCTAGCACAGCTAAGATATGTCCTTCCATGGAGCATTCTAAGTGGCGGCAGGGCTGGTGGGCACCTGCCAGAGATGATGTATTCAAAGTTAGGTAAAATTTGCATGTATGTGGTTCACCTTCATATACCCAGCACATCTGGAGCGCCTGATAGGTATTTGCATTCTTGAAGTAAACATAGCTGCAGGAAAAAGTGTTACCAGTGCACACTCATTACACTTCACATCCAACAGTACGATCAGTTATGCAAGGGATTCTGCAGGTGCCAGAAATCTTGAGCAACACAGAGTTACAAAATACACGTGGACTAAGATGTTAACTGTTCTGTGCTATCACCAGTGAGATCATCAGTTGATCTGCCACCTGTCTTCAGGAGTTTCGGCCCGCTTATGATCAAGACTCCCTCGAGGTGGTGGGCCAGCAGTGCTAAAGCACAACCTCCCACTGGTGAGCTTAAAAACTTGGCATCTGCCTCTATCAGAGTTGTTGGTCACTTCCATCCAACAGATAGTCTGCTCTTCAGGTGTCTATGCAACTACTGAAGGGTTTGCAAGACTATATCTGCCCCCTGGACATACTTGGTCCACACCCATGCTGATCCTTTCTCTGCTGCCTCAGCTACAGCCCTGCTGGTTGACTTGATCTCTCTTCTAGTGAAGCCAAGGTCATGCAGCCACTTCTGGAAAGTGAACGCAATAAACCCACGGCAGCCTACTTCGAATGGATAGCATGAGACTTTCCACCCTCTGTCTCTGCACTCTGATCTTAATTCTGCATACCTGGTTAACTTGCACTCATAGGCTTCATTGATGTTGTCTTCCCAGGGGACTGTGAGTTCACCAATAACCACTTCTCTACTGGTGTCAGACCGTACGATTATATCTGGATGCAATTGGGCAACACACACAAAATGCTGGAGGAACTCAGCAAGACAGGCAACATCCATGGAAGTGAATAAACCGTTGAAGTTTCAGGCCAAGACCCTTCATTAGGACTGGAAAGTTAATCCATATTTATTGAAGCTGAACAAGGGATAGGTATTGTCAAACACACTACAATCCTGGTGCGTTATATTCTGTTCATCTGAAAAGGAACCGAGTCTAATGTCTCATTTAATGCAAAGCATCTCCAACAAAGCCTGCCCTTGTCCAAACACATTAATGCCTCAGCCAAAAAAAGGCTTAGCAGTGCCTCTACTTCCCCAGGAGGCAAAAAAATTTGGCATGTTTCCTTTGGCCCTCACCAATTTTCATTGATTACCATAGAAAGCAATCTATTCAGCCGCTCTACTCATGCCTGCAAGAAACTGCAGCTCATCACGTCATGTTACCCAGCCTCCCGTCCATGGACTCTGCCTACATTTCTCATTGTTGTGGTAAAACAGCCAGCGTCCATCCTGGACATTTTCTCTTCTCCCCTCTCTCATCAGGCAGAAGAAAAAACGCTGAAAGCACGTGCTACCACACCAGGCTGTTATAAGACTACTGAGTGCTTCCCTAATATGATGAGATGGACTCTAGATCTCACAATCTAACTCAGTGTGATCCTGCACCTTATTGTCTTCCTGTACTGCAGCTCTTCTTTAACTTTAACACTTCAGTCTGCACTCTATTATTGATTTTCTTTTGTACCACCTCAATGCACTTCTGTAATGAACTGCTCTGCAAGAACGCCTTGCAAGACAAGTTTTTCATTATACCTCTTGATGTGACACTAATAAACCAATTTTCCAAGAACTATTTCCACCATGGTCCTGATAGTGTTAACCCAAATTTCTTGCTCAACTCCCTTGAGTGAGACTTGAACCATTGACATGCTGATGCAGAGTGGTGTCCATTGAGTCAAGGCTGACACCAAGTGATCCGGTGAGCAGAAACAGCTGGGTTGGCAATGTTAAAGCAATAAGAATATAGTATTTTCAATATGACAACTTGAGTGGAGAATACTCCTTCCAGATGTTCCACTCCAGCTATCCAAGGCCTTTGCTAACAGTTGCATTGCACTTCTGGAACGTGCCTTTTGCAAGTCACTCATACCAGATGCTGCCTTGCTTGTCTAAGCATGACACAATTGCCAAATGTTTTTGGGCTGTGCGCATCAATTATTTGGGGTGAAATCATTTACAGTGTTTCTTATCACATAGCTCCTTGTTGCAGTGCCTTACTCAGCACCTGAACTCTTCCATCATCCCCTTGCCACCTTTGAGTCACTCTGGTGCTCTGCTGGCTGTTTATCCCGCCTTGCATCCTCGGTAAGATGTTCATTCACAACTGCGTCCCGTATCCACTTCATCCAATAACTTGAATGAACTCTGTTGCAATGCCTGGGGATCCAAATGGCCCTTACAACTGATGCTGTTGCTATTTCCCAGCTACAAGATAATCCTGGGGTAAGGAGAGGAATTTTAAAGCACACAACAAAAAAACTCTGTCAAAATGTCTTTTTTTTGAGAGCCTATGTTCTCACATTAGTGTTTCCCTTCCCATCTCCTCCTCTGCTTCCTCTCCGTGTTCCACTTCTATGTTCTGCCCATCTCTTCCAATATCCTCTACTTTCCTTCATTGTGTGTCCCCTCACAACGTTCTCCGACAAAGCCCAATCCTTGAATATTTAGAATTCTCCCTTCCCTTGCGTGTTGGATCCCACCTGCCTCTTTGTGCATGCTTGGCTCACGTGGAAGTGACTTTCTGTACTTCGGGCAGTTTTCTGAGCTCTCTTCATCCTCGTCCTTCCCCAGAGGTAAGCAGGTCAGAGCTCCCATCACTCCCACCCTCCATTGCTTTACCAAAGTGTATTTGTTTCATTGGAAATATTTTTAATTTTTTCCTGCCCTCATTTATTGTGTTCATGTGGAATAGGATCGGGGTGCAGTGAACACTTAGCATAGTTTTACCTTTTGTAGCCACTGTAATCACTCCTGATCACTCAGCTGCATTCCGATCTCTGCAGGAAGGCATACCGTAGGCTTACTTTAGATTCCATGAAGGAGAAAAAAAAACTTGTATTTCTGTGGCCTCTTTAGGAACTTTGCTCAGCTCTTGAAGGCCAATAAAGTATTTTTAAAAATAGATTGGTTGCTATAATGTAGAAACAGCAGCTAAATTGCCAACAGATACAAACAGCAGTGCAACGATCAGGTACTCTGTTTTTGTCATTTTGTTTGTGGAATAAATATTGGGCAAGATGGTAAAGAACCGCTGTCCCCTACTCTACAGAGAGACCTGTGTGTTTCTTTATGCCCACCTATTGCCTCAGCTGAACGATGTCACCTTCCAATTGTGTACCACCCCACCAAGTCTCTAGTGTGGAGCTTCAACTTGGGATGTCTTCAACTGGGGGACATTTTGTCCAGAAAATTTTTTTTAAAACTGCCAGCTGTTAGAAATCTGAAATGAAAATCTGAAATAAAATGCTGGAAACACTCAGTAGGCCGGGCGGCATTTGTGAAGAGAAAGGTGAAAGGTGGAGATAATGTGATAGGATGTTGAGCCCTCATCCACAACAGAACCACGATGACCTACTGGGACAATGCCTCTCATTCTGTTTCCCTTCTTGCTGGGCAAGATTTTCTTTGCACCCTGTGCCTCTACCATGAAGCTCTTCCGTCGGAACGCTAAGATTCGGTATGTTGCAAGGATCAGTGTTAGTATATTTGTAATTGTGCCAGCACACGCAATTGGTAATTGGCTTTTCATGTCACACTTACTGTGATACAGTGAAAAAGTTCTGTCTGCTTCCATCCAGACAGATCATTCCATCGTGGTTGTGCAAAAGGGGCAAAACAGAATGCTGACTGTATTTAAAAATGCAAACACGAGGAAATCACCAGCAACTTTGATGTGTGTTGCAGACTCAGAAGAGTAGCAGTGCAGGTAGAAAGTAAAGTGTAAGGGTCATGACTATAAGGCATAGGAGCAGAATTTTGGCCATTCAGCCCATTAAGTCTGCTTTGACATTCAATCATAGCTGATTTATTATTCCATCTCAAACTCATCCTGCTGCTTTTTTATCGTAACCTTTGACATTCTTAGTAATTAAGAACCCATCAACCTCTGTTTAAATGTACCCAGTGACTTGACTTTCACTTGGTCTGTGGCAATGAGTTCCACAGATTCACCCCCTCTGGCTAAAGAAATTTCTCTTCATCTCTGTTCCAAAGGGGCATCCTTGTATTCTGAGGCCGTGCCCTCTGGTCCTCGGTTCTCTGTGCACTGGAAAGATCCTCTCCATGTCTGCACTATCCACGCCTTTCAATATTCTAGACATCGATTCAGTGGATGCTGGATATCTTGAGCAAAACACACATTGCTGGAGGAACTCAGCAAGACAGGCAGCGTTTATGGAGGGAATTAAACAGTCGATTTTTCAGGCTGAGACTCCTCATCAGGACTGGAAAAGAAGGGGGCAGAATCCATAATGAGAAAGTAGGGGGAGAGGGAGTAATACAAGCTGGCAGGTAATAACTAAGGCCAGGTGAGGGAGATGAAGTAAGAAGCCTAGAGATGATAGGTGGAAGAGGTAAAGGGCTGAAAAAGGAAGAATTTATTAAGAGAGGACAATGGACCATGGATATTTCAGTATTCTGTAGTTTTCAATGAAATGACCCTCATCATTCCAAATTCCAGCAAGTGCAGATACAGAACCATCAAACAGTCCTCGTACATTAACCCTTTCATTCCCGGGATCATTCTCATGAACCTCATCTGGACCCTCTCCAATGCTAGCAAGTCCTTTCTCAGATAGGGGCCCAAAACCGCTCACAATACTCCAAGTGCAGTCTAACCAATGTCTTATAAAGCCTCAGCATCACATCCTTGTCCTTGTATTCTAGTCTTTGCAAATTGAATGCCAGCATTGTATTTGCCCCCCCCACCACCAACACGACGTGCAAGTTAACCTTTAGAGTGTCCTGCACGAGGACACACAAGTCCCCTTGCACCTTTGATTTCTGAATTAGCTCCTTGTCTAGAAAATAGTCTAGCCTTTATTCCACTACCAAAGTGCATGACCATACACTTCCCTCCACTGTGTTCCAACTTCTGCTTCTTTGCCAATTCACTTAATCCTTGTGCAGACTCTCTACTTCCTCAACATTACCTACCCCTCCACCTACCTTTGTATCATCTTCAAACCTGGTCACAAGGTCATTAATTTTATCATCGTGAACATTTACATGCAGTATTGGTCCCTGGCAGCTCACCAGGAAAGGTCAACTTTATTCCCGCTATTTGGCTTCTACCAATGCTAGTACCTTTCCTGTAATACCAAGGGCTCCTATTTTGTTAAGCTGCCTCATGTGAGGCACCTTGTCAAAGATGTTCTGAAAATCCAAGTAAACAACATCCACCAATCCTCCTTTGTCTATCCCGCTTGTTATTTCTTCAAAGAATTCTCAACAGATTTGCGAGGCAAGATTAAACCATGCTGACCTCAGCCTGTATTATCATGTGCTTCATGGTGAGGTGGACTGAGAGAAAATGAGTTCATTTTTATTTGTAAGACGTCTGCTCAAGAGTGGGGTAAAAGTTGACCTTGAATCCTGGTGTTCTTACTGTGAGTTTGTGTATGTTTTGCCCTGTGGAAGGAGGTGGAGGAGAAGGTAGAATGACCTGGGGTAGGGGTCTTTGATTATACTGGCTGGTAGGGGAAAGGGTAACAGAACCTGTGGAAGATGGTGGCTTTTGTGATAGACAAGAACATGTTGAAGCTCTGTAATTTCTTGCTGTCTTGGATAGAACAGCTGCCAAATAAAGCTGTAATGTATGTTGATAGGAAGCTTTCTATGGTACAGATGGTTTATGTATAAGCAGGTTGGACATAGAGTCTGATAGGAACAGAAATGGCCTTTAAGTTACCAACCAATACTTAGTTGCAATTGTATGACTTTCCAGATCCTGCTTCTCTTCAGCTCCCTCCCCATAATTACCATTCCTTCGTCCTTCTGGATGGTTTCCTAAGTCCCTGCCTTGCTTTCTTGTTCAGATTCTGCTGCCACTGTCCAAACCTGTTTTTAACTCTCCTTCCTATACCTGTGTAGCCAAAAGCTTCTTGCCAAACTTGCATGACATTGTGTGGAGGGCTATCCCTCCCCTTCCTGGTGACCTGTTTCTGACAGGGTTGACCAAGCCTGCATCCAGCCTTCTCCTGATTCCACTCTCACCTGTCATTCTAGTTCGAGAGGTCTCTTCCTGCTCCTTCCTCAGTGGCTCTGGGAATTCTACTGACCCTTCCTACTGCTCATCAGTGCACTGTCTCTATGTTATCTTATTCTCTCAATTTGTGGGCATCACTGGGAAAGGACCCATGCCCAATACCTACACTCTGCCCTTTCTCCATCTCAAACTGTCAGACTTCCTGTGTGTAGAAATTCCCCCATGGAGAGAACAGGTGCTTTAGTCTTCAATCGGTCCCTGGAAACTCCATTCTCTGAATGCTGGTCGGTCCAGCTCTGAGGTCAGCCACAAGCTGCACCAGATGGTTTACAACTTTGGTGGTGTTGTTCACCCCAAGGGGAGCAACTGACCTCTTATCATGACATCACTATGAACCCTTATTGCCTGCTCAGTAACATATCCTGCTATGCTGAAACCTTGACCCTGGCTTTTGATAGCTCTGAGTTTTACTATTCTGGTGCACTCCAGCTGTTCTCCTTACTTCCCACAGCCCTGCTCTCTGGTCTAACTCACGACTCCTTTTTTCACATTACCTTTTTGGGCTTCGATCTGTATCTGATTCTGGTGCTGAACCAATTCTGAACCAATGCTTCAGTTTAAAAAAAAAGTCCCGTTCCTTCTTTTAAATAATTCCACGCAATTGTTTCTCTCCATCTCTGCAGCCATCACCGGTCCTAAACTCTGAACATACTTGTGCTATTCCAGTCCTGGCCTCTTGAATATTGTCTGACTTAATTTTTTTCCATTTGGCAGTTCTTGGGAGTGAGAAGCCCGGGGACAGAAGGGCAGTGTGAATTTAGGAATGATGAAAGAAGGTGGGCAGTTTGTGAGAAGAAGATTACCAGGCAGATAAAGAAAAGATTCCTCATTTTAAACATTCTGCCATGGCTGAGTGGAATATCCATCAATCACTTTGTGTTGTGTCTCCCTTTTTCAGTCACTTTTCCTGATATATTGTGGCTCAGTTACATTTTATTTGATGGTGCTCCTATAAGAGTCAGTATGATAGAGCCCTTTAGGAGCGCTTCAAATAAAATTTTGCTATTAAGCTGGCTGAAGAAGGCAAGGGACACTGAGCAGGGGAGCAGAGAGGGAAAAGGAGGTAAGTGAAAGAAATTATAGAAGACTACAGAGTGAAGGTCATGTTTTGGGAATGTGATGCAAGGGAATGGATGCTGAGAAAGGAAGCACAGCAACATTTGTGTGTGTGTATGTGTGTGTGTGTGTGTGTGTGCATGTCTTCACTTACACACCCATGCTAAATCAGTGTGACACAATATGTTCTCATCCCTCTTGGACCTCAGTGCTGTGGAACAATAACACCTTTTGTTAAGGAATTCACAGACATACATCTCCCTGTCATAGAGTGGAAGTATATTGCCCTGGATTCTCAGGGATAGTGTTGTAGAGCCGCACAGGACAGAAACACCTCTTCAGCCCACCATCTTCATGCTGAGCATTAGGCACAGAGGTCCCTCTATTCCTTTCAGCTTCTCTATCTGTATGTCTTGATCAGACTTCACACCGCCCACCCCCCACACCCACCCATCCATAGAAAACAAATCCAGCTATCCAGACTTCGTAACTGAAACACTGCATCCCTAGCAACATCCAAGTGGCTGTCCTCTCTACTATTTCCAGTGCAATTTCATCCTTTCTCAGTCAGCTTGGACTACCATGCCTCTGCACCAAAACCTTTCTTTCTCAAATCTATGGGCTGTTTTAGTTTTTTTGTGATTTAAGCCCCTTGAGTATTTTGCATTTTTTCCACAATTGTTTCATTATTTCACTATTGACATCTATGACTACAATTTCCTCCTGAAACACCTCCATCTCTCCACTGCTCTTAGTTTTAATATTCTAATATTGAACATAGAAACAGGCCCTTCATCCCACTGAGTCCATGCTGACATCGACTACCTATTCACTCTAATCCTATATTGATCTCAATTCTCTCATGTTCTCATCAGTTTTCCCGCAGATTCTACTCCTCACCTACGCTTTTAGGGGGCAGTTTACAGTGTCCAGTTAGCCTACCCAGCATTCCACCCTGGGAATGTGGGGGAGAAACCAGAACAAGCCAATGTGATCACAGGGCAAGTGAGCAAACTCCCAGACCGACGGCGTTGGCGGTCAGCGTCAACCTGGGGCCGCGGAGCTCTGAGGCAGTCACCCTACTGAGCAACACACACAAATGTGAAGGAACTGAGAAGGTCAGGCAGCTTTTATGGAAATAAATAAACAATTGTCGTCTCGGGCTGAGACCGTTCTTCAGGCTGCTCCACTAATTGTGCCGCATAAAAGGGGTTTCTCATAGGCCATCTCTGACCGTATTTAGCATGAATGCCATCCAATGATATGCTTTGCTACTTTAAAGTCAGTGTGTGTGTGTGTGTGTGTGTGTGCGTGTGTGCGTGTGTGCGTGTGTGTGCGTGTGTGTGTGTGTGTGTGTGCGTGTGTGTGTGTGTGCGTGTGTGTGCGTGTGTGTGTGTGCGTGTGCGTGTGTGTGTGCGTGCGTGTGTGTGTGTGCGTGTGTGTGTGTGTGTGTGTGCGTGTGTGTGTGCGTGTGTGTGTGTGTGTGTGCGTGTGTGTGTGTGTGTGTGTGCGTGTGTGTGTGCGTGTGTGTGCGTGCGTGTGTGTGCGTGTGTGTGTGTGCGTGTGTGTGTGTGCGTGCGTGTGTGTGTGCGTGTGTGTGTGCGTGGGTGTGTGTGTGCGTGTGTATGTGCGTGTGTGCGTGTGTGTGTGTGTGCGTGTGTGTGTGTGCGTGTGTGTGTGTGTGCGTGTGTGCGTGTGTGTGCGTGTGTGTGTGTGTGTGTGTGTGTGCGTGTGTGTGTGTGCGTGTGTGTGTGCGTGTGTGTGCGTGTGTGTGTGTGCGTGTGTGTGTGCGTGCGTGTGTGTGTGTGCGTGTGTGTGTGTGTGTGCGTGTGTGTGTGTGTGTGTGTGCGTGTGTGTGTGTGTGTGCGTGTGTGTGCGTGTGTGTGTGTGTGTGTGTGCGTGTGTGTGTGTGCGTGTGTGTGCGTGTGTGTGTGTGCGTGTGTGTGTGTGCGTGCGTGTGTGTGTGCGTGTGTGTGTGCGTGGGTGTGTGTGTGCGTGTGTATGTGCGTGTGTGCGTGTGTGTGTGTGTGCGTGTGTGTGTGTGCGTGTGTGTGTGTGTGCGTGTGTGCGTGTGTGTGTGTGTGCGTGTGTGTGTGTGCGTGTGTGTGTGTGTGCGTGTGTGTGTGTGCGTGTGTGCGTGTGTGTGTGTGTGCGTGTGTGTGTGTATGGGTGTGTGTGTGTGTATGGGTGTGTGTGTGTGTGTGTGTGTGTGTGTGTGTGTGTGCGTGTGTGTGTGTGTGTATGGGTGTGCACACATGCACACCAAGGTCTTCACCCATTACATTATGCCACCTTTCTATCTCGCTATGGTGATCACTGAGATTTTGTTTGATCAGCCTACATGTGCCGTATCCTGTGGCATGCGTATATGATGTATTCGGGTCTCCTTAGCCAATGTACGTTCAGCACAACGTGTTGTACCTGCTGTATGCTGGGTAATAGAGCTTCCAGTACAAGTTACTGGGCACGATCAATTATCTGATGTTTCTAATAAACTGATGTGCTGGTTTGATAGGAATCTAATGGCAATCAATTCCCGGAACTTCATAAATGGCAGATCAGAGGGAAAACTGTATTTTTAATTTCCCCAGATGTTTAGGAGAAAGCTGAAAGCTGTTTCCATGGTGAAGTTTCAAAGTACAAAGCTGCTTTTCTTGGCCTGTCTCGCCCTCGCTTATTTCCTGTTAAGTGCCAGTTGCTATGCACTGAAATGGTTCCGCTGGAGTGGGGCAGCATTTGTGTGGGAATAGCCTGGGGATGAGATGGGAGAGCTGGAACGAGAAGGCAGGAGGGGAGTGGTTGACCATAATGATTGTTTCCTGAGGCAATAGACGCAAGGGTCTTTAGCCACACAAGTTTTCAAATTTGTATGAAATGAGAAGCTACAGTCTAAGGGAAACTCTGGTGCAGGTGGTAGTGATGCCAGCTCGCGTGCCCCATGTTCGATCTTGCTCTCTGTGTGGAGTTTGCATGTTCATCAACAATCACTCAATTTCACTCCACACCCCAAATGTGTGGGGCTGGTAGGTTAATTAGCAAATGTAATTTGCCTCTAGACTGCACAAAGAATATTGACATCTGAAGGGAGTTGATGGGACCATGGGGGGAATAAAAATGACATTTAGTATAGAGGTGCTGGATGGTTGGCATGGACATTGGGTCTTTTGGTGTGTTGTAGAACCCTGACAGTCTGGATGGTGAGGATTGTCAGGGGCTAACACTGGTGCAAGCTCCTGATGTAAGTTGGTTGCATAATTCAATGCTGTTCCGATCTTCTGAAACAAGAAAGAAAACTTTCTGAAATCTGGGAGGATGGGTGTGTGAGAGAGAGAATATAGGTGCAGTCTTTCAGGGAAATAATGAGAAATGGAAATTGTTCTGGGGGATTGCTGTACTTTGAAAAAACAGCAATGAAAAGAATTGATGATGAATTTCTGGGCAACTTATTAAAAGCTTCTAAACAGACTATTCTCTCTGTATTGTTAAATAGCAATACTAATCATGTTGTATCCCGGGATCATGGGAAAGGGACTTTGACTACGTTATCTATCTATGTCTCTCATAATTTTATAAATGACGATCAGATCTCCCCTTAGCCTTCAAAGCTCTAGAGAGCACAACCGGAGTTTGTCCAACCCCTCCATTGAGCAGTCGTGATTTTGCATGGCGAGAAGCTGCACATAAATCTTGTTTTTGTTTAACTCTTATTTTTCACGTAAACTCTGCGTCAATGAATTTTATTCTATATCTCAAATTTTTGAGAAGTGGTTTGTATATTCTGTAAGGATGAATTTCAGTAACTTGAATGGTTGTAATGGGTGGGGAGGGCACGTGTGGTGAGTCCCCTGGCTAGTGTCAGCACTTCCTGATGCACAAGCCAATTGAAGCCCCCCCCCCCCCTCCACCCCACAGGCCAGGCTTTTCCCTGAACTGGGGCTCAACCTTTTGATGTGTTTTATTTAAGCGTGACTGCTATGGTGGTGGTCCCTGTGCTTGTGCATTCCTGGAGCCTCACTGCACCCTTCCTTCTCGAGCAACCCCCCGCCACCCACAGAGTGAGACACATATTTCCCTCTGATGCTTGTTCTGCAACAATGCTAATCGGTGAACTTCTCTTCCTACCCTGTGCACTGTAAATAGAAACATTTGGTCGTGGCAATAGTTGTCCTCTACCGAGCCTAAGCACTCAAAGTCCACGAGCAAATGCTTAGGCAGATGAAGGAGGGGAGGGATGATGTTCATGCAGAGCAGGGGTTACCAACCTTTTTTAAACTAGAGGTCTGTGGACCCGAGATTGGGAAGCCCTGACGTAGAACATAAACACCAACTGCTATCTGGGCCAAAAAGCTAAGTGTGTGTCCTGTAACTTCTGTGCCAGTCTCACTGAGTGTCTGTAATGATGTGGCTGAGGTCAGTAAGGGAATTGTAAGAAGTTAGAGGATAAATGGGACACAGAGGCAGATGCGAAGGCTGAGATTGGGAGGGAAGGGGGAGTGAAATATGAAAGACACCCTTTCATCAATTGTAGGAGCCAAGGGATGGGCAGGGCTAAAATATAACTGCCTGAAATGAAGCTGGCTGAAGTAAGCACAACACAACTGGTGATGATTTTTATCCACCATACTCATCCTGAGATCTTCTGCTTATGTGTTAACCTGTGCCATCATCCCACCTGTTCATTAATCCACATTGGCTTCTGATTTAGGTTGAAGACTATCATCCAGCAGCACTTACATCCACAGTGATGAAATGTTTTGAGAGGCTGGTGTTGAAGCATATCAGCTTCTGTCTGAGTGGCGAATTGGATCCACTCCAATTCACCTACCGAAGAAATAGGTCTACGGCAGATCCCATCTCATTGGCTCTTTGTACAACGCTGGACAGCAAAGGTGCACACATCAGAATGCTCTTTATCGATTACATCTCGGCATTTAACACCATCATCCCCTCAAAACTAATCAGTAAATTCCAAGACCTGGGCCTCAATACCCCCTTGTGCAATTGGATCCTGGATTTCCTCACTTGTGTACCCCAGTCAGTTCAGATTGGCAAAAGCTTCTCCTTCACAATCTCCATCAGCACAGGAGCACCGCAGGGATGTGTGCTCAGCCCTCTGCTCTACTCGTTTTACACCAATGACTATGTGGCTAAGTACAGCTCCAACACCATATACAAGTTTGCTGATGACACACCACTGTTGTGGGCAGTATCAAAGGTAGTGATGAATCAGCATACAGGAGGGAGTTTGAAAACTTGGCTGAGCGTTGCAAAACAACACCCTCTCACTCAATGTCAGTAAGACCAAGGAACTGATAATAGACTTCAGGAGAGGGGAACCAGAGGTCCATGAGCCAGTAATCACTGGAGGATCAGAAGTGCAGAGGGTCAGTAATTTTAAATTCCAGGGTGTCGCTATCTCAGAGGACCTGTCCTGGACCCATCATATAAATATAATTGTAGAGAAAGCACGACAGCACCTCTACTTCCTCAGGAGTCTGTGGAGATTCGGCATGACAACAAAAACCTTGGCAAACTTCTATGGATGTGTGGTGGAAGGTGTGCTGACTGGCTGCATTACAGCCCTGGTATGGGAACACCAGTGCCTTCGAGCAGAAGATCCTACAAAAGGTAGTGGATTTGGTCCAGTACTTCGTGTGTAAAACTCTCCAAACTATTAAGCACATCTACATGAAACATTGTCGTAGAAAAGCAGCATCCATCATCAAAGATCCTCACCACCCAGGCCATGCTCTTTTCTCACTGCTGCCATCACAGACATCCCACCCTGCAAAAACTCATTTCAGGGAGGTAGCACCATCAATTTGCAGGAGACTCCCGGAACTTCCGGGAGAGGTGGGATGTCTGCAGTAGAGTAGCTTCTTAGCAGCTAGCCAGCTAGTTTAAATAACGTTAGCTATACTAATGAATGAATGACACCTGTTAAACTCACCTCAACATGTCTTTTACAGTCTTAACCCACCATGGACAATAGAAAAGTCACTGTTGCAAACAGTGCAGTGAGCAACATTGTCATTATTTTTGACCCCTATTAGGCAGAGGTACACCTTAGCGTAGTCTGGGGTGAAGTATATTTTATATTTTCTTTTTTTGGAACACTTTGCCATTGTGCTCTCTCTCTCTCTCTCTCTTGCGCTCTGTCTTGCATTCTCTTGTGCTGTCTCATGTTCTCTCTCTCTCTCTCTCTCTCTCTCTTGCACTCTCTCATGCTCTCTCTCGCTCTCTTGTGCGCTCTCATGCTCTGTCTCACGCTCTCTCTCTCTCGTTCACTGTCAAAAAAAATCGATTTCCGGGATATTGTATATAATTTGCGGGCATCAGGAAGCCACTATCAATATGTGGGAGACTCCTGGAACTTCTGGGAGAGGTGGGATGTCTGCCATCAGGTTGAAGGTACAGGAGCTCAGGACTCACACCACCAGGTTCAAGATCAGTTACTGCCCCACAAGCATAAAACTCTTGAACAAAAGGACATAACTACACTCATTTAAAATCTCTGTTGTCTTGTTATTTCATGTGTGTTATTTATTGCTTTTTATTTATATCAGCATTTGCAGAGTTTGTTTACAGTTTAGTTTCTGATGTTTACAGATACTGTTTACAGCTAGTGTCCTATAGATATGCTAAGTATGCCCGCAGAAAAAGAACCTCCGGGTTATATGTGGTGACATGTATAAACTCTGATAATAAATTTTACATTTAACTTCGAATTTTTGAACTTTGAAGATCTGGGTCTGTGTGTTCCAATTCCTCTGTGGGATTGCCCTACCCTGTTCTCATAAAGCTGGCTCCAGCTCTGGGCTTTCTGCACTGACAGCTCATTTTAAATTGGCCCTGTCTACACTTACTCTGGCCTACAGACCCTCAAACCCTGTGGCTGAGAGACACAATCTCTACACGTGCTGCCTGGTGAAATTTCTGTGATAACACATTCTGTAAAGAGAACTGCGGATTCACCCCATGCGTCTCCACAAGAATGTTTTTTTTCTGGTCCTCCGTGGATCTGACCTACTAATGCTTGGAGATTCTCTCAGTTTCCAAGATTTTTGTGCTTGTGCGAACTGACCAGCTGAACAGAAAAAAGCATTGCATCGTTTATTTGGCCTAGCTGGGGGGAATCTACAGGAACTCACTTAGGCAGTCGGCTGCTCTTTACGATGAACATTTATCCCTTGTGGTGACAACCTTGCACAACCTTCACAGTGAAACCGTGTACACACACACAGTCAGCTGATGTAACACCTCCCACCTCGTGCAGGTGATGCTATTATTCCTCTTCCAATTTGCTTCTTTCATCAGAACTGGACCCACCTGTTTTCTCTTCTTTTGCATGAACTGCAAATGCATGGAAGAATTTCCAACTATTTCCTTCCTCCCTTAAGGCATGCTTTCTGTCAGCTTTTTTAAAAAATGTATGTTCATTCACAGGATGTGAATTAGGCTGTGTGAATTGCCTTGGGACGGATATGATGGGTTGACTGTTGTACTGTGACTTGCTAAGATTCTGCAAATCTATTTATATGTTTGGGATCTTTTTCTATGTTTAATAGAGTCATAGAAAAGTACAGCACAGAAACAGTCCCTTCAGCCCATCTTATCCTTGCCAAACTATTTAAACTGCCTACTCCCATCAAATTCTATACCCCTACCATCCATGTACCTATTCAACTTCTCTTCAGCATCAAAATCGAGCTCGCATGCACCACTTGAACTGGCAGCTTGTTCCACATTCCCACAACCCTCTGAGTGAAGAAGCTTCTCCTTATTTTCCCCTTAAAATTTTCACCTTTCACCCTTAACCCATGACCTCTAGTTGTAGTCCCACCCAACCTCAGTGGAAAAAGCCTGCTTGCATTTACCTGATCTATACTCCTCATAATTTTGTATACCTCTATCAAATCTCCCCTCGGTCTTCTACATTCCAAGGAATAAAGTCCTAACCTTTTCAATCTTTCCATATAACTCAGGTCCTCGAAGCAACATCTTTGTAAATTTTCTCTGTACTCTTTCAATACTATTTATATCTTTCCTGTAGGTAGGTGACCAAAACGCACACAGTACTCCAAATTAGACCTCACTAATGTCTTATACAACTTCAACATAACATTCCATCTCCTGTACTCAGTACTTTGACTTATGAAGGCCAATGTGTCAAAAGCTTTCTTAAGGACCCTATGTACCTGTGACACCATTGTCAATGAATTATGGCCCTGTATTCCCAGATCCCTTTGATCTACCACACTCTTCAGTGCTTTACTGTTCTCTGTGTAAGACCTACTCTGGTTGGTCCTACCAAAGTGCAAGACGTCACCCTTGTTTGCATTAAATTCCATCTACCATTCTTCAGCAGTGTTATGTAAGCGCAAGATAATATTTAGCATCTTCTTAATCCTCTTAGTTGTTCCATTTTCGCTTTAAATGGTTCAGCTGGTTTATATATAATTTTAAGGTCATTGACGTCAAACGTTAGCTCTTCCTGTCTCCACAGATATTGCTCGACCTGCTAGGTACCTCCAGCATTTTCTCATGACATCTAGAATAATGACTACATGAGTTACAGGCTTGTATCCAATCAGCTCTGTAGGTGGATGCTTCACTCTGTAGTGATTGGATGTGTTTATGTAGATAAGCTGGGTATACTTTGTGGTATTTATGTGCAGGAATGATGCTGAACAAGGAGCAGTATCAGTGCAGAAGGTGAGAGGTCATTGTGTCACGTTACCAGTGGATGTGGGTGTGGTATGTTTACAGTATGTTTTGGCAGCAACGTGTCATACAGCAGAGCCCCTGTTTAGCTGACTGTCACAATACTGCGTACCTGTAAGTATTTATGACATTCATAATCCTTTTATAGAAAACATTCCAAAACTGATCAAGCTATTTAAATTGTAAATAAGATCAAACATTTGAAGCCAATATACATGGTACAGTACTGGAACAGTCTCTTCTACTCACGATGTTGTGCAAAACGAATGAATCCTTTCTGTCCATATCCCTCCATTCTCTTCACATTCATCTGCCTATCAAAATGTTTAACAATAGGGTGGCGCAGTAGCGTAGTGGCTAGCACAATGCTTTATAATACAGGCAAAAACGGGGATTCATGTCTTTCCACTGCCTGTATGGAGTTTGTATGTTCTCCCTGTGGCCACGTGGGTTTCTGCTCTCAGTCCAAAAATGTACCGGTTGGTAGGTGTAAATTGCCCTGTGATGAGGCTGGGATTAAATCAGGGGGTTGCTGGGCGGTGAGGCTCGAAGGGCCAGAAGGGCCTATTCCACACTGTATGTCAATAAATAAATCACTCAAAATATAGATTAAAATATCGATTAACTAAGGTTTGCCTTTGTTCCTCAAGACCACTTCCTCCACTGAAAGTTTAGACCCTGCTCTGTGGTAGATTTAGCCTGGCGTAGCCGGTTTGCGTGGATACCTAGCGCCTATGACAAGCTTGTGCTGAAGGCTGTAACTCTGCCCTGAGGTGTCTGATGCAGAAGAACTTCCTCCGGATCGCTCAGGCAGCAGACCTCTGAGAGAAGTTGTCAGCATTTTCCCACCAATGCAAAGTCCATAATTACTAAATAATTAAATAACAAGTCCAATAACTAAACACTTACTGCATTCTAAATTGAACTTGGCAAGAGTATTTCTGATTTTAATCCATTGCAATAGTGGATGAGTTTCAAAATTATTTAATTAACAATAAAGCCATGGGGACTTGGTGCGACTTCAGTGCTATGTAAAATGCAGATCCATTCTCTCAGTCACCTAGCATTTGCTGTTGAAGTTTCTGGGCAGTGTGCTAAATGGAAAAGTCTAGTAATAAAACTCTCTGTAAGTAAACAGACCAGTGACCTAGGGTCAGGCTCTTCCCACAGGAACCAGCTCTCTGCACGGCACTAGATACAGATTTTGACAATGTATGTATCTCCATCTGGAACGGGACACTGTTCTCCAGACTGCAAGGGTGGAGGGGTGGAAACAGCTGCTTTTCACCCTTTATCTCAACAGCCTCCATGGCCTTGCCTTTCCCTTTTTGTATCTTCAACAGTCCCATGACCATCCAGTGTATCAGCTCTGCCTCACACCCCAGATTTTCACCACTCCACCACTGGCACTATGCCTTTCACTGTCAACATCCCACAGTCCAGAATTCCTTCCTGAAATGACTTCACATTTCACAGAGTCATGGAATGCACCGAAATACGCCCTTCATCACACTGCCTATGTGCCAACCATTTACCCCATCCACACTAATCAGGACAATATGTCTCATTTCATCTTTCAGGAAGTTTGAAAGATTTTAGTTCATAAGACAGCAGAAGAACAGGTTTGGCCCATGATGTTATACCATACTAATTAAACTAGCAATTAAATACTTAATTAAGCTAATTTCTTCTGCCTACTCTATGTCTGTATTCCTCCATTCTCTGCATATTCCTGTGCATATTTGTTGTTTCTTTCCACGCCTTCTGGCGCTTTGGGTGGCATTTTTGCCGTTTCTGTGGCACTTTGACTTTTTCACGAAGCCGAGTTGCAAGCTCGACGCTTAACCCGGCACGGATGGAAAGTGTGCAAGGACTGGCTGTGTTCAAACCCGGGAGCACTCACCCTGAAGTCCGATGCTGATACCACTACATCACTAGCTGGCTGCCTATGCCTATTTAAGAGCCTCTTAATCACTTTTACTGTATCTGCCGCCACCACCACACTCCTGGTAGCACATTCCAGGCAGCCACCACTTTCTATTTATATATAAAAAAAACTTGCCCCACAAATCTCCTTTGAACTTACTCCGTTTCAACTTAAATGCATGCCCTAATATCTGGGGAAAAGGTATGTTCTGTTTGTCTACTCTATCTATGCCTCTCTTTCTATGATTTAAGGCTCCCATCAGATCTCGCCTCAACACCTGCCACTTCAGGTTTGTCTAGTTCTCATTATAGCACATACCCTCTGATCCAGGCAGCATTCTGATAAACCTCTTCTGCAGCCTCTCAAAAGCCTCCCTGTCCCTCCCATACTGGGGCAATCAGAAGTGAAGGCAATACTCCCCATGTTGCCTAACCAGACTTTTCTAAAGCTGCAGAATAATCTCCTGAGCCTTGAACTCAAAGCCAAGACTAATAAAATCTCCCATTTTTAATTATTTTTGCTGTGCTCTGAACTTACTGTCCTCTAAAGCATATTAAGATGTTTAACATTGATAAAGGTGCTTAATAGAACCCAAGTTCTAGTTGCACTGCAGGATGAAACTTGTCCTCTTCCTTTTCCATTTTCAAAGATTCTTGTGTTTCAAAGCCCAGCATTTAGCTGCTTTGGACAAGAATCACTGTAACATAAAGCTCTGTAGATATTTTACAGCAATGTGTGCGAAAAGTGAATTTATAGTCCTTTCTGATATTACATAGATTAAAGAGCAGGAAGGTTCTGAAGAGATCCGTAACATGGATTTTAAGTAGAATTAAGAGTCCAACAACCAATGATGGTAGCAGTTGGGACAAAGCCAGCAGTTTTGGATGAGTTGATAGAAAATGGAAGAAAAGGAAGTAGTTGTGGAGGGTTCTGGAACAAGGCAGTGATAGAAGCAGTATTTGTTTTGCACTTTTTCATGTACTTAACAGTAAAAATGATTTACTTACCTTTAATGTAATGAAACTATAATGTGTGCAGGGTAACAAAACCAGCATAGCAGCATCAGGAGAATACCTGACTCAGCTGTTGAACAACAACAAACAATGGCAGGTTTTTGGTCTCCACCCACAGTGCCATGTTTTGATTAAAAGTTTACAGTACACTCTATTTGTATTTTACTTTTTTAGGTTTTATGTAAGATAGAAAAACAATCAGCATTTTGGACTTGTATTGGTGTTAGATTTTCATGAGATCTTGGCAAACTCTGTGGCTTTGTGATCAGCAGATGCTTTAGAAATTCAATGCTGTGCCTCTTCTTAAATTTCTGCAACCAGCCTGTTGAATATTCACAATCATCTTCAATTTTCAGTTTATCGTGATAGCTCTTTGCTCATTTCTTGATCAGCATACAGTTAAGCAGCACGTGTCATTCTGATGCTGACAAATCCGCTCTTTCAATACACGTTCACGATCTTCATTTTTTTGCTTTATGCAATATTTTTCTATTTTTCATTAACTTCTGTTCATTTCATATACACTTCTCAGAACTGTCTGAAGTGTGCAGAGACCTGCATATTGCCTGAGAACTTTCCCAATACCTTGTGGAATTTTCCATTTCTAACAATATGTCAGTACTCAAAAAAGAAATTTGGATTTTGGAGGTTTTCAGATTTTGGATTGAATGTTCTGAGGAGGTTAGAAGGAAGGGTGCTTTAGGGTAGTGCACAATGTATTTTGTGTGTGTCTTAGTAAGGTTTTTGGCAAGTCCCCTTGGGTATGGTTGGGAAAGGAAAAGCTTACAGAAACCGAGTGAAAGTGCAAGTTGAATATGGAACTGGCTGAATGCCAGGGAGGAAAGGTTAATGGTTGATGTAGTTTCAGTGACTGAAAGGTTGATGCTGTGCCAAATCCCTTTCTTTTAGCTGTGTACATCAATGGTTTTGAGTGTTGGAGCCATGATTAAAAGCTTTATAGATGGTCCGTGGTCTTGATTATCAGGAGAAAAGTTTTATCAGGTGGCCTGTTTGAAGGGTAGGGAAATGGGATTCAGTTCAGAGAGATGAGAGGGAGAATGTGTTTTTGGGATGTGCTAACTAGGGAAGAGCAGTAAATGGTGGGATACTGAAGAATGTACTGTGAATGTGTGAAGGAGATCCACCAGGATGTTGCCTGGATGGAGCAGTTCAGTAGCAATAAACAAATCGCTGGGGGAACGCAATGGCCAAGCAGCATCTGTGAGAGAGGAAGGGAATTCTGAAACCCTGCATCAGGAAATCAAATTCTGTAAGGCTCCATGACTAAGTGTAGAGACCAGAGGAAGTGCCTGTCCACATATCCCTAAGGTAGCAGGTTAGATAGATAAGGTGGTAAGGAAGACAGAACCACTTGGATCCTCGCCTTTTGGCTAAAACTGTGAACAGAAGGATGGTGATATCTGGTTCCATATAAACCTTCAAATACAAAAACAGAATTTCTGGAAGGACTTAGCCACTGAAGCAGCATATGTAGAAAGAGAAACCAGTCCATGTTTCATGTCAGTGGTCCTTCCTCAAAGCCGACCCAAAATGATGACATCATAGTATCCAACCCCATAGCTCCCTGAAAGTGGCCGCACAAGTGGTAAAGGTGGATGGCGTGCTAGCCTTAATTAGTCGAGGTAATTCGACACTCAGAAAGTTGTGGCACAGTTTATAAAACTTTGGCCACAATAGGTCAATGGCAGACACAATCTCAATGGCTCTTCACACAGCCTTAGGTCACCTGGACAATACAACCCCTATGTCAGGATGCTGTTCATCAACTATAGCTCAGCATTTAACACCATCATTCCCACAATTCTGATTGAGAAGTTACAGAACCTGGGATTCTGTACCTCCCCCTGCAATTGGATCCTCAGCTTCCTCACTGGAAGACCACAATCTGTGCGGATTGGTGATAATACCTTCTCCTCACTGATGATCAATACTGGTGCACCTCAGGGGTGTGTGCTTAGCCCACTGCTCTATTCTCTCTAAACACAAGACCGTGTGGCTAGGAATAGCTCGAATACCACCTATAAATTTGTTAATGATACAACCATTGTTGGTAGAATCTCAGGTGGTGACGAGAGGGCGTACAGGAGTGAGATATGCCAACTAGTGAAGTGGTGTTGCAGCAACAATCTGGTACTCAACATCAGTAAGACAAAGGAGCTGATTGTGGACTTCGGGAAGAGTGAGATGAAGGAATACATACCAATCCTCATGGAGGGATCAGAAGTGGAGAGAGTGAGCACTTTCAAGTCCCTGGGTGTCAAGATCTCTGAGGATCTAACCTGGTCCCAACATATTGATGCAGTTGTAAAGAAGGCAAGGCAGCAACCATACTTCATTAAGAATTTGAAGAGATTTGGCATGTCAACAAATATACTTAAAAACTTCTATAGATGTACCGTGGAGAGCATTCTGACAGGCTGCATCGCTGTCTGGTATGGGGGGTGGGGGGACTACTGCACAGAACCGAAAGAAGCTGCAGAGGCTCGTAAATTTATTTGGCTCCATCTTGGGTACTAGCCTACGGAGTACACAGGACATCTTCAAGGAGTGGTGTCTCAGGAAGGAAGTGTCCATTGTTAAGGACCCCCAGTACCCAGGGCATGCCCTTTTCTCACTGTTACCATCAGGTAGAAGGTACAGAAGCCTGAAGGCGCACACTCAGCGATTCAGGAACAGCTTCTTCCCCTCTGCCATCCAATTTCTAAATGGACATTGAACCCTTGGACACTACCTCACTTTTTTAATATATATTCTGCTTCTGCACAATTTTTAATCTATGCAATATACGTATACTGTAATTGATTTACTTTTTTTTTCCTTCTTCTATATTATGTATTGCATTGAACTGCTGCTGCTAAGTTAACACATTTCACGTCACATGCCGGAGATAGCAAACCTGATTCTGGTGCAGATGCATCTGGAGCCTTTCATTCCATTCTAGTTGTGTAGGCTTTGGAGAAGGTGCAGGTGCTGCATTGATTAGGAAGCATATGCAATTAAGACAGGTTGAACAAAGTAGTGCTGCTTTTTCTGGAGTATCATAGGCTGAAGGGAGAGCTGATAAAATTTATACATTCGTACTTATTTGTCTATTTATCGAGATACAGTACAGAATAGGTCCTTCCTGCCCTTTGAGCCACACTGCCCTGCAGTTCACTGGACAATCGCAGGGCAGTTTACAATGACCAGTTTACAGTGACTGCGGGAGGAAACTGGATCATCCAGAAGAAATCCATGTAGTCATGGGGAGAACGTACAAAGTCCTCACAGACAGCTGCGGGAATTGAACCTAGGTGGCCTGCACTGTAAAGCATTGTGCTAGCCGGTATGCTACGATGCCGGTGTAGATAGAGTAGACAGTTGGTATACTTTTCCCAGGGTCGAAATGTATAATAATGAGAGGGTAAGTTCAGGGGAGATGTGTGGGTCAAGAGAGTGGTGGCTGCCTAGAATGTACTGCCAGGGCTGATGGTGGAGGAAGATATGATGGAGACATTTAAGAGGGTCTTGGGCACATGAAAGTACAGAAACTGGAACAGTATGAGCCATGAGGAGACGGAAGGCATCAGTAGCTTAATTTGTTTGGCATGGTATTGTGGGCCAAAGGACCCTTTTCTGCTGTAGTGTTCTACGATGACTGGTTTCCCTTTCCAAGTATGCTTCTTGGCTGCTGATTTCTTCCAGTGATTTTATTTTTGTCTCAGCTCCTAACATCTGCACTTCTGTTTATTTTTAAATATGAAATGGCAATTGGGCTGCTGTTAAGTTCAGGTCACCACACAATGGGAGAGATGTCAAGAGCATTAGAGAGGTTAAAACGAAGGGCGAGGCCAATGTGGACAGCACAAGTGAATGTTAATTATCAGGACAGGTTTATAACCATATAACCATATAACAATTATGGCATGGAAACAGGCCATCTCGGCCCGTCTCGTCTAGACTTGAATTGTTTCTATTTTGGACCAAGGGAGACTGAGAGGAGATTTAATTAATGTACATATTCAGAGAGAGGAATGGAAAGAAGAGCTAAACATAAGAGATTCTGCAGATGCTGTAAATTTTGAACAACACACACACACACACACACACACACACACACACACACACAGTGATAGGGGCAGCATGAATGGAAGAGGAGTAAACAGTCAATGTTTTAGTTTAATTTAATTTAGAGATACAGTACAGTAACAGGTCCATCCGGTCCAACGAGCCCAAGCCGCACAATAACACCATGTGATCAATTAACCCATTAAGCCATGTGTCTTTACACTGTGCGAGGCAACGGGAGCACCAAGAGGAACCGGTGTGGTCACAGGGAGAACACACCAGCCCCTCATAGTCCTCATAGACAGCAGCAGCAACTGAACCCAAGAGGCACAGTAAAGCAATATGCTAGCTGCTGTGCTCTTGGGCTGAGAGACTCCATCTGTATGGGAACGGAAAGGGAAAGATGTTGGACAAAGAGCTATTTTACTTTGCAAGGAGGTCAGTAACCAAGGTGGGGGTGCGTATACACACGCACACGCACACGCACACTCACACTCACACTCACACTCACGCACACACTCACACACACTCACGCTCACACTCACACTCACACTCACGCACGCACACTCACTCACTCACACTCAACTTCACAGTTTTTTTTATATATTTGGTTAAATTAAACAAGTAGTGGAAAAGCAGAAATTACAAAAATGTACTGAGGTAGTGATCGTGTGTTCAATGGCTACTCAGAAATTGGATGGCAGAGGGGACAAAGCTGTTCCTGAATCACTGAGTGTGTGTGCCTTCAGGCCTCTGTACCTCCTTCCTGATGGTAACAGTGAGAAGAAGGCATGTCCTGGGTGGTGGGGGTCCTTAATGATGGATGCAGCCTTTTCAAGGCACCACTGCTTGAAGATGTCCTGGATACTGCAGAGGCTAGTCCCCATGATGGAGCTAACTAATTTTACAACTCTCTGCTGCTTACTTCAATCCTGTGCAGTAGATCCCCTCCCCCTCCCCACATACCGGATGGTGATGCAACCAGTGAGAATGGTACATTTGTAGAGATTTATGAGTGTTTTTGGTGACATACCAAATCCTCTCAAACTCCTAATGAAATATAGTCACGGTCTTTCCTTCCTTATAGTTGCATCAATATGTTGGGACAAGGTTAGGTCCTCAGAGATATGAATACTCAGGAACCTGATATTGCTCACTCTCTCCACTTCTGATCCCTCCATGCGGACTGGTGTATATGCCCTCATTTTACCCTTTCCGAAGTCCACAATCAGACATTGTGGTATCTGGGCGTTGGCTCCCACTTCTGGATCCGAAATTAGGTTGATCTCCACAGCAGTGTCAAAGTTATTGCTGATAACCCAGTGTGAGTTAAGGGATTTCCAGCATCATTGGAGGTCTGCTCTCCGCCGCATTAGACCAAGGTTTGTGTGCCTATTTTGTGAGTGTTTGGGATTCAATATCATCATTTGAAAAGGATTCTGTGTGTCTCCATGCCTGCTCTCCGTGGGTTCGAGCCCCGCTTCGGAAACTACGCTAATGGTGCAATGAGGCAGACGTTACCTTCCTGTTGGATTGTGAAACACATTTCCTACCCATGTTATTTCAGAGTGAACCACGACAGCTCTCCCTAATGTCCCAGCTAATGTTCATTTCCCAACCACACCATCAAAGCATCACGTTATTGCTCTTGCATGATGTCTTCTGTGTGTAAATTGGCTGCTGTGCTCCCTATGTCACAATAACAATTGTACTTAATGGGCTGTAAAGCATGTTTGGATGTTTTAAACTAGTTAAAGTGTCCTCATAATCTAAAGTAGATGCACCTCTGTCTCACTTCATTTACAACCAAACAAACACAGGTCTTAAAGGAAAAGACACTGAAATAGAACATTGTTAGCTATCATTTAACTGTCTGAATGAGTTGAACAAGTGTATGAAATGTTATCTTGAAGCCAGGGATCTAGAAGACATGCATTTGAAATCCACCATTCTTTGTTTTCACAGTGGTAACTCTGCCAGCCAGGCCCACCAGAGATGCCTGAAGGTTCGCTGTGTTCTGCTAAGGAAGCTGCATCCGTAGAAGGTCAGTACCTGCCTTATTTCACTGCAGAGGCTTGAACCTGTAACACCACCTAGATATGTCATGATCTAAAGCAGCACAACCCTGGAGCTTCAGCAACATGACCAACTTAAAACTTTCATGTTAGTTTTCACTCCCCCTCCATGGCTATGCCCTTCCCCATCTCTGCACTCTTCTGCAGCTCTCTAACCCTTCCAGGAATCTGCATTCCTCCATTTCTAGCTTGCTAATCTTCCCTGCAATGAATCAGTTCTTCATTGACTCTGTTCCTTCTGCTGCCAGGGCTCTATCCTATGGACTTTTTTTGCTGAATCTCTTCCTCACACATTCTAGGATGCTCGTTAAGATCTGTGCCTTTGACCAAGACCAAGGTGATTGGTCTGAGTGTTTCCTCACTCGTGCTCATATTGTGTTGTGGCTCTTTTATTAAGTACCTTGGGCTGGTCATGCTTGTTGAAAGCAATAGATCAGCAATTGTTGTTGCTGTTGGATAACATTGGTCCACTTTCCAGCAGATGTGGTTGGTGGCTTTCTACAGTATATGAGCTGACCCCAACCTCATTTGATCCGAGATGCATTTTCTACCATGTGTTTATCTCACATCAATGCCACTTGCCTCAACTTGCTGTATTGAGTTCCCCTCTCCAGTCTCCTTTTGTTTACAAAGCACTTTCTGCAGTCTCATTTAGATTTCACGGTAGCGTTTGATGTTTATGGTTATTTTTAAAGATGTTACTCTCTGGAATTTATTAAGTCCTGAAGGCTTATAGATTGGATCTCTTGCTGACTTGGTGGTTAACATTTTAGAGGGCAGATATACTGTAGTTGGTAAGTACTACAGATGAGACATTGCACCAATGTCACATTTCTCCTCTGTGGAATCTTGCAATGCATCTGGAATGGATGTTCAGTGAAATTTCGTGGTGATGACTACCAGCCTCTTAATATCAGATGGCAGCATTTCTTTTGGGTAGTGTCACGTACCCCATGACGGGTTAAAGAACCAGCAAAGATGGAAAACACTTTGGAGTCCGGTATTGCTATTAACTAATGGTATTTATTAGTAACTACACAATACAGTAATATAAAATCAGATATATCAAACAGGTTAGCAATGATTAGATATGTATAAGTGTGGAAATATATGAAAACCAAGCTTCTTCAAGTCTAGAGATAAATGAATACAGTCTTACGATGATGGGTAAAGTTCAGTTCAGTTCAGTTCGTGGTATTGAGTTGAGTAGTGATGGAGAGAGAGAGAGGGAGAGATTTGAGTCTTCAGGTGAGCTGATGCTGTCGATCTTCCTGTTGTCCTCCGAAATTCTTTAGAAGTCACCGACTGTGACCATAACAAAAGGGGCCGTTCTTCTGTGGTGGAATTATCAAACCAGGCGAGGCTTGGACACGAATAACTCCCCACCGATCACACCCTTTTCACACTGCGTGAGCCACTGATCGATCCACCTGATCGATCCTCCAAAACCCACCTTTTCTGTGGGCACAACAAAGCTCATTCAGTGTCCAAAACCAGGTGTCTGCAGGTCTAACAGCTGACCTTCTATTTATCTCACTGTGCTGAACACCAGCTGTCCATCAAGCAGCTCCTCCCTTCTCTCTCTGTAAGAACTTGGAAGCTGCTAGTGTCCTTGCAAAAGTGTAAACATGCTGCCGAAAAACCATAACACCATCTCAAAGCCGTCTTCGTCTTTCTCTCTCTCTTTAACAACAACAAGGTGTTTGTGTTAAATAACTCTCTCTTCAAAAACACAGTTCATAGCGGTAATTCAGGGCCCCGTCACAGTAGTATGTGTACCTTTTTTGTTGGGATATACAGATGTATATTTTGTGTTTATGGACATGGAACTTGTGTGACCCTTACTAAGAGGGCTGTGTTAAACTCAAGAATGAGATCCATGGAATGGTATGGACTAAATTCAAGGCATTTTTGTTGTACTTACTAAAGCCCATCTTCCCTCCTGGGAGATAGGTTGCCTACAGCAGCTCACCAGAGCCCTCTGTGTTGGGCTAGTCTTTCAAGTTGCTCTCAAAGACCGTTCCTCTCCCAGGAATGAGGTCTTTGGAGCTCTAGGTTTATAAAGTATGGAGTTGCTAACCCCATGCTCAACCTTCTTCCTTTCATAGCTGGGCTTAGGATCATCTGTGGCAGAGTTTTGTGATGGTTGTGGTGTTGTCATAATGTGAAATACTATCTGGCAAAATTTTTCCATGGTATAAGTTGAGGTACTCTACTTGCAGCCACCTTTAGTAAACTGTAACCCTGTAAGATTTCCTTCATGCAAAAGGAATGCATAAAACATAAAACTTTAAACTGTCAAGACAGCAAGGTGTGCTCGAGGTTAGAAATATTTCAGTATTAGTTCCTCAAAAGTCACATTTATTGAGTTTTATCTATCAGTGTGGTTTAATCACGTGATTTTACAGCCCCTATGGAGCACTTGGTCCATCTATTCTGATGCCCACGTTGGCATATCCCATCCACCTTTATCTTGGCTGATCTGCGAATTCTTTCCAACTCATATCCAACCGGTGTAAAATGTATAAGCTTAGTACAGAATGTGGAATACTTCAATCAACAAATCTACGGTGGGTCTGTCAAAGGTCCACCAGTTCACTAATGGTCCACCACCAGTGACCTTTTGAGCATTGTAAGCTTTTTAAAAAGAAAGGTGTCCTCAGTAAGACTGATGATAAATCTGCTGAGTGATTTTTCAAAAACCCGAGTTGGTCACTGGCAAGAGTTTAGCCAGAAGATTACTTTAGCCCTGTGATATCCACTTTCACCCATAGATCAAGTAAAAACAATATCTCTTGTCCCTTGCCTCTCATTCCGAATACGTAGCTCGACACATAGAACTGTGTAACTGCGTGGAGAGTGATGTGTTGGGTTGAGTGATGTGTTTACTGTTTGTGGGGGAAGCAACGAGCGGGACACAGCTCGTTTCTATGGCTAAGGCGATGCTCTTATTTTGTGCACACTTGGAAATCCTTGAGCTCAAGAGTCAAAGTCAAGTTTATTGTCATATACACAGGTGCAATGAAAACTTACTTGCAGTAGCATCACAGGCACATAGCATCAGAGACACAACATTCATACAAAAACACGAAGATAAATTAAGCACAAATTTTAGAAGAAAGAGCTCAGTCCATCGTAGTGCAAAATGGTCAAGGTGGTCCTGGTGTTGCTATACTGAGGTGGTGATTAAGGTTGTGTAAGTTGGGAGAATTGTACTTGACCCTGGTGGTGTGGGATGACAGGCTTCGATACCTCCTGGCCCATTGAAACCAGTGTGAAGATGGCATGGCCTGGAGGGTGGGGATCTTTGGATTTGAAGTGGTCCGTCTCCTAAACCTAGATATAGTGAGGATCTTTGATGACAGATGCTGCCTTCTGGAGACAAGGCCTCCTGTAGATACTACCGATAGTGGTCAGGGACGTGCCTACGATGTATTGGATTGTCTCCTCTCCGCTCAGAACCTTCTGACTCTGACACTCTGACCTGCTGTCATTGGTGCATTCCAGCTAAGGCTTCCTTACTGCATTTTATGCCTCTTCTTGTAAACTGACAAGAGTCCAGACCACTTGTGAGCTTACTTGATTTGTGATTAATCACAAATTTATTAGTCTCGTGCCAGCCCTGCCTCCACCTACAAACCACATTGCCCCATCCCCCCACTCTTCCATCAGGTATTCTCCTCCCTTCTGGTTGGCAGATATCCTTGGGTGGAGAGGGGAGAGGTTGATTACTATGGGGGGGGGCATTGGGTTAAGTTGCAGTGCGGGTTTGGGAGAGGGCAGTTGTGTTGCTAGGGGACGGGGCTACCTAACTATCAGGAGGCTTCTTAACACTTTGCTGAGCTCAGGCAGACTGGAGTAAAAAGTAATGCTAATGTTTTACTGGTCCAGGAAGTTGAGTTTGATCCTGAACTCGAGTCCAATCTGTGTGGAGCTCAGTACCAATACATACACAAGCAGTGTTTTGATCTCTGTCAGTTTAATGCCCGGTAACTTCATTACAAGTTTCACATTGTAAAGAAATGTGGGAAAAAGAATTTCAACCAAACATAGAAATGGAGTTTAAGTGGAGACCACAAGTCGACATTTTGTTTTGTTTTGACACCCTGTACCTGGAAGAAAAGTGTAAACGGGGAGTAGTTAACATAAAGAGATGAGGTAGGGGCTGACAGGTGATGGGTGGGACTGAGTGAGGATGCAGGTGATGAGCAGATGGAGCTGGGAGGGGCTGAAGTGGGAAACAGTGGCTCGTAGATGAGAAAGACGAAGCGAGAGAGAACAAAGGAGTGGGGAGGGGGGGTGAAGAGAGGTAGAGACAGATGCTGGCAGGTGAAGTGGAGACAAGAGGCTTCAGATGCCTCTCCGAAACTTCTACGGAGGATTTGATGTCAGAGGGTACAAACGTGGTAGACACATTAATGTATCAACGATTGCTGGTCAACCAAGATTGGCATTCCTAAACATTAGGAATATAATTTATTCAATTGTGCTCTCTCTCTCTTATCATATGTTAAAACGAGGAACTAGGTCCTCGAGTAAATCACTCAGACCAACAAGCCTGCCCCACTATTTAAGAACATAAGAACAAAAGAAACAGGAGCAGGAGTCGGCCATCAGGCCCGTTGAGCCTGCTCCGCCATTCAATAAGATCATGGCTGATCTGATCATGGGCTCATCTCCACCGACCTGCCGTTTTCCCATAACCCTTAATTCCTCTACAATGCAAAAATCTATCCAAACTTGTCTTAAATATATTTACTGAGGTAGCCTCCACTGCTTCATTGGGCAGAGACTTCCACAGATTCACCATTCTTTGGGAAAAGCAGTTCCTCCTCATCTTTGTCCCAGATTTACTCTCCTGAATCTTGAGGTTACATCCCCTAATTCTAGTTTCATCTATCACTGGAAAAAACTTTTCTGCCTCTATCTTATCTATCCCTTTCATAATTTTATGTGCTTCTGTATGATTTTCTCTCATCCTTCTGAATTCCAGCAAGTATAGTCCCTTGCGACTCAATCTCTCCTGATAGTCTAACCCCTTCATCTCTGGAATCAACCCCGGTGAACCTCCTCTGTACCACCTCGAAAGCCAGTATATCCTTCCTCAAGTAAGGAGACCAGAACTGCACACAGTACTCCAGGTATGGCCTCACCAGTACCCTATACAATTGCAGCATAATCTCCCTGCTTTTAAATTCAATCCCACTAGCAATTAAGGCTAACATTCATTTGCCTTCTTGGTAGCCTGCTGTACCTACAAACCAACCTTTTGTGATTCATGCACAAGCACTCCCAAGTCCCTCTGCACAGCAGCATGCTGCAATCTTCTACCATTAAATAATAATCTGATCTTCCATTTTTCCTTCCAAAGTGGATGACCTCACATTTACCAACATTGTATTCCTTTTGCCAGATCCTTGCCCACTTACTTAACCTATCTTTATCTCTCTGCAGACTCTCTGTATCTTCTGCACAATTTGCTTTTCTTCTCAATTTATTGTCATCAGCAAACTTAGATGCGCTACACTCAGCTCCCTCTTCCAGGTCGTTAATGTATATCATGAACAGTTGCGGACCCAGCACCAAACCCTGTGGCACACCGCTCACCACTGATTGCCGACCAGAGAAACATACCTATGTATCCCAATTCTTTGCTTCCTATTAGTTAACCAATCCTCTATCCATGCTAGTACATCACCCCCAACTCTATGCATCATCTTATGGATCATCTAACGCATGCATTTCTAAATGAAAATAAACGGGGACTGAGTGTCCTCATAATCTAATCTAATCTAAATCTTGTATGTGGCTCCTTATCGAATGCCTTCTGGAAATCCAAGTAAATAACAGCCATCTATTCCCCTCTATCCACAGCACTCGTTATATCCTCAAAGAACTCCAGTAAGTTTGTCAAACAGGACCTTCCTTTGCTGAATCCATGCGGCATCTGCCTGATGGATCCATTTCTTTCCAGATGCCTCACTATTTCTTCTTTAATGATAGCTCCAAGCATTTTCCCAACTACAGATGTTAAAGTAACTGGCCTATAGTTAACACGAGGAAATCCGCAGATGCTGGAATTTCAAGCAACGCTCTTCTTTCAGTTAGTCCTGATGAAGGGTCTCGGCCTGAAACGTCGACTGTACCTCTTCCTAGAGGTGCTGCCTGGCCTGCTGTGTTCACCAGCAACTTTGATGTTTGTGGCCTATAGTTACCTGCCTTTTGCCTACATCCTTTTTTGAGCAGTGATGTGACATTAGCCTTCTTCCAGTCCATTGGGAGAAGTCCAGAGAATTTTGGTAAATTATCACCAAACCCTCTATTATAACCTCTGCTATTTCTTTCAGTACCCTGAGATACATTCCATAAGGATCAGGGATTTGTCTATCTTTAGGCCCTCAAGTTTGCTCAGCATTATCTTTAATGATAGCTACTGCATTGAGGTCCTCACCTCTCATCACATTTATATCATCTCTCTTCAGTTTGTTAGATGTGTCCTCCACCATGAAGACTGACACAAAATAGTCATTCAAAGCCTCGACCATTTCCTCATTACCCAATATCAATGTTCCCTTCTCGTCCTCCAAGGGACTTGCGTTCACTTTCGGCACCCTTTTCCACTTTATATAATTATATAAACTTCTACTATACATTCTTATATTTTTTTCCCTTTACAATTCCTAATCTCTACCCAGTGGAATTCAACATTCTGCTTTTTAGATCTTTTATCGTCTCTCACAATCGCCCTGATCTCATCCTTAATTAAGAATGCTACCCCACCTCCCTTACCTTCTTGCCTATCCTTCAGTATTAACTGATATCCTTGAATATCTAATTCCCAATCCTCTCCACCCTGCAACCATTTAATATGGCTGATGTGCCTTATGCCTTTGGGAGTCCAGGTTTTGGACAAGAAGTGACTGCTGGGTTTGCTCTGAGATTGGAAAGTAGGCCCACATAGTTTCTAATGAACCATAGAACGTAAAAGGTGAAATCCTGCCAGATTTGTGACTTGTAAAAGATGACTCTTTATAGACAGGATTCCCAACCTTTTTTTATGCCGCGAAGCCCTTCCGTTAACTGAGGGGTCTGTAGACCCCAGGTTGTTGACCGGTGCTTTATAGAGTGAGCATACTGTCTGTAAAATCAGCTGTTGTGTTACTTTCAAGAATGGGCATTACACAGCAGTGCCTGCCACATGCTATCAGACTTCTCAAGGTCATGAATTGCAGTAAATAAATAGACATACTTTAAAGTGTGCTAGATTTTCCTGCTTTAAAGTTGCATGCATGCAGCAAGACTCCAAGGTGACACTAAGGTAAGTGTATAGAAATTTGTTCACTAGGTGCTATAGTGTCTCCACTAGACCAGCTGCATGGTTCCAGGTGCTGTAATGTCTGTTGAGAAATTAATTTTTTTTTTCCTAGCGGGTTTGTCCTCCCAAGCATTTTCTGTGCAATGAACTCCCCCACCCCCAGCCCCTTCCATTGTGAGGTTGAAGGTATTGCAACATTCAAAGCTTGTTTGCAGAGCGATTTTAAACAAACAATGTTTGTTCTGTACTCACAGAGCAGCCTGGATTTACGAAGGCTGCTTCCTCTCAAGCTGTGCTTTTTTAATGTTTGATGCTCAACCTGCATCCTTTGTCATTGGTGAGATGGGAGACCTTATACAGGATCACACCTCAGTCTCACGTGCACCAGGAATGTTCTGTTGAAGTCACCTTCAACTTCACGATCAGCTGCTACTGCTTTCTACTGTGTCTCTGTGCAAGTATGTGCATTAATAGGGATGCATTTGGCCTGATGATCAATGATTGGCCATGTCAGTCATTGTAAAGATCTATTTAAAGGTAAAAACTTCTCAGAGGCAAAAGATTTAGGGCAAAAATGTTAGAGATTAAAACCCTGGCATTGAAGGCACAACTAGTAACAGTAGAACAATGAAATACCAGTCAGAATAGGAAGGTAGTTTAGATGACTGGCGTGGGTTATGGAGAATTGTGGGGGTGTAGTGGGGGGGGGGTGGGGAAGAGTCTGCAGAGGAATTTGAAAAAAGTGTTGTTATAAGTGTGAACCAGCGTATGGGATAAGAATGGGGCTAATGTGTGAATGGGGAATGGGAACTGGTATAAATTAGGGCCACATTGCATAGACAAGCCCAGTTTTATGGCAATCGAAAAGGGCAGGCATTAGTGTGTTGGACTAGCCTGTGTTATAACAAGGGCATGGACGAGAGTGTCAGCAGTTGAGGCGGGAGGTCAGGAGCTCTGTCATACAATACATGGCCTTTGACCTCCTCTTGTCGACACAGCATTTACATGCCAGATCAGTTGAGTTTCAGTTCAGTGATTCTTGTTGATTACGAGTTGCAGTGCTGGTAACATTTTTGAAAGTCAAGAGTGATTGGACTTTCCCTTGGAGATTATCACATGTGGTGCAATTTATTTGTCCTTGTTCAGGTTGGTGCTGGCTCCCAGAGATGCCTATGAGATGGCTTTTCAAGTCAAGTCAAGTCAAGTCACTTTTTTTTGTCATTTCGACCATAACTGCTGGTACAGTACACAGTAAAAACGAGACAACGTTTTTCAGGACCATGGTGCTACATGAAACAATACAAAAACTACACTGAACTACAAAAAACAACACAAAAACTACACTAGACTACAGACCTACCCAGGACTGCATAAAGTGCACAAAACAGTGCAGGCATTACAATAAATAATAAACAAGACAATAGGCACAGTAGAGGGCAGTAGGTTGGTGTCAGTCCAGGCTCTGGGTATTGAGGAGTCTGATGGCTTGGGGGAAGAAACTGTTACATTGTCTGGTCGTGACAGCCCAAATACTTCGGTGCCTTTTGCCAGATGGCAGGAGGGAGAAGAGTTTGTATGAGGGGTGCATGGGGTCCTTCATAATGCTGTTTGCTTTACGGATGCAGCGTGTGGTGTAAACATCTGTAATAGTGGGACGAGAGACCTCGATGGTGATCTCAGCTGACCTCACTATCCGCTGCAGGGTCTTGCGATCCGAGATGGATCTGAGAGCAGCTTTTGGTTGAGCCCATTAGGGGAAAGGCAATTCTGGACTGGGTGTTGTGTAATTAATTAGATTTGATTCGGGAGCTTAAGGTAAAGGAACCATCGGGAGACAGTAATCATAATATGATAGAATTCACCCTGCAGTTTGAAAGGGAGAAGCTAAAGTCAGATGTATCGGTATTACAGTGGTGTAAGTGGTATAAAAGAGGCATGAGTGGGGAGCTGGCCAGAGTTGAGAGGATGGGGACCCAAGCAGGGATGAGCACAGAACAACAATGACTGGAGTTTCTATGGCAACTCAGAATGCACAGGATAGATACATCACGAGGATGAAGAAGTATTCTAAAATACTGCAAAATTTTAAAAGCGTATTCAGAATGGCTGCCAGTGACAAGTGGTGTTCCATTGGGTTGTAACTGTTTCTTTTCACATTATATCTTAACAATTTGGATGACAGGATAATAACCAGAGTAGAATTACTGAAAGACTGCACCAACTGGGCATTCAATGAGTGTGCAAAAGACAATAAACTGCAAATACAAAAAGAAAGAAATAATACGAAGAAATAAATAAGCAATAAATATCAAGAACATGACATGAAGAGTCCTTGCAAGTGAGTTCATAGGTTGTGCTTCAGTGATGGGGCAAGTGAGGTTGAGGCACTACCAGCTCCCTGCCCCCTCTCTGAGGCAGAGCATTCTGCCCTCTGTAAGGGCCTCACTTTTGTCTCCCTGCGCCCATACCTCAGTGAGTTCTGCGCCTGCGATGATGCTGAGTTCTTCTTCTGTTGCCTCCGTCTCCGAGCCTACTTCTTTTGCAAGGACTTTCCAACCCGCATCGATGATCCTTTCTCCCGTCTTCAACCCTCTTCCTCTTCCTGGACAACCTGCCCTGGTCTTCTGCCTGCTATGGACCTTTTCATTGCCAACTGCCGATGGGACCTTAGCAGTCTAGACTTCAACACTCCTCTCTCCAATTCCACCTTGCTCCTTCCAAGCGCTCGGCTCTCCACGCCCTCCGCACTAATCCTAACCTCACCATCAAACCCGCAGATAAGTGAGGTGCTGTAGTAGTTTGTCAGACTCACCTCTACCTTGCTGAGGCCCAGCGGCAACTCTCAGACACGTTCTCTTACTTGCCCCTCGAACAGGACCCACTGAGGAACACCAGGCCATTATCTCCCACACCATCACCAAACTTACTGACTCTGGGGATCTCCCATCCACTGCCACCAACCTCATAGTTCCCGCACCCCACCCCTCCTGTTTCTACCTCCTACCCAAGATCCACAAACTTGTTTGTCCCTGTAGACCCACTGTTTCAGCTTGTTCCTGCCCCACTGAACTCATATCAGCATACCTTGACTCTGTTTTATCCCCCCAACTTCAGTCCCTTCTTACCAACATCCGTGACACTTCACACACTCTTGATTTTTTCAATGATTTCAGGTTTCCTGGCCCCCATCATCTTATTTTAACTATAGATGTCCAGTCCCTATACACCTCCATCCCCCACCAGGAAGGCCTCAAGGCTCTGTGTTTTTTTCTGGACAGCAGACCCATCCAGTTCCCCTCTGCTACCACTCTCCTCCACCCAGCGGAACTTGTTCTCACTCTCAGTAATTTCTCCTCCCACCTCCTTCAAACAAAAGAGGTAGCCATGGGCACTCGCATGGTCCCAGCTGTGCCATCCTGTTTGTCAGCTACGTGGAACAGTCTGTGTTCCAAGCCTACACCGGTGACCATCCCGTACTTTTCCTACGCTACATCAACAACTGCATTAGTGCTGCTTCCTGCACCCATGCTGAATTTGTCAACTTCATCAACTTTGCCTCCAACTTCCACCCTGCCCTCAAATTCACCTGGTCCATTTCTGACACCTCCCTCCCCTTTCTCAATCTCCCTGTCTCTATCTCCAGATGCAGCTTATCCACCAATGTCTATTACAAACCCATGGACTCTCTCAGCTACCTGGACTACACCTCCTCCCACCCTGTTACTTGTAAAAATGCCATCCCCCCAGGGCCGGCTGGTAGCGCCATGATATCAGCGCTGGACCCAGGAGCGGAGGTTCCCGGGTTCGAAACCAGTTGGGTCGGCTTCTGAGTACGCTTTCCATCCGTGCCGGGTTGAGTGTCAAGATTGCAACTCGACCTTGTAAAATAAAAAAGGGAAAAATACTGCGAAAATATCTGCGTGAGGAGTGGCACACCACACAGTCTCTCTCTCGCTCTGCACCTTGTAAAAGCCATGAAAAAGACATCATCACAGACGCACGCACACGCGCAGATGTGCACGCATGCACGCAGGCACATGCCAAAAGAAAAATGCCATCCCTTCTCTCAATTTCTCCATCTCAGTCGCATCTGCTCGCAGGATGAGACTTTTTATTCTGGAATATTTTCATCCTTTTTCAAAGAAAGGGGCTTCGCTTCCTCCACCATCAACACTGCTCTCAACTACATTTATTCTATGTCATGCACGTCAGCTCTTACCCCATCCTCCCTGCCACCCTACCAGGGATAAGGTTCCTCTTGTCCTCACCTACCACCCCACCAGCCTTCGTGTCCAGCACACTCTGCAGCTTCTGCCACCTCCAATGGGATCCCACCACCAAGCACGTCTTTCCCTCACCCCCACTTTCTGCTTTCCACAGGGATCGCTCCCTATGCGACTCCCTTGTCCATTCGTTCCTCCCCACTGATCTCCCTCCTGGCACTTATCCTTGCAAGCAGAACAACTGCTACACCTGCCCCTACACCTTCTCCCTCACTACCATTCAGGGCCCTAAACAGTCCTTCCAGTGAGGCGACACTTCACTTGTGAGTCTTTTGGGGTCATATGTTTCCTATAGTGGATGACTGTAGGACTAGAAGACACAGCCTCAGAATGGAAAGACGTCCATGTAGAACAGAGCTGAGAAGGAATTTCTGTGACCAAAGGGCGATGAATCTGTGGAGGCCAAATTGTTGAGTATATTTAAAGCAGAGGTTAGTAGGTTCTTGATTTGTCATGGCGTCAAAGGTTACAGGGAGAAGGTAGAAGAATGGGGTTCAGAGGGATAGTAAATCAGCCATGATGGAATGGTGGAGCAGACTGGATGGGCCGAGTGGCCTGATTCTGCTCCTATATCATATGGTCTTGTCATGCTGCCGGCAGGCAGGGCCTCCTTCACGTGCTAAAGAGTTGGTTAGCATTATAGAGAATAAAATGGTGTTCATTATGGCAGCAAGGATGTCATCTCAAGCTCACCTCAGTATCATGAGCTTTGATTTCACATGGATGTCGAGGTAAATGATGGAAACAGAGGATAGGAATAACATTTACAGTGGAAACCAAAGGTGAGCATTTTTGTATTCCCAGGCAAATTCAAAGTCAAGATCGAGTCTATTATCATCTGCACAAGTACATATATGCACAGGTGTAATGAAAAACGTACTTGCATCAATAGCACCGTCACAGGGACAAAGCAGCAGGTACACAACATTTGCAAGAAAAACATAAATTTAATTGTACAAAATTATACAAACATTGTCCGTTGAGTGTTTTTGTACAATGTGTTCATATGTTCATAGTGTTACTCAGCCCCGGTAAGGATTAGGTTTGTGCAGGTTGGTTCAAGAAGTGATTGATTGAAGGGAAATAACTGTTCTTGAACATGATGGTGTGGGACTTCAGACTTCTGTACCTCCAGTCCAGTGGTCCAGTGAGAAGGTGGCATTGCCTGGATGGTTTGATGAAGGATGTTGCATACCTAAGGTAGTAACACTGCTGATGGTGGGGAAGGATGTGCCCATGATAGACTGGCTCCGCTACTCTCTGCAGCTTTCTGAATTCCTACGTGTTCGAATTGCCATACCAGATCTTGATGCAACCTGTCAGGATAGTTTCAACCATGCATTTGTAGAAGATTGTTAGAGCAGTCAGTGACATGCCAAACTTCCTTCACCTTCTCAGAAAATAAAGAGCTGTAGGAAGAGGAGCAAGCTGCTAAGGGTGCACCCTTGAAGTTCATCTCTGATGATGGTCAGAGAGGAGGAGATCTTTTTACCAATCCTCATAATTGAGGCCTGCTGGTAAGGAAGTTGAGGATCTAGTTCCAGAGAGAGGTACAGATACCCATGTCTTGAAGCCTGGTGAGGAGTTAGAATGGGATGATTGCATTGAACACAGAGTGTAATCGATAAACAGCAGCCTGACATATGTACCCCTGTTGTCCGTATGGTCCAGAGCAGATTGAAGAGCCTGAGAAACCGCATGTACTATTGGCCTGTTGTAGCGGTATGAAAATCGGAGCAGATCTGAGGCAAATGTTTATTTCTGCCCAGACCAACCTCTCAAAGCACTTCATTGTATTTGAATTAAGAACTATCAGACTGTAATCACTGAGTCAGTCACCACACTCTCCTTGGGTACTGGTTCAATAGCGGGTGGGAGCTTCAGAAGTGGGCGGTTGAGTGTCGAGAGTTTGGAAGAGGTACTTGATATTGGATAACCACTTTGACAATTTAGAAAGCTGTGGACGGCACAGCTAACTGACGGTCCCTGCCTGGTGTTGTTTCATCTTGTTAGTCAGGGCTGTGCAGTGGTCAGTTGTAGCACTCCCCTATGTCTCATGCAAAGTCTGTCAGCAGCCAGTAGTCAGCTTTGGAACCCGACGCCTCCTCGTCAAAATGGCTGGATGTGATATTCACCAAGTCACTGGAGAGCTCAGGGGTCAGTCCTTGATTCATCACAAGTCTTGTTTTAGAAATTACTCCAAGATATTTTTTGGGATGTAATTGAACAGTGTTTTTGGTTCAAAGTTCAAAGTGAATTTATTATCAAAGTTCTATATGTCACCATGTACAATTCTGAGAGGTGTTTTCTTGTGGGCGTACTCAGTAAATCCAATAACTATAATAGAATCACTGAAAGACTGCACACTACAAGGTGAGATGGAGGAACTGAGGGAAATACATGTTAGTAGGGAAGTGGTGTTAGGTAAATTGAAGGGATTAAAGGCAGATAAATCCCCAGGGCCAGATGGTCTGCATCCCAGAGTGCTTAAGTAAGTAGCCCAAGAAATAGTGGATGCATTAGTGATAATTTTTCAAAACTCTTTAGATTCTGGACTAGTTCCTGAGGATTGGAGGGTGGTTAATGTAACCCTGCTTTTTAAAAAAGGAGGGAGAGAGAAACTGGGGAATTATAGACCGGTTAGCCTAACATCGGTGGTGGGGAAAATGCTAGAGTCAGTTATCAAAGATGTGATAACAGCACATTTGGAAAACGGTGAAATCATCGGACAAAGTCAGCATGGATTTGTGAAAGGAAAATCATGTCTGACGAATCTCAGAATTTTTTGAGGATGTAACTAGTAGAGTGGATAGGGGAGAACCAGTGGATGTGGTATATTTGGATTTTCAAAAAGCTTTTGACAGGGTCCCACACAGGAGATTAGTGTGCAAACTTAAAGCACATGGTATTGGGGGTATGGTATTGATGTGGATAGAGAATTGGTTGGCAGACAGAAAGCAAAGGGAATAAATGGGACCTTTTCAGAATGGCAGGCAGTGACTAGTGGGGTACCGCAAGGCTCAGTGCTGGGACCCCAGTTGTGTACAATACATATTAATGATTTAGAAGAGGGAATTAAATGCAGCATCTCCAAGTTTGCGGATGACACGAAGCTGGGCGGCAGTGTTAGCTGTGAGGAGGATGCTAAGAGGATGCAGGGTGACTTGGATAGGTTAGGTGAGTGGGCAAATTCATGGCAGATGCAACTTAATGTGGATAAATGTGAGGTTATCCACTTTGGTGGCAAAAACGGGAAAACAGATTATTATCTGAATGGTGGCCAATTAGGAAAAGGGGAGGTGCAACGAGACCTGGGTGTCATTATACACCAGTCATTGAAAGTGGGCATGCAGGTACAGCAGGTGGTGAAAAAGGCGAATGGTATGCTGGCATTTATAGCAAGAGGATTCAAGTACAGGAGCAGGGAGGTACTACTGCAGTTGTACAAGGCCTTGGTGAGACCACACCTGGAGTATTGTGTGCAGTTTTGGTCCCCTAATCTGAGGAAAGACATTCTTGCCATAGAGGGAGTACAAAGAAGGTTCACCAGATTGATTCCTGGGATGGCAGGACTTTCATATGATGAAAGACTGGATCGACTAGGCTTATACTCTCCGGAATTTAGAAGATTGAGGGGGGATCTTATTGAAATGTATAAAATCCTAAAGGGATTGGACAGGCTAGATGCAGGAAGATTGTTCCCAATGTTGGGGAAGTCCAGAACGAGGGGTCACAGTTTGAGGATAAAGGGGAAGCCTTTTAGGACCGAGATGAGGAAAAAGTTCTTCACACAGAGAGTGGTGAATCTGTGGAATTCTCTGCCACAGGAAACAGTTAAGGCCAGTTCATTGGCTATATTTAAGAGGGAGTTAGATATGGCCCTTGTGGCTAAAGGGGTCAGGGGGTATGGAGAGAAGGTAGGTACAGGGTTCTGAGTTGGATGATCAGCCATGATCATACTGAATGGTGGTGCAGGCTCGAAGGGCCAAATGGCCTACTCCTGCACCTATTTTCTGTGTTTCTGTGTGAGACAACAAACTGCAAATACAGAAGAAAAAGTAATGATAATAAATAAGCAATTAATATCGGGAACATGAGATGAAGAGTCCTTGAAAGTGAGTCCATAGATTGTAGAAACAGTTTGGTGATGGGCCAAGTGCCCTATAGTATTGTTTTTATAAGTTGTATAAAAAGCACACATTTCAACTGCGGTTCACAGAATAGTACCTTTGGATCTTCTCTACTTAAGATGTTGCATTCAGTTTGATGTCTCCTACTGCCATTCTGCAGAGACCCAAGTGTTGAATCAGGAATTTACCGGGCCAGCACAGTAACTCTGTCTAATTTACTTGCCACTATCCCACAACACTGCCTGGTGTGGAGGCTCCAATGCACAGGAACAAAAGAGTCTCCTGAGGGTTGGAGACTCAGCAAGCTCCATCACACGTACTGGCTTCCCCATCATCTTCAAAAGGCAGGGCCTCAAGAAGGTGGTGTCTCACCAAGGACCCTGACCATCCAGGGCAAGCCCTTTTCCCAAGATCCACACTCAACATTTTCAGAACTGCTTTTTCCCCTCTACCATCAGATCTCTGAATGCTCCATGAACACTACCTCACTGTTCCTGCTGCCACTAAACAAATTTCAGCTGAGTCATGTCCGTGATAATAAAACTGATTTTGACTCTTACTCCCCAACCTCAATCAACCTTCCCCAATAAACTCTCTAAGCACAGAAATTGCCCTTTACCTTAATGGGGGCTGGAAAGGATTGTGTGATTATCCAGGCAGAGAACATCTTCAGCAGACTTTGCACTCCAGAACGTGAGATGGGCGATTAGTGATCAGGTCACATTCCCTCACAATGTCATCTGCCAGGACTGGTGGACACCTCCCTCTGCTTTCCTTGATACTGTAAACAGGAGGAGTAGGAATGTTTCTGCCAGTACAATACGGGATGGACGGGGAACAGTGAGTCTCAAGGAACCCAAATATCTCGTCGCCATAGTGATTGAGGAGGAGACAGCTCAAGTTCATAGACGTGCAGACCAAGTGTTGCTGGGAAAGAAATTCCATTGGTCCGTGTATTGTTACTATGTCAAGGAGGTTTATCAGGACAGTTAACCCTTTCCTTTCCAAGATGAGTTCCTCCTTTTCTTGTATTTAGTGCAAAACAAGATCAGAGGGTGGTGGTTTCTAGGGCAGAAGCACAACGACTAAAGCCGCTCTTCCACCCCTTCATGGTGCTGGCACCTTTAGCTGTCGATGGGCCATTTAAATGGGGACTCAGCCCCCGGACAAACCCAAGCTTACAGCGGTTGTAGGTGAGTGTCGTGAAGCCTCAGTGTGAAGGCCGTACAGTGCATGGTGATTTTATTTGTAGTTGCGAGTAACAGCATTCACCTTTAACACAGTTGCAACTGCTGTGTACCAAACCTCTTCATGCTGTCTGGCAGGCTCCAGAAATCTGAGGGCCACACTTGCACGTGTTACTCAGAGATAGTAAACTGCTGCTTTTGTGTTAACGGCAGTAAGTTCCCTCTATTTCTTTTGACCCTTGCCCTCAGCATTATTTATTTGCATAATCATTTTACTCTGCTTTAAATCTTCAGTGGGCTTTAAACATGTTAGTCACAACTTCTAAGCCACATACGTAGGTGAGGCCTTCAGGGTGCTGATCCAGTGAAGAATATTCGCTCAGCTGGCAATCCCTAGTGCTAGTGACGTACGTAAAGGGGAAGTGCAGCTTGTGGGGGTAGGGAGGTGACTGACCCCGAGTATCCTGCGGCTCAGTAAGGAGCTGGCACGGAGTCATCCATCAAGTGATAAGTACCCAAACTGTAGTTCAACAATGTATGATGGTTTAGAAACTTTATTTTGGGGCAAATAACCGGGAAATGAGGCTAATTGTGGTTGGTGGAGTGAGAAGAGAAGAAATATTGGGTTGATTTCAATCCCACCTC
The DNA here is from genome assembly GCF_963921235.1 of Mobula hypostoma. NCBI lineage: Eukaryota > Metazoa > Chordata > Chondrichthyes > Myliobatiformes > Myliobatidae > Mobula > Mobula hypostoma. Next base: position 89,319,626 of record NC_086097.1, read on the forward strand.
TCGTCTCCTTGATGACTACAGCTGTGAGAAGTGTATCCGACTACAGCTCCTTACACACCATGATAATTAACTGGATTACCTGTGGATAATTTAGGAGACTAAGGGGTTGATTGGCAGGAGTTACATGGAGGCAGTAATAGCTAAGTTGCAGACGTAGGTAACTAGGTGACTGTCAAGAGGAGTAATATGAACAGGCATACAGTGCAAGGTTCCCCTGTGGCAATTCCCCTCCACAGCAAATATAGTGGATTCCTGTTGATTGGGACACATTGGGACCAGTCCATTTTGGCCCAATTAAGTGGCTGCTCCAATTAGTCGATGATTCTTGGAAATAGTTAAAATAGTATAAAAAAGACAAGCTACTGTTTAACTGATTAACAAATTATGTATGTTAATGAAATACAGAACAAATGAAAACACTATAAAACTTTATTAGTTCCTGATAATTATTGACAGAGGAATTCATACAGTATTGCTGCTGCATTCTTTTGATTGACTGTAAGTGAACAAAATCAGTGCAGGCACCTCCTGTAGATAATGGACTGGCTTCATAAAATGCTATCAAGAATTGCATCCTTCAAAGCTTCATTTTCATAATAACATTCACGATGATTGTTGATACCTTCAAATCCTTCGTAGTTCCTCACTTGTTGTAGGAAAGTCATTTCATTTTCACTCCCGGTTGTTTCTGGCATCTCCAAGCCTCTATACTTGAAACCACCATGAACAGAACAGTTCTGAATTATCTTACTGCTTAGTTCTCGTTTACTTTCAGTGACAAAAGTCATTCCTTTTGAACATAAGCATATGCACAGTGTCATGTCTAATGGCCCAAATTAAATAGCATAGTGTCCCAAATAAACAAAAGGTATTCCAGGTATTTTTTCAATTAGATTTTGTTCTTTAGGAATTATCCCAAATAAGAGGCTCCCCCAATTAACTGGAATCCACTGTATATCATTTCATATATTAGTGGGGTCAACTTACTGGGGGAAAGCCACAGTGTTCAGGTCTTCGGCACCGAGTCTTCGTCTGTGGCTCAGAAGTGAAGGGCAGAGAAAAGGCAAGCAGTTGTGACAGGGGATTCAGTCGTTAGAGAAGCAGATAGGAAGTTCTATGGACGAGAATGAGATTCTCAGATGATATGTTGCCTCCCATGTATCAGGGTCAAAGACATCTTGAATCGAGTCCATAGTATTCTTAAGGTGGAGGAGGAGCAGCCAGGTGTCATGGTTCACATCGGTACCAATGACTTAGGAAGATGAGCAGCTGCAAAATGAGTTCAAGGAGATAGGTGCTAGGTTAAAAGACAAGCCCTCATGGTGGTGATCTCTGGATTGCTACCCATGTCACAAAAAGTTGGGCAAGAAAAAGGGAAATACTGCACTGGGATACAGGAAGGAGAACTTCAAATTTTTGGATCATTGGGCTCTCTTCCAAGGCAGGTGGGACCTGTACAAATGGGACAGTTTGCACGTGAACTGGAGAGGGACCAGTATCCTTGTGGGGAAATTTGCTAGTGCTGTCTGGGAACTTTACTTTTTTTTAACTTTTTTTTATATTTCATTGAACAAACACATATCTACAAACAAGCTATCGGTCCACAATTCACTGCACAATGGTAGATACCTATATTAACAATACCGGGGTGGAAGAGAGTAGGAGTAAGAGAAAGAAGAAACAAAAAGCACATACCTATAATTACATACATACACAAACATACACATGATATACATACTTTACATTACCCCTCAATGTAGATTTACATCTATTTTAAATAAAATCACAGTCCTCAGTAAATCAACTCAAGTCCCACATTTTGCCAGGCCCCTATATGGGCCTTTCACTGTGCCAGGTACACTGTAACAGAGCTCCGTCTTTCCAAATAAGAGTCCACTTTCAGTTGTAAACTTGCAGTGATATTATCCACACAGTTCACTTCTTTCAATCTCTGTATCCATTTTTCCAAAGTGGGTGGGTGAGATTTAAGCTAGTTAACAGTTATCATTTTATGAGCAATCAGAATCAAAACTCTTAACGTATATAATTTATTTTTCTCTAATGCAGATTGCGGGAAGTTGCCTGAAATTAAATGACTAGGTACAGAGGGTATACTTATATCCAAAATCCTTCTTATTTCCTCAGTGACCTTGTACCAAAATTCCCTTAATTTGGGACAGTCCCAGAATACATGTGCAAAATCTCCCTCTAGACCACAGCCTCTCCAGCAAAGTCTGCTGTTTTTTCCTGCATATAATGATATTACTAAAGAGGTTTTAAAGTACCTCATCCCTATTTTCCAAGCAAACTCCCTCCAATTGGGACTATTCAAGCATTTATGCCATGACTCCCAAGACCTCTCCCACTCTTCCTTTTCTATTATGGTATTTGCCTCCAATTCCCACTGTATGTTTAACATCTAACATGTTACCCATTGGTTCCAGGTGTGTATTTTTTATATAGACAAGATACAATTTTCTGGGGTTGTGTCCTACCCGTTATGATCTCTATCCAAAACTTTTCCAAGTTATTTGTCTGTATTTTAAGATTGTTCCATTCTTTGTGTGATGTAAGGTAATGGAGGAATCTATAAAGGTTATTTGATACAAGGTCGAATTCGGTTTGGAGTTGGGGGAAAGATTAGAGCACCTCACCATCAAACGTTTGGTCCACAAGAACCAGGCCTCTTTGCCCACCTGTTAAAACCAGAATCCAGTCTTGCTGGAATAAAATCTGAAATGAATGCAATTCTGGTTGCCCTTGATATAGTCCTTGGAAGATCTAATTTTTTCCTAATTCTATCCCATACTGTCAATGTACAGTTAATCCATTCATTCTGAGTCTTCCACGCGTTTGGATTTAAAAAGGGGAGAGCTGCTAAAGATAACTCACCAATTGAATTTTGCTCTATGTGAACCCGTCTAGAATCCACATCTTCTTTGATCCATGACACAATTGCTCTTAACTGGGCAGCCCAATAATAGGTCTTTGAATGAGGTAAAGCTAATCCTCCCTGTTTTTTATTTGAATATAACACTTTTATTCTCACCCACTCTGGGAACTTTAAACTAGAGTTGCAGTCGGGTGAGAACTGGGAGAGCAAGTGGAGTGGTTGTGGGGAAAATAGATGTTAAGATTACAAGCAGAGGTGGAATCTGAAAGGTTGAACATGGTGGGACCAATGTTTTGAGTTGTGTTTATTTCAGTGCAAAGAGAATGGTTCAAGTTCATAGTTCAAACTAAATTTATTAGCTAAGTACATATATGTCACTATGTGTTTATCTATTGAGATTCAGCACGGAGTGAGCCCTTCCGGCACTGAGCCACATCGCTTAGTAATCCCCTGATTTAACCCTAGCCTAATCACAGGACAATTTACAGTGACCAATTACCCTACCAATCGTACCCCTTTAGACCGTGGGAGGAAACTGTAGCACCTGGAGGGAACCCTCCCAGTCACGGGAGAATGTACAAACTCCTGACAGGCAGCGTTGGGAATTGAATCCGGGTCGCTTGTACTGTAGAGTATTGTGCTAACCACCTCGCTACCATGCCACCTAACCCTGAGATTCGATTCCTTGTGGGCATACTCAATAAATCCAAAAAACCATAATAGAATCAGTAAAAGGCTGCACCCAACGGTGCGGACAGCCAGTGTGCAAAAGTCAACAAACTGTGCAAATACAATAGAAAAAAAATAATAAATAAGCAATAGACATCAAGAACATGAGATGAAGAGTGAGTCTATAGGTTGTGGGAACAGTTCAGTGATGGGGCAAGTGAAGTTGAATGAAATAGTCCTCTCTGGTGCAAGAGCCTGATAGTTGAGGAGTAATAACTGTTCCTAAACCTGGTCTCATTGGGTCTGAGCCATGTCCACCACCTTTTGTAGGATTTCCCATCCAAGAGCATTGGTGTGATGCAGCCAGTTAATACACTCTCCACCACACATCTGTAGAAGTTTGTCAAAGTTTTAGCTATCATACTGAATCTTCGCGAACTTCTAAGTAGAGGCGCGGCTGTGTTTCCTTTGTAATTGCACTGTATGTGCTGGGCCCAGGCCAGGTCCTCTGAAATGATAACACTGAGGAATTTAATGTTACTGAGCCTTTCCACCTCTGATCCCTCTGTGAGGACTGGCTCATGGACCTCTGGTTTCCTCCTAGGTAGTCTTGCTGTCATTGAGGAAGGGGTTGTTGTTGTGGCACCACTCAGTCGGTTAGATAAAACGGATGAACATAGAACATGGATCAGCGCATGGAATTATAATGCTGTAGCCCATTAGTGAGACTTAGCTGCAAGGGGGGCAGGACCGGCTGTCTAATATTTGTGAGTTCCCTTGTTTTAGACATGATGGGGGAGAGGTGTTAAAGGGGTGGGGTGGCACTACTCATTAGCGAAATGGTGGGTGTGAAATATCTTGCACACTCCTCTGTCCTCAGTTTCCTCAGAGGAGATGAGGATATTTATCAAACTTCCATCAAGTTAATTTGGTCTCATCGGAGTCAATTTTAGAAAACCTAGCACATTTATTTTTCCTACAATTACACACTTAGTCCAGCGGTCGTGGAGCATACGGATCCCTTCTTTGTAGAAGTCAGCGTCTTGGACCTCCAGAAGTGGTCCACAGCAGGGGTGATTGATAAGTTTATGGCCTAAGGTGGAAGGAGATGAGGAGAAACATCAAACTTTCTGCATTTTCACTCAAAGAGTTGAACTGCACATGCATGTAACAGGAGCTGTATAACACATCTCCTTCTACCCAAGGCCACAAACTTATCAATCACCCCTGCTGTGGACCACTTATACAAAGAAGGGATCCGTATGCTCCACGACCGCTGGACTAAGTGTGTAAATGTAGGAGGCAACTTTGTTGAAAAATAAATGTGCTAGGTTTTCTAAAATTGACTCCTTCTACCTTAGGCCACAAACTTATCAATCACCCCTTGTATGTCTGTAATTTTAGAGTAAAAATGAGTTGATATTTTACACCCTCTTAATTCTCATCTCTGCATCTAGCTTAAGTGTCAGAAATTTGTTATGTGAGAGATGGAGTCTTAAGGTTTGGGTTCTTTAATATCCCCTCTACCAAGCTTCTGATATTGGTGTTTTTGGTACAATTAATAACAACCCATATTGTAGTAATATGTCTATCCTATTCAATATCAGTGTAATAATGTGCTGAGCTCTCATTTTTCACCTGAGGTGATAAATTCCATAAGAAATCCTGCATTTATAAGCACAGAAAATAACTGCTGGATAAACTCAAATGGGTGAAGCAGCATCAATGGGGACAAAGGGGTGTCAATGTTTCTGGTTGTGGATCCTAGAACAGGTTTAATATAGTTCCAAGGTCCTCCAGAGAAGAAACAGATACTGAGCATTTGGCCCATATTCCTCCAATACCCTCCCATCAATGTACCCATCCAAATGGTTCTTAAATATCGCATTTGAATCCACCTTGACTGCTTCCACTGGCAGCTCATCCCAGGTACTCATTACCCCCTGTGTAAAGAAGGAGTATTCCTTGGGTCTCTTAAATCTCTCCTCTCTTATCCAGTATCTTTGCCCTATAGTTTCAGACTCCCCCACACCGGAGGAAAAATTATGACTGACCACCACATCCATACCCTTTGTGTTTTTATCAACTCATTTGAGGTCACCCCTCGTTCTCGTGCCCTTCAAGTAATAGAGATCTGGAGTGGCCAAATTGTTCCTCTAGCTCAGGCTCTCTAGTCCAGGCAACACCTTGTAAATATCTTTCCCGTCCTCTCCAGCTTGACAATACCTTTCCTGTAACAGGTTGACCACAATTGTACAGCATACTCCATGTGTAGCCTCACCCATGACTTACATAAATGCAACATAATGTCCCAGCTCCTAAACTGGATGCCCTGACTGATGAAGACCAACATTCCTCACCATCCTGCGGGCTTGTGCGGCTGATTTCAGCAAACTCTGCACTGTATTCCCAGGTCCCTCTGTTCCAGAATACTCAGTGCCCTGACATTCACTGTATAGTTTGTACCATGGTTTGAATGTACAAAATGCATCACTTCACACTTATCCAAGTTGAAAACCACTTGCCATTCCTCAGCCCATCTACCTCACTGAATATGTCTTCTTTGCAATTCTTTGCAACCTTCTTCCCTTTCAAGAAGACCCCCTAATTTACAAAGAAAGTATGGCAGCACCTCTACTTCCTTAGATGTTTGTGAAGATTCGGCATGTCATCTAAAACTTGACAACCTTCTATAGGTGTGCGGTGCAGAGTACATTGACCAGTTGCTTCATGGCCTAGTATGGAAATGCCAATGGAATGGAGAATCCCACAGAAATTAGTTGGTACAGCCCAGTCCATAATGGGTAAAGCCCTCCATTGAACAAATCTATACAGAATGATAAGCGTGAAAGCAGCATCCATCATCAGGGACCCCCACCACTCAGGCCATGCATTTTTCTTGCTGCTGCCATCAAAAAGAAGGTGCAGAGCCTCAGGACCCACACCACCAGGTTCGGGAACAGTTATTACCCCTCAACCATCAGGCTCTTGAACCAGAGGTGATAACCTCACTCAATTTCACTTGCCCCATCACTAAACTATACCCAGAACCTATGAACTCATTTTCAAGGACTCTTCATCTCATGTTCTCGATATTTATAGTTTATTTATTTGTTTCTCTTTGTATTTGCACATTGATAATTTGTCCTCCTATTGGATGCAGTCTTTCATTGATTCGATTGTGTTTCTTGGGTTTACTGTGTATGCCTGCAAGTAAATTAATTTCAAGCTTCCATATAGTGCATAAATAATGAATAACAGAGGTCCCCACACTGACTTCAGGGGCACCCCATTAGCCACAGGCCACCAGTTGGTGAATTGACCTTCAACCATCACCCCCTGCTTCTTATCATCAAGCAAGTCGGAGTCCACCTCTCTGGCTCCCCTGAATGCCATGCAACCCAACCTTCCAGTCAGCCTGCCATGTAGGAGCTTGTCCTGGTAAACTAACTGACTCATCTTTAATGTGTGTCATTGGCAAAAAGAATCAAAAGATGGGACTGTGTTAGAGGGAATTTTGTGTGGTTTTGGAAATTTGGAGAGCAGTAGTGGGAATCATGCAATTGATGGCTTGGGAACCAGAATGAAGTTGATGGACCAAAATGGCCTCCTTGGTTGCTATGAGCAAGAGGACCTAAGAACTAAGAATGAGTACTAAGGCTAAATTAAATGTTGAGGGTAAAGGCATATTTAGAAAGTTAAATAGAAAGGCAAGGCAGCAAATTAGGTAACGATAACCAGATTGAAGGGAACGTGCAATAATAATCTCCAATAAAAGCAGAGCTGGGAACATCGTGAAGAGATGAAATTGTTCAAAGGTTCAAAGGTTAAATTTAATTTCAGAGAAATGTATACAATATACATCCTGAAATGCTTTTTCTTTGCAAACGTCTACAAAAACAGAGAAGTGCCCCAAAGAATGAACGACATTTAAACGTGAGAACCCCAAAGTCCCCCCCAGCTTCCCCCCCCACTTGCGTGTAAGCGGCAGTGAGCAACAATCCCCCCCCTCCCCCCACCGGCCAAAAAAAAACAAGCATCGGACTCAAGCATGAGCAGAGCAATAGCAAAAACACAGACTTGCAGTTACCCCAAAGACTTTGCGTTTCACACCAGCATTCAACATACCATAGGTTCTCTATCTCCCTAATAAGGGGGGGGGGGTGTCTCCATTTTCACAGCGAAAGGGGAGACATAACAAACAACTCGCTGGTTTACAGTGTTAAAAGTCCATTACATCACTTTTTTCAAGCTCTGTGCCTGAAGATCGCAAAGATCTCGGGTCTTTGGGAACAGCAATAGATTTTCTGATTCCCCCGACAACACACAGGTCTCCTGCCGTGATACCGACCTTCAATCTGCCGATCTCCAGAGCCCCCGAGATCCTCGGCTTCCATATCCAAGCCGGACTCTTGGGCCGAGCCCTTGGTGTGCTGAACAACAGCTGGTTGTGAAACCCCGAGAACGAGTCCCATTCCCGCAGAGAACTGAAGTCAGCACGTAATTCCAGGTCAGGGTCTTCAAAAGAACCCTGAAGGGAAAAATAAAGATATTAAAGATGGAAACAGAGCTGTTTCCGTAGATACAAGCAAAGGAGCTGCTGTTCTCCAAATCTCTGTAACCATTGTAACAACGAGAGCTAAAGTCAAAATAAACATAAATGGAATTGATAGCTACTGAGAAATGTGGTTGGGAATTTGATATTCCAGCAAACTGAACCTTTAGAATAAGCAGGCAAACTTGAAAATAAAACATGAGGCTGCATATGCTGGAATCTGGAGTAGCTACCGTAAAGCCGGGGGAAGATGGAGGGATCTGGACAGTTGATATTTCATGCTGAGACCCTGCAGAGTGAGTCTGGGTGGGAATGCGACTGAAGGGCAGCAAAGCAGCAGAAATCAGGGGGGGTAAGTGAGAGTGTCTCACAGAACTCCTGTCAAAAAGAGAAGGAAAACCTCCTCCAAGAGGCCATATCTTGAAGTACTCCTTCACAGTGGAGAGGCAAAAAGGGAGAGAGACGCAAGAGACTACAGATGCTGAAATCTGGAACAACAGACAAAAGCTTAGAGAAACTCAGCAGATCTGGGAGTGTCTGTAGAGGGAAATGACCAGTTGCTGCCTCTAATTGAAACTGAAAAATGAAGTGGAGAAGTCCTAATATTAAAGAATGGAATAAAGGTTATCAGGAGGAAGGATCAAAGCTCAGAAAACCCAGTGATATTAAAGGATGTGAGGAGCTCAGAAACAGTAAGTAACAGAAGGGAATGGGTGGAAGTTTTCTATGGGAACCCCAGCCATGAAGATTGATTCCTGGGACGGTGGGCTTTTTGGCTGAGGACACATTAAGCAATCTGAGTCTATGCAGCCATGATTTTAAAAGAGTGAAGTGCACAGAAGGATAGGTGCCAAAAGTTGATGCTTCCCCTGACTGGGGCGCTTGAACCTGAGAGTCAGACTCAAAGTAAAGGATCGGCCATTCAGGATAATGAAAAGGAATTTCTTCACTGATGCCTGGTGAACCTTTGAAACTCTTCACCTGACAATCTGTGGAGGCTGTCACTGAGTATATCCAAACAAGAGAGCAAACTTCTTTAAGTACTAAAGAAATGCAGAATATAGTCAATGTTCCCTCTAATTTGTAATGACGAATGTGCCCAAAAATCTTGTGCCGTGCAAGTTTTTGCCCAGTGACAACAATATGTGCGCACTGAATAATTTCTTCAATAAAAACAGTATAAATAAGCCAGTTCTAAAATGTGCAGACAAATCATCGCAAATTCCGGGTTGTCAACACCGTCCACATCAGAAACTGGAAAAGGAAATGTGATTGTGAGATATACTTAACATGCCGATGATGTAGAGGGGAACAACCTTTTGTGCACAGTTTAAATTCCTTTGTGCACCAGTACCAAAAGATGTGTGTGCATGCACACACCTTAGAGAGAACATTGAAGATGGTGCAGGAGAGCTTCACTGAGATTAAAGATGAGCTATGAGCTGATGGAATTGAGAGCAGGAACTGGGTGCTAAATGGCCTGTACTTGCTTCTGCTTCTTGTACTATGCTCTTTATGTTCAGCCAAGATCTTGTCCCACTCTATCTATTTATCTTCCTTCAGACATGCAACATTGAACAGTTTTTCCATTCCTCCAAATGGAGCCTCCAGTGTATCACACACAAAATTCTGGAGGAACTCAGCAGGCGGGGCAGCATCTATGGAAAACAGTACAGTCGACGTTTCAGGCCAAAACCCTTTGGCAGGACTGGAGAATAAGAAACGAGGAGTAGATTTAAAAATGGGGGGAGGAGAGTGAGGAAACAGAAGGTGATAGGTGAAACTTGAAGGGGGAGGGATGAAGTGAAGAGCTGGGAAGTTGATTGGTGATGGAGACAGAAGGCTATGGAAGAAGAAAGACGGAGGGGTAGCAGCTGAGGGAGGCGATGGTGGCAAGGAGTAAGGTGAGAGATGGAAAGGGGGTTAGGAAATGGTGAAGGAGGGGGTGGGGGGCATTCCTGGAAGTTTGAGAAATTGATATTAATGCCATTAGGTTGGAGGATACCCAAACAGAATATAAGGAGTTGTTCCTCCAACCTAAGTGTGGCCTCATCACGACAGTGGAGGAGGCCATGGATGGACATATCAGAATGGGAAGTGGAATTAAAATGGTTGGCCACTGGGAGCTCCTGCTTTTTCTGGTGGACGGGGCATAGGCGCTCAGCAAAGCGGTCTCCCGATCTACATCGGATCTCACTGATATACAAGAAGCTACACCAGGAGCACCGAACACAGTGTATGACCTCAGCAGACTCACAGGTGAAGTGTCACCTCACCTGGAAGGACTGTTTAGGGCCCTAAATGGTAGTGAGGGAGGAGGTGTCGGGGCAGGTGTAGGACTTGGTCCACTAGCAAGGATAAGTGCCAGGAAAATGTCAGTGTGTATGGATGAATGGACAAGGGAGTCACGTAGGGAGCGATCCCTGCAGAAAGCAGAAAGTGGGGGGAGGGGGTGGGGAAAATGGGGTTGGTGATTTGATTCTGTTGGAGGTGACAGAAGTTTCAGAGAATTATGTGCTGGATGTGGAGGCTGGTGTGGTGGTAGGTGAGGACAAGAGGAACCCTATTGTTGGAGGCTTGGCGGGAGGATGGGGTGAGTGCAGACGGGCGTGAGCCACAGTTTGGTTCTTTCCTGCACTGGTGGCCGAGCTTTCCAAGGTTTGGGCCCCTAGAGATGGAATTCAAACCTGTTTGTTTCACTCCTTTCCCTCTGCTTAAAAGCTCTTTGAAAACCTATCTCTTTCAACTTTTCAGTCAACCATCCCAATCTCTTTCTTACTCTGTGTAAACAGTGCTACTGTGAAGCACTTTGGGTCTGTATTGAAGTATTAAAAGTGCGATATAATTATAAATTAATTTACTAAATAGTCAGTTACAGATGTACCCAGCTTCATTATTGGCATGCTGTTTTGAAGGTCACTAAATTCTGATGGAAGATTTGTTAAATAAATGTGGTCGAAAGACTTTTTTAATAATATAGCTCCCTTCCACCAATATCATTCTCTTTCCTTCTGTCTTTCTCTTGTTTGCACTAATGTTCTTTCTCTTTTCTACCTCTTCCTTTCCCATTCACCCCCTCCCCACCATTCTCCTCGTCTCCCCCCTGCCCTGTTGTCCTCCTCTCCCCCCTCCCCCCACTCTCGCCCATTTCTTTTCCTGTACACACAGTATTTGCCTGTCTGGGCTAAATGAGCTTCTAATCAGTCCTGGTCTATTTAATTATGTTCTAGTCTTCAAAGTTCAAAGTACATCTGTTATCTAAGCATTTATTCAGTATGCAAACTTGAGATTTGTCTTCTTGCGTGCAGCCACAAAACAAAGAAACCCAGTAGAACCAATTCAAAGACCCACACAGCAAAGACTTCTGATTACTCTATTTACTGTACTTTGCTCTATTTCCGCTCACCCTGGGCCAATGGTGCTGATCCACAGAATTCCAGAGAACCGCATCGAGCCCTGATCGAGAGAGAAGCATTTCCATGCTCTCAAAAAAAAATCCGTGCTATTCAGCAAGTGAGTCAGGAAGCTCCAGTTCCTCTCAAAGTAAGTGCAGGGAAGTCTCCCCTGATACGTCAAAGTCACTGAAAGCAAGTTATTCCTACATTGTGAATTGCGGGATCTTGGTGTGCACATGCTGGTTGGTCAGAAAGCTACTTGTGGCAACCTGAAAGCCATTAGATACTCTACTAGCTCAGCCAGCAGTAGCAGAGAGTCTGACTACACTTTACTCTCTGTGAAGTCTCAGTTGACAGATCCAGGCCATGTATTCAAAGAAACAGCCCTGGCTCTAAACAAACAGAGCTGGCATTATTAACCCTTTTTGACTGCCTGACCCTTGCTTGGTTGTCCATTCCGTGAGCTGGAATGGTTTTCATTTGAGCACACAGCTTCCTGGGCTCTTGTGGCTAGATCTGTTTACCCAGACTGTGGGAGCACCTCCCCATCTGTTTCCCTGGGCCAGGGCTGGTCTTGGCACATCACAACATGTGGGAGTGTCGGCTCCTGCTCTGTTGTTCACAGTTTTTCTCTCCTTCCTCCTCCCCAGATAGCAGTCCAGCCTGTTGTTCCAACTGCCCAGCTCTTCCAGAATGAGTCATAGAGAGATAAGCAGGCAAACAGGCCACTTGGCTCACTCAGTGTGTGTTGACCATCAACACCCTTCTACACTAATCCCACATAAGTCCCACTGTTTTGTATTCTATTGACATTCCCTTTAACTGCATAGGTCCTACCATTCTTGGAGGCTAGCAGATCTCTGGAGTTCTCTGCCCATAAGAATGATGCAGATAGGAATATTAAGTATATTTATACTTATACTTTACTTTTATTGTCGGCAAACAATTGATACTAGAACGTACAATCATCACAGCGATATTTGATTCTGCGCTTCGCGCCCTCTGGAGTACAAATCGATAGTAAATATTAAAAATTTAAATTATAAATCATAAATAGAAAATAGAAAAGGGAAAGTAAGGTAGTGCAAAAAAACCGAGAGGCAGGTCCGGATATTTGGAGGGTACGGCCCAGATCTGGGTCAGGATCCATTCAGCAGTCTTATCACAGTTGGAAAGAAGCTGTTCCCAAATCTGGCCGTATGAGTCTTCAAGCTCCTGAGCCTTCTCCCGGAGGGAAGAGGGACGAAAAGTATGTTGGCTGGGTGGGGGTTGTGTCCTTGATTATCCTGGCAGCACTGCTCCGACAGCATGCAGTGTAAAGTGAGTCCACAGACGGAAGATTGGTTTGTGTGATGTGCTGCGCCGTATTCACGATCTTCTGCAGCTTTCTGCTTTTGGACAGGACAACTTCCATACCATGTTGTGATGCACCCTAGAAGAATACTTTCTGCAGTGCATCTATAAAAATTAGTGAGGGTTTTAGGGGACAGGCCAAATTTCTTTAGCTTTCTCAGAAAGTAAACGCACTGGTGGGCCTTCTTGGCTGTGGACTCTGCTTGGTTGGACCTAGTCAGGTCATTTGTGATATTGACCCCAAGGAACTTAAAGCTTTTGACCTGTTCCACTTGCGCACCACTGATGTAAATGGGGTCGTGCAGTCCGCTACTTCTTCTGAAGTTAACAACCAATTCCTTCGTCTTGCTGACGTTGAGGGATAGGTTATTGTATTCGCACCATGCCACCATGTTCTTAATTTCCTCTCTGTACTCAAACTCATCGTTACCTGAGATACGGCCTACAATTGTGATGTCACCAGCAAACTTATATATTGAGCTTGATGGAAACTTGGCTACACAATCATGGGTGTACAGTGAGTACAGCAGGGGCTGAGTACACAGCCTTATGGGGCACTGGTGCTCAGAGTGATTGCAGAGGAGAGCTTGTCCCCTATTTTTACAGCCTGGGTCCTGTCTGTGAGGAAGTTGAAGATCCAGCTGCAGATCTGAGTGCTAAGGCCCAGGTTAATTCCCAGGTTGTTTCCCGTGATGGGGGAGTTTAGTACGAGAGGGCATGACTTAAGGATCGAAGGGCACCCATTCAGAACAGAGATGCGCAGAAATTTTTTTAGCCAGAGGGTGGTGAATCTGTGGAATTTGTTGCCACGGGCGGCAGTGGAGGCTGAGTCATTGGATGTATTTAAGGCAGAGATTGATAGGTATCTGAGTAGCCAGGGCATCAAAGATTATGGTGAGAAGGCGGGGGAGTGGGACTAAATGGGAGAATGGATCAGCTCATGATAAAATAGCGGAGCAGACTCAATGGCCGACTTCTGCTCCTTTGTCTTATGGTCTTAATTGAGGGCTATGGAAGAGGAATGGAGACCGATATAGATTGACAGTGTTCATATTGAATGTTAAGGCTGGCTAGAGTGGCTGACTCCTGCTCTTATTTTCTTGTGATACATCCATGCCCACATTTCATCAGTGTTAGAATGCGCCTTGTGTAAAGAGCTCACACGCCCCAAAACTTGTGCATAAATGGAAGCACTTTCTTTCCATCGGATGTTTCCACCCAGCAACTGGATAACTCTCCAGCCAGCCAGTGACAGCATCATATCAGTTTTCAAGCTTTATCGCTGTTGAGATATTGTTAACATTCTAATCTGAGCAGATTGGTGGGGGGGTGGTGGGAATGTTCAATGGATGGTGAACAGTTATGCTCTCTTCTCACTGCTGCCATCAGGATGAAGGTACAGGAGCCTCAGGACTTACATCACCAGGTTCAGGAACAGTTATTAACCCTCAACCATCAGGCTCTTGGACCAGTAGTGATAACTTCACTCAGCTTCACTTGCCCATCACTGAACTGTACCTCCAACCTATGGACCCACTTTCAAGGACTGTTCATCTCATGTTCTCGATATTTATTGCTTATTTATTTTTTTCTCTTTTGTATTTGCATAGCTTGCTGTCTTTCACATTCATTGTTTGTCTGTCCTGCTGGATGTGGTCTTTCATTGATTCTATTGTGGTTCTTGGATTTACTGAGTATGGTTGCAAGTGTTGTATATGGTGACATATATGTACTTTGAACTTTGAGCCATTCAGAGCATCAGGAAGCACAGATTATAAATTTGTTGATTGTCAGGATGTTAATTGGTCCCCATTCCACCAGGGGATTAGACACTGCTTTGCTCCCCTCCCCCACTCTCAGAAACAAGAGCCCCCTGGTTCTTTGAACATCAAATGCTAAATTACATTTATCTCTCTCTGGTCTGGGTCAGGTAACAAAAGCAAAGATGATAGTAAATCCAGCTGCTGTTTTGTGCAGGGTAAACTCAGGCTTGGATGGTGAGGCTAGTCTGGTAGTCCAGTTTTGTGAGTTAATGATTGAAAAACTGACCACTTCAGGACCTCTCTAGAAATGCTGGGGCTTTATAAGATAATGGTCAGACTGCACTTGGAGTATTGTGAGCAGTTTTGGGCCTCTTATGTAAGAAAGGATCATTGAAGAGAGTCCAGAGGAGGTACGCGAGAATGATTCTGGGAATAGAAGGGTTAATGCATGCGGAGTGTTTGATGGCTATGGACCTGTAGTTGCTTGAGTTTTGAAGAAAGGGGGGGATGACGACTCATTGAAACCTATCGAAAATGGGAACACCTAGATAGAGTGGACTTGGAGAGGATGTTCCCAAAAGTTGGGGAGTCTAGGACCAGAGGGCTAATGGAGATAGTGGGTGGGATTAAGCTGTGATACCATTGTTAGCTATCAAACTGCCGGACATTGTGCTGGATCTTGCTTGCACAATGATAGAATCGGAAAAGAGCCAGTGTTAAATTTTCAATGAATTAACCAGAATAAGAATCAGGTTTGTACCATTGGCATCTGTTGTGAAATTTGTTGGTTTGTGACAGTAGTACAGTATAAGGCGGGTCCTGGCACCTTAAAACTAGTGCTTTGGGTAGATGGAGCTCATCAGCCTGAGAAAGCAGTCCATCTAAGAGAGGGAAAACTCTGATTTCAAACTTCAGCTGCCTTGCGGCCATACCCACTCATGGGAAAGGCTTTGGGAGTAAACCCTGAGGACAAATCCGGAGCTGGAGTCCCTAAGGCAGTCCGACGTTGCCTTCAACCTCGTTCTGGCAACTCCTGCGACGACACTGGTGCCAAGCTGTATCGGCCCTTGCCCTTACCTTGGACAATATCGATGTCGTGGAGAGGGGCAACTGTCGGTCTTCTATACAACCTTGCCCAGGTCTGCGCCCTGGAAACTTCCAGGTGCAGATCCACGGTCTCGTGAGACTAACGGATGCCACCATAATACACTAAATATTATTATAGGTTAAATAATAAATATATAAAATAAATAAATAATGCAAAAATAGAGCAAAGTAGTGAGGTAGTATTCATGGGTTCAGAGACTGTTCAGAAATTTGATATTAGAGCAAAGGAAGGAGAAAATCATGCAGTGTGCATCCTCAAGTTCTTGTACCTCCTCCCTAATGGTAATGAAAAGCAGTCATGTCCTAGATGAAGAGAGTTCTTAATGATGAGTTCTTGAAGATGTCCTCGAAGGTGTTGAGGCTAGTTCCCATTCAACATTAATTAGCCTTGCCAATGGAGCCAGTCAGAGAATTTTAGAAATGGTCGTATCGCAAGGTTGGAAGGCATGGAGTGAGTGGCACATGGTGTGAGTTAGCAGCATAGCACCAGATCATCTTAAGGCGATGACAGGTGACAAATGGGTGGAACTAGCTGCAAACACACTGTGTTGGCACCACCTTTTGGATTTGTTTTTGTCATGGACACCATTAGAAGGGGCTGCATTCACTCCCAGGTCTCCTTGTGAGTTAATGGGGAAATGATACTGTCTGGCTGATGAAAAGGGGGGAAAATGTTGTTTTGCATAATTGAAGATTGCCACCCATTTAAGACTTTATTAAGCACTTACTTTAATTTAGAAATCTGGGTGAGAGTCAGAGTTCCATGGTCCAGGGCTCATGGCAGTGAGTTGGTCTAGAGCTTGTGAGGAAGCTGGTTGAATTGGAAATGTATTTGACGTGAGCAATATTAACCTAAGCTAGGATATGGTGGGGCACATGGCAGAATTAAGATGGAAAGGCTGGAGTGTCTTTACCCAGTTTACCATGAAGGCACTGGACTGTCCTTATACACTGAAGGCACTGGACTGTCCTTATACACTGTGTCTTAGACACATCCTGCCAGATACACTAATAAATGCTTAGCTTGGCAGGCCTGGGTTTTGTGGCAACTCAGACTTGCTGTAGCAACACCGGGGAGTTAGAGTCTGCCAACTTCTTTTTTTCCTAAGGAGTAACAGAGGGAGCTTGTATTTCTACAGTGCCTTTTTATGGCTTCAGGACATCCCAAATCATTTTAAACCTAATTACATACCTTTAAGATGTGATCACTGTTTTAACTTTAGAAACTAGTTGAAAGCTTTACAATGTCAAGGTGCTAGGTAACTTCAAGTAAATGCTGCCTAGTAAGTGTTGGCTATGTAATCAAAGAGTATTTCCGGTCTTTATGCTTTAAGCAGCAGTTTCTTGACTTATGAAGCAATGCACTGAATGTGCACTTAAGGGGTGATTGCCTGCAACCTATTCTTTCCAAAAATAGTGACAGAGATGCACTCAACACACACAGTTCCCCTGACTGAAAATGTCCATTATAAAATTATATACAACTCACCCTCCTTGACACATAACCTTTATACATCTGGAGAGCCAAGAGACTGCAGATCTGGAATCTGGAGGACAGTTAAAACACTGGAGGAACTCAACGGGCCAGGCAACATCTATGGAAGGAAATAGGCAGTTGTCATTTTGACAAGACCCTTTATCTGGACTTTTGTTAACGTGACTGAATATTGGAGCAGTATTGAGGGGAAGATTTTGCATATGCTTATTTGGGAAGAATTTTATAGGGATAATGCAGGGCGATCTTTTCTCCATCTGCCCTCCTGTGATGAATATTTGTCGGAGAGTTGATCTTTAGCCTACTTGTGCCAGATGCAATGTTGAATAGGTGGAGGTAAGAGTTGATGAAGCACGTGATTGGCCACAAGGTGCAGCAACAGACCAGTCATGCTTCCATCTCGGGCTACTGAGGGAGACATGTTTTAATGTTCAACGCGCATATCTGGTATTTGCTGAATGGAAGCTTCTAGCTCTTGTTTCTTTTGGATCTATTTTTGAATGGCGTGCAGCCAAGTGGGCTCTTGCTCAGGTTAATCATCTGCTAAACCAGTGCAGTCAAATGAAGACTGGCGGGATAGGCCCCACTCTGTTACACCTCGATGAGCAGCAGCTATGCCATTTGAAGGACTAATCTAGGAAATCTGCATTGCAGCCAGAGCAAATGAGGAATGGGGGCGGGTGCGTGGGTGGTGAGTGTCAGCAGAATGGAGGCCTTTTTTGTAGGCTAAAAGAAAAATAAGGAAGCAGAATTGTGTCTGATTTGTTCATAACAATATCATACGGTGAGTGATGTGGGCTGGTGGATGCACAGTACAGTAGCGGTAGCAGTAACCTTACAGAACTGTTCCAGTCCAAGAGGAGAGATTCTGCAATGTGTGCCAGCTATTAAGTGCCCTGCAGTTCTACAACACCATCATCCCAATTCCATTTCCTCCTCTGCCTTGGACAGTAAAGCAGCTTGCGCTAATCAACATCATCCCAAGTTGTGGGCTGCGTTTGAGAAATCTAAGTGTTAGTTATATTCAGATAGAGCCAAATGGCCTTTCTCTATGATCTTTGCCACCAGCCAGCTGTAGGGGACTGGCTCTCTTCAGTCCAATTCGCCCAAGAGATTGACTAAATGTAGGAAGCTTTCATCGTGGAAGAAGACTTGTTTGGTCTGTGCATTTACTTGTACTCCCCTGCTCTTTGTTGACAATCTGCAGTTCATCTCCGAGCAGTGATTCCCTTTGAATATGGTTGTGTTAGTTTATATAGTTCCACTTGTCCATTCCAGACGGTAATAATTTGCCAGTCTTGGGGAGAAAAATAAAATCCTCATTTTTGTCTTTGAATCCCATGTCAGTTTTCTTAAATTCTTCTTGCCTATTAAGATGTATGAGGAGGCCAACTAGCTCATCAAGTTTTTGCCAGCTCCCATTCCCCGACCTGTTCATATACCCATTAATTCCCCCAACCCCCCTAATTTTCTGCCGGCCACCTACACACAAGGGGCAGTTTACATCAGTCAATTAATCTACTAATCTGAACATCTTTTGGATGTTGTAGGAAACCGCAGCACTGTATGGAAACTGACGCAGTCACAGGGAGAACGTGCAAACTTCAATTAGACGGGGTGGGGTGCGGGAGCCATAATCACTAGAGTTGTAGGACAACAGCAATACCTGCTGTGCCACAATGCCAACCTCTGGATATTCATGCTAATGCCACAACAACGGTTTCCATCTATCTTTTCAGCTCAATAATTTTCAATGTTTCCAAAAAATTCCCCTTTATCCTCTCTGCTCAAAGGAAACATGCAAATCCAAGTTCAATTTTGCATGTTTGTTGTCATGGTTTGTTTACGTGTTCCCAGGGTATAAATGGCATGAAAATTAGCATTATGTAGCAGCATCTCAGTACTTACAAATTCAAGTATAAACTTACATTAAACTAAATTATATATAACTTACATGACAAAATAATCAAAATAAACACAACAACACAAGTGAAAATTGAGAGAAAGTAAAGCCTGTAATCTGAAGTAGTAAGGTTTTTCAGGTCAGTTCAAGAACTTGATGCCAGTGGGGAAGAAGCTGTCATTGAAACTTGAGGTCTTCAGTCTCCTGTGCTTCCTGTGTGATTGCAGCATTGGGAAGTGGGCGCAGCCTAGATGGATGGTGTCCTAGATGATAGATTGAACCATCCTCATGAAGATATCCTCTGGAGGGGAGATTGTACCCATGGTAGCACTGGCTGAGTCCGCCGCTCTCTGTAGCCTCTTGTGCTCCTGCGCATTAGAGTTTCCATACCAGGCCACGATGCAAACAGAAAGAATAATGTATGACGTCCTTAACACTAATCATGTGAACTCCGATGCTCCTCTCCTTGATTCTGACAGCATTTCTCCCCGTCCCGCTGCTCCTCGTCCCAGTCCCACGCCCCCTCCTCGCCATTCCGCGCCCCCTCCTCACCGTCCCGCCCCCTCCTCCCCATCCCGCGCCCACTCCTCCCCGTCCCACACCCCCTCCTCTCTGTCCCGCCCCCCCATCCCGCCCACTCCTCCCTGTCCCACAAACCTTCTCCCCGTCCTGCACCCTGTCCACCCGTCCAACCCCCATCCACCTGCCCTGTCACCCCTCTCTTTCTGATTCTATGATCTTCTCATGTTTATGCCCCATCCCTTTCACCCGTCTTTGTCTCCTTTCTCTTTCCTGACTCTGTCCACCCACCTGACACACAGGTTACAACCCCACCCCCATCCTCCATCCAACATCTTGTTCCAACTAGCATTCACCTTTCTCTTCTCCTCTAATGGTTCCCATTTTCACCTCCTTCGCTTAGCCAAATCTGGCACTGTTAGCACTTTGTGTTCCTCCCTGCCTACCTCCAGCAGCTGTCTTCCAGCTTCATTTTCCCCTTTCATCACTTTTCTGTTTTTCCCTTCCCCTTCTCCCTCTTCCCCCTTCCCCCTCCCCAATTACCTCCCTACCTGATGCAACCTGTCTCTCACCTTACAGCCCTCTCTGTACGAAAGTCATCTCCTCTCTGTACTGGCCATCTCACCTCTCCACCCTCAGTCCTGATGCAAGGTTTCAAACTGAAACACTTCTTTCCTCCCACAGAGGCTTCTTGACCCATTGACTTCTTCCAGCAGATTGTTTTTTGCTCCAGGTTCCAGTATCTGTAGTTTCTTGTGCCTCCATCTTGCCCTAATGTTTCCCTCCTAAGGGCAGAGAGCTCGGTCAGCACACTGTTTCTCAGGGCAGCTCAGTGATCAGTGCCCAGATATTCAGCTCTGGAACAGGGCTGGAATCCATGACTTTCTGTCTTAAGAATATAAGCACATGAAGCAAACATAAGCTCAATTTCCAATTAAATGTTTCATAAAGAAATGTATTTCATCCTGTGAGAAAACTGACCTATACGAGTGTGCACACAGGTGGAGAGAGGGGTTATTGTCCTTTGTTTCTACTTGACATGCAGCGGGGCTGAACTGGGATTTGGCATGAAGAATGCCTGATTGACAATTTCCTGCATCGTTAGAGGGTCTGTTCATCCAAACACAAAGCCCAGAAAAGGCTGGGGAAAACCGAGACAGCCCACTGGAGCATCAAGCCAACTCAAGATGCACCTCTTCATCTTCTGCAGCTGCTGCTGATTGGATGGTCCGTCACCTTCGACCTTTGCACTTCGGCCTTTGTGCAAGCAACACTCAGTGCTATCAGAAGCAAGCTGCAAGGCGAGCTGCCCAAGGTGAGGAAATGGGAACCTTTGAGGGCTGAGGTGGTTGGATGTGGTCATGGCTTGAAGACCCATTCCAGAAATCCAGGCCAGCAGTTAAGAGTATCATTTTTAAGCTGAGTTGTTAAACTATTAATTGAGTAGAATGAAAAGGGTCACAGGGGACTATTTGTAGTAAAAAAGAGGAGTTCTTTTAAGTGTCCTGGCTGATAATTATCCCTCAGTCTGCTTATTATTGCATTCCTTTATGTGGGAGCTTGTTCACTGTAAATTGTCTGCTGTGTTTATAAATTGCGACAGGTATTTTGTTGGTTGTGGTGTGTTTTGAAATGGCATTGGGTGCCACTGTTTTTCATGGGAACTGCGGGTCAGTAAGAACCATTTATGAGGTGCGTACTGCAGAATACATTATTAAACCACAGTTGGTCTAAGGTATAAAGGAAACGTGTAGAAACAGTCATTTAAATGCCATGGAAGTTGAATTGAGATTAGGTTACATGCTAGTTTATAGGCAACGTTCTTTGTACTTTTCCTGTGTTTTATCCCTGGGTTTCTGATTACATGCTAGAAATAATAAGGTCAGTCTGAAATGCACAAAGTATTTCTGTTCAGTGTTATAACACCTGCTTCTTATGGGCTGACTACTACCTCATTTCCTTTTCCCACTTGGTCGTTTGAGTCAGCATTATTTCCAGGGTTGGCGATGAAACCCAGGTACAAAGAGACAGGACCAACAGGCCTATTAGTTGCATTCATGCTCCCCCTACCACCCTCTTGAGGGTGGCACCGTTCTGGCTTCTCTGGCCCTAATGAACTGGCATTGTGCCAGCCTATATCCTGCAGCCTCCAACGGCTCACTGGTAGCAGCTTTGGGTTACATGGGAGTTTTTAGGCGACATTCTTTGCACGGTTCCTTGCCTCAGTCAGGAAGATGTGAGCTTAAGTCTTGAGCCCATATTCCACACTGTCGGATTTCCATCTTTTTGAACAACACAGCCTTTTAGAGCTTAGACATCAGAATTAAATGTTGATTAGTTGGCCACATTGCATTTTCTGTTTCGTGTGTGTGTGTATGCATGAGTGAGAGGCGCAATTTCCTTTTGAAAATTGGTTACTATTAAATGTTTTTCCTCTGCCCTCTGAAGCAGTGCATTCCACAGCAAACAGCTGTGTTTTCAGAAGAGAAACCTTCTGTATGCCTCCTTGCCAGCTTCCTTAACCCTGTACGCTCTGGTTACTGACCGATCTACAGTAGGGATCGTTCCTCTCTGTTTGCTCTATCAATGCCTGGTGTAACTTCGATCTCCTGTTGTTAAACCTCCTTCATTCTTCTCTCATTCAAGGAGAACAATCACATCTTTTCATAACCCATCTACAAGATCATTCATTCTCGCTTAACCCCAAGCCATCCCTGAGGTTTCATAGTGTATTGGGAGCCACTAACTCTTTGGTGAGTTGGGGTGGGGGTGGAGCTGCTAGTTAGATGTTAGAATATAAACTATTTTCACATGGATGGATATCTCCCCTCATCCGAAAGACACCCTGATCTCATTACAGCCTACTGGGAGGGACTTTACGAGGGCTACCATCCTCTGACATCAACCCCCCTGTGCACTTCCCTAAGGAACCTCTGCAAGGGTAGGCAGTGGTTGTCCTTAGCAGATGCCACTGGAGATGTGCCATGTTCAATTTTGTATTTGTCCTAGTATTAGTTAAGGACAGAATTCTGTGACCTCTAGTGCTGTTCACTTAGCTGGCCTGCCTCCATGCACTCTCCAATGGATACCTCTGAAGCCAGTGCCTTCAGGAGAAGATGAAGGGCAATTGCAAGGGATTTTAGAATTAAATGAGTGCATCATATTGTGGTGGATTAAGTTATGAAGATAGGTTACAACAACCTGTCTTCTGTTGCTTGAGGGTGGTAGATGTAGGAGAGGTGGGGATGATGCTGGGATCCATAACGAAAGATGTAATGCAGAACACTTGGAGAAGAATAATAGGATTGAATGGGATCAACATGGATTTATGAAAGGAAAATCATATTTGACCACTGGCGTACTTTTGAGGATGTGATTAGAAGAATAGATGATAGGGAAACCAGTGGATATGGTATATTTGTACATCTGCTCTCACTCCATCCTCCCGCCACCCCACTAGGAATAGGGTTCCCCTGGTCCTCACCTACCACCCCACCAGCCTCCGGGTCCAACATATTATTCTCCGTAACTTCCGCCACCTCCAACGGGATCCCACCACTAAGCACATCTTTCCCTCCCCCCCTCTCTCTGCATTCCGCAGGGATCACTCCCTACACAACTCCCTTGTCCATTCGTCCCCTCCATCCCTCCCCACTGATCTCCTTCCTGGCACTTATCCGTGTAAGCGGAACAAGTGCTACACATGCCCTTACACTTCCTCCCTTACCACCATTCAGGGCCCCAAACAGTCCTTCCAGGTGAGGCAACACTTCACCTGTGAGTCGGCTGGGGTGATATACTGCGTCCGGTGCTCCCGATGTGGCCTTTTATATATTGGCGAGACCCAACGCAGACTGGGAGACTGCTTTGCTGAACACCTACGATATGTCCGCCAGAGAAAGCAGGATCTCCCAGTGGCCACACATTTTAATTCCACATCCCATTTCCATTCTGACATGCCTATCCATGGCCTCCTCTACTGTAAAGATGAAGCCACACTCAGGTTGGAGGAACAACACCTTATATTCCGTCTGGATAGCCTCCAACCTGATGGCATGAACATCAACTTCTCTAACTTCCGCTAATGCCCCACCTCCCCCTTGTACCCCATCTGTTACTTATTTTTATACACACATTCTTTCTCTCACTCTCCTTTTTCTCCCTCTGTCCCTCTGAATATACCCCTTGCCCATCCTCCGGGTCCCCCCACCTTGTCTTTCTTCCCAGACCTCCTGTCCCATGATCCTCTCGTATCCCTTTTGCCTATCACCTGTCCAGCTCTTGGCTCTATCCCTCCCCCTCCTGTCTTCTCCTATCATTTTGGATCTCCCCCTCCCCCTCCAACTTTCAAATCCCTTACTCACTCTTCCTTCAGTTAGTCCTGACGAAGGGTCTCGGCCTGAAACGTCGACTGCACCTCTTCCTAGAGATGCTGCCTGGCCTGCTGCGTTCACCAGCAACTTTTATGTGTTGTTTGGATTTTCAAGACATTTTATAAGGTCCGAAACAGAAAGTTGGTCAATGAGATTAGAGCACATGGAATTAGGGGTTAATATGCCCAGCAGAATCTGTTACTGGAGTGGAATTATAAACACAAGAAAGTCTACCGATGCAGGAAATCCAAAGTGAGACACAAAAAATGCTGAATGAGCTTAGCAGGTCAGGCAGCATCTATGGAAATTAATAAACAGTCAACGTTTCGGGCTGAGACCCTTCTTCAGGACTGAAAAAGATGGGGGAATATGCCAGAATAAAAAGTTGGGGGGAGGGAAAGGAGGAGAGCTAGAGGTAATAGGTGAAGCTAGGTGGGTGGGAAAGGTAAGGGGCTGGAGAAGAACGAGATGAGAGAGGAGTGTGGACCATGGGAGAAGGGGAAGGAGGAGGTGACCCAAGCTGAAGTGATAGGTACATGAGAAGAGGTAAGAGTCAGAGTCGGGAATAGAAGAGGGGAGTGGGAGGGAAGTTTTTTTTTAATGAGGAGAAATCGAAATTTATGCCATCAGGTTGGAGGCTACCCAGATGGAATATAAAGTATTGCTGCTCTACCCTGAGGGTAGCCTCAACTTGGCACAAGAGCAGGCCATGGCCCGACATATCGGAACTAAAATGTTTGGCCAGTAGGAAGTTCCACTTTTGGCAGATGGAGTGGAGATACTCAACGAGGCGGTCCCCCAATTTACAATGGGTCTCACCGATGTAGAGGAGTCTGCATCGGGAACACCAGACACAACAGACAGCCCCCAGCAGATTCGCAGGTGATGTATTGCCTCACCTGGAGGGGCTGTGAATGGAGGTGAGAGAGGAGGTGAACGGGCACTTAGAATGCTTGCAGGGAGGGACAAATGGATAAGGGAATCATAGAGGGGAGTGGGGGGAAGTAAAGATATATTTAGTGGTAGGATATGTTCAGTGGAATTAAATGGAGCCTTCTCAAACTGGCAGGCTGTGACTGGTATGGTACTGTAAGGATCATTGCTTGGGCCCCAGCTGCCCATGACATGTGTCAAAAAGGTTGCATAGAGGATCAAATGCCAAATTTCTAAGTTTGCTGATGCTACAGTTTTAGTTGGGTGTGTGAGGATGAAGGAGCGTGTGAGGACACATGGACAAACTGAGTATGTGGGTGAAAACATGGCAGATGGAATATAGTGTAGGAAAATCTGAGGTCAACCACTTATGTACATTAAAGAAAAAAAGCATATTAAATGGTGAGAGATTGCATAGTCCAGAAGTTCAAAGGAACCTGGGTGGTCTTGGACTGAATGCCAAAAGTCAGGTGCAGGATGAGATGAGAATTCATTGAAGCTAACAACATTCTTAAAGTGCTTAACAGGCTGGATGCAGCAAGAATTGAGGAAGGCAAGTGTTATGGTAACCTTTCTTAGGAGAGGATTTGAACACAGGAATAATGCAATAACGGAGAGGCTTTGTAAAACCACATCCAAGGGTCAAAGGTTCATTTTATTGTCAAAGTATGCATGTACAATACAACTCTGGTATTCGTCTTCTCCAGACAGCTATGAAATAGAGGGGAAAAAACTGTGGGAGTTGTCGAAAGGAAATGTATCAAGCCCCTCCCTCGCAAAAAAAGTGACAATAACATCAAACCCCCAACTCCCCCCTCACAAAAAAAAGGACTACACCATGGAGTTTTATTCTTTACCTAAGAAAGGACGCGTTTGCAATAGGGTCAGTGCAGTGAGGAGTCACTGCCCAAGCTGCAAAGTTAGCAGCTTTGTCACATGAGGAGAAATTGAATAGACCATTTTTGTTTGGTTTATTTTTGTCACAGGTACTGAGGTACAGTGAAAAGCTTTTGTTTTGCATGTAATTATTACACCAATCATTAAACACAATGAAAAAAAAAGTTGGAGAGACATGATGAGGTAGATTGGTAGAACAATAGTTTGAAAGCTCACCGTTTAGCTTATGAGAGGAACATTTAAGAAACAATCAGATAGGAGCTGTCCTTGAATCTGGTGGTTCACAATCATGCTTTTCTCTCTTCTGTCCAATAGGAGAGTGGAGAAGAGAGAATAATTGGGGCAAGAAGGGTCCCTGATTACGTTGTCTGCTTTCCTGAGGCAGCAGATAGATAGATAGACATACTTTATTGATCCCGAGGGAAATTAGGTTTCATTATAGTTGCACCAACCAAGAACAGAGTACAAACATAGCAATACAAAACCACAAACAATCAAATAATAATATAATGTAGACAATCAGATAATGTAGATAGAGTCACTGGAGAGAAGGCTGGTTTGCATGACTGGGCTATGTGCACAGATTTCTATAATTCCTTGTGGACTGTCATCCTTTAGATTTTAGAAGGATGAATTAAGAATTCATTGGAACTAACAAAATTCTTTAAGGCACTTGACAGGCAGGATGTAAGGAAGGTGCTGCTCCTGGCTGAGGAGTCTCGTTTCGGAATAAGACGTAGGCTGTTTAGGATTGTGGTGAGGAAAATTTTTTCAATCAGCGTGTGGTGAAACTTTGGAATTCTGTACCCCAGAATGGTGTGGAAGCACAGTCATTATGTTCAATCAAAATGAAGACTGATGGACCTATGAGCACAGGAAATCGAGATATGGGACAGCGCAGTAAAATGATGCTGTGGTAGACTACAAGCAGTGATCTTGATAAATGGTGAATCAGGCTTAGAACGTCATATGGTTTATTCCCTAAAACAATGAGATGTAGGAGCAGACTTGGGCTATTTGGCCCAATGAGTCTGTTTCTCCATTGAATCTTGTTTGATTTTCCTTTCAACCCCATTCTCCTGCCTTCTCCCTGTATACCCCCTAACGAGCAAGAACCAACCAGTCCCTACCTTTAAATATACCCAGTGATGGCCTCCACGGCTCTTTGTGGCAATGAATGCTACCAATTTACCACCCTCTGGGTAAAGAAATGCCTCCTCCTCTCTGTCCTTCGACTTTGAAGTTGTGAGCTCAGATCTTAGACTCTCCTGATGGAAACTTTCTCTCTTTGTCCACTCTTTTGAAGCCTTTCAGAAACTGGGAGGCTTCAATGAGGTCCCCTGAACTCCTGTTCCTATTTCTTATGTCATGAGTGATCTAATCAGGCCGATTAAAGGGACTCGGAAAGAGAGAAAGGGAACCTTCCACTCAGTAGCGTACAGAGTTGTGTGTGGGGAAGGGGTACAGTTTGGAGTGGCCTTTCTTTAAAACTTTGACTGTTTAGGAATAAAATCTGAAAACACAATACTTCCAGTTGATTAGTACAAATCTGAAACACCCTCTCCATCAAAGCTGTGTGAGCATTAAGATGTTCAGAAGGAAGGTATATAATTTTCATAAAAGAATGAGAATCTATGTAACAAAAAAGAAAGAAAATTATCTTTATATAAAACAGGAAAAAATATGTAAAAGAAGAAGGGAGAAAACAATGATATAAAAGAATAAAAAGAATTATAGAAAATCTGAGTTGATTGTTGTTAGGCGGGGGTATCAAGGTATGATATGGAGGTACATATCTGCTAATTGAATTATGGAAAAAGTTGGTGTCCTCAATAGTCTGCTTCACTTCTCTTTGTCCCTTAATCCCAGTGCATGCATTTCCCCCTACTTACCCTGTTTCTGCTCCCTTCTTCGTTCCCTCCTTGCTTGGAGTCTGTGTGTATTCTTCCCACCCTGATCCTGCCTTCCCACCCTCTCATGGACCCATCACCCCCTCATAGCACATCAGGTCCTGGCTCCCTGACTGCACTCGTTCCTCCTCTCCTCCCCTCCCCTGGTGCCCTCATGCCCCTATCCTGAAACTGTTTTGTACTAATCACTTGGTGCCTAGGTCTCTTACTGCACAGGTAGTCTGATGTTTCACTGATTGCTCCTTGATACTGTAATTAAAGACTGCAGAAGCAATGTTTGATTTTGAGCCAGAACGCCTGCTCTTAGAGCTCAGATTTCACACTGATTGAAACACGACAATTCTTATATACTCCTATTTTATCTTGCTCATTGCCAGTTCAAACAAGTGATGGGCATTAATTCCTTGCATTTGGGAGGTATTTAAAAATCATTGCGATTTATTACAGAGTACACAGAAAATCTACTTCCTCCAGTGGGAATACTAGAGTGGGGGATAAACTGTGAAGTAGGTTTTCAGATGATATCTCAAATCCTGGAATGAACTAAACTGCTGCTGCAAAAAGCTATTTTTCAAGGCATTTATACCCTGGGTATGTTTGCCTATAAACTTGAATAAATTCTCTTCACCTTGCACCGCTGTACCATTGAGAGTATACTCACCAACTGCATCTCAGTGTGGTATGGCAATTGTCCCGTATTGGACCGCAAAGCACTCCAGCGTGTGGTGAACACTGCCCAGCGGATTATCGGCACTCAATTGCCCACCATTGAGAACATCTACCATAAACGCTGCCTGGGCAGGGCGAAAAGCATTATCAAGGATGCATCTCACCTTAACCGTGGACTTTTTACTCTCCTCCCATCCGGTAAGCGCTACAGGAGCCTCCGTTCCCGCACCAGCAGGCACAGGAAAAGCTTCTTCCCTGAGGCTGTGACCCTGCTGAACTTCATATCACAGAGCTAAGCAGTATTGCACCCATATTGTATTGTCTCAGTACTTTTCTATTTGTGTGCTGTAGCATTTACTTTTTATTCGCAGTTATTTTGTAAAAACATTATTCTTTGCATTTCAGGTTAGATGCTAACTGCATTTCATTGGCTTTGTATCTGTACTCGGCACAATGACAATAAAGTTGAATCTAATCTAATCTAATCTAAATGCTGTTGCCTGGGCTCAATTTGAGTTTTGCTCAGGGGCACAGTAGAGGGACGTGTAGTAATGGTGGGCGGGTGGCTCGAGTTAGATTGTAGCTGATCTGTGGCTTGATAGTTGGACCCCAACAGTCCCTCCTCCCAGTTCGTGGGAACGGGCTATTTGGCTGACTAGGGCAACTAGCACCTTCCTCAGTCTGCCCTCATCTGAATCCTTGACTGCAGTACCTGGGCCAGAACCCTGGATGATTACCTTCCTCGTTCTTAGTCAGTTTCAGGTCTGACTAAAAGTTAGGCAACCTCGGTCTTGAACCTGGGAGGGTTGCAACAATGCAGAAAAGTTGCAAAGCTAGTAGAAAAATACAGGTTCAGCCCTAATCAACGTTCCCTCTTATTTTTTTTTACAGCTGCCCAGACCAACTGTTGCTCTGAGCAGGAAATGTTTACCTGCCCTGAAAACCATGCAGCACTTTAATAAAACATGATATAACAAAAAATTACAGCTTCACAGCAACAAAGGCTAGGTGCGCGGGAGCTTTGCAGTTACTGTGCGGCCACACAACTTAGAGGGAACAGTGGTCCTAAGCTAGGATGCCTTCAGTGTGGAGTTTGCATGTTCTCCCCTGGACCGTGTGGGTTTCTTTCCTCACTCCAAAGACACGTTGTTTGGTAGGTTAATCAGCCACAGTAAATTACAGATGAGTATACAGGTGAGGGGTAGAATATGAGGGCAAATTGATGAGAACAGGAGAGGAATGGAATGGGATCAGGCCTTTTGAGGGAAGCCTTTCTTCAGTAATATCAGCAACCGACTCACTCCTGATGATTTGCCCCATCCTGAGTGAGCTGAGGAACACAAGCCAGGCTGTCACATTGCATCGGTTTGTAATTAATGAGTCTCATGAGTGTTGCTCCTCCATTAAACAAGGTACCATGATATATCACCTTTTAAGACAGTAAAGCAACCTGCTTCTCAGAACTGTAACCTGACACCCAAGTAGAGAAAGGTGACCTACACATTTTCAAATGGGTAGGCTTCAGCGAAAGAAATTTTATTTCTGAAGTATCCTGCCAAAGTCCAGTAAGAGTCAAATTTTCTACAGTAAATGAAGTACTTGTGAACTGAAAGTAGAAATGTCAGATACAAGGGACTGAAGACCACATGAAAAATGCTGGAGGAACTCAGCAGGTCAGGCTGCATCCATTGAAAAGGATACAGTCAATGTTTTGGGCTGAGATCCTTCTTCAGGACTGAGAAGATGATGCTGGAATCTGGAGCAACAAACTGTTAGAAAAACTCAGCAGGTCAGGCTGATCTGTGGGAGGGAAGAAGAATTTCAGGGTTTCAATCTGGAGAGCTGACAATTCATTTCCTCCCAGAGATGCTACTTGACCTGCTGTGTTCTTTTAGCAGATTTTTTGTTGCAGTAGAAATATCACACCCTGTGTTCAAGAAAGATTGAATTGGCCCAGATGGCATTGACTTAAGGTCCACTGTCCATTTCTGTGCCTTCTACAGATGCTCCCTGTCCTGCCCAGTTTGTGCATTGTACCAGATTCCAGCATATTGTGCCCTGCTTGGATTGTGTGGGTTGATTGTATGGTCATTGGATGAGGATAGGATAGTGCCCACTGCATCTTCTCCTCTCCCAGCCTTGGTGATGCCTGTCAGTCACTTGCTATCCAGTTGCACAAATCAGTAAGGACACACTGGCTTGCATTGTCTGGAACTACCCTGAGCACTTGTAATTGTACTACAATTTTGGAGGAGAAAGTTTGTGAGTTCCAAAGAGAGAAACCTTGCCAGCGAGCACTGTGAGGGTCATGTTTTTTGACTTCTCCAGTGTGTTCAATACCATCCGCCCTGCTCTGCTGGGGGAGAAGCTGACAGCGATGCAGGTGGATGCTTTCCTGGTGTCATGGATTATTGATTACCTGACTGGCAGACCACAGTACGTGTGCTAGCAACACTGTGTGTCCGACAGAGTGATCAGCAGCACTGGGGCTCCACAGGGGACTGTCTTGTCTTCCTTTCTCTTCACCATTTACACCTCGGACTTCAACTACTGCACAGAGTCTTGCCATCTTCAGAAGTTTTCTGATGACTCTGCCATAGTTGGATGCATCAGCAAGGGAGATGAGGCTGAGTACAGGGCTACGGCAGGAAACTTTGTCACATGGTGTGAGCAGAATTATCTGCAGCTTAATGTGAAAAAGACTAAGGAGCTGGTAGTGGACCTGAGGAGGGCTAAGGCACCGGTGACCCCTGTTTCCATCCAGGGGGTCAGTGTGGACATGGTGGAGGATTACATATACCTGGGGATACGAATTGACTGGTCAAAGAACACTGAGGCTGTCTACAAGAAGGGTCAGAGCCGTCTCTATTTCCTGAGGAGACTGAGGTCCTTTAACATCTGTCAGACGATGCTGAGGATGTTCTACGAGTCTGTGGTGGCCAGTGCTATCATGTTTGCTGTTGTGTGCTGGGGCAGCAGGCTGAGGGTAACAGACACCAACAGAATCAACAAACTCATTCGTAAGGCCAGTGATGTTGTGGGGATGGAACTGGACTCTCTGACGGTGCTGTCTGAAAAGAGGATGCTGTCCAAGTTGCATGCCATCTTGGACAATGTCTCCCATCCACTACATAATGTACTGGTTGGGCACAGGAGTACATTCAGCCAGAGACTCATTCCACCGAGATGCAACACTGAGCATCATAGGAAATCATTCCTGCCTGTGGCCATCAAACTTTACAACTCCTCCCTTGGAGGGTCAGACACCCTGAGCCAATAGGCTGGTCCTGGACTTATTTCCATCTGGCATAATTTACATAGTATTTAATTTTTTATGGTTTTATATTGCTATATTTATACTCTATTCTTGGTTGGTGCAACTGTAACGAAACCCAATTTCCCTCGGGATCAATAAAGTATGACTATGACTATGACAAAATGGAGATTTACAGTTAGTACCAGTCAGCTCATTTGCCACTGTAACTTGCCCCTTAGTGTTAGTTCTTTTACTCCAATGCTTTCCTGGCTGGTCACACAACTTGTAATCTCTTGACAATATCCATTGTTGTGTTTCTCACACCAAGTTCCATCACCACTGATCTATATTGGTGCCTGGCACACGACAGCTATAGTTGCTAAGGTGCCACATACAGTAATAGGTTTGTCATTAACACTAGAGGTAATGGACTAATGGGTGTGGATAGAAAATTATGTAAGTAGCAGGAAACAAAATAGCTGCAACAGAAAATTTTAAAAAAACGTCTGTGGTGGAAATCTAAAAAAAAACAAAAAATGCTAGAAGTATTCATCAGGTCAGGCTGCCTCTCTGGGAAGAGAAACAGATCTAACGCTTCAGCTTGATGCCTTTTAGTCAGAATGGTCTTGCACCAGACCACATGGTAGCATGGCAGTTAGTGTAACACTTTACAACACCAGCAATTGGAAGGTCTGGTTTCCATTCTCACCACTGTCTGTGTTGTTCTCCACGTGACCCACGTGAGTTTCCTCCGGATGCTTTGGTTTCCTCCCACATTCCAAAGGGCTGAGGTAGTAAGTCATAGGCATGCTGTGTTGAAGGCAGATACGTGGTGAAACTGTGAGCTGCCCCCAGCACATCCTCGGACTGTGTTGGTTGTTGATGCCAGTGATGCATTTCACTGTATGTTTCAATGTACATGTGACATATAAAGCTAATTAAAGATCATTGAGGCCTTCTGATGAAGGGTCTTTGATCTGAACTTTAGCTCTATTTCTCTTCTCTGATATGCAAAGTATTTCCAGCATTTTCTGTTGCTAGTACAAGGACTACTGCTTTGCCTAACACGTGGATATATTAAAGACTTGGAACTTGGGTGCAGAGGGTACAATTTTGTAATCTGTAGATAGCAGGTGGCATTTAAGAATCTGTTGGGATAGACACATGGATATGCTGGAATGGAGGGATAGGGATCATGAACAGGCAGCAGTCTGTTTGATACAGACATCATGAGATGGAGAGCCTGTTCTTGTGCTGTACTGTTCTCTTATATGAGACTTCAAAGTTAAAAGTAAACCCATTATCAAAGTACATACATGTCACTACGTACAACTCTGAGATTCATTTTCTTGCAGACATACTCAATAAACCCAATAACCATAATAGAATCAGTGAAAGACCGCACCAACAGGGCAGACAACCAGTGTGCAAAAGACAGCAACTGTGCAAATACAAAAAGGAAAAAAAAGAACAATAATAATAATAATAAGCAATAAATATCAAGAACAGAAGGTGAAGAGTCCTTGTAAGTGAGTCCATAGGTTGTGCAAACAGTTCAGTGTTGGAGCGAATGAAGATGAGTGAAGTTATCCCCTCTGGTTCAGGACCCTGATGGTTGAGGGGTAATAACTGTTCTTGAACCTGGTCGTGGTGAGTCCAGAGGTTCCTGTACCTTCCTGATGGCAGCTGTGAGAAGAGAGCATAACCTGTGTGGCTGGGGTCTCTGATGATGGGGGTTGTTATCCTGCAACAAGGCAGCTCACATAGATGTGCTCAATGGTGAGAAGGGCTATATCGGAGATGGACTGGGCTGTATCCATTACTTTTTGTAGGATTTTTCATTCAAGGGCATTGGTGCTTCCGTACCAGGCAGTGATGCAGCCAGTCAATATACACCACACATCTATAGAAGACAGTCAAAGTCAAGGCAAATGTTTGCAACTCCTAAGGAAATAGAGGTGCTGCTGTGCTTTTTTTGTAATTGCACTTACGTGCTGTGCTCAGGACAGGTCCTCTGAAATGATAGCACCGAGGAATTTAAAGTTACTGACCTTCTGCACCTGATTCCTCCAACGAGGACTGGCTCATGGATTTCTGGTTTCCTCCTCCTGAAGTCAATAATCAGCTCCTTGGTCTTGCTGACATTGAGTGAGAGGTTTGTGTTGTGGCACCACTCAGCCAGATTTTCAATCTTCCTCCAACATGCTCAGTCGAGGGAAGGGGAAAGGGCAGGCAGAGCAGGGTTCCCCTGTGGCCATTCCCCTCAACAACAAGTATACCACATTGGATATTGTTGGGGGGGATGACTTACCTGGGACAAGCTGCAGTAGCCGGATCTCTGGCACTGGGTCTGGCTCTGCAGTGCAGAAGGGAGGGGGGAAAAGAGGAGAGCGGTAGTGATAGGGGACTCGATAGTTAGAGGTGCAGATAGGAGGTTCTGTGGTTGTGACAGAGAATCCAGGATGGTTTGTTGCCTCCCGGGTGCCAGGGTCAAGGATGTCTCTGATCGATTGCATGACATTCTGAAGTGGGAGGGTGATCAGCCAGATGTCGTGGTACACATCGGTACCAATGACATAGCAAGGAAGAGTGAGGAGGTCCTGGAGAGTGAGTATAGAGAGCTTGGTAGGAAGTTGAAAAGCAGGACCTCGAGGGTGGTAATCTCAGGATTGCTACCTGTGCTAGGTGCCAGTGAGGGTAGGAATAGGATGCTCTGGAGGATGAACAAGTGGCTGAGGAACTGGTGTAGGGGGCAAGGTTTCAGATTTCAGGATAATTGGGACCTCTTCTGGGGCAGGTGGGACCTGTACAAGAGAGACGGGTTACACTTGAACTACAGGGGGACCAATATCCTTTCAGGGAGGTTTGTTAATGCTATTGGGGGGGCTTTAAACTAGATTTGCAGGGGGATGGGAACCACAGTACCATAGCTGACAGTGTGGCTGGGGTGAAAATAAATGATGTTAAATGTTCAAGCAAATCCACTAATAGAAAGGTTGTGAGTGGCGGTAAAAATCTTCTGAGGTGTATATATTTCAGTGCTAGGAGTATTGCGGGGAAGGCGGATGAGTTGAGGGCGTGGATTGACACGTGGAATTATGACGTTGTAGCAATTAGTGAAACTTGGCTACAGGAGGGGCAGGACTGGCAGCTTAATATTCCAGGGTTCCGATGTTTCAGATGTGATCGAGGCAGAGGAATGAAAGGTGGGGGGAGTAGCATTGCTTGTTAGGGAAAATATTACAGCAGTGCGCAGGCAGGACAGATTAGAGGGCTTGTCTACTGAGTCCTTATGGGTGGAGCTGAGAAACAGGAAAGGTATGGCCACATTAGTGGGATTGTATTACAGACCACCCAATAGTCAAAGAGAATTGGAAGTGCAAATCTGCAGAGAGATAGCAGGCAACTGCAGGAAACATAAAGTTGTGGTGGTAGGGGATTTTAATTTTCCATATATTGATTGGGTCTCCCATACTGTTAGGGGTCTAGATGGTTTAGAGTTTGTAAGATGTGTTCAGAAAAGTTTTCTAAATCAATATATAGAGGGACCAACTAGAGGGGATGCAATATTGGATCTCCTGTTAGGAAACGAGTTAGGACAAGTGACGGAAGTCTGTGTAGGGGAGCACTTTGGTTCCAGTGATCATAACACCATTAGTTTCAACTTGATCATGGACAAGGATAGATCTGGTCCTAGGGTTGAGGTTCTCAACTGGAAGAAGGCCAAATTTGAAGAAATGAGAAAGGATCTAAAAAGCGTGGATTGGGACAGGTTGTTCTCTGGCATGGATGTGATCGGTAGGTGGGAAGCCTTCAAAGCAGAAATTTTGAGAGTGCAGAATTTGTATGTTCCTGTCAGGATTAAAGGCAAGGTGAATAGGAATAAGGAACCTTGGTTCTCGAGGGATATTGCAACTCTGATAAAGAAGAAGAGGGAGTTGTATGACGTGTATAGGAAGCAGGGAGTAAATAAGGTGCTTGAGGAGTATAAGAAGTGCAAGAAAATACTTAAGAAAGAAATCAGGAGGGCTAAAAGAAGACATGAGGTTGCCTTGGCAGTCAAAGTGAAGGATAATCCAAAGAGCTTTTACAGGTATATTAAGAGCAAGAGGATTGTAAGGGATAAAATTGGTCCTCTTGAAGATCAGAGTGGTCGGCTATGTGCGGAACCAAAGGAAATGGGGGAGATCTTAAATAGGTTTTTTGCATCTGTGTTTACTAAGGAAACTGGCATGAAGTCTATGGAATTAAGAGAAACAAGTACTGAGATCATGGAAACTGTACAGATCGAAAAGGAGGAGGTCCTTGCTATCTTGAGGAAAATTAAAGTGGATAAATCCCCGGGACCTGACAGGGTGTTCCCTCGGACCTTGAAGGAGACTAGTGTTGAAATTGCAGGGGTCCTGGCTGAAATATTTAAAATGTCGCTGTCTACAGGTGAGGTGCCAGAGGATTGGAGAGTGGCTCATGTTGTTCCGTTGTTTAAA
Source organism: Mobula hypostoma (assembly GCF_963921235.1). Classification (NCBI taxonomy): domain Eukaryota; kingdom Metazoa; phylum Chordata; class Chondrichthyes; order Myliobatiformes; family Myliobatidae; genus Mobula; species Mobula hypostoma. Next base: position 89,355,803 of record NC_086097.1, read on the forward strand.
AAAGGATCGAAAAGTAATCCGGGAAATTATAGGCCAGTAAGTTTAACGTCGGTAGTAGGTAAGTTATTGGAGGGAGTACTAAGAGACAAAATCTACGGGCATTTGGATAGATAAGGACTTATTAGGGAGAGCCAACATGGCTTTGTGCGTGGTAGGTCATGTTTGACCAATCTATTGGAGTTTTTCGAGGAGGTTACCAGGAAAGTGGATGAAGGGAAGGCAGTGGATATTGTCTACATGGACTTCAGTAAGGCCTTTGACAAGGTCCCGCATGGGAGGTTAGTTAGCAAAATTCAGTCGCTAGGTATACATGGAGAGGTGGTAAATTGGATTAGATATTGGCTCGATGGAAGAAGCCAGAGAGTGGTGGTAGAGAATTGCTTCTGTGAGTGGAGGCCTGTGACTAGTGGTGTGCCACAGGGATCAGTGCTGGGTCCATTGTTATTTGTCATCTATATCAATGATCTGGATGATAATGTGGTAAATTGGATCAGCAAGTTTGCTGATGATACAAAGATTGGAGGTGTAGTAGACAGTGAGGAAGGTTTTCAGAGCCTGCAGAGGGACTTGGACCAGCTGGAAAAATGGGCTAAAAAATGGCAGATGGAGTTTAATACTGACAAGTGTGAGGTATTGCACGTTGGAAGGACAAACCAACGTAGAACATACAGGGTTAATGGTAAGGCACTGAGGAGTGCAGTGGAACAGAGGGATCTGGGAATACAGATACAAAATTCCCTAAAAGTGACGTCACAGGTAGATAGGGTCGTAAAGAGAGCTTTTGGTACATTGGCCTTTATTAATCAAAGTATTGAGTATAAGAGCTGGAATGTTATGATGAGGTTGTATAAGGCATTGGTGAGGCCGAATCTGGAGTATTGTGTTCAGTTTTGGTCACCAAATTACAGGAAGGATATAAATAAGGTTGAAAGAGTGCAGAGAAGGTTTACAAGGATGTTGCCGGGACTTGAGAAACTTAATTACAGAGAAAGGTTGAATAGGTTGGGACTTTATTCCCTAGAGCGTAGAAGAATGAGGGGAGATTTGATAGAGATATATAAAATTATGATGGGTATAGATAGAGTGAATGCAAGCAGGCTTTTTCCACTGAGGCAAGGGGAGAAAAAAAACCAGATGACATGGGTTTAGGGTGAGGGGGGAAAAGTTTAAAGGGAACATTAGGGGGGGCTTCTTCACACAGAGAGTGGTGGGAGTATGGAATGAGCTGCCAGACGAGGTGGTAAATGCGGGTTCTTTTTTAACATTTAAAAATAAATTGGACAGATACATGGATGGGAGGTGTATGGAGGGATATGGTCCGTGTGCAGGTTAGTGGGACTAGGCAGAAAATGGTTCGGCACAGCCAAGAAGGGCCAAAAGGCCTGTTTCTGTGCTGTAGTTTCTATGGTTTCTATGCTAATTCGTCACCAACAACGGTGGGGTCATCAGCAAACTTATGTATGACAGTGGAGCTATGCTTAGCCAGACAGTTGTAAGTGTAAAGTGCGTAGAGTGGGGGAGAAACAGACAGCTTTCTGGTGCACCTATGCTGAAGGAGATCATGGAGGAGATGTTGCCATTCCTGATGTATGCATCTTTGCTGTCCACGTGTTCCAGGGTCCAGTGAAGAGCCAATAAGATGGTATCTGCTGTGGACCTGTTTTTCTGGTAGGCAAATTGGAGCAGATCCAAGTCACTTCTCAGGCAGGAGTTCTCACTAACCTCTCGAGACACTTCATCACGCTGGATGTAAGTGCTGCTGGATGATAGTCATTGAAACAGTTACCATGTTTTTCTTTGGCACTGGTATAATGGAAGCCTCCTTGAAGCAGATGGATATCTCAGAATGCCAAAGAAAAAGGTTAAAGATCTCAGAGAACACCCCAGCCAGTTGATCAGCACAAGTCTTTAGAACTCAGTAAGGTACCCCAGCTGGGCCAGATATTTTCTGTGCGTTCACTCTCCTGAAGGATGCTCTTACGTCAGCCTCAGAAACTGTAATCACGGGATCATCATGGGCTGTGGGAGTTTGTGATGGTTTGATAGTCAAAGCAAGCAGAGAAGGCATTGGGGTCACCCGGAAGCAAAGCCCTGTTGTAACCCATGTTGCTTGATTTCACTTTGTAAGAGGTGATGGTACTTGCATCCTGTCACAACTGTTGAGCAACCTTCATTCATTCAAGTTTAGTCTGGAATGCCACTTCACCCATGACTTTCTGGAGATCATTCCTGGACCTCTTGTAAGTTTAATGGTCGCCAGACTTGAATACTGCTGATCTGGCCCTCATCAGGTTGCGGATCTCACTGTTCATCCAGGGTTTCTGGTTGGGGAAGACGCTGAGTGATTTTGTGGGGACACATTCAGCTATGACTGTTTTTAAACAAGTCTGTGACAACCATGGTGTATTGATTCAGATCCATAGATGAGCCCTAGAACAGGGCCCAGTCCACTGACTCAAAGCAGTTCTGGAGCTGCTCCTCTACCTGCATGCAGGTAGGAGAAGGACAGCCAAGTGATCAGATTTCCCAACGTGCTGGCTGGGCATGGAATTGTAGGCATTCTTTATAGAACTGGTCTGGTATGTTGTGACCTCTGGTGCTACGGATTATATGATGGTAATTGAACAAAGATTTCTTCAAACAAGCCTGATTGAAATTCCCAATTGTAATTTGAAATGTGTAGGAGTGGACTTTTTGTTGTTTGCTGATGGCATCATGCAGTATCTCAAGTGTCTGATTATAGTCAGCTGACAGTGGTATGTAAACTGTGGTCAGGATCACGGATGAGAACTCCCTTGGTAAATGGAACAGTCAGCATTTGATCATTAGGTGTTCAAGACTTGGAGATGCAGTGAGCTACGAGGGCGAGAGTAATCGTCTTGGGGACATTTTGGCAACCTGATGGAACAGGCAGATAGGTGGCCGAAAACAATTAATCCTCAGAACAATACACACAGTGTGCTGGAGGAGCTCAGCAGGTCAGGCAGCATCTATGCATGGGAATAAACAGTTGACATTTTGGGCTGAGACCCTTCATCAGGACAAGGGAAGAATGAGAAAAGCAGCCTGTACTAGAATGTACAGATTTAAAACAGAATTAAGAATCAAGAGATGTTTACTTGGCTGAAACAGGTAGGGTAGATTAAGAAAGTGTATGAAAGGCATTCAGGATCCTGGACTTAGTAAGTAAAGACTTCAAGTAGAAGGAAATTATGGTGGCCCTCTGTGAAGACCTGGTTCAGCTACAGTGGGAGTATTATGTCCCTTTGTGGGCCGCACACTTCAGCAATGGTGTCAAGCACTTGGAGAGGACATAAGAGATTTACTGGTGATTCCCGGATGAACGGGAAACACTGGGAGTGTTCTTGAAACCAGTTTGCAGGAGGCTCTGAAAGAAGGCATTTGAAATCAGTCAGGATGTGGACAGGGAAACTGTACACTGGGGTTGGAGTTAGCGCTCAGGAGAGGGAAAATGAAGATGGTAGGTAACAGACATAAAAGTGAAATTTCCCCACCCCTCCGCTCTCCCTGTTCCCTGCCTGTCCCAATCATTGTCCATAATGCTGTTCCTCACTCCATCCCCTTTCTTTCACACCCTTCCCTCCAACTCTCTTACCCCATTTTACCCAGCTCACCCTACCTTCCTACCACCCTCCCATCTTCTCCCTCAAGGCCCATTACACGTAGCTAGAACTCTTCAGACTGGAGAGGACATTTTCTGCCCGGGCGGAACAGCAAACCAGTGGACTCCGGATATTGCTGGTGCTCCCCTCCCTGACTGATTGGTGGAATGATGTCTCCGAATTGGACTGGGATGAGGATCAAAGGTTTGTATTCCTCACTCCGTCTGGCCGCGTTGTATCAGCTGGGAGTTCAAACACAAACACACACACAGGTGCATCCTTGAGTGGAGGGCAGGGCGATGCACTGGGAAAGGTTTGAGGCGTAAAGAGAGAGAGGTGCGTTGAATGTCTATCTCCCCGGAGAGGGTTAACGCTGTAATGACAGGCAGTGCTGGTGGAAGGCACTGCCTGTCACCGCCAGTAGTGTACGGCGCCCGACGGCCTGTTCGTGTCTCAGCGTGGCCGGGCTGCCAGCGCACAGCACCGAGGATCATCTGAGCCAAAGTATCGCTCGGTTTGCCGCCGCCTCCTTCTCCCCTGGCGGAATCTTAAGCGGCTGTTGGTGCCTCAACACTCAAACCAGGAGGGGACATTTACCAACCGGGTAGTGCTTTGGCTCTGGAAACAGTGACACCCTTCCAGTCTGCTCCGGCTAAACAGTGACGGCGAGATAAAGGGCTCGCTGGTTATCATTACACGAAGAAAGACTATGACCTGGTCACTGCGCCTTGCCGCTGATCCATAGACAGAATTTGCATTGATCAAGCACCTTTCTCAACCTTGGTGTCCCTCAGTGCTGGCTAGCCAGTACAATACCCTAAGTGGCCGCTGTAATCCGGGCGCGGGCACCCCCACCTCGTGCACGGGAAGCTCCCACACACACCAGAGGGGAGAATTGTAGGACAGTCTGTTCTGCAATGTTAATGGAAGGTAAATCCTGCTCAAAGGTCTCCGTGAAATGTTATGGTATTGCAAAAACTGGAGTGCGCGGGGGAAGGTGGGAGGGAGAAAGCCTGCGTTTGGTATGGGTGTATAAAACAGCAGCGTTTCCCGCTTCTTCGCTGAACTGCCAGCTCCTGCCTGACCTGGCGCCGGACCCCATGAATTTCCCACCCAAGAAGCCTCAACCGGCACTTTAAAATCTGACTCCTGCCCTCCTTAACTCCCTGTCCCGGTGGGTGTTAAATTGGAAACTGAATCCATGGTGTGTTTTGTTTTTGCGTTGAACTGAGTCCAATTCCTGGGCAAATTAGCAGAATCTGTTCAAATAGTTTGCGCCAGGAGCAATATTCGAGCGGCCTTCGTTTGGTATCTGCTTATTACCGCGGCTAATTTGCCGCAAATTTAATCCTAACCAGGCTGCGTGAACCTTGCTCCTTCACCTACATTTCCAGGTTGTGCGTTTCAAAACACAAACATGGGCAAATGAGGGAGGGCAGAGGATGTTTTTTTTTCCCCTCTCTTCCCCCTTCTCTCTCTCCCACTCTGCTCCTCTCCCTCTCTCTTCCCCCTTCCGCTCCGCCTCTCGCTTTCCCTCTCCCTTTCCCTCTCCCTCTGCCTGTGGGAACTGGGTGATCTGGTGTTAATTGTAGGTGACAGACACAATTTAAAACAGCACGGTGACTTGTTGCGTGGGATTCCTGTCAGAATTTACACAGGGTTTGCGAAACCATGTGATTCTTGATCGGAATGTTCTATCCCGCTGCGTCACCTGTGCTGCTTCCCATCTTTCTCAGTTAGTGCAGCACAGAAAGAGGCCGCTCAAGCCGGTGCAAATCTCTGCAGATTTATCACCTCGGCCCCATTTGCCTGCTCTTTTTCCTTGTTGCTGTTCAGTGTACAGCCTCTCTCTTTCACAAGTCCGATCAACTCCCCTGTTTTTCTTTATTGCCACTTACCTAGAGAAAAGAATTTACTGCAACTACTTTGCATTGCCTTCCCATCCTGCCATTCTTGCCCTCTCCATCCCTTCTCTTCAAACACCTGCTTTCATGCTTTCTCCTGCTACTTGGCCCCTGCCAGTTTTCTCCCTCTTTCCCCTCTCTTCTTGGCCCAAGCTTCTCTTTTTCTATTCCCCTCTCCTTTTCCCTACCCTTCCTTGCTCCTCCCTGGCTCTATTCTCCTTATCTCCTTCTTGCACTATTTGCAGCTGTGTCTCCGCTGGCTGGGCCACCACTGGACAGGTGATGTGGCAGAGGCATGGAGAAGTACAGGTGGAGGCCAACATGACTGTAGGAGCAGGATCTGTGCAGAGAACATCGAGAGCTGTAGTAGTCTGATCTCTCAAGTCCAGTGTGATGTTTTCTTAGGGTGGGTTCTCCTAATAGAGGGTGGCTTTGCTTAACATGGGAGGGTGGATGCATGGACAGTCACCACACAGTCCTTGACAGCTTGGGGTTAAGGTCCAGTGGCGTGGAATGCAAGCTGACTGGGGACCATTCACTGCCTTTGTGATGCGTCATCATATTAGATTAGATTCAACTTTATTGTCATTGTGCCAAGTACAGATACAAAGCCAATGAAATGCAGTTAGCATCTAACCAGAAATGCAAATAATAGTGTTATGTACAAAATAACTGTGAATAAAAAGTAAGTGCTACAGCACACAAATATAAAAGTACTGAGACAGTACAATACGGGTGCAATACTGCTTAGCGCTGTGATGTGAGATTCAGCAGGGTCACAGTCGTAGAGAAGAAGCTCTTCCTGCGCCTGCTGGTGCGGGAGCGGAGGCTCCAGTAGTGCCTACCAGATGGGAGGAGAGTAAAACGTCCATGGTTAGGGTGAGCTGCATCCTTGATAATGCTTTTTGCCCTGCCCAGGCAGCGTTTATGGTAGATGTTCTCAACGGTGGGCAATTTGGCCAACTCCAACGTTGAGGTCTTGGTTGGATCACACTTTGACTGGAACCTCCTCCTTGACCTTACCACCACTAGTGACAGTGCCAGGAGCTAAGTGTCCGATGACATCTCTGTCAGGATCTCGGAAGCTCACAGGCCTCTCCACCATGACAAGGTGACCATCTTTGGAGAGGAGAGAGAACATCAGCCATGGCTTGGTCAATAAGACTCACAGTCCTGGGTCAGAGGCTACTCTCCGCAGGAGACTGAGCACACGGTCAAGGCCGACATCCTATTGAGAGAGGGCATTGCACTGTCAAGGGTGCAGTCCTTCGGATGAGGTGTTACCTTTTTGGGTAAATACACAAATTCCCTGACAATACTTTGAAGGTGGGAGGGAAATTCTTTCTGGCTTATATTTCTTAGAGTCATAGAAACACACAGCATGGAAAGCCTCATAGGCCCATGATACTGATCAGCAGATATCACTGTTTTAACCCCATTTACCAGCTCTTGGTCTGTGGCCTTCTCTGCTTTGGCGTTTCTGTTGCCAGTCTAGATACTTCCTAAATGCTGCGAGAGTACCTGCTTCCACTACTTGCTCCGTTAATGCTTTCCATATACCAACCACCATCTGTGGGGAGAAGGGTGGGGTAGGATTTCATCCTGAGATCCGCTCTACTCCTCCTCATTGTCTGAAACGTACAGCACCGTGCAAAAGTCTTAGGCACATTTATATCACTAGGGTGTCATCCTACTGAGAGAGGGCACTGCATTGTCAAGGGTGCAGCCCCTCAGATGAGGTGTTACCTCCTCGGGTAAATACACAAGTTCCCTGACAATACTTTTGTACGGTACTGTATTTGTCAACACGGGGCGGAGAGCGAGTTTGTAAGTCTGGCAGGAACAAAGATGTGGGAATGGTGAGGGTGGAACACCACAGGAGGGGTTGTGGGACAGGGGGCAGTGACGGAGTGCCGGGGCGGGGGTGGTACAGGTGCAGACACACCCAGCCATGAGACACCATGTAATGTCATTTGATTCCAAACAACTGGCTTACTGATCATTACAGAATGTCTCTCTGGAGCTTCCTGCTCCCTACCCTCTCCCTGCCCCCTTCCCACTCTCAGTCCACAACAGAGACCCATATCAAAAGCAGGTTTAACATCACGTATATCATGTAAATAGTACGGTAGCGTAGTGGTTAGCACAGCTCTTTACAGGACCAGCGACCGGGGTTCAAGTCCCGCTACTGCCTGTAAGGAGTTTGTATGTTCTCCCCGTGACCGTCTGGGGGTTCCTCTGGGTGCTTTGGTTTCCTCCCACAGTCCAAAGACGCACTAGTTGCTAGGTTAATTGGTCAATGTAAGTGGTCCCGTGATGAGGCTAGGATCAAACTGGGGGATTGCCGGGTGGTCCTCTTCTTATTCCTAAGGTCCTATTCCGTGCTGTATCTCAATAAACAAATTTCAGAATCAGGTTTATCTTCACTCACATAAACTTGTGCTGTTTATTGTTGATTATGTAGGCCACCATACCAAGGCTTTGGGAAGTGTGGAGAGAATCCATGGAGGGGAGATTGGTTGCCATGATGTGTCATGCCGTGCCCACATTCCCTGCAGTTTCTTGCTGTGTGTGGTGCATCGATTTAAAAACTTTCTTAAACAATATTGGTAAAAGAGATTATCTAGTTATTAATTGTTCAGCTGCTTATGGTACTTGCTGTGAAAAGCTTGTCTGCCTTGGTTCCTACCGTGGCTATACTTGATAAGTATTTGACTGTAAAGTGCTTTTCAGACCTCCTGATGTTTGGAGCAGTGTTGTGTAAATACCTCTTATGTTTCCTTTGTTTTACTTCCTTACCGAGGAGCTGGACAAAAAGGTGGTCCCTCCCCCTTCCCTCGCCACCCTGCAATTCTACCCCTGCCCCTTCCCCCCCAGCTGAGAGGTTTTCAGTACACTCACATCAGATGAGCTGTTGATCTCAAAGGCCTCCGGGGCAACAGGAAAGGCATATTCAAACATATAGAGCCGACCTCCCCCTTCCCCACTTCTCCCAACTCCCCCCCCCCAGCCTTTACTGTGGGCTCAGTGGCATTCTTCTGTGTGTATGCCTGTGTGTGGGATCTCGCAACACAGCAGCCCACACAAGAATGGCTGCTGCAACTGACTTCTAGCAATCCCTGCAATTTAAAAAAATATTGGACAGTAAAGAACTTGAAGCATGTCTCCAAAACTGAGCCTTGGAAATAGTCCCTTGAAATGGATGGTCAACCCATTTCTCATCCACTTGTGCACTGCAGACGCTTTGACCTGCGATGCTCCCCCTCTGTGTACTGCATCCTTCACAGGAGACCCACGCAGCACTAAAGTGTGACCTGGTTTGGTCATCTTTATGTGTGTGTGTGTGTGTGTCGTATAAGGTGGGCGATCAAGGTGCATGACCATGATTGTTGCTGGCATATTTTTCTACAGAAGTGGTTTGCCGTTGCCTCCTTCTGAGCAGTGTCTTTACAAGACAGGTGATGCTAGACATTATCAATACCCTTCCGAGATTGTCGGCCCAGTATCAGTGATCACCTTAACCAGGACTTTTGATATGTACCAGCTGCTCATATGACCATCCACCACCTACTCCCATGGCTTCACATGACCCTGATCGGGGGGCTAAGTGGGTGCTACACCTTGCCCAAGGGTGACCCGCAGGCTAGCGGAGAGAAGGAGCACCTTACTCTTCCTTTGGTAGAGACGAATCTCCACCCTGCCACCCAACTGGTTGGGTAGTGAGACAGTTTACAGGGTCTAGTCTGCAGGGTCTCGGGGTGCCTGCAAGTTGGAAGATTGTATATTGAAGTCCCTTTGAGAAGATGTGCTAAATAGCTACCAGTAGCTGGGAGCTGGCATGGTTCCTTTCTCTCCACTAGCCTCTCTTGCTCTACCCTACAGTCCACCACTGATGGAGGAGGGAAGAGGAGGAGGATGCAAGAGCAGCCTTGCCTGAGTGCCTTGAACTCCTTATGCATGCACATCCCAGGAGAATGACATTAAGAATCCTTGTACAAAGTAGCTCTTGAATTTCTGTTGTCTTGTAAATTCCCAGTGTTTTGCATTATGTAATTTTTGTAGATTCAAAGTCAAAGTAAATTTATTATCAAAGTATGTATATGTCACCATATACTACCTTGAGATTCATTTTCTTGCAGGCATTTACAGGAAAATAAAGAAATACAGCTTTGAGGCTCTAGTTAAGCTCAGTCAACTCTGATAAGCAGGCCACATTTTTTCAGTATCTGACTCCCAAAACAGACACTGCTGCAAGCTCCATGGCAGGAACGTAAATAGACGGAAAGATTCAAATCTTTTTGAAAAACTGTAACACTCTCACCTGCAGACAGAAATCTGTAGCCCATGCCTCTTCAGGGGGGCCCTAAGAACCTCAGCCTTTCACAAGTGTACAGAATCCTACACAAAAACAGGAATGAGTATTTCCCTTCTCATATCACCGATACCAAATTCTGTCTGAGTCCAAGATCCTTCAAAAGATTCTTCAGTAACCTCTTGCCCTGAGAACTGTTGTTGAGGAGCAAGTCATCCGCAGTCTTAGAGGGCGCTACCTCTAAAGGCCTGCAGTTAGATCTGGAACAGTGCTTCACAAGTCTGATAGTGACCAGATAATCAGTTTTTAATTAAAAAAAAGTGTGCTGGAAGAACTCAGGTAGTATGAGGGAGGGCAGAATGAACATTTCAAGTGTATGACCCCTTCATCAGCTTTAGAAACCCCTGTACTTTTGTGTTTTTGGATCTGTCAGTGATGATGAATGGTGGGGGAAAAGTACTATCTTAAGCATGAAGGAGAACACTGCTGGTTTTCCTTGAAAATGCCCTCAAATTTATTTAATAGGTAGAGGGTGCTGTGGTTTGAAGTCTTACCTGGAAGATGGGAAGGTAATAAGATTATAAACCAAGGCCTTGCCTATTTATACATACCATACCAGTCTCTGAATAGCACCTGAATGAGGAGTTTGGAGCTTCAGAGCAAAGGAAACAACCAATTGATTGTACTTTACACACTAAGATGACAAGGCTACACTGAGCAGTGCCCAGAACTGAAGCAGTCATAATGATGTAAGCTCAAAGGTATGTATCAGGTTTCAAAAGGTAAAAGCAAATTGCGGAGGATTTCAGCCTTTGCTCCTGCCATGACATTCTTGTGGTTGACCTTCCCCGGGGTGATGCTCTAACAGTTGTTCATTCAACATCTTTCAGCCTCAATCCACCAACTGTGACCCTCCCCTCTGGCTGAGGAAGATGCAGTGTGATTATTGGTACCGTCTCTGGGCGGAGTGAAATCTTTAGATTTTTTGGCGAGTCTTTTGCAATTTGGGATGGTCTAGTGCTTCGCAGTCAACAAAATCTTCATGTTACAATGCAGGAGATGAAGCAACTGACATGCATGTAGCGATTTCTCCATAGAGCAATGCATTAATGACCAGGGGAGTTTTGTTTTGCTCATTGTTATGGGTTAATCTATATATTCTGGGGAGACAAAATTCTTAACAAATAGGGTTGTTATGAAGGAGTATGGTGTGTTGAGGGATTGTGTTCAAGAGCCTTGAGGTAATGTTGCAGCTCTGTAAAACTCAGGTTAGACAACACTTGGGAGTATTGTGTTCAGTTCTGCTCACTTTATTATAGGAAGGGAGTGGACGCTTCAGAGACTGTGCAGAGGAAATTTACCAGGGTACTGTCTGTATTGTAGGGAATGTCATATAAAGATAGATTGAGTGAGCTAGGGCTTCTATCTGGTCGCTCCTGTTAACTCGCGGTCTTGCAAAGAATTCATGTACTGGACCCGCTGGAGTATGGGTTGAAATGGGTGACTTCTGAAACTCTCTGTAGCAAAAGCTAGACTGATTGCTGGTGATGTTGAAATGTATAGTATTCTGCTTTAATAAAGAGAACTTCCTGTCATTAAGGGAATGGCCTTCACACCCATAGACTTGATCGATCAACCTATTGATCAAGTCCATTGTGCAAAGAAGCGGCAGCAGCTGGTCATCATATGCCAACTGGAACTCTCTTACACTCTGGAAAATAATGTAATGAAGTGTCGGGCGAGCTGAGGGGTTGGCGGTGTGTACAGGGACAAGCCGGAGTCACTGTGGAACACGTGCGCTATCAAGGGTCTGGTGCAGTTGGTGCCTGAGTTCCCAAAGCTGGCTACTGTGCATTCAAGTATGACCTGAAGCAGACAGGTGATTGTGCTCTGATGTCATTGCCACACCTTGTTGGGGAGAGAGAGAGAGAGAGAGAGACCGACCGACCGACCGTGGGCGAACTGTGTATTTTCAGCCAGAGAGAGCGCGCGCTGACAACAGAAGTCTGTGAGGAAGCCGAGTTGTTTGTTTTCCGTGGGGGCTGCTCAGTAAATTAGACATTTATTTTCCCGTGGAGTGGAAGTGATCGGTTTGAAATCCTGTTGGCTGCAAGGATGTGTCAATGACGAGTCTGAATAGAAGGTTCACAAGGTGGCTTGGTAAGGTTAAATATTTCTCTCTCTCTATTCCCTCGCATTGGTTCTTGTAGCGAGTCGCGTGTCGAGCACTAACTAGGTTTGCGAAACTGGCTGTCCCTTGTGCAGACCTCCGGTCTCGGAGCTGGAGAATGCCGTGTTGACACCTTTTTTATTCTGCCAGTGTAATCATTCACTGATTTGGTTTGTGCGGAGTTACCTCCGCCCAGGATGTGTATCGACCCAGTCGCAGAGATATTACCGGCGGCTGGCTAATGTCTCTGCAGTTCTGTTTTTACGCCGTGCTGCTTACAGCGGGCTCTCGGCTCACTGTTGCTGAACCGGACCCGCTACGGTGTTTCAACACTGAGTGCAGGGTGATAGATCGAGGGGCCGTCTCTATTAACCGCACCGGAGTAGCACGTGAAAATGGTTACAGCTTGGCCAAGTTTCTTATCGTCCACCGACCATTTGGCACCGTTTCCAAGAGATGGGATTTTTGCCTTGAGTGCACTGGAGCTCCCGGTGAGACGGTGACCAAATGTAGTCAGGCGTTGGTTTTATTCTCGCAACCTCACCCCAGAGCTGATTCAGGATGATTCTGGCCCACTGTCTTGACAGTTAACTCTGTACGTGGAGCCCTGCATCACAAGGAGGGATGTCAGCTCATTAAAAGCTCCTATTTAACTTTTCCCATGACGTTTTCTGTGGCCTGGCGGATACTAACTTTATAAAATTCTCCGATTCGCTTTAAAAAGTTGACATGGAACCTGCTTTCTCTAGGCTGCGCCCCAAATCACAACAACCAATTGTATAAGAGTACTTGCGTAGGGGAGGGAACACCTTACCTCTTGTTTTTTTCTGCAAAAAAAACACACTAACCTTTGGAATCTATTACGTCACTGATTCCATTTATTCTGACAGATTTGAATTCATTTTGGCAGCACCCCTGTTACTAAACTAAGGGCCTTTAATCATCCATGCAGCTCTGAAGTCTTAAGGAGGCAGAGGCAGTGTTTCCAACATTGAAGAGGCTGAAGACAGAATCGTATTTTTGTATTCAAATTATTCTGTAGTCATTCGGCAGAAAGTGGAAATGGTGACACGGAAAATGCACCATCTCATCCTGGTTACCACAGTAAATTTAGGCAGAATGAGCCATCTGCTTTTCGTGCAAGGGAAATTATTCTGTTGGTCATGCTGCATGTAACTATGCCCTTCAGCTCAACTGGTCCATGTTGATCAAAAATCCCAGCTAAACTAGTCTCATTTGCATGTCTTTGGCTCATATCCTTAAACACCATTTCGACTCATGTACCTGTCTAAGTGCCTGTTAAATGTTAATGTACCTGCCTCTACCCTTTCTCTGCCAGCTCATTCCATGGGGAAAAGTTGCTGCTCAGGTTCCTATAAAATCTCTTCACTTTCTCCTTGACCTATGCCCTTCAATACTTAGTTCCCCGAACCTGTGTTGAGGTAAATCTGGTCACATGGTGGCACTGGCTTGGTTCATTAGGATTTTACGCTTGAAAATGGATTGGGAAAAGAAAACTTGATCCAGTTGGAGTGAGTGGGAATTGTATTGGGTATCCGACTGCCCTTTGTGATGCTCTGCTTTGGGAATGATGGGAAGGGGTTTGGAAGGGATAGGAGGACGTTGTGATGTGATGTTATGATGCACAGGATGGGCTTGTTTCACTGACCATCTGCACATTGGGTCTGTGAGAGGGCTTTGGCCTATTGGGAAGGCACGACAAGATGGGAGACTTGGGATGCTGAGTAGTGGCAGTGAATTGGAGTATCACCCAGGGCATGCCCTCTTCTCACTGTTACCGTCAGCACCCAGGGCATGCACCCTTCTCACTGTTACCGTCAGCGCCCAGGGCATGCACCCTTCTCACTGTTACTGTCAGCGCCCAGGGCATGCCCTCTTCTCACTGTTACCGTCAGCGCCCAGGGCATGCACCCTTCTCACTGTTACCGTCAGCGCCCAGGGCATGCACCCTTCTCACTGTTACCGTCAGCGCCCAGGGCATGCACCCTTCTCACTGTTACCGTCAGCGCCCAGGGCATGCACCCTTCTCACTGTTACCGTCAGCGCCCAGGGCATGCACCCTTCTCACTGTTACCGTCAGCGCCCAGGGCATGCCCCCTTCTCACTGTTACCGTCAGCGCCCAGGGCATGCCCCCTTCTCACTGTTACCGTCAGCGCCCAGGGCATGCCCCCTTCTCACTGTTACCCTCAGCGCCCAGGGCATGCCCCCTTCTCACTGTTACCCTCAGCGCCCAGGGCATGCCCTCTTCTCACTGTTACCGTCAGCACCCGGGGCATGCACCCTTCTCACTGTTACCGTCAGCGCCCAGGGCATGCCCTCTTCTCACTGTTACCCTCAGCGCCCAGGGCATGCCCTCTTCTCACTGTTACCGTCAGCACCCAGGGCATGCACCCTTCTCACTGTTACCGTCAGCGCCTGGGGCATGCCCTCTTCTCACTGTTACCGTCAGCACCCGGGGCATGCACCCTTCTCACTGTTACCGTCAGCGCCCAGGGCATGCCCTCTTCTCACTGTTACCGTCAGCGCCCAGGGCATGCCCTCTTCTCACTGTTACCGTCAGCACCCGGGGCATGCACCCTTCTCACTGTTACCGTCAGCGCCCAGGGCATGCCCTCTTCTCACTGTTACCGTCAGCACCCGGGGCATGCACCCTTCTCACTGTTACCGTCAGCGCCCGGGGCATGCCCTCTTCTCACTGTTACCGTCAGCGCCCAGGGCATGCACCCTTCTCACTGTTACCGTCAGCGCCCGGGGCATGCACCCTTCTCACTGTTACCGTCAGCACCCAGGGCATGCCCTCTTCTCACTGTTACCGTCAGCACCCGGGGCATGCCCTTTCTCACTGTTACCGTTATTGGCGAGACCCGACGCAGACTGGGAGACCGCTTTGCTGAACACCTACGCTCTGTCCGTCAGAGAAAGCAGGATCTCCCAGTGCCCACACATTTTAATTCCACATCCCATTCCCATTCTGACATGTCTATCCATGGCCTCCTCTACTGTAAAGATAAAGCCACACTCAGGTTGGAGGAACAACACCTTATATTCCGTCTGGGTAGCCTCCAACCTGATGGCATGAACATCGACTTCTCAAACTTCCGCTAATGCCCCACCTCCCCCTTGTACCCCATCCGTTATTTATATACACACATTCTTTTTCTCTCTCTCCTTTTTCTCCCTCTGTCCCTCTGACTATACCCCTTGCCCATCCTCTGGGTTCCCCCCCCCCTTGTCTTTCTTCCCGGACCTCCTGTCCCATGATCCTCTCGTATCCCCTTTTGCTAATCACCTGTCCAGCTCTTGGCTCCATCCCTCCCCCTCCTGTCTTCTCCTATCATTTTGCATCTCCCCCTCCCCCTCCAACTTTCAAATCTCTTACTAACTCTTCCTTCAGTTAGTCCTGACGAAGGGTCTCGGCCTGAAACGTCGACTGTACCTCTTCCTAGAGATGCTGCCTGCAGCACCTTTGATGTGTGTTGCTTGAATTTCCAGCATCTGCAGAATTCCTGTTGTAAACCTCTAACTATATGGTATATGGTTAGAAGTTTATCTCTATTTCAGCTATCATGTAGCTGGTAAAATTGATAGTTTCAATATTCCAAGGGTTTGTTGTGCAGAGGTAGAGGTCTGGAATCTTGCCCTGTACCCACCACGGAAAAGTTACCAAAGGCAGACTTAGAACTTGAATTGTTTCTGAAAGAGAGTTGCAAACTGTGCTCGGGAGGGGGGGTGTGGGGGTGAAGGATTGGTGGTTATACTCTTGCAGTGGGGTTGGGTGAACTAAGTGAAATCTAAGCAGGTAATCTGTCAAGACATTTGGGCAAGGGTCATGAATGAATGAAGTGTGTGGTTGAAGAATCATTATTTGAATGTGATTAACATTGTTTTTATTGCTTCTACCTCCTGTTCATCCCACTATTATATCACACACTATCTAATTGAAACACTGTACAAGAAATTTTCATGGAACGTGAAGTACTTAGTCTATAAGATTTCCAATTTCTTAATTAATCATTTATCCAATAAATCCAGGTTCTGATGTGCAGTTTTATGCAGAAACTTTGAAGACACACTTGTGTCTTTTGAGCATCAACTGGTCTTGAGTCTCACAGTCGTACTTCACTGGAGAAATAATTGTTCTGCCTTTCAAGTGAGATTACAGCATTGTTCCACACACCTGGCATATCATGCTGTTACTGAAAGACAAAGGTGGATAAGAGTCTTGAGACAAGAATAAGTCTGCAGCAATGCCATGGGGGCCCATGTTGTAGCTGTGAAACAATCTGTCAGATAAGCATTTATCACAGTTTCTTCGAATGGTGCATTAGTAATTCGCTTGATGTCAAAAACTGACAGTGTACCAGTTAGCTGGGTTCTCGGAGAGAGTACCCAAGTATTGCCCTCAAAAGGGCAACGTACATCTGTGGAGGACACCATTGCAATTGTCCAAAGTCTGTTCGACCCATAAGAAATGTTGCATCAGTCAGTACACTAAGCAAGCCAAGCATGAAAACTACATTTGTACCACAGGCTGGAGTTCTTGGCATCAGTCTAGGCTCAGTGCTAATATTTTCAACACAGAGTGTTTTGGGTCCAAGTTGTGCTTAAGAAGTGTGTGTACAGTATCTAGCTGTGCTGTTGAGTGGTTTCATCTTTCATATGAAGTGTTAAACCAGGGCCTGGGTGGATACACACTCGAGCGGACTGAAAAGGTCCCATGATGCTGTTTGAGGATGAGAAAGTTGCTTCCCTCTGGTGCCTTTACCAGTATCTAAACCACCATCAACATCACTGAAGCTGAAAACTGGATTTTGTGTGCAAATGGGCTGGTGCATTTCCTACAATACAGCAATTGTTGTTGTTCCACTCCATGCCTTGTGGCACATTGGGCTTCAACCTTGCCATTTCTTCAGTGTTTATCTGTTTTTTTAAGAGGCCAAGTTGGTAGCTTGACGCTCAACCCAGCACGATGGAAAGCATGCAAGGAGCCGGCCAGATTCAGGCATGGGGTCACTTGCCTCAAATTCAGGCAGGTGCCACCACACCACTGGCCGGTGACGAAACAGCAATGAGCCCCCTAATTTACTGGGGAAGTTTTTGGAGTGAATTTGTGTAAAGCAAGACCTTTTTACTCCTAAATATTCCTCCCTTCCCTCCTTTTCCTTCATTCACTTCATATGTTCATTACTACCTGCATCTTGGTCTTTCCATATTCCTTCCCCCTTCCCACACCTTTTCTCCTCTCCCTCTTCTGCCTCCTTCACTCCCACCCCCTTTATTCCAGTGAGCAGAAGTCATGAATTAAGCAGTTTGCTGGTGTCCTTTCATGTCTACCCAGCTGGTTTCCAAGACCTCAGTGAAATTTTTCTTACAAAAGATAAAAATCCAGTCTGATTCTATGCCATTAAGGTATTGTGCACTTGCTGGGGTATTGAAACAGAACCTGATGTGGTTCTACTTGCATTCCAGTGAAGGGATGTCTGGTAGAGCTCAAGGGGTGAGGATGCTTGGCAAATTTTCCAGGGCACTTCAAACTCTATTGGATGGATCTGGCTTATCCATACTGTAATGGAATCATATTGGGTGGTGCGTGGCCAAGTGGTTAAGGCGTCGGTCTAGTGATCTGAAGGTCGCTAGTTCGAGCCTCAGCTCAGGCAGCGTGTTGTGTCCTTGAGCAAGGCACTTAACCACACATTGCTCTGCGTCGACACTGGTGCCAAGCTGTATCGGCCCTAGTGCCCTTCCCTTGGACGACATCGGTGGCGTGGAGAGGGGAGACTTGCATCATGGTCTTCCATACAACCTTGCCCAGGCCTGCGCCCTGGAAACCTCCAAGGTGCAAATCCATGGTCTCACGAGACTTATGGATGCCTATATAAATTGGATGGCACAGTAGCATAGTGGTTAGCACGATGCTTTACAGTCCAGGAGAACTGAGTTCAATTCTTGCTGCTGCCCATAAGGAGTTTGTATGTTCTCCCTGTGACTGCATGGGCTTCCTGCGGGTGCTCGGGTTTCCTTCAAAGACTTACCGGTTGGTCATTATAAATTGTCCCGTGATTAAGCTAGGATTAAATCGATGGATTGCTGGGTGGTGCGTCTTAAAGGAAGGGCCCATTCTGCGCTGTATATCAATAAGTAAACAATAAATGTTTAACACACCTGTTTATTCATTGGAAGAAGGGAAGGCATAAATTAGGGAAAAGGTGAAGGCGCAATGGAACTAATTTTTGGGCGGTGATAGCCGGTCTTGCTACCTTCTCTGCTTGGTGAAATATGATCATTGGGAGACACTTCTGAGCATGCTCAGAGCCCACCAGGGGTGTGCCCAAGATTGGTCACTGTGTACTTGACAGATGTTCCTGCATGAGGAAGACAGGTTGTGTTTCACAGAAGCTAAATTCTGGAATGTGGGCCAGTTGTCGAGAAAATAGTTCTTCATGGCTCATTTTTTTGATATTGAGCGATAGGTGGTGTTAAAGCTAGTTCTGGACATGTGCTAACAGGAGCTGTGTGCCAATGACTCACGTTCCTTCTGATAGCATGAGAATAGAATATTTATCTTGCTGTTCAATGAAAACACATGCTAAATTGAAGTTATATTTGAGAAATTTTAATAACTGGCTGTAACAAAATAACAGAATGGTTTTAACATTCTGTTATTCTCCCACTCCATGGAACATGTGCACTGACCTTGAGTATCACAGTCTGTCTGAAGTTCTCAGCTATATATTGTGCCTGGGTCATGTGCCTCACTGACTTCTATTGGGTGTGACACAGTGGTTGCATTTCTGATCAGGTAGAGAAGGTTCAGGTTCCACCGTTGACAATTTGAAACATAAAATTTAAACAAAGCTCTGTTTTAGCCATTATGTAAAACTGATTGCAACTCAGTTGATTTGGCATAACAATGCCACTGCACTTCACAATTTTGGGTAAGGAAAGTACTTACTTTAACCCCCTTTGGCTTGAATGTAATTAGCATCAAATGTTGATTGGCAGGTATTGGTGCCTCTGTGTTCTTGTCTCCTCTCCCCCCCCTCCCGTGGAGACTCAGTGTAAGTGACAAATGGAGCTGAGTATCTCCCAAGTTGCCCCCCCCCCCACCTGCACAAACACCATCTGTTTTGGGTTACCATGCAATTTTAAGTACAATTTAATGCTATGTCATTTTAGTTTTCAGCAGCTTGTAATATGTTTGCATAACCTTCCCATCCTTTACAAAGCTTCAGCCCGAACTTGTGGAGATCTGAGCAGAGAGAGTGTTCTTTATCCATCTGAGAGGAGACTGATTGGATCACTGAAATGATCAGAAGCTCCAGGTCCCACATTGGCCATCAGCCACCCTGACCACCACAGAACCTGCGAGGCTGCGAGACAGCCTGGATTCTGGAGGACAGCCTCAGGAGACAATCTGGTCAGCGTGATGGACACTCGTGCTGGTGTCCTTTAGGGGCCGTTGTTCATCTTGTTTCTACCCCAGTGCATTGGCGGAAGATACTGTGGAATTGTGATGGAAACAACTACATGCCTTGCTCCTTGCTGATTTGAGTCTGGTATATATAAAGGCATTGATATATACACTGACTACCAGCTTCCTGGTGGGAACTGGTATGTGTACTGGTACTGATGCATGCACTGACCATCGGAACCAGAATCAGGTTTAATATCACCGGCATATGTCGTGAAATTTGTTGACTTTGCAGCAACAGTACAATGCAATACACAGTAGAGAAAAAAAACTGAGTGTGTGTGTATGTGTAGATATAGATAGATACTTTATCGATCCCAAAGGAAATTGCAGTGTCACAGTAGCATTACAAGTGCACAGATATACAAATATTAGAAGTAAGAAAGAATAAAAAATGTTACCTCAAGCAGTCTAACAGGAGGGGGGTCATCACTTCCCTGGCTATAGGTTGACTCATTATAGAGCCTAATGGCTGAGGGTGAAAATGGCCTCATATAGCGCTCTTTGGAGCAGCACAGTTGTCTTAGTTTGTTACTAAAAGTGCTCTTCTGTTCAGCCAAGGTGGTATGCAGAGGGTGAGAAACGTTGTCCAGAATTGCCAGGATTTTCCAGAGGGTTCTTTGTTCTACCACAGACTCCAGTGTGTCCAGTTTGACTCCTATAACAGAGCCAGCCTTTCTGATCAGTTTATTGAGCCTGTGGGCATCACCCGTGTTGATGTCATTGCCCCAGTACACCACCACATAGAAGATATGTATATATTAAATAAGTAGTACAAAAATAGAAATAAAAAAAGGTAGTGAGGTAGTGGTCATGGGTTCAATGTCCATTCAGAAACTGGATGGCAGATTGGAAGAAGCTGTTCCTGAATCATTGAGTGTGTGCCTTCAGGCTTGTGTACCACCTTCCTGATGGTAGCAGTGAGAACAAGGCATGACCTGGGTGATGGGGGTCCTCAGTGATAACATTATATTATGCATTCTGTTACCTTGTATACTAATGCATGGTATGATCTGTCCGGATGGCACGCAAACAATTTCCCCCCCATTGTCTTCAGGTACACGTGACAAAAATACATCAGTACTACCTGTTAGATTTGTACTGACACTGTGTAACTGACTACCAGCTGGTACGTGTGCTGGTGCTGGGGGCTCTTAGCTGGTATATGTTGAGCCTGTCCCACCAGGAGCTGGAGTATAGCACCATAGCCACTGAATTACATTTTCTGAGCAGCAGAGGGACAGCTGTCTGGATAGGGTGCAGCTACCAAAATGAGCCACTGTCTGTTTGATGCAGTACAAAGAGACGCTTGTTTATTTGCACAGACAATTGAAGTTGTGTGCTGCAACCCCAAGTTGAATTTGAATGACCTTTTTGGAGTTTGTTTATTTCTCTGCCTATATCCCATTTTCTTTGTGTGGTACGGGGATTGTTGGAGCTGGTGCGTGGTGGGCGGGGATCTTCTCTTGCTGAGAAGATGTGAGGCGTTGGAAATCTTGAGCAACGCACACAAAATGCAGGAGGAACTCATCAGGTCAGGCAGCGTCTATGGACGGGATGTTTTGGGCTGAGACCCATAGGTGCTGCGTGACCTGCTGAATTCTTCTGGTGTGTGCTCTGCCACTGAGTGGCAGCCGTGCCCTTTGACAGACACATTTAGACTGTCGTCTTCTGCCCTCTTCCTGGTGCAAGAGGAGGCGGAATGATAACTGCTGTCCCTAAGACACAAGCGTGCATGTTGATTAACTGTGACTCTCTCCTCTACACTCCTGCCGGATAAATCAATGCAGTGGCAGGTAGACATTCAGATATTCAGGTAGCCCATCACACCTCTTGTACTGTGCATTAAATTACATAGTAACCCTGCCAGTGTAAGGTTACTATGTAATTGAGGGTAGAGTTCAAGATTGTATCCTTTGTTATATCGTATTATGTATGCGTAAACTATCAGCCCTTCCTTTGTAAAGTCCTCTGTTTCAAAACTGATACATCATACTGGGATATTCACATCATTTTTTGATGTGATATAGGTATGAAAATATAAAAGGCGGTGCAACAAAATTTATAAGAAGGAATTCGGGAAAGCCTGAGCAAAATAGTGGTACTTTCACTGATAAGGGCTTCATTGAAATTATGGCACTGTTTGGCAAGTTAGAGATAGGCATTATGTTTGCATTTGGAAGAGTGCAGGTTGTCCAAAACTATCTCCAGTAAGTTTTACAAAGATTGCTTTTTGCTTTTTCTCCTGCTATGGAGATGGTAGAACTTGGTAGGGCTTACAGTGTGGAAAACTATAGATGCATTTAAGGGCAAGAGGAAGAAAGAAGTATGAGAACAAGGCAGGATGAAGAGAGGGAGGAAGAAGAGGGTGGAGAAACAAGGGACTGCAGACATTGTAAATTTAGCAAATAGCACAGCACTAAGAACTCAATGAGCCAAAGCCGCAGATGCTGTTTGACTTGTTAAGTTCTTCCAACTGTATGGCAAAGCTGGCTTGGAGGATGAGCAGCATTTCACTGCTGAGAGACCTGTTTCAGTATTGCAATGAATGTAATCCAGGCACCTATATTTTAAACATCCCGTTGTTTAAAGTTGACCCTTACTGGGCATAAATGTTCCTGATTAATTCAACGGGGTCTTAACTAGATGTGCAAGAAGCCAAAGTAAAACATTCCTTCTATAACAATCGCCGTCCTTTAATTGCCCGGCCAATGTTGACCACAAGAATATAGTGACCATTTGTGGTTGGCCACCTGAAATTGTGGTGCACCACTAAGTGGTGGGTTTCCTCTCCAGGCGTTTAGTGGTTCTGAATGAGAAGTTTGAATCAGGAAGTATGCGGACATAACCTAGACGAATGTTCCATTGCAGCAGTGAGGATGCTGTACTCTTAATGGAACTTTAAACCAAGGCCTTGTATACCCTGTCTACTGCTTGGGTCCTGATGAAGTATCTCAGCTCCAAACATTGACTGCAACACTCACAACACGCTGGAGGAACTCAGCAGGTCAGGTAGCATCCATGGAAACGCAACCTGCCCGACCTGCTGAGTTCCTCCAGCGTGTTGTGAGTGTTGCTTTGAGCCCAGCATCTGCAGAGTATTTTGTGTAAACATTGACTGTATATTTCTCTCCGTAGATGCTGCTTGACCTGAGTTCTCCCAGTATTGTGTGTGTATCTCAAGATTTCCAGCATCTACATTATCTCTGATATCTACTGGTTGAAGTTGTCCCACAATTCTGCATCTATTGCTCTTTTTTTGGTGTGTGTGTGTGTGTGTGTGTATTGGAATGTTAATTAACCAGTCATTGTCAGATTGCTGTTTATGCCATGTGTTAATTGCTACCCATTTCTCCCCATCAGGAGCTAGAGAGATGGTACATAGTGATTAAGCTATTAGAGTCGCATCCAGAGGCGTGGAAAATGACTTCAAAAATACAAGTTCAAATTCCACCATGGTAGCTGGAAAGCTTACATTTATATATTTAGGTAAATTTGGAGGTTTCAAAGAAAAATGGTAGTGTCGGTAATGCTGCATAGTTTTAGGAACCCATCCGTTTCAAATTGACCAGACCCTGTAAAGTAATTACCATCCTTACCTAATCTGGGTGGTAGGTGACTGCAGATACAGCAGGGTGATTGACCAACTTCAGAAGTGGTCCTGCACGGGCAATAAAAATCCTGGTGTTGCTCGCATGATCCTTAAATGAGTGGGGTTGCAGTGAAAGGAGCATGGGGAAAAAAGGATGTGTTTGCAAAGTGCTGTGACCCAGTGTGGGAGTGTGGCACACTTACTCCAAAGTGGCAGCTTTTGTCACTTCCTGGTGAGCATGCCGGGGTATCTCCAGAGGTTGTGCTGTAGCTCTACCAGCAACTAGTTGTTGAGACTGGAAGAATTGGAACAGGTGTCAACTTGTTGTGCACAGAACCTATGGTTGTCTTTAGCTTCAGCTGCTCTGTGTTTTTCTGTCCAACTCTTGTTGCAGGGGTACAGCCTTCAATGTAGCAGTGGGGAGCCAGTCTTTGTAGATAGGTGGGACTAACCTAGAAGTTCCTGTCTTCTCTCCCTGCCAAGTTGTCTGGTAACTTGGAAGGTATTCGTCTTGGATAAGCATGGGTTGGAAGTGGAACAGCAACTGAGATTCCCGCCTTTCTTGCAAGCTGTAGGGTTTTGCCTTGGTTGGAGTTGATTAGCTCCATTTTTTTTAGACGGACCGCAGGATTTTTTTCCCCCAGTGTGGAAATTGGCCTCTCCCTCCACCCTGCCTCCCCCCCACCGCTATGGATTCCGTCTACACTTCTCACTGCCTCAAGAAAGCAGCCAGCATTATCAAAGACCTCTCCCACTCTGATCATTTCCTTCTCCTTCCCCCCCCCCCCACCCCCACATTGGCAAAAGATGCACAAACCAGAAAACATGTAAATCCAGGCTTAAGAATAGCTTATATCCTGCTGTTCTGAGACTATTGAATGATCCTGTAGTATGATAAGATAGACGCTTCACCCCACAACCTACCTCCTCATGGCCTATACTGCACTTAGTAATGATAACACTTAAATCTGTATTCAGTTGTTATCTTTCCCTTTGTGCTAGCTCAATGTACTTGGGTTTTGGAATGATCTGTATGGATGGCAAGCAACATTTTTTTTTCACTGTACCTCAGTACATGTGACAACAATAAACCAATTAACATTTGCTATGAAGGTCTCCCATGCTGTCACTATGTGAGGCTAGGCCACTGTTAACAAATTTCTACTTTGCCTTTACCCGTTCACCCAGTGCTTCAGTCCTTGTGCCAGACTTTTCATTTTGCTTTTGTCTACGTCCCTGGTCTCCTTCCCCGCAGTCTTCTCTTGTCATTTGTTACTATGAACACCTCAGATTCTGACTGAGGAAAACTGGGGAAAAAAACTTACAAGAGATAGGATTTATCTTCACTTGGAAAGGCAAGGATTGATTTGGCAGAGCCTGCATGGTTTTGATGGTAGGAGATCCTGTTGCACCAGTTTGATTATTTGAGGTGATGGCTCTGCTAATTCATGAGGGGGTGTGGTAGGTGTTATTGCCAGGCCTTTGGTAAGGTGCTGCATGAAAGCCTGGTCCAAAAGGTTAGAGCCTGTGGAATCCAAGGCAAGCTGGCAAATTGGTACCAAAATCGGCGGGAGGTGTGCTGGCGGATGAACAAATTTTCTGATTGGAAACCAATTTCCAATGGTGTACAACAGGATTCTTGCTGGGACCTTGATGCTTGTGATGTACTTGGGTGTGAACGTAGGAGGTATGATAAATAAGTTGGCGGATAGAATGAAAATTGTTGGTGTCAGAGGTAGCAGGAAGTTTGCCTCAGACTACAGCAAGCTACAGATTTGCTTGAAAACTGGGTGGAGCAATGGGAAATGGAATGCAATCCTGACAATGCTGAGGTAATGTGGTTTGGCAGAGCAAACGTAAGTAGGATAAATACAGTGCTGAAGGGAGTGTTGATGAACAGGGGGACTGTGGGGATGCAAGTGCATAGGTCCATAAAAGTGGGAGCACAGATGGATCAGCTGTGGCATAGAAGGTAAGAGTGGAGATGCCTTGTTTCAACTGTAAAATACTGAGAGGGACATTCCTGGAGTATTATGCACTGTTCAAGTTGCCTCAGTACAGGAAGGATGTGTATTCTGACCACTAGAAGCACAGTTTGTTTTGTATGCAGTTCGCTTTGTATGAACGTCACTTCCTGTACATAAACTTTTTTTTAATGTCATTTCCTTTGTGGGTTAATTTGGATTTTGATTTGAAGCACTCAGGGGAAAGACATCCATCCTGAGCCCCTCTTTATTTGCCTTTGAAACAGCAATACCTTTCCATAAGTAAGATCTTATTAAAAAGCTGAGGGAAGCCTCTTCTCAGGTGATTTTTTTTTTGAGGTGGTGTTTAATAGGGTGCTTTGTCCATCTGCTCTGTGAGGGCCATAGAGTGAAAAGATTAGCTCTTCAAAGGCATTGCCTGTCGACTGGAGGCGTATCTAAGTCCTGTTTCCCTGTACACCCTAAAGGCATGTTTTGAATCATGAGATTCAAAATCATGCCTGCAAAAGAGCTCGTGGATTTGTCTTGGGGTCAGTAGGAGGGGAGGTCTGCTTACTCTTGCTGAGCCTCATTGAGTGTGACCAACAACAGGGATGAAATCCCAACTCCTGAAGCTGCACACAGTCACTCACAGGACATAGTTGACAAGATTCTCCCACTTGACTTTTCTGCTGAGATTTTCCAATTGCCTGGCATAAGGGACGTGAACAACACAATGCACCTATACCGAACAACTGGACCTGAGTTAGGTTGTAGTGGGTGAAGTCTGCCTCGATGGAGCTCATCAGCCCACTGTCATTTAAGATTAATGTACTGCAGAACAGGCGCCCAAGTAATTTCAACCCTGTGAGAGTAAACTCTGAATGAAAGAGCAGATTGTAGGCAAGCAAACCAAGTGCCCTGACATGCTTGCTGTTGCTCAACCAAACTTAGGCAAGTTGGTCTTCTGTCGCTCAGAAGGGGATTATAAACTGGCACCTTCCATCAAAGATGAGGTCTTCGTTTTAATCATGAGCAAAGAGTTTAGTAAAGACGAGTCAAAAGGCTGGGCAGCTCCCCTTACTTATCGCTCGCCGCAATAACTCCTACCAAATAACATAGAGCAGGACCTCAGCTGACTCGTGTCTCTCAGCTGCATGTTCAGAAGGGAAACAGAAATGAAAGGTTATTATGTGGAGTTCATGGAACAGTGCTGCTGATTTAGCGCTTCCGCCGGATTCCAACAAAGAAAATTGGTATTTGGACAACTTTGGTGTTTACCACCCCAGAAACTTGCCCAAATTGTCTCTGATTCAAGTGCGCAGTTCAAAGACGTATCACTGAACGATGTGCTCTTGTCTAGACCTTGATAACAGTCTGCTCGGGGTTCTCATGTTTCAGAACTGAGTCCGTCATGGTGATGGCAGAAATCAAACTAATGTTCCACAGCTTCCTAGTGAGATACAGTCATCAAGACCACTTTCAAGGGAGAGAAGGAATTCGGTACTGAAGCGTGGAGGTACAGAGAAAGGCATTTCTGTGTCGATGATGATCTGAAATCATTTTCTAATGCAGAAGAAACAGCGCAAGACGTGTTGGCGTAGTCTAATCTCAGACTGCATTAAGATCGCATCCAACAGTGCTGAGGTCAGGCAGTGTTTCCTGTCAGAAGATCTTGCCAAAGGTCTACAGAATCTTGATCTTGGACAAGATTTCCCTCCTATGCAGTGCATTCTGGGCCTTGGACAGGACTTTGTTACCAGCGCCTTACTTTCCAGGTTACTCATACTGAAAGACACCTTTTGCATTAGGGTGTGTTATTGACTATCAGCAGCCTATTTGACCCTGTTGGATTTGCTGCTCCAGTTAGTATTGAGGGATGATTCATGTTAAGTGTTGACCTCAGACACTTGTGATGGGATGTCCCACTCCCTAAAGAGAAACACAAGCTATGGCAGCAGTTGTATCCTTCCCTTCAGGATCCTAAAGGTTTGAAGATTCCAAGTACCTACACACAACTCTGCTATCCTACAGCTCAAAAGAAAGGACTCTGCATCTTCTGTGATGCATTAACTTAAGCTGTTGGTGCTGTTGCAAACCTCAAGGTCACAGACACTGCTGTGTATAGTGAAATTTCAACTCATCCTGGACAGGGCAAAGTTTGTACCCAAACCAGATCTCACCTCCCTTCTCATTAGACATTGCCACGAACAAGTATGTCATTAAGGACGACATTTTTTAAGTGAGAACAGTTAAAACCGGTGCAGTAAGACTGATTAAGGACCAGTCCTTTAACCAAAGACTTAATGAAATGATCATTTGACTTTTGTTTCAGTAGTTAAATTTGACTTCATATAGATGCCAGGCAGGAAGTGTTCTGGCCTCTAGAGGTGCAGTTCATTTTGTATGAATATCACGTCCTGTATGTAAACTGTTTTTTATGTCAGAGGTTAATTTGGATTTCACTTTGAAGTACACTGTATAAAGACATCCATCCCCTCTTTATTTGCCCTTGAAACAGCAATATCTTTTCACAACCTAAGATCTCATTAAGAACCTGAAGGAAGTTTCTGTGTCACCGTTGATTTTTGTCACCGGTGTTTCTCTCACTGCAAAGCTCTGTATATCCACACAGCGAGGGCAGTAGCGTGAGAATGCAGAGGATATTCACCAAGAAGTTGCCTGGATTGAAACTTCTGTGTTATAACAAGACACTGGGTTTGTTTTTCCTGGAGCAGAAGAGATGGAGGTGTATAAAATAGAGGGGCAAGATAACAAGAGGTGTCTAAGCTGACGTTTAAAGTGAGATTTAGCAAGTTCAGAAGGAGTCTTAGAGGGACATTATACACAGAGAGGGCTTTTGGAGTCCATGACCTGTATGATTTATGACCTCAATGCCCTGGGTATGGCTTTGTATAATAAGATTGTAAGATATGGGAGCAGAATTGGGCTCTTCTGCTCCTCCATTCACTCATGGCTGTTCAACCCTATTTTCACCTTCTCCATGTAAGCCTCAATACCCTTTAATAGTCAGGAACCTATCAATCCCTTCCCAATCTTCTGTGGTGATGAATTTCATGGATTCACCGCCTTCAGGCCAAAGAAACTCCTCTTCATCTCAGTTTTAAATGGATGTATCTTTATTCTCTAATATAGCATAACTTCTCTCTGTTGTGGTGCAGTCCTCCACTTTATAAAAGCAAGAAACAAATTAGCTTTCTTGATCACGTCTCATGCCTGTTTATGACCATACCTGACCCCATCCAAGCTTTCATTAGCTTTCTACCTTTTCGTTATTTTACCCTGCTCTTCCTTGTTTAGATACACAGCGGATGCTCCTACATTTGCCTATCTTGAAATCACTGGCTGCAGTTTCTGTTTACTTAACCTATCAATAGCTCTATAATCTAATGCTTCTATCCACACTGTTTACCATGCCATCCATCTTTCCATGATCAGCAGCAACCGATGTGCAGCTTTCTGACCCTTTATCCGATGCCACGAATAGCTGTGCTTCCAACACATCTTTGTGTGACGTCACTAGTCACATTCTGCCAAGTTGAGGAGTTCTCCATTTTTCCAGCCTCCCTGTCAGGTCAATAATATGCCTTCAATTCCATGAGCTTCACTTTGAACTAGAAGAATTTTATACAGGTCTCCATCAATAGATTTCCAGAAACCCACATAAATAACATTCATATAAATAACACCCACTGCCCCCTGCTGTAGTCAGCTCTTCAAAATAAAATCCTTGAATAGTGATGTTATTTTTGTTCCCATGCTCAGCATGAAGCTTTTTTTCTCTAGTGTTCCAAAGAGTTTACATTCAGATTGTTGAGATCCACTTGTCCACTTGTTACAGTTAAGTGGGAAACAGCATGAGGTGGCCTGCTTTTCCGAGTGGGTGCTGCTCAACACCTTATCAGCATAATGCCAAGCTAACAGAAGATAGGAGGCGATCAGTCCAGAAGGACTTGCAAAATAAAGTGCTGGCAACCAACTGGTAAAAGATTATCAAAGGACAGTATGTTTACAAAGGAGGCCTTTCTGGTGCCTGCTTTGGGATACAGTACATGGATATTTTGAGACACGACACGCAGCGAGTGTGTCATGCTTGAGATGAAGCTGACCCCATGACTCTCCTCGATATGTAGTGATATACCAAATAGAATAGACGTCCATGGAAATGTGTCCTTCTGCCCATCAACACCTACCCTGCACTAAATCAGTTTTATTCTTTCCAAATTCTGTGGTACTGTGGAGGTTAGGAATCAGTGAGGACACTTTCTGTCCACAAATAAAACAAGATGAATTCAAATGGCTTATTTTCTAATGGCATAGACCGAACTCAGTGTTAATCACTTGTCATACAACAAGCCCATCCTGTGGAAGTTCACTCTAGTGCGCTTCATTGCACTCCCTCTACTGAAACATTATTCCTTCAGTACATTGCAGGTCATGTACACGATACCTGCAGGCTGAACAGGGACCTATGCAATTGGAGCAAGGCAGTGTCCCGTTAATTACATTCTTCCAACTCAAAAGTAACCTTCCTATTCCAAATATTGGATAAAAAGGAAACATCGGAAGCACTGGGCAGCATCTGTGGAAAGAGATGGTCGATGTTTTAGGTCTGTGACCTTCCATCAGAACTGGGAAAGAGGCAAGTTTTCAGTAGGAGAGAATATGGGAGAGAACAAAGACATCTCCTTTGTGCAGAAGAAAGGTGATGTCTATGACAGACTGGTGGAACCGTTTTAACAGTTGGAGCACACTAAGCTGCTTAGTCTATGTAACGACTGTTAATGGTAAGGTGGTGGGACCTACCTTGAAGGCTGTATTGATACAAGAAGTATAAGATAAACAGCCATCATGATGCAAACCAGGAAATGAAAAATGCTGGATACCTAAACAGTCAACATTTTGATTGCCCTTTATTGCTACTTTGTTTTCTGTCTGCTAACCAGCCCTGAACCCATGCAAGTTAATTATTCCCAATAACATACACTAATTTTATGCAATAGTTTCTTGTGCGGGGTCATATTGAACTTGTCTTGGAAGTGCAGATATAATACATTTTTTACATTTATTCTGCTAAATACAAAGTTTGCAAAACTTTTTATAAATCAGCACAGACTCCTATTAACCTATCTCCCCCTTCCTAAATGATAGATTCTAACATTCCAACCCCACTCCAAATATCAGCTAACTGGTCTATGGTTCTCTTTTTTTTTCTTTATTCTTTCTGGAATAGCCGGGTTATATTTGCCATCTTCCAATCTTTGGGAAGTATTCAAGAATTTGTTGAATATTGATAGTGTGCATCATTACTTAAATCCATTAACAATATGACAAAGGATGGAGTAACCTACTCGTGCAGGCTTCAGTCAGGCTTGGCCTTGTAGATGGTAGATAACAGTTATGCCGTGCAAGTGCCAGGCAGTGACTACTTCTTTAGAAAATCTACCTATATTCCTATTCAACAGTACAACCATTACCAAATTCTCCACTTTCAACACTCTGCAGAAACTGACTGGTGAGTTGACAGCTGGCCCATCCATCACTGGTGGAATTTGGGTATCTGTGATGGGTCACTTGCCTCCTGGATTCCCAAAGCGTTTCTCCATTTAGGTGGCACAAATTAAGAGTGTGAAGAAATGCGTTCCGTTTGTCTGGTGATGTTCAGTCCAAATAATATGGAAAGTTAAATGGTCTATTCGTTTGGCACTTTATACTTAATTTTAAATATTTACTCCGCATTTGGTGCACCACTGTCCTACTACTACTGTTGCTCCAATACTTTGTAGAAACTCTTTACTGTTGAAAACACAGTGATCCCAACACCCTTATCCCTACCTCTCTAGGATAGCAGATGCATGGGAACACTTCCATCTTGCAATAAAAAAACATTTGATTTCCATCTTGGTCAAATGCCTGTAGGTGTTCAGCAGGATGGTAGGAATACGCATCTTTGGTCAGGGTTGACCGTGGATATTGCATCCTATCTGTCTGGATACGCAAGCCTGGGCAGTACGGTATGGAGAGCAAGCAGTTGCCCATGTAGCAGTCTCCCCCTGTCCACACAGCTGGTGAAAGCAAAGGAATAGCAGAGATACAGTTTGGCACCAGCTGTGTCACAGGAGTTGCCAGACAGAATTGAACTCAATGTAAGGCTGCCTTAGGGACTCTAGCACCAGATTTTTTCCTTGGTGTTTACTCCCAAAGCCTTCCCCATGAGGGGGTATGACCACAAGGCAGCAGAATGTTGAGGTCAGAGTTTTCCTTCTCTTGCCATCTGTCTGAAGCGACTAGTTTTAAGGCACCAGTAAACCCTCTTTGCCCGTTCTCTTGTCAGTAGAAATGGTTCCACTGGGCTTAGTAGCTAAGCCACTTGTGAAGGTGAGGAGCTGGACTTGGTTGTCAGAGGCTATTTGATGTGCATGCCAGTGGGAGCATTTACAGGAAGTGGGATATTGTCCCTTTACCAACCCCGGCTATAAAAGTCTTAAGGAATACAATCACCCACAAATGAGTGAGGTTGCAGGTAATGCCTCGTTATTTACCTTTTCAAGAAGACTCTAGAAGAATGTCGGTAGTAAATGCTGCTCTTTCAACAATTCACACTTAGTCTATATAAATGGAAATGATACTTTGACCCAAGATCACCAAAGTTTCTCTCTGTTAGGCTTTCCTCCATTTGCATTCTGTTCTTATGTGGATCAATAGATTGTGTCATTGCTGTAATGATAACTATCTGTTATATTATGTGACGACCACAATATTGAAGGGAGAACAGATGGCCCATGACTTTTTAAAAAAAATGTTATCTTCTAAATTCTGTGCCTTAGTTAAACACACTGATCATCTGACAACTATAAAGAGCCAATAAAAACCTTTTGCGTTAAGGCTCTGTCTACCCACTTAGTTGGTGGTAAAAGATCCCACAGTGCTTTTCAAACGAAAATGGAACCGTTCTCCAAGTGTTCCTGGAAATTTCTTTCTGCCTGAGGGTTATTTTGAAATGATCACATAATTGTTGTGGTATTTACTGTACTCAATTTGGCTGCTGCATTTCCTAAGTCACACAGACCGAACTTCAAAGATAGTTTGCTGGCTTTGAAGCAATTTAGCATATTAAAAAGACAGTAAAAGATGTAAAAAAAATCAAGTTTCCCTGTCCTTCCTCATAACTAGTTCCACTGACAGGTGAGTCACAAACGAATGGTGATTGTTGGCAAAAGATTCGAGGGCAAGATGAAAAGTTGTGTTATGAGGTGATTTGTAGTCTTTAGTGCCTAAAATGGTGGCAGTTTCATTCATTCATTCCTTTGAAAGTAAAATTGGATAGGCCCTGCGAGAGGGAAAATTTGCCTGGTTGTGGGTGAAGAGCTGAAAAATGTGATTAATTGGGTGACTGCATGGTGCATTGATTCCTTAGGCGAATGTAAGAAACTCCCTAGAACAGGAGAGACAGAGATGCTGCAATTTCCGCTGTGGTGTTAATTTTATTTAGATCACACCACACTGCCACGGACTTTGGAGTAAAGTTATGGTGTTGACAGTGGTCTTATTTACAAACAAGAGAAAATCTGCAGATGCTGGAAACCCGAGCAACACACGCAAAGTGCTGGAGGAGCTCAGCAGGCCAGACAGCATCTATGGAAAAAAAAAAGTACAGTCGATGTTTCAGGCCGAAACCCTTCGTCAGGTGCTCTCATTTAGCCTGTTTTGTTGTGGTGGTGTCTGATCTTGTGCTACTTTCAATTCAAGGGAAGGGAACGGGGGCAGCAACTCATCCCACAGGTAACAATGTGATTCTGTCAGAAACTGAAGGAATGGTTGAGGACTAGTCATGCTTTTGCTTGGAGTAGTTTTGAGTGATCTGCTCTTGCCCATGTGAGAAGGGAAGTCTCACTGGTCAATACTGCAGCCTAGATTTTTGTTTTGCTCAAGCACCTCACTCTAGTCTGGCTGCCACCAGAATTCTAACTCTAAGCATAGCTAAAATTTGTAAGTGCAAAATTCATGAATTTATTGTGCTGATCGAGCATATTTGTGATCCATGAATGGGGCTTCATTTGTGTGTTCCTTCCCCCCCCCCCCACCAAATGTGTGTGGGTTGGTAGATTAATTGACCATTTTTAAGGAACCATGTACATCATCTCACCATTAAGTCCACGGCTCCAGTTTTGGCAGCAATGTATTTCTTGGTTATTTCGCTTTTCACCCTGGAATTTCTTCTCTATACGTTTCTCTTGCACCCTCTCCTGTTAACTCTGCTCTGTAAAAGCTGCTGCTTTGGCTAATGTTCCGGTGATCTATCTTTAACTTGCTGCCTGCAGAGTAGATTTGGTCTGATTATGATCTTGTGGTGCACTTCCAGGTGTTTTACTATCAAAGACGAGTGTGTTTGCTCGTTGGTGTTCTTGCCCAACTTGGCAGTCCTTTCCAATCTTAATATCTTCAAGAAGCCAAGTTAGAAGTGGCAAAAAATGGATCAAACTGCTTTGTAGCTAAGGACCCAAGTTTTTTTCTGAGAATAATTGTGGGTTCAAATCCCACCCAGTGCAAGTTTGGAAAATCTTATTTAACAAGTTTGATTAAACTTGGCTGGCATCAGGAAATTAAACCAGGAACATAGCTGGAATACCATACAACCTCCAGGGAAGGGAATCTGCTGATTTCTCCAACTTTTGTGTACAAGAGACTGGTTCTGTTCTCTATATTGAACTCAAAGCCCCTGGGGCAGTTAAGAATGTAGCTGTAAGCATTTGCTTCCCAGTCTCAATCAGGTTGTGTAAACACAGTGAGAAAATCCTCTCCTCTTCATCCATGAAGAGCTAATAGATCTGCTTCTTCACAGTTCCAGCCACCTAGGTTTTAAAAAAACACCTTGTTCACTGATGCGGCAGACACAAAATGCAGGAGGAACTCAGAAGGTCAGGCAGCATCTATGGAAATGAATAATCTGTTGATGTTTCAGGCCGAGCCCCTTCTTCAGGACTGGAAAGGAAGGGGAAAGATGCCAAAATAAAAAGAGGGTGGGGAAGAAGGATAGCTAGAAGTTGATAGGTGGAGCCAGCTAGGTAAAGGGCTGGAGAGGAAGGAATCTGATAGGAGAGTGGACCATAGGAGAAAGGGAAGGAAAAGAGGCAGCAAGGGCAGGTGAGAAGAAGTAAAAGGCCGGAGTGGGGAATAGAAGATGAGGGAGTGGGGAATAGAAGATGAGGAAATGGGGAAGGAATTTTTTTTTGAATAGAAGGAGTAATCGATATTCATGCCATCCGGTTGGGGGCTTCCCAGACAGAATATAAGGTGTTGTTTCTCCACCCTGAGGGTGGCCTCATCATGTTACAAGAGGAGGCCATGTACTGACATGACAGAATGGGAATGAGAACTGTAATTAAATTGTTTGGCCACTGGGAAGTTCTGCTTTTGGCAGATGGAGCAGAGGTGCTCGATGAATGTAGAGGAGGCAGCATCAGGAGAACCAGACATGATCGATGATCCAAGCAGATTCGCAGGTGAAGTGTTGCCTTGCGTGGAAGGACTGTTTGCAGCCCTGAATGGAGGTGAATAAGCAGGTGTAACACTTTGGCCACTTACAGGGATAAGTGCTGGGAGGGATCGAATGGACAAGGGAATAGCATGAAGTCAATATCCCAACTGGTAAGGTTGGGACATGGACTGCTCTATTCACCAATGCTGTTCAGGAGGGAAAATCCTTCTCTTAACTGGTTCTTCAGTTCAGTGTCCTCTAGACATGGACAACAAATACAGAAACCTGCAAACCCAAGCTCCTAAGGCCACTTGCCCTTCCATGTGCCATAACATCTCACCAGTATGGCCATTGCAAATTGTCCAAGTGTACCGGTGAGTGATGGAATGCAGGGGAATTGATGGGAAAAGTCAGAGGATAGGTTACTGGGAAAATTAATGGGGTGATGGGATTGTTCAGTGAGGTAGGATAGGCCTTCCTCAGTTTAAATGTCGATGGATCATTGACATGGTTTTGAGTAATGGCTTGCTATAAACAAAGTGAACATGCCACCTGCTAACTGACTGTAGAGTTGCCTCTTATTATCGTCCCTCGAAATGAACAAGCTTTTAAAAATGGAAGAGAGCAAAGTCATCCATTGAGTTAGATTTCCAGGATGTTTGGCTTTGTACAAAGGTTAGTGAAACTTTGGAAGCCACTCTCCCTCCCAAACTATTCTCACTCCATCCCAAATGCAGTTAGAGCCAGGAGTCAGCTGATGAATTTGAAACCGTGATAATAGATTTTTATTAGGTACAAATATTCATTGTGCTACAAGTCAGTGAAAATCTAATTGTATATAATTGGTCTGTGGGCTAAATGGCTCATAGGTCAGACCACATCTCACTCTAGTGACAAGAATATTGGATGAAAAGACTATAATTATTCAACACCAGGTCAATTACATGGTAAGTGCATGGCTGCTGGACTTGGCCATTAAAGAGAAACTAATATGCTGTCTTTCTTGTGGTATGATTTCATCTACCTTACCAATGATGCCAATTATATCCCTGCCGCAGTTTATCTTCCCTAGAAACGCATTCCCACACCTCTCCACCCTTGGTATTTTCCCCTCCATTACTCTCTTTCAGCTGCCAAGGCCAAGGGTGTCAGAAATCCTGGCCACCATCTTCATCTTCTCCCTTTTCATTCACTCCTTTGGTACTTTCCTCTGTTAACACTTCCTAGTTTGCCAGCCCTTGGTGCATGGTTCATTTTATGACAGGTTTGAAGAACCTTCAGAGCTTTCTTGTTAGTTACCCGTGATTCTTATTCTTACACTCTGAATGTGAGAACATTTTTAAACCAGCTCTCGTCTTGACAGCTGAAAATTGTGTCTTGCACACAAGCCTTTGCCCAATGAGTAATGTTTCCAATACACTCAGTAGCCACTTCATTAGATACACCTGTACACCTCATTAATGCAAATATCTAATCAGCCAATCATGTGTTAGCAAATCAATGTTGCAGACGTGGTCATGAGGTTCAGTTGTTGTTCAGACCAAACATCAGAATGGGGAGGAAATATGATCTAAGTGACTTTGACCATGGAATGATTGTTGATGCCAGATGGGATGGTTTGAGTACCTCAAAAACTTCTGATCTTCTGGGATTTTCACACACAGCAGTCTAGAGTTTACAGAGAATGACGCGAGAACAAAAAAAAAACAGAGTGAGAGCGCTCTGTGGATGAAAATAACTTGTTTGTGAGAGAGGTCAGAGGAGAATGACCAACTGGTTCAAGCTGATGGGAAAGAGACTATAACCAAATAAGCATGTGTACAAAGGTGGTGTGCAGAAGAGCACCTCTGAATACACATGTCAAACCATGAAGAGGATGGCCTACCGCAGAGAAGACCACAAACACACACTCAGTGGCAGGTACAGGAAATATCTAATGAACTGGCTACTGAGTGCATAAAACAGTATCTACACTTCAACAAGTACAACTTGAGCATGGGTGTCCTTGGGTTGTAAAGGTGCCACATTAATGCAAATTATTTTCTTAGTTGCAAATATATGGAGAAGGTGCCTGAAGTTTCTTGACCTTCAATGAATCTGTGATACTGGTGATAGAACCCTTATTCACCAAAGCTGCTTGTGATCCAGCTGAGTCTAATTTATGGTCATCTACCCAAGTACAAGTAAAAGGTTTCAAGCAAGTTTATCAGTGTGTATTCATTGCAATATACTACCTTGAGGTTAATTTTCTTGCAGACTTTCACGGGGAGAAAGAAATACAGTAGAGTTTTCTAAAGAAAACCGACACACCCACAGGAAAATACTGACAAACACCAATATGTAAAAGAAGTGCAAATACAAATAATACTGAGAACGAGAAATGTAAAGAGTCCTTGAAACTGAGGCTGTAGATGGTAGAATCAGTTCAGAGTAGTGGTGAATGAAGTTATTCATGCCAATTCAAGAGGATGGCAGTTGTAGGGTACTGACTGTCCCTGAACCTACTGGTGCGTCCTAACCCAATGGCAGCAGTGAGAAGAGGATATGGCCTGGATGTTTGATGGCTGGTTTCCTTGTGGTAGTGCTCCATGTAAATATACAGGATCAATAAAAAATTTACATGGCAACAGTGTCACAGGCACATAGTATCGGATACACGTTTTTCACAAGAAAACATAAATTACACAAAATTATATAAGCAAGAGCACAATTAGAACGAAAGAAAGATGTCTATTATAGAGCAAAGTGATCGTAGTGTTATAGATAGTAATTAGAGTTATGCTGGTTTCCAGAATCAGATGGAAGCTCAACCTGATGAAGGTCTTGGCCCAAAACATCGACTGTTTACTCTTTTCCATAGATGCTGCCTGGCCCGCTGGATTCCTCCAATGTTTTGTGTGTGTTGCAATGGGTCAAACCTCATGGTGTGATAATTCATACTTCTCTACCTCCTGCCGGATGGTAGCCGTGAGAAGATGGCATAGCCTAGAAATGTGGGGATCCTTGGATGTTGCCTTCTTGTAGATGACATGAGACAGCACCTCGTGTGGATACTTCAGACGGTGAGGAAGAATGTGCCTGTGATGTATTGGGTTGAGTCCACTACTCTCCCAGCTTCTTGCATTCCTGCACATTCGTAATGCTGTATCAGATCATGAGACAACCAGTGAGTATTCAGAATTGGTTACAAAGTGCCAGCTGTTGGGGAATGGAGGGAGCAGTGTGGTGTTACATAATCTTTTAACTTGAGTGCACATTGGGAGCAATGTGTAATCATCAGATGGGAGCAATCCTCCAATACAATTTGGTTATGAGGCAACGGTGGAGATAATTAGCAAAGCTGATTAAATGCTTGATCGAGGAGGTAGGTGTAAAGAATGCAAATAAGACTACTGATGGCTGGCTGCCTAGTCAGCTCATGACACAGATGTCCACAATGTGTGAGTGCACGATAGGCAGGAGGCCAGAGCTCAAAGCTCGGCAGGGTTGTAGATGAGAGGTAGGAGTGGGGTTTGGTTGGGAGCAGGAGGGTAGAAGGCTAGGGGTTAGAATTCTGAAATTGGCACCAGAAGTCGGTGCAGGTCACGGAGCTTAGGGATGACAAATTGCTAACTTTGTTTATTATTGTCAAAGCAGTGGAAAAACTTTGTATTGCATGCTGCCGTCTATACGGACCATTCCATCGCATCAAGGTAGTACAAGGGAGAAGCAATAACACAGTGCAGAATATAGTTACAGGGAAAATACACTGTAGATGGATGATAAGGTTCAGGGCTATAATGGGGCAGATTGAGTGTTGTCCACCATAATGCACAATGCTGTTGCGGCAATGGGTTCAGTTCTGTTGCTGTCAGTAAAAAGTTTCTGTGCTCTTCCTGTGATCGCATGGGTTTTCTCCAAGAGCTCTGAATTCTTTCCACTTTCCAAAACCGTATGGGTTAGCAGGTGCAACATGGGTGTAATTGGGCAGCACAGGCTTATTGGGCCGGAAGGGCTTGTGACCTTGCTGTATCTTTAAATAAACTAAGGCGAAGAAGTCCATTCAACAGCCTTATAACAGCAGGATAGAAACTTTCCTTGAGCCGAGGGTATATGTTTTCAGGATTTTGTATCTTCTGCCTGATGGGAGGGGGTAGGAGAGAGAATGTCCAGGGTGGGTGCGGTCTTTGATTATGTTGGGTGATTTACTGGGGTACCTCCAAGGGAGGATGGCTTTCATAATGTGCTGAGCTGTCTACAATTTTCTGCAGTTTCATGTGGTCCCAGGCAGAGCAGTTGCTGTACCAAATCATGATGCATCAGGATAGCATTTTTAAAAAAATGGTGATACATCAGTAAGAATCAGTGAGGGTTAAATGGGACACGCCAAATTTCTTTAGCAATAATTTTCTGTTTTTAGAGGAAAAATAAAGTCCCTTAATTTTTAAGTGGTGAGAGATTGCTGAGTTCTAAGTTGCCCAGGGGCCTTGGGTCACAGATTGCATGATTCACAGATTCCTATATGGTTACAGAAAATAATTAGGAAAGAAAACTATAT
The DNA here is from genome assembly GCF_963921235.1 of Mobula hypostoma. NCBI lineage: Eukaryota > Metazoa > Chordata > Chondrichthyes > Myliobatiformes > Myliobatidae > Mobula > Mobula hypostoma. The sequence goes on from NC_086097.1 coordinate 89,394,897, forward strand.
TATTATTTATTGCCACAGAATTGAATATAAAAGGAGAGAGCACGCAAACATGAGGAATTCTGCGGTTAGGGCCCAAAGAGATCTGGTAATACAGGTTCATAATTCATTGAAAGTGGCGTCACAGGTAGATACGGTCATAAAGAAAGCTTTTGACACATTGGTCTTCATAAATCAAAGTATTGAGTACAGGAATTGGGATGTTATGTTGAAGTTTTTTAAGACATTGGTGAGGCCTAATTTGGAGTATTGTGTGCAGTTTTGGTTACCTACCTACAGGAAAGATGTAAATAAGACTGAAAGAGTACAGAACAAAATTTCAAGGACGTTGCCAGGACTGGAGGACCTGAATTATAAGTGAAGGTTGAATAGGCTAGAAATTTATTCCCTAGAATGCAGAAAATTAAAGGGAGATTTGATTTAGGTATACAAAATTATGAGGGGTATAGATAGGATAAATGCAAGCAGGCTTTTTCTACTGAGACTGGATCAGACTACATACAACTAAAGGTCACAGGTTAAGGGTGAAAGTGAAATGTTTAAGGGAAATATGAGGTGAAGCATCTTCAATCAGAGGGTGGTGAGAGTGTGGAGCGAGCTGCCAGTGCAAGTGGTGGATGCAATTTCAATTTCAATTTCAACGTTTAAGGGAAGTTTGGATAGGTACATGATGGGAAGGATATGGGGGACTATGGCCCAGGTGCCGATCGATGGGAGTAGGCAGTTTAAGTGGGCTGGCATGGACTAAATGGGTCACAGGGCCTGTTTCTATGCTGTAGTTCTCTATGACTAAGCATTGATGCATAGTGATAGGATGCTCTCTGTGGTGCACCTATACAAATGATAGAGTAAAACAAATAAAGAATCAGGGGAGGGTTTGCTATGGTGGAAGTTGATCTCTTCCAAGCTAATTACAGGACGTGAGTGGTTTGTGTAGTTCAAACAATTGGTCTTAACAGCCCTGAGAAATCCCTTCAGTCCACTACTTCCAGCTGGAATGGGATCCCACCTGCTGCTTCCAGCATTTATTTTTGTTCTGTTCTGTTTTTACAAACCCCGTGGCTGTGCAGCCCTGCCGGATAGCTGGAGATTATTAATGGAGTACAGGGGAGGTGAGCCTTAACTTCCCTCCCCCACCATAATCCTGAAGTAATCCTCCTAAACAGAACAACGGAAAATGGGTTAAGGAGATCATGGAAAGACTTTACTAAAGGATATGTTTTGGTGTCAGAGACAAGGTGAATGGCACTTTCCACACTTCAAAGAATGCTGAGAAAAAGTTCGTTATTCTCCCACTTTAACATAATTTTTGTCAGTCGAGGGTCTGAGTGGAGCGGAATGTCGGGGGTTACAATTATGAATTTGACAGCAGGAGCCGGTGTTCAGCACAGAGCATGGAGATGATAAAGCAACACAAAGTAGTGGAGTCATGGCAGAGGGCAATTGGGTTCCTTATCGTCACATGGACTGAGTTACAGAGAAAAGCTTAGTTTCTCATGCCGTTCATACCGAGCATTTCATTGCCTGAGTATATTGAGGTGGTACAAGGGAAAAACAATAACGGAATGCAGAATAAAATGTCACAGTTACTGAGAAAGTGCAGTGCCAGCAGACGAAAAGGTGCAAGGCCATGATGAGGTAGCTTGTGTGGTCAAGGGTCTGTCTTTTCAAACTAGGGGAACAGTTCAGCAGTCTTAAAACAGTGGGGTAGACATTTTCCTGGAGCTTGATGGAATGTGCCTTTAGGCATTTGTATCATCTGTCTAATTTTTTTGGGGGGGGAGGAAGAAGAGGGAATGTCTGAGGTAAGTGGGATCTCTGAAACTTTGGCTGCTTTCCCAAGCCAATGAGCAGTGTAGACAGAGTCCATAGATGGGAGGTTGGTTTTCATGATATGGTGAAGGATAGGTATGGGAAGCTGGGTTGGGATGGACAAAGATCTCTCCAGAGTCGAGAGCACTGTGGACTGAAATCCCACAGAGATTTCAGTACCTAATCCAGGCCGACACTCAGGTAATGAAATGTGAGATGGGCTATCTAGGGACTGACAAATTCCACATTGTACCTCACGACTGGATAGAAAAGAGCCGATGATACTGTTAGAAGCAGAACAAGAATGATTTCCACAGTGTCCTGGAAGGCATTTCTCCCTTGACCAACACTACTGAAATAGACGATACAGTCATTATCACGTATCTGAGTGTGGGATCTTGTTGAGCCAAAATTAGCTGAAAAGACTTCCTATGTTGCAACAGTAACTATACTTCAAAAATACTTTGGACACTGATCTTGTACGAGTCATGAAATAAACACATTCCTTTTAAGATGATGCTATAAATGGAGCTTTAGCAAAGGCTGTTATACAAATGGGCAGGAGTGATTTGACTGGGGTACACCAAAAGAGACTGGCCAGTTTCTAGGAGCTCTGAGCACAAATGGATCTATTAATGAAATCAATTTGTGACCTTTTTTCTGTTAAGTCAGATCTCTGGATAAACAATAAGTATTCCTGTAAGCTTGAAAGGGATGACAAGTTCTTCTTTTCCTTCTCTTCTCTCTTAGAATCTCCTCGGACTTCTTCCACCTCTTCATTGAGCAGCCATGACAGGATGTCTACCGTTACCGTTTCCACCAGCTCCACATCGGTCAACACCGACTGCTCGGACACTGAGCGCCCCGTGAGTGCCAGCTCCTTGAGCTCCCTACAGGATTGCCACAGCCCCTCGGACACCACGAGCCGACTGGGTGACGATGTCCGAGTGGAGTTGGCTCTGCCCCAGCGCACACTCCAGGCCCAGCGGGAGTGCAACAACAACAACAACTTGGTGGACCGGACAAACATGAATGTCAACTTCCGTCAGCTCCCTTTGTCTCCCATAGCAACCAGGGCTATGGCCCCCAACCCTAAGCTGTCATATGTGGACAGGGTTGTCATGGAAATACTCGAGACTGAACGAATGTACGTGCAAGATCTGCGGAGTATCATTGAGGTGGGTGTCTGACTTTTTACCTTTTCCACTGGTGGCACAAAGTCATTGGAGCAGAATGCAATGAGGCAGGATGTCAATGAAAGTCAACAGCAAACCAGAAATGCTTTTTGAAATGTGGTTAACGCCGATATTAAAAGACTAGAAATTCAGACAGTATCATAGCACGAAATAGCGATAATGTTTCCAGTGAAATGACCTATCACAACTTTCTTTGTGCTCTGTTGAAAAGTCGTTGATGTAAAACCCTGACCATGTTTGCATCTTCATGGAAGCTACCTGATCTGCAGAGTATTTCCAGCTTTTCCGAAACAGGTTGATCACCACTGACTTAAATGATGCAAACTTTATTGCTATGTGACGTGAAATGAGCATAGACTCAGAGAGTGTTCTACATTTCCAACAGTCTTAATATTTCACTACGCAAACATGAGGAAATCTGCAGATGCTGGAATTTCAAGCAACACACATAAAAGTTGCTGGTGAACGCAGCAGGTCAGGCAGCATCAATTGGAAGAGGTACAGTCAATGTTTCGAGTGGAGACCCTTCGTCAGGACTAACTGAAAGAAGAACTAGTAAGAGATTTGAAAGTGGGAGGGGGAGGGGGCGATCCGAAATGATAGGAGAAGACAGGAGGGGGAGGGATGGAGCCAAGAGCCAGACAGGTGATTGGCAAAAGGGATATGAGAGGATCATGGGAGGCCTAGGGAGAATCGTCGACTGTACCTCTTCCAATAGATGCTGCCTGGCCTGCTGCATTCACCAGCAACTTTTATGTGGGTTGCGTATTATTTCAGTTGTGTTTTAGGTTGGTATTTGAGGCAGGAAAGTTGTTCTCATTGATAGGTGAGACTAGAACTAGGGGATGTAGCCTCAAGATTCGGGGGAGTAGATTTAGGATGGAGATGAGGAGGAACTGCTTTTCCCAGAGAGTGGTGGATCTGTGGAATTCTCTGCCCAATGAAGCAGCGGAGGCTACCTCAGTAAGTATATTTAAGACAAGGTTGGACAGATTTTTCCATAGTAGGGGAATTAAGGGTTATGGGGAAAAGGCAGGTAGGTTGAGATGAGTCCATGGTCAGGTCAGCCATGATCTTATTGAATGGCGGAGCAGGCTCGACGGGCCAGATGGCCGACTCCTGCTCCTATTTCTTATGTTCTTATGTTCTTGTGTATTGATACCTTAATTGAAGAAGAGAAAACTCCAAGTCTTCTGGGAAAGTGTCAAAGGTGGGGCCAGTTGTCCTATTCTTTAAATGAGTCGGGACAAGTGATCAATTCTTGTGCTTGAATCTGGGTGTACTGTTGGACAAGGGGAGGATCTCTTGGAAAGGAATGATATGATTCCTCAATCAGGGTTGCTGTGATCAGTATCTGTTCAGCTGAGACAAGGAGTTTATGTTGGATGCTGCTAAATGTTTTATCTCGCCCTCTCTGGGGTATGTGGCCTTTCTCACTGGGCCTACATGTTGTCTCTTGGCAGTGGGCTCTTCTGCTCTGGACCTGATTCTAATCACACACGAGGTACAAGTGCTGCTATCCGGCACTACCTCAGGCTGTGGTTTTTCGTCCTCTGTCCTAAATGCTCTTCAGAGAGATCAACAGCTACTTTGGCAAACTCGCCAGATTGAAATTAGGACAGTCGATGGGCTCTGTACCAGACAATCCCACACAAGCATTACAATTCACATATTTTCCTGTTGTTGCTCACTGCCCTGTTATGGGCTGGAAGGTATTTGATGAGCAGACAGCAGTTTTTGTTCCTCCTACCCAATGCAGGAACATTTCGCTCCAGTAGTTGGTGCCCACAACAAAGCTATAATCCAGCAACTGTCTAGTGTATTATTACTGATTCATGTCAGGATGCAATACCCAAACCACTACAGGATCTTGATCTCATTCGAAAAGCAGTCTGTTATTCTCCTGTTGAAGTGTACACATGGCGTGTTGAAGACGAGTTAATGTTGGGTGGTTAATTCATTTTCAAAATTTTAATATGGCATTGGCTGGAAACTTGAGCAGATTTGCTTGTTGAAATTTTGACTAAGACCTTGCAGACGTTGTGAGAACTAAATCCGATTGTGCTAAAGATGTGTGAGGGTTGTGATGTAGGATTTAGCTTGTGCCCCTTGGGTATAAGACTGGCAGATGCCAAGTTGGTGCTGAATGCTGATTGGAATGACCCTGTCAATGCCAAGTGCGCAGCCTGTTCAATTGAGCATAAACTTACATTATGGTAGGCTAGCTCCAGTTAAAAGCTGCCTCACATTGATCCTTGCACACTTGCATCTCTGCAGCGGAAGTTAATTGTCACTGCAGCAGGGCTTGCACTTATACAGGGGGTGAACCCCAGCTGGGAAACAGCTCCACGAATGGAGGGAGTGAGCATCAAACCTTGGGAAAGGTGCTTGACAGAGATGCCCTCGGTCCCTGGGACCAGGAATTCTAGACCTTTGCTCCAAAGGCAGTAACCGTAGTGATGTTCAGTGGTAGAAACTCATCATTAGTGGCCTCAATCGAGAGCAGTAAGAAGTTGAATGTCTCCATGTGAGTGCTTAGGGTCAGTGAATGCAGCCTCAAATGTCACCTCTCCACAGACGTCAAAAAGGGATCATGATCAGCCTCTGCATCTTGCTGGGAGATGCTCATCTTGTATGTGCTTGTACCCTGAATAATGGCAACTTGTGAAGGAAGGTGTAGGTATTCAATAGTCTAAGGGGTAGTTATGGTACCCAAAAATTACTCTCTTTCTTTCCCCACCTCTGCTTCCTGCTTCTGGAGTTTCTTGTGAATTCAGCGTTAGGTAGTGTGTGACATTGTATTGCAATAGAGAGGAAGGTCAAGCAAATTAAGGCAACACTACCTGGAAAGCTAATCATAGTTTAAACAATTATATTCTCTGTGAAAACGCCATTAGTTACAGCCTGGTTGAGAGCTCAGTAACCATCAGTGCTTCATATCCATATTCAGCGTAGGTTTCAATTCACCATCAAGGTGTAACAATGCACAATTCCAGAAGCCCACCATAAAACTTACTACAATCTTGCGAAAGGGCAAACTGTCCACTGTACTCTGCTACACAGAGATGGATATTAGGGAACCTTTCACAATCTGAAAGGATTAAATCCTTTACCATTTAATTCCTGTGATGTAAAACCTCAAGGTGTCTGTTATGGGTGTACAGATTCCCAATGCATCAAACACATTCCTGTTTTTCCAAAACATAGAAGGAAGGGACTTTGCCCACTTCTGCAGGTATAATCTTTCTATTAAACTTTAGTTCAATTCCACATTGCGGCTCCTTAGGTCAAGAATTTTGTCTCCCTTTGTGTGATCTTCAAATACTGTTTTATTGGTATTTTTCTGTGACCAAATGACCTCAAAAATATAAACAAACATGTGATGTAAATACAGGATATTTCCATGTCTTCAGTGCGTCTTGGACTCCTCTGAAACCTAAAAAGTTGTTTTAAAATGTATTGATTTAAAATTTGATAAGTGGACAATATAGCAGTTTTACATGGGAAAGTCCAACATATGATTTGGTCCGCATCTGTTTGGGATACTGTTTAAGAACTTGGGCGAAATCACTGGGGACACGCTACTGTGTTTCTTAAAACAGTCCAGTCATAACGTAGATGAAGTCTTGGAATGGCATATGTAGCACGGTGGCACAGCTAGTAGAGGAGCTGCCCACAACATCAGAGACCTGGGTTCAAATCTCGCCTTGGTTGCTGCCCGTGTGGAAGTAGCATGTTCTGCCTCTCACCTCCTGGGTTTCTTCCAGTTGCTCTGGTTTCCTCCCCTATCCCAAAGACATGTTCCATAGCTTAGTTGGCCACTGTAAGTTGCCCCTAGTGTGTAGGTGGAGAAGTAGATTCTGTGGGGAATAGATGAGAATGTGCAGAGAAAAAAAATGAGATTAACAGAGAATTAGTGTAAATTGGTTGATGTTTGGCACAACTGATTGGGCCAGAAGGTCTGTTCCTCTGCTACATCTCTCTCGTTCAATGGCTCAACTAAACGGTTGGCAGATGTAGCATGCATCACATCCTCCCTGTGTGTGTATGTGCTCTAGAATGAGAACTGAGCCCCCAGGTTCTGAGTTAGAAGAGAAAGCTCCAATGCTAAGAGGTAAAGAATCGCTTAGGCTTACTTCCTGACCTCCTTTGACCAGCCAGCCTGAAACTCTGTAGCAGATGCCCAAAAGCCCAGGTGAGAACCAGAATCTGTTATTACAACTTGTTTTGCTTTTCCCACATGTTCTTCCCTTTGTCATGGTTAGACTACTAATCTGACTTTTGCACTCAAAACCAAGAGAGCCCTTTAACAGACAAGAGACAATCTTCAGATGCTGGAAATCCAAGCAACACACACAAAGTGCTGGGGGAACTCAGCTGGCCAGGCAGCATCTATGGAAAGGAGTGCAGTTGACGTTTCGGGCCGAGACCCTCCCTCAGGAATGGAGAAAAAAGGTGAGGGAGGAAAGGAAGGAACATAAGGTGATGAGGAGGAGGAGAGATGAAGTAAAGAGTTGGGAAGTTGATTGGTGAAAGAGATACAGTGCAGGAGAAGGGGCAATCTAATAGGAGAGGTTAGAAGACCGTGGAAGAAAGAAAAGGGGGCGGAATACCAGAGAGTGCAGGCAAGGAGATAAGGTGAGAGAGGGAAAAGGGGATGGGAAATGGTGAAGGGTGGGAGGGTGGTGGCCATTACAGGAAACTCAAGAAATTGATGTTCATGACATCAGGTTGGAGGCTACCCAGACGCAATATAAGGTGTTGTTCCTCTAACCTGAGTGTGGCCTCATCACGACAGTAGAGGAGGCCATGGATTGACGTGTTAGAGTGGGAATGGAAACTGGAATGGAAATGGGTGGCCACTTTTTCCAGCGGATGGAGCATAAGCCATTCCCCCAATCTCCCAATCTACCAGTCTCCCAATCTATGTTGGATCTCACCGATATACAGTAGGCCACACTGGGAGCACCAGACATAGTATATGACTCCAAAAGACTCGCAGGTGAAGTGTCACCTCACCCGGAAGGACTGTTTGGGTCCATGAATGGTAGTGAGGGAGGAGGTGTAGGGGCAGTAGTAGCAGTTGTTCTGCTTGCAAAGATAAGTGCCAGGAGGGAGAACAATGGGGAGGAATGAATGGACAAGGGAGTCGGATAGGGAGCGATTCCCTGCGGAAAGCAGAAATTTGGGGGGGCGGGAGGGAAAGATGTACTTTGTGGTGGGATCCTCTTGGAGATGGTGGAAGTTATGGAGAATTATGTGCTGGACACGGAGGCTGGTGGGGTGGTAGGTGAGGACAAGAGGAACCCTATCCCTGGTAGGGTGGTGGGAGGATGAGGTGACAACAGGCATGCATGAAATGGAAGAGATGCGGTTGGGGGTAGTGTTGATGGTGGAGGAAGGGATGCCCCTTTCTTTGAAGAAGGAGGACATCTTCTTTGTTCTGGAATGAAAGGCCTCGTCCTAGGAGCAGATGCGGCGTAGATGGAGGAATTGCATTTTTACAAGTAACAGGGTGGGAAAAGATATATTTGAGGTAGCTGTGAGAGTCAGTGGGTTTATAACAGACATCAATAGATAAGCTGTCTCCAGAGATAGAGACAGAGATCGAGAAGGGGGAGGGAGTTGTTGGAAATGGACCAGATAAATTTGAGGGCAGGGTAGAAGTTGGAGGCAAAGTTGATAAAGTTGACGAGCTCAGCATGGGTGCAGGAGGCAACACCAATGCAGTTGTCGATGTAGCGTAGGAAAAGTGAGGGAGTGACACCAGTGTAGGCTTGGAACATAGACTGTTCCATGTAGCCAACAAAAAGCCAGGCATAGCTGGGACCCATGGGAGTGCTCATGACTATACCTTTTACTTGAAGGAAGTGGGAAGAGAAATTAATGAGAGTGAGGACAAGTTCCACCAGATGGAAGAGAGTGGTGGTGGAGTGGAATTGGTTGGGTTTGGTCTGGAGAGCTTTGAGGCCTTCTTGGTGGAGATGTATAGGGACTGGCTCTCTTAGGTTCTTGATTGGACATGACGTCAAAGGTTACGGGGAGAAGGCCGGGAACTTGGGTTGAGGAGGAGGAAAAAAAAGGATGAGTCATGATTGAGTGGCGGAGCAGACTCGATGGACCAGATGGCCTAATTCTGCTCCTATGTCTTATGAACATCCATGGTAAAAATAATGCTTTTCAATGTTGCATAGGATTTGTCCAGTGTGGTGCAATTGCTGAGTTTTGATGGCATTTATTGCATTGTGCCAGGCATATTGATTTACTCTTGAGTGACAGCCCTGCAGAGACTGCATTGGAAACTGGCCTTTGAACCTTTGCTATAACAAAGGCCTTATTCTACTTGGGCACATTACAGCACAGAGAAGGAAAAGAGATGATTTAACTGAAACACAAAATATGAGGGACCTCAGTTCGTAGAAATGGCTACAGGAGCATGTATTGTTTTGATAGACATGTGCTATACTAGGGAAAGATTTAATGGCAGTGTTATTGAACAGAGAACAGTACTGCACAGGAACAGGCCCCTTGGCCCACAACACTGAGCTGAACCAATTACATTAGTATTCTTCCATTTTCCTCACATTCATGTGCCAATCTGAATGTCTCTTTAAAGTCTCTAACATTTCTGCCTGTACCACTACCCCAGGCAGCATACTTTGGGCACCCACCACGTTATTTATATATATATATATATATATATAACAAAAAATTCCCCACACATCTCCTTTAAAATTACCCCCCTTCCCGTAAATGCATGCCCTTTGGTATTAGACATTTCAACCCTTGGAAAAAGATACTGTCTATCTATGCCTCTCCTAATCATAAAGATCTATATCAGATCTTCCCTCAGCCTCAGCTGCTCCTGAAAAATCAACCCATGTTTGTCCAATCTCCTGTAATTGCACATGCCCTCCAATCCAGGCAACATCCTGGTAAACCTCTTCTGCATCCTCTCCAAAGCCTTTATCCTTCCTATAACGGGGCGACCAGAACACTATGCAATACTCCAGATGTGGCCGAATTATAGTTTTTTAAAGCTGCAATATTACTTCCTGACTTTTGAACTAGATGCCTCAAGTAATAAAGGCAAGCATGCCATATGCCTTCTGAACCACCCCCTCAATCTGTGTAGCCACTTTTAGGGAGCTATGAACTTGAATCTCAAGACCCTCTGACTATCAACATGTCAAAGCCCTTATCGGTGTACTGTTAGTGCATTTGACCTACCAAGGTGCAACTCTTCACATTTAGCTGGGTTAAACTCCATCTGCCATTTCTCCATCCATATCTACAACTGTATTCTTTGCCAGTCTTCTATGTTATCTACAACACCTCCAATCTTTGTGTCATCTGCAAACTTACTAACCCTACCCATCGTCTGGTCAGGGAGAGTGAGGAGTTGATAGAGAGGAGTTACAGGCAGGTGGTCACGCCGGGGCCACGGGAGGCAGACCAGTGGGTCACGGTTAGGAGAGGGAAGGGGAAGAGTCAGGTAATAGAGAGTACCCCGGTGACTGTGCCCCTTGACAATAGGTACTCCTGTTTGAGTACTGTTGGGCGGGACAGCTTACCTGGGGGAAGCGACAGTGGCTGTGCCTCTGGTACAGAGCCCTGCCCTGTAGCTCAGAAGGGTAGGGAAAGGATGAGGAGGGCAGTTGTAATAGGGGACTCGATAGTAAGGGGGTCAGATAGGCGATTCTGTGGACGCAGTCCAGAGACCCGGATGGTAGTTTGCCTCCCTAGTGTCAGGGTCCGGGATATTTCTGATAGTGTCCAAGATATCCTGAAGTGGGAGGGTGAGGAGCCAGAGGTCGTGGTACATATAGGTACCAATGACATAGGTAGGAAAAGGGAAGAGGTCCTGAAAGGAGAATATAGGGAGTTAGGAAGGGAGTTGAGAAAAAGGACCGCAAAGGTAGTAATCTCGGGATTACTGCCTGTGCCACGCGACAGTGAGAGTAGGAATGCAGTGAGGTGGAGGATAAATGCGTGGCTGAGGGATTGGAGCAGGGGGCAGGGATTCAAGTTTTTGGATCATTGGGACCTCTTTTGGCGCAGGCGTGACCTGTACAAAAAGGACGGGTTACACTTGAATCCTAGGGGGACCAATATCCTGGCAGGGAGATTAACGAGGGCTACTGAGGTGACTTTAAACTAGAATGGTTGGGGGGTTGGGAATCAAATTAAAGAGGCTAGGCGAGAGGAGGTTAGTTCACAACAGGGGGATGGGAACCAGTGCAGAGAGACAGAGGGGTGTAAAATGAGGGTAGAAGCAAAAAGTAGTAAGGTGAAAAGTAAAAGTGGCAGGCTGACAAATCCAGGGCAAGCATCAAAAAAGGCCACTTTTCAACATAATTGTATAAGGGCTAAGAGAGTTGTAAAAGCGCGCCTGAAGGCTTTGTGTGTCAATGCAAGGAGCATTCATAACAAGGTGGATGAATTAAAAGTGCAGATTGTTATTAATGAATATGATATAGTTGGGATCACAGAGACATGGCACCAGGGTGACCAAGGATGGGAGCTCAACATTCAGGGATATTCAATATTCAGGAGGGATAGACATTAAAGAAAAGGAGGTGGGGTGGCGTTGCTGGTTAGAGAGGAGATTAACGCAATAGAAAGGAAGAACATAAGCCGGGAAGATGTGGAATCGATATGGGTAGAGCTGCATAACACTAAGGGGCAGAAAACGCTGGTGGGAGTTGTGTACAGGCCACCTAACAGTAGTAGTGAGGTTGGGGATGGTATTAAACAGGAAATTAGAAATGTGTGCAATAAAGGAACAGCAGTTATAATGGGTGACTTCAATCTACATATAGATTGGGTGAACCAAATTGGTAAGGGTGCTGAGGAAGAGGATTTCTTGGAATGTATGCGGGATGGTTTTTTGAACCAACATGTCGAGGAACCAACTAGAGACCAGGCTATTCTAGACTGGGTATTAAGCAACGAGGAAGGGTTAATTAGCAATCTTGTCATGAGAGGCCCCTTGGGTTAGAGTGACCATAATATGGTGGAATTCTTCATTAAGATGGAGAGTGACATAGTTAATTCAGAAATAAAGGTTCTGAACTTAAAGAAGGGTAACTTTGAAGGTATGACACGTGAATTAGCTAAGATAGACTGGCAAATGACACTTAAAGGGTTGACGGTGGATATGCAATGGCAAGCATTTAAAGATCGCATGGATGAACTACAACAATTGTTCATCCCAGTTTGGCAAAAGAATAAATCAAGGAAGGTAGTGCACCCGTGGCTGACAAGGGAAATTAGGGATAGTATCAATTCCAAAGAAGAAGCATACAAATTAGCCAGAAAAAGTGGCTCACCTGAGGACTGGGAGAAATTCAGAGTTCAGCAGAGGAGGACAAAGGGCTTAATTAGGAAGGGGAAAAAAGATTATGAGAGAAAACTGGCAGGGAACATAAAAACTGACTGTAAAAGCTTTTATAGATATGTGAAAAGAAAAAGATTGGTTAAGACAAATGTAGGTCCCCTACAGACAGAAACAGGTGAATTGATTATGGGGAGCAAGGACATGGCAGACCAAGTGAATAATTACTTTGGTTCTGTCTTCACTAAGGAGGACATAAATAATCTTCCAGAAATAGTAGGGGACAGAGGGTCCAGTGAGATGGAGGAACTGAGGGAAATACATGTTAGTAGGGAAGTGGTGTTAGGTAAATTGAAGGGATTAAAGGCAGATAAATCCCCAGGGCCAGATGGTCTGCATCCCAGAGTGCTTAAGGAAGTAGCCCAAGAAATAGTGGATGCATTAGTGATAATTTTTCAAAACTCTTTAGATTCTGGACTAGTTCCTGAGGATTGGAGGGTGGCTAATGTAACCTCACTTTTTAAAAAAGGAGGGAGAGAGAAACCGGGGAATTATAGACCGGTTAGCCTAACATCGGTGGTGGGGAAAATGCTAGAGTCAGTTATCAAAGATGTGATAACAGCACATTTGGAAAGCGGTGAAATCATTGGACAAAGTCAGCATGGATTTGTGAAAGGAAAATCATGTCTGACAAATCTCATAGAATTTTTTGTGGATGTAACTAGTAGAGTGGATAGGGGAGAACCAGTGGATGTGGTATATTTGGATTTTCAAAAGGGTTTTGACAAGGTCCCACACAGGAGATTAGTGTGCAAACTTAAAGCACATGGTATTGGGGGTAAGGTATTGATGTGGATAGAGAATTGGTTGGCAGACAGAAAGCAAAGAGTGGGAATAAACAGGACCTTTTCAGAATGGCAGACAGTGACTAGTGGGGCACCGCAAGGCTCAGTGCTGGGACCCCAGTTGTTTACAATATATATTAATGACTTGGATGAGGGAAGTAAATGCAGCATCTCCAAGTTTGTGGATGACATGAAGCTGGGTGGCGGTGTTAGCAGTGAGGAGGATGCTAAGAGGATGCAGGGTGACTTGGATAGGTTGGGTGAGTGGGCAAATTCATGGCAGATGCAATTTAATGTGGATAAATGTGAAGTTATCCACTTTGGTGGCAAAAATAGGAAAACAGATTATTATCTGAATGGTGGCCGATTAGGAAAAGGGGAGGTGCAACAAGACCTGGGTGTCATTATACACCAGTCATTGAAAGTGGGCATGCAGGTACAGCAGGCGGTGAAAAAGGCGAATGGTATGCTGGCATTTATAGCAAGAGGATTCGAGTACAGGAGCAGGGAGGTACTACTGCAGTTGTACAAGGCCTTGGTGAGACCACACCTGGAGTATTGTGTGCAGTTTTGGTCTCCTAATCTGAGGAAAGACATCCTTGCCATAGAGGAAGTACAAAGAAGGTTCACCAGATTGATTCCTGGGATGGCAGGACTTTCATATGATGAAAGACTGGATGAACTAGGCTTATACTCGTTGGAATTTAGAAGATTGAGGAGGGATCTGATTGAAACGTATAAAATCCTAAAGGGATTGGACAGGCTAGATGCAGGAAGATTTTTCCCGATGTTGGGGAAGTCCAGAACGAGGGGTCACAGTTTGAGGATAAAGGGGAAGCCTTTTAGGACCGAGATTAGGAAAAACTTCTTCACACAGAGTGGTGAATCTGTAGAATTCTCTGCCACAGGAAACAGTTGAGGTCAGTTCATTGGCTATATTTAAGAGGGAGTTAGATATGGCCCTTGTGATTAAAGGGATCGGGGGTATGGAGGGAAGGCTGGTACAGGGTTCTGAGTTGGATGATCAGCTATGATCATACTGAATGGCGGTGCAGGCTCGAAGGGCCGAATGGCCTACTCCTGCACCTATTTTCTATGTTTCTATATTTCTATGTACACTTTCATCCAGGTCATTTATATACATCACAAACAACAGAGGTCCCAGCACAGATCCTGCGGAACACCAATAATCACAGACCTCCAGCTAGGATAAGTCCCTCCAACCACTACCCTGTTGTCTTATATGGGCAAGCCAGTTCTGAATCCAAACAGCCAATTCACCATGGATCCCATGATCTTAATCTTCTGGTTGAGCTTTCCATGAGGGAAGGATTTTTATCTGGTAGTTTCTACTTCTTGGCGATCCACAATCCTGGAGATGCCAGATTTGAGGCAGTGGTGAAAACAAGAGGAGCAAAGAGTTTGTTTTTAATGGGGTGTTATAATCTGGAAGGCTCAATCGGGGGAAAAATGGTAGAAGACTATTCATTAGCAGTATTCGAAGGAAAATGTTTAAGTACAACTTCAAATGTTTATAGCCATTGAATAAAGAGCAAGCAAAGTTGAACCTATTGAATAGCTCAATCAAAAATAAAGAAAATGCTGAAAATATTCGGCAGGTCAGGTAGCATCTGAAGAAAGAGAATAAAGTTCATGTTTCTGGTTGAAGTCTCTATACCAGAACTGAAATGTTAACTTATTTCTCTTCTCTCAGATGCTACTTGACTTGCTAAGTGTTTCTAGCATTGTCTACTATTGGACATTCAGTTTCTGTAATTTTTTTTTGTATTTTTCATTTAATTCGATCATTTGGATCTTGGTGGGCCAAGTAGCTTCCTGTCTGCAGAGCTACATTCTTGGAAACCTTTCTGCACTTGCTGTTTCATGTCTGTCGTGTCCGTATCAGATCTAATCTTTACTCTTCCCTAAACCCACAGAACAGTCTCGGGAATGAGTGGAGTGTTGTCTGAGAGATTTATGCTTGTGATAACCTCGATGTTTGCTGAGCTGTTTTCTTATAATATCTTACTTATGGTGGTGCAGACATGTTGTGACCCAGAATCCAAATACCACCCATACACCGAAAAATCTTTGCAATAAATGGGAAAGGAAAACCCTCGCGTCTTCTACATAACTTGAACATTATAAGGAACCGGTCCTGATCAAATTGATTGTGAAATCATTTAAAATTTATTATAGTCATGTCCCTTTCCATCCAATTCATGAACCAGTCACTACTTCCCTGAACATGGCTTCCAGTTAAAATCAATCTTGTTCCAATTCACTTCTCCGTCACCAAAAAAACAACACTGGAAATACTTGGGAGGTCAGGGAGCACCTGTGGAGAAACTGAATTAATGTTTCTGTTTCTCTCGCGACTGATGTTGACTGGCCTGCTGATTATTACCAGAATATTGTTTTCATTTCATATTTCTGTGGTTTTATAATTTTCTTTCCTCAGTTTGTCCCGCTCTTTGGTTTGTTCCTTGTTACCATCTCTCCACTTACCCCCCTCTACGTTTCATGATCTCAGCATCAAATCCACAGCCAGTGCTGCCATCATCTCTGCCCCTGAAGTAGGCAATAGATCAGAACATAGGTTGGCATCAAGTAGCGGAGTATCATTGATCAGAAACTCATTGTGTTCTGTATCTTCCTGGGTGCTGTGAACTGGTAGGAGGTACACAGTTAAGGGGTGAGGTCTATAGTACTTTGCAAGCACAAATCCACTAGTTCACAGGCAGCGCCATGAACTTTAGAGAAGTTTTATTGGGAGTTTTGTGCCAGATTTATACTCTGACTGAGGACTCACTGCTGACAAATGGTGAGAGCTTCATTGAAACGTTTAATTGCAAAGGCTCAGTTTCTGGACACCGTTTCTGGAGCAGTGTGGGTCAGACCTCCGCTTGGAGCTGGGTGGTAAGGAGAAATTGGTCACTGTCTCAATATAGGGTCAACACATTTGGTGTTGACAGAAGTTTGTCAGCTCTGAAGGTTTAACAGACCTGTGGAGAGTCCTGTCAAATAGTTGAGAGATGTGTATTTGTAAAGTGATTGTGAGGTACCCACAGTCAGTGAAGTAACTTTGAAGCGTAATTGTTGTTACAGTGTAAAACACAGCTGGTAATTTAAGCACAGGAACTTCCACAGACATTGGCGATGAATCTTTTCATCTATTTTCAGTTTTTTTTCTTAAAAGTCAGAATAGGTGACTTGGCCCCTAAATTCAGAGCAACCAGATGTTCACCATTCAGGACCATAGTTGATCTTTTACCTCAGCACCACTTTCTGGCACTTACCCCATATCCCTCAATGTGTTTAAGGGATAAATATTGACCAGAGCATCCGGGGGAGACCTCTGTATTTTTTTCAGAGTAGTCACCACAGACTGGTCAGAGGCAGAAGGGAGCTCAATCTGACACTTCATCTGAAATCCAGCACCCCCTCAGTAAACTGGTGTGCTAGCCTCTGAAGTCAGCCCCACGAGCTTCTGATGGAGAGGATTAGAGTCTTTCCTATCTCGATCACTGCTGGTGCGAGTGAGATACCAGTAGTGTGTCAGGAGTCAAAGATTAGAATGCAAGATGGTTAGTCTGAGAATTATACAATCTTCATCCCACTGTGTTTAGGCTGACCATTGTGCCTACCTTTACTAATGCCAGTTGCTTGCATTGACCCCATATGATTCGATACACTGTTCATTCAAGTACCTGCCCAAGTGCTTCAAGTCCACCATCTCTCTGGCAGCAACTCATTCTAGATGTCAATTACAATGTGTGGAAACTTTTACCCCTCAAAACTCCTTTAAGCCTAGACACAGAATAGAGGAACATCTCTTTTTTTTTGGTCGTCTCAAACCTTTACGGCATGAAGATTGATTTCCTTTTATCTAACTTCCAGTAACCACTCCCCTCTGTTTTCCCCTGCTGGCCCCTTCACTTCTTTTCCCTTCCCCATCCCCAAGCCTCACGACTTTCTCATTGCCTTCACCTCCTCCCTTTGATTCCTCTACCTCCCTTCCCTTTATTCCGTGGTCCACTGCCCTCTCCTATCAGATTGGATCTTCCTCAGTCGTCTTCCACATATCACCTCCCAACTCCTCACAGTATTCCCCTTCCCTGTCCCTCACCTACCTACCTTCCCCCTCTCAGGTGAATTTGCCTGTCACATGCCAACTTGTGTACCCAGCCCTCCTGCCGTCATTTTATTCTGACTTCTGCTCTGTTTCTTTCCAGTCCTCGCCAAGGGTCTTGGCCTGAAATGGCAACTGTTCATATCTCTCCATGGATGCTGTCTGACCTGCTGAGTTCCTCCAGCACTTTGAGAGTGTTGCCACAGCTTTCCGGCATTTATGGTCACTCTGGGTCCTTAAACTTGCTTTCTCTTATCATTCTACCCCTACCATAGGAAACAGACCAGCTATCTACCCTATTTACATCTCTCATCATATTATATATCTCTGTGACATCACATCTCAGCCAGTTTTCAGGGAAAACGACCTAGTACGGAATGGTAGTGGAGTGATTTGCACAACACTTTACTCTATAGGCAATCTGGGTTCAATTCCCGCCATTGCCTGTAAGGAGTTTGTACGTTCTCCCTGTGACCACATGGGTTTCCTTCGGGTGCTCTGGATTACTCCCACATTCCAAAGACGAACAGGTTGGTGGGTTAATTGGACATTGTAAACTGTCCTGTGATCAGGCTAGGATTAAATTGCTGTGTGCCATGGCTCAAAGATTCAGAAAGGCCTACTCGGTCCTGAATTTCAATAAATAAAAAAAATTTTAAAATAACTCAAGCCCTCCTGAACAAGCAATGTTTTCTGTGCTCTCTCTGACTTATCTGGGAGATGCAGAAACAAAGCAATTTTTTTTCTGTCACCCAGGGACTCCAGTCCTCGTTCCACATTTCAACCCCAGGCATTCCCAGGGACGTGAGCTCATCGAGATTGGTTTAAGGTGGGGGTGGATGTGTTGACAGCTCTGAAACCCTGTGTTGAGTAACGACGTTTGGGTGGTGGAGGGGAGATGTCTGTGATTGGAGTGAATTCTGTATGGTCAGGGTTTAAACATTAACACAACTCAGCAGGCTGAGGCCCTGTGAGAGAAACAACAAATTGCAAACCAGACGTCCAGCAACACCCTCAAGCAGGGCCCATTTTTAGAGTTATACTTTTTCCCTATGAGAGGCCCTCAAAAGCAACTGTCCATGATTTTTCATTTTCAAATAACAAATAACTTTCTTTTACTATTTCCCTCCCTCTTCGCATCTGTTTTGATTGGCAGTGTTGGAGATTGCTCACGTATATGTTGAAGTGGCTCAGACTGTGGGAGATTGAAACTCCAGATCTAAACTGGCCTTCAATTCGTCAGCTTTGGCTGCAGGCTTCTCCACCTCTGCCTATTAAGTCCACCACTGAGGGATGGAGGGATTTGCAGTGCAACAAACAAGACTTGGGCTCCCTCCAGAACTATCCAAGTGTCTGTAGAAATTGAAGGTTTGAATACTGGGTGTTGTTTCCAAACTTCTGCTTGATTTGTCATCAAGAGTGATCTCATTGGGCACTTAAGTCTGTCTGCCTGCTGATTGGCTGAAGATGGTGTGAGGAAGGCCATAGTAAGCAGATGATGGACAGAAGTTGGGGGCAGGGTGGTTGAAGGCAAGAGATTTGTGTCATGGAAGCTCCAAGGCTGCACGCAGAGCTGGCAACACTGACTGCTGTGGGACAGGAGTCTGGCTAAATGGATGAAACCATTCATTGCCTCTTTAACAAGAGAAGAGGAAACTGCATTCCTGTAGTGCCTTTTTCACATCCTTGAAGGATCCCAAATCCCACTGCAACTACTGAAGTCCCTTTAAAGGTTCTCACTGATTCCTTGCTAGAGACAATTCTGATTTTCATCCAGCAAAGCACCAAAGTGGACTCAACCTCATAAGCAAACTTTTTATGATCTTGTACTTTATTGTTTACATGCATTGCATTTTTTCAGTAGCTTTTACACTTTGTCATGCATTCATATTGTTTTACCTTGTACGACTTCGATGCATTATGTAATGATTTGATCCGAATGCACAATATGCAAGACAAGGTTTTCACTATATCTTGCTGCTGTGACAACAATAAAGGAACACCAATGTCGACATAACGTATTTTCACAAAAGCTCTTTTAGTGGCATTGTTTGCTGGATAGCTGCTGAGTGGTGTTTTGCAGGAATTGCAAACAAGTATGAGTTTGAACTACAGTATCTGACCAGTTTGGTGTGCAGTGCAATACCAAGCTTAATTTGAAGCTGAAGTATAATGGTTCAAAGTATACAGGGATCAGGGTTGACTACTTCCATAGTCTGCTGGTAATAAGGAGGGGGTGGATTTCAACTGGGGCTAGACATCTTCCTGTACCTATTCAGGTCAGCGGCACAGTCAGCATCATTTCAAAAGAGGTTGGTCATTTGCTGCTTCAGTCGATAGACCACCCATGTGTGTTGCATATAGGACCCTGATGGGCACTTAGGGAAGGAGTCTCTCTGAGGTCGAGCTGAGCTCCATGTGAGTGGCACTGCAGATGGTGGAGCCAAAGCAATCTGGCAGAGTTGAAAGCGTTGTTCACCTTTGTGAGCTTCTTCTCTCTCAGGTTCTGTAGTGTGGCCAGTTCCTGCATGGTAACATGAGAAAGGTACTTTAATTACAAGTGAATTTACATTGTGCAAAGCAGCAGTTCCTGTGGTTTTTGTCTGCAGAAACTGCCTCTCCCCAGAAGTAAACAAAGAGTCCATGACACACTCTAAACATATTACAGCAACATTTAGGGAAGTTAATTGTTGGTCTGGTATTGCAGAATTAAGAGGAAGTGTATGGTCATGCACTTTGTTGGAAAGAATGAAGTTGTAGACCATTCTCTGAATGGGGAGTCCTCATGCAGGATTCCCTGAAGGTTAAGTTCCAGGCTGGTAAGGTGGATGCAAGGTTAGGCTTCTTTCTGAGAGGCCTATGAAAACAAGGATGTAATACTGAGACCTTACAGTCAGTGAGCACTTTATTAGGTACACCTGTACACTGCTCATTAATACAAATATCTAATCAGCCATTCATGTGCACGAAACCATGCAAAAATCAAATCAAATCATGTTTAGTTATCATTCAACCATGCATGGATGGATACAGCCAAACGAGACAGTGCTCCTCTGGGGCCAAGATGCAAAACATACACAGCACATTCAAAAATAACAAGACACAAAGAAAACATAATCATGCAAGAAAACATATATACAGTCCAAAACTTTGAGATGCATGCTAAAAGTTCCTAGCAATTCAGCCTGTCATTCCACTGATCGTACATAGGAGGGTAGCACCAATGGGAGAGGCCAGCCCCCAACTGAGCACAGATGCTACACTACACCACCACTGGCATTTCCTCACCTGTACTGCAGCAGCAGACAAGCCCACGGCTTAAGGCCTAATCCTCACTGCTACTAAGGACATGCTGTCGCCTTGCTGCCTGTCACACCATCAAACAGGGGAAATAACCCTGCTTCATCTTAAAATTATCAGTGTCCAACTTGCTCTTGCGAGGCAGTCACTCACAGTTAATGCTGATTTATACTTGTGCGTCAAATGGACGCTGTAACCTATGCAAGTGGCCTACGCACGTTGTGAGCATTTATACTTGTGCGTTGGTGTGTCTGCGTCACTCTGCAATTCGGGCACGTCACTCAGACGCACACACCTTCCCGTGCAAGGCTTCATGGTCATGGTAGTCTTTCTCGGGGTAAACAAGTTTAAAGCGAGCGTCTTTTTTCGTAAAAGGGAAATGTGTCCTCCATAATTTCGGAGGTCTGTAAAGCTTTATGGAAAGCATTGCAGCCAGAGTTCCTTCCCTGCCCTTCAGTCACCCAATGGGAAGCTATTGCAGCGTAGGAGGAAATGCGATGCTACCAAGCGGGCCAATCACAGTTGTTGCGGTCTGCGTTGCTGCGACGCGCAGTTACATTTTGGGAGAGGTGCGCATCAGGCTACGGCGTAGGGATCCATGTAGGCTCTGCGTAGGGTTTGCGGCGACGCCGTACCTACGGCGTCCATTTGACGCAGAAGTATAAATCAGCCTTTACACTGCATGCCGCTTTCACGCACCAACTCCGATGCCTTTGAGTAGCAGTCTTGGACCCAGGTCAGCTCCTCCAAACCCAATCTGGCTCCTCCAACCCACTGTCCGGCTGCTTCGAACAATGATCACTGATGAGGTAGACCTGCCATCCCTGTAGTTCTTGGAGTTCAGTATAGTCTTACGATAATAAAAACACATTTAACAAAGAAAAGTACACGTTACAGCCATCTTTGATGGAAGAAGGCATAGCCTGGATGTTGGAGGTCTTTCCTGGATACTGTTGTCTTGTGCAATACTTCATGTAAATGTACACAGTGGTGGAGAGGGCTCTGCCTGTGATGGACTGGGCTGCATCCACCACTTTGCAGTCTTTTTTGTTCCTGGGCATTGGTGTTTTCGTACCAGGCTGATATGTATCCAGTCAGGATATCCTCCAGTCACACAATCATGCATATAAAGTGAGTAAGACGGTAACGAGAGAGGATAAAGATTTGGCAAATAGAATATAATGAAGCTCTCCAATTTTTGAAGGAAATATCAAGTCCCTTAATATCCAAGCAGTGAGAAATTGCAGAGTTCCAAGACACAGAGGGATCTGTGTCACCCAGTGTATGATTCACCGAAAGTTTCTGTGTTGTTACAGAAAGTAATTAGGAAAGATAGCAATATTATCAGTTATTGCTTGGGGAATTGAATACAAAAGGAGCGAAACTGGACTTCAGTCATAAAGATTGGCGAAACTGCAGAATTAAATATCCACAGAATTAGTTTTTATTTAAGGACGTGTGTTAATGAGCTGTAAAGTTCCGAGGTGATTTTCCCAGGCTAGTATCTGGAATGAGCAATTGTCTTGTGGGTGAAGGTCAGACAGGCTGGGTTTGCATCTACTAGAGTGCAAAACTGAGAGAGGAGGTGATTGGAATAAAGGATCCTCAAAGGTCTTGATAGGGTGGATGTTGGGTTGAGTTTAGCATTTAACCCAAACATTGAAATGTGGAATATATTCAAAGTTCAAAGTAAATTTATTATCAGAATACATGTATGTCAGCATATATAACCCTGAGATTTATTTTCTTGCAGGCATACTCAATAAATCCATTATAGGATAATAATCATAATAGAATCACTGAAGACCACACCAATTTGGTCGTTCATTCAGTGTGTGGATGAGAACAAACTGCTATTGTTTTATTGTTGTCACATGTAGCAAGTTACAGAGAAGAGCTGGTTTTGCATAGTGTTCATGTGGATCACGTTATTACACAGTGCCATGAGCTAGAATAAGGTAAAACAGTAACAATGTATAATAAAGTGCAAGAGGTATTGACAAAGTGCAGTGCAGGTAAGTGGTAAAGTGCCAGATCATAACGAGCTAGATTGTGAGGCCAAGACCCCATCTTATTGTACAGGAGGGCCATTCAAGAACCGGATGGCAGAGGGCAGAAGAGAGAACTTCTGAGGTGGGTGGTGGGATCAGAAAGTCAAGCATCCAAGTGAAGAGGGATGCACAACTCCCAGGGTCAGAGGTTGGTGATGAGTTTGGGTAATTGAATTGAAGGCAGAGAACTGTAATCAATAAACAGTAGTCTGAGAGAGTGCTGCCATATTGGCATTCCAGAATACGTTCTGTGCCCCTTCCAGGTGCTGCTTAGCATGGAGAAGTGCTGGCTGAGGGAGGATAATCACCAGTAATCGGAAGGAGGCTACCTCGCCCAAATGTCACCTGATGCCATGAGACATTAAATGGACTGCAGTGTTGAGAGCTCCTATGGTTGCTCCCTCCTACTTGTATTCCACTGTGCGAAGGCCATATTGTGATTCTGTGAGTTGGGCTGTGACTTGGCTGCTTTGCCCGTGCGGTCACCAGCACCACAGTCCCGAGGAGAGACAGGATTGCCTTGAGGCAGAGAGAGTTCAAAAGAACTGAGTGGGTGCAGTTCCCGAGGAGACATGAGATTGTGTATAATTAGGCACTTGGCAGGTACCATTAAAAAGTTAGGTTTAAGCAGAGTGGCCATTGTGTGAATCTGCCAGTGTCGGAGTGGGTAGTTGAGGCTTTGGCTCATCAGGGCTTATGAGAGGAGAGATGTAGGCCATAGGTTGACATTTTTTTCATTTTTTAATTCTTTACTCTTATTGCACATTTAGAGAAGTGGGGCTGCCAGATTGAGGGCTTCCAATTTTTGGATCATTGGGCTCTCTTCCAGGGAAGGTGCGACCTGTACAGAAGGGACGGTTTGCACACGAACTGGAGAGGGACTAATATCCTAGTAGGAAGGTTTTCTAGTGCTGCACGGTGGGGGGGGGGGGAAGTTAAGCTAAAGATGCAGGGGGATGGGAACCAGTGGGCCAGAACATATAGCGGAATGGTTGTGGGGAAAGATATTGTTAAGCCAACGTACAAAGTCAGGATCAAAAAGTAGAGTAGGGTGTGAAGTTCTGAGTTGTGTGTATTTTAATGCAAGGAGTATTGTAGGAAAGGCGGATTAGTTTAGGGCGTGGATCAGCAGGTGAAATTATGACATTGTAGCCATTAGTGAGATTTGGTTTGCGGGAGGGGCAGGACTGGCAACTCAATGGTCTGGTGTTCTGTTGTTTTAACTGAGATAGAGTGGGAGGGATTAAAGGGGGAGGGGCGGCATTACTAGTCAGGGAAAATGTCACGGCAGTTCTCAATCAGGACAGACGGGAGAGCTCGCCTAGTGAGGCTTTATGGGTAGGACTGATAAGAAAATTATGACCGTGTTAAAAGGATTATATTATAGACCACCTAACAGTCCACGGGATTTAGAGGAGAAAATTTGTAGGGAGATTTCAGGCTGTTGCAAGAAAGATAAGGATGTGATAGTAAGTGATTTTAACTTTCCACGTATTGACTGTAAAAGGACTGGATGGGAAAGAGTTTGTTTAATGTGTTCAGAAAAATTTCCTTAATCAGTACATAGAAATCCCAGCTATACAGCGTGTGATACTAGATCTTCTTTTAGGGAATGAAACAGGGTAGGTGCCAGAGTTTGTGGTCACCTAGTGGTCATAATGCTATTAGTTTCAAAGTAATTGGGGAAAAGGATAGGTCTGGTTCTTAGATTGAGTTTCTAAATTGGAGAAAGAGTGATTTTGATGATATCAGAAAAGACCTGGCAAGCATGGATTGGGACAGGCTGTTTTATGGCAAAGGTGTACTTGGTAAGTAGGAGAATTTCAAAAGTGAAATTTTGAGAGCCAAGAGTTGTATCTTCCTGTCACAGTAAAATACAAGGATAAAGAACCTTGGATTTCGAGAGATATTGAGGCCCTGGTTAAGAATAAACATAGAAACATAGAAACATAGAAAATAGGTGCAGGAGTAGGCCATTCGGCCCTTCGAGCCTGCGCCGCCATTTATTATGATCATGGCTGATCATCCAACTCAGAACCCCGCCCCAGTCTTCCCTCCATACCCCCTGATCCCTGTAGCCACAAGGGCCATATCTAACTCCCTCTTAAATATAGCCAATGAACTGGCCTCAACTGTTTCCTGTGGCAGAGAATTCCACAGATTCACCACTCTCTGTGTGAAGAAGTTTTTCCTAATCTCAGTCCTAAAAGGCTTCCCCTTTATCCTCAAACTGTGACCCCTCGTTCTGGACTTCCCCAACATCGGGAACAATCTTCCTGCATCTAGCCTGTCCAATCCCTTTAGGATTTTATATGTTTCAATCAGATCCCCCCTCAATCTTCTAAATTCCAACGAGTACAAGCCCAGTTCATCCAGTCTTTCTTCATATGAAAGTCCTGCCATCCCGGGAATCAATCTGGTGAACCTTCTTTGTACTCCCTCTATGGCAAGGATGTCTTTCCTCAGATTAGGGGACCAAAACTGCACACAATTCTCCAGGTGTGGTCTCACCAAGGCCTTGTACAACTGCAGTAGTACCTCCCTGCTCCTGTACTCGAATCCTCTCGCTATAAATGCCAGCATACCATTCGCCTTTTTCACCGCCTGCTGTACCTGCATGCCCACTTTCAATGACTGGTGTATAATGACACCCAGGTCTCGTTGCACCTCCCCTTTTCCTAATCGGCCACCATTCAGATAATAATCTGTTTTCCTATTTTTGCCACCAAAGTGGATAACTTCACATTTATCCACATTAAATTGCATCTGCCATGAATTTGCCATGAAGGTTGTTGTTGCAGGCAGGTATATGCAAGTAGGAACAAATGAGGTACTTGAGTATAAGAAATGTAAGAGACACTTAAGGAAATCAGGAAACCTAAAAGAAGATATGAGGTTACTCTGGCAGACAAGGTGAAGGAGGGACTCACGGGCTACTACAGATATATCAAAAGCCAAAGGAGAGCAAGGGACAAAATTGGTCCCCTGGCTGGAAGATCAGAGTGAATGAATGAATAAATGAAATTTATTTCGGTCAGTACAAACATTACAAAAAGCATAATTTTGAACAAAGATTTCATAGGACAAAATTACAACAAAAAACATCGATATTCTTTATAACAGACTGAAAGGGTGTAGGCTGAAGCTACAGCTTATTACACCTACCCCTCTTACTTATACAACAACATATTTGGTGTCAATTATAACATCAAAACAAAAAGTTTCATAATCCTTTAACACAAAATCCAATTCCAAGTATCATTTATTTACATTACACCCATTCATTTTAAATCATGTATTTTATATTTGTTCATTAAATTATTTTTAAATAATTTTTTAAACTTAAGTGTGGTGCATGCTTTTAAATTCTCACAACTGTTCCATAGATTCACCCCTCTGACTGAAATACAATGATTTTTTACATTTGTTCTTATCCTTTGTTTTTGAAATATACATGTCCCTCCCAAATCATGTTGACTTTCTCTCATTTTAAAGAACCTTTGGATACTTTGTGGTAGCTGTCCAGTTTTTACTTTGTACATAATTTGTATTATTTTAAAATCTATGAAATCTCTGATTTTTAAGGTGTTTAGTTGAGTAAATAGTGGATTGGTTGGCTCATAATAACTTGTCTTATTTACAATTCATATGACTTTCTTTTGGAGTACAAAAATTGAGTTTGTATTTGTTTTGTATGTATTTCCCCATACCTCTACACAGTAAGTCATGTATGGGTCTATAAGTGAACAGTATAATGTATACAAAGATTCCTGATTTAAGAAATCTTGCACTTTGTACAGTATTGCAATAGATTTTGACATTTTTGCTTTGACATAATTTATATGCGGTTTCCAGTTCAATTTATTATCTATTACCACTCCTAAAAAATTTAGTTTCAGATACCTTATCAATTTCAACATCATTTATTCTAAGTTTACTATATGAGTTTGATACATGGTTTCCAAATATTATGACGCAAACAACAGGAATTCTGCAGATGCTGGAAATTCAAGCAACACACATCAAAGTTGCTGGTGAACGCAGCAGGCCAGGCAGCATCTCTAGGAAGAGGTGCAGTCGACGCTTCAGGCCGAGACCCTTCGTCAGGACCAACTGCTGATGAAGTTGGTCCTGACAAAGGGTCTCGGCCTGAAGCGTCAACTGCGCCTCTTCCTGGGGATGCTGCCTGGCCTGCTGCGTTCACCAGCAACTTTGATGTGTGTTGTCCAAATATTATGAATTTAGTTTTACTTAGATTCAGTGATAATTTGTTAGTATTAAACCATTTCTTTATAATTTTTAGTCCTTTCTCCAGTGTATCCAAAAGTTGTTTCAGATGTTCCCTGCTACAAAATATAGTTGTATCATCAGCAAATAATACACATTTTAATGTCTTGGAGACCATACATATATTGTTTATATACAAAATGAACAGCAATGGACCAAGCACTGAATCTTGTGGAACCCCCCAAGTTACTCTCAAAAGTTTTGAATTCGAGTTGTTTATATGTACATACTGATATCTGTCTTCCAAATAACTGCTTAACCAGTCATGTGCCACCCCTCCAATGCCATATCTTTCTAATTCTGTTAATAATAATTTATGTGGTAATCAGTGCATGGTTCAGAAAGAGTTGGGGGCGATCCTTTGCACCTGTATTTACTCAGGAGATGGACAGAGTCTATAGATGTTGAGGCAATGCAACAACAAGGTCATGGACCAAACACAGACTC
Organism: Mobula hypostoma; assembly: GCF_963921235.1. Taxonomy (NCBI): domain Eukaryota; kingdom Metazoa; phylum Chordata; class Chondrichthyes; order Myliobatiformes; family Myliobatidae; genus Mobula; species Mobula hypostoma. The sequence continues at coordinate 89,422,301 of NC_086097.1, forward strand.
GAGAGGAGGAGGTGTTTGCCATCTGAGTCAAATTAGGGTAGATAAATCCCGAAGGCCTAGCAGTGTGTTCCCTTGGACCACGTGGGAGGCCAATTCAGAAATTGCAGGGGTCCCAACAGATATTTGAAACATCCTTAGCTGTGGTTGATTGGAGCATAGCCAGTGTAGTTCTGTTGTTTAGGATAAACTCTAAGAATAAGCCAGGAAATTATAGGCCAATGAGCCTGACATCAGTAGTGGGAAAGTCACTGGAAGGTATTCTAAAGGACAGGATATATAAATATTTAAGTAGATAAGGTCTGATTATGGATAGTCAATGTGGCTTTGTGCGTGGTAAGTTGTGTCCAACTAATCTCAGAGATTTTCAAGGAAATTGCCAGGGAAAGTGGATGAAGGCAAGGCAGTGTATGTTGTCTACATGGACTTTAGCAAGGCCTTTGACAAGGTCCTGCATGGGAGATTGGTCAAGAAGTTCAGTTGCTTGGCATTCAAGATGAGGTAGTAAATTGGATTAAACATTGTCTTTGTGGAAGAAGCCAGTGGTTGAATCTAGATGGTTGCCTCTCTGACTGGAGGCCTATAACTAGTGGAGTGCTACAGGGATCAGTGCTGGGTCCATACAAAAGAAAATCTGCAGATGCTGGGAATCCAAGCAACACACACAAAATGCTGGAGAAACTCAGCAGGCCAGCAGCATCTATGGAAAAAAGTACAGTCAATGTTTCAGGCCAAAACATCAACTGTACTTTATTCCGTAGATGCTGCCTGGCCTGCTGAGTTCCTCCAGCATTTTGTGAGTGCCTGGTCCAATGTTGTTTGTCATCTATATCAATGATCTGGATGATAATGTGATTAATTGGATTGGGGGGTGTGGTGGACAGCAAGGAAGACTATCAAAGCTTGCAGCAGGATATGGACCTGGTTGAAAAATGGCAGATGGAATTTAATGCACACAAGTGTGAGGGGTTGCATATTGGGATGACCAACCAGGGTAGGTCTTACACGGTGAGTGGTTAGGCACAGAGAAGTGTGGTAGAACAGGAGGATCTGGCAATACAGGTCCATAATTCCTTGAAAGTGTTGTCACTGGTAGTGAGGGTTGTAAAGAAAGCTTTTGGTACATTGACCTTTGTAAATCAATGTATTGAGTATGGGAGTTAGGATGTTTTGTTGAAATTGTATAAGTTTAAAGTAAATTTGTTATCAAAGTACATATATATCGCCATTTACAACCCTGAGATTCATTTTCTTGCAGGCATACTCAATAAATGTCCAATAACTGTAATAGAATCAATAAAAGATTGCACCAACAGGGCAGTCAACCAGTGTGCAAAAGCCAAACAGCCTGTAAATATAGAAAGAAAGAAAATAAAGAAATAATATTAATAATAAATAAATAAGCAATAAATATTGAGAACATGAGATGAAGAGTCCTTGAAGCTGAGTCCATAGGTTGTGGAACAGTTCAATGAATGGGCAAGTGATACTGAGTGAAGTTATCCCCTCTGTTTCAAGAGCCTGATGGTTGAGAAATAATAATTGAAGCTGGTGATATGAATCGTGAGAAGTCCTGTCGCAAGTTTCTGATGTCAGCAGCATGAAGAGAGCATGATCTTGGTGCTGGGGTTCCCTGACGATTGATGCAGCTTTTCTGGAACAATGTTCTTTGTAAGTGTGTTCAATGCTGTGGGTGCTTTATCGTGATGGACTAGTCCATATCCTCCACTTTGTTGTAGGATTTTCTGTTAAAGTATATTGGTGTTTCCATATTAGGCTGTGATACAGCCAATCAATGTATTCTCCACCACATACCTGCAAGAGTTTGTCAAAGTTTTAGATGTCATGTTGAAACTTTGCAAACTTCTAAGGAAGTACTGGCATTGCCGTTGTTTCTTTGTAATGCATGCTGGATCCTCTGAAATGATAACACTGAGGAATTTAAAGTTGTTGACCTTCTCCACCTCTGATTCCCTGATGAGTTCTGGTTCATGATCCACTGTTTTCTCCTCCTAAAGCTAGTAATCATCTCTAACGAAGTTAGTCCTGACGAAGGGTCTTGGCCCAAAACGTCGACTGTACCTCTTCCTAGAGATGCTGCCTGGCCTGCTGTGTTCACCATGTGTGTTGCTTGAAATTCCAGCATCTGCAGATTTCCTCGTGTTCGCGTTTTTAAAATCATCTCCTTGGTCTTGCTAACATTGAGTAAGAGGTTGTTGATGTGGCACCACTCAACCAGACTTTCAGTCTCCCTCCTGTATGCTGATTCGATTTAGCTTATGACAGTGGTGTCATCAGCAAGCTGAATATGGCATTGGAGCTTTGCTTGGCCACGTAGTTGTTACCATATAGCGAATAGAGCAGAGGGGTAAGCGCATAACCTTGTGGTGCACCTGTCCTGCTGATGTTTGTGGTGGAGTTGTTGCTGCTAATCCGAACTGACTGGGGTCTGCAAGTGAGGAAACCGAGGATATAATTACACAAGCACATTTTGAGGCCAAGATCTTGAAGCTTATTTATTAAGTTTATAGGATGGTATTATTGAATGCCGAGCTGTATACAATAAAGTGCATCCTGATGTAGGCATCTTTGCTGTCCAAATGTTCCAGGGTTGAGTGCAGAGCCAATGAAATGTCATCTGCTGTTGTCTTGTACCGGTAGGCAAATTGGAGCAGATCCAAGTTGCTTCTCAGGCAGGAGTTGATGTGTTTCATCACCAACCTCTCACTTCATCACTGTGGATGGAAGTGGTACTGGACAATGGTTACTGAGGTCACACAACTTAGATGAAACTTAATTTGGAGCATTGTATCCAGTTTTGGTCACTGCCTACAGGAAAGATGTCAATAAGATTGAAAGGGTGTAGAGATATCGCTGGGACTTGAGGACCTGAGTTACAAGGAAGTGCTTAATAGGCTGAGACTTAATTCCTAGAACATAGAAGTTTAGTGGGGGGGAGATTTAATAGAGGTATAGAAAATTATGAGAGGTATAGATAGGTTAAATTAAAGCAGGCTTTTTCCACTGAGGTTGAGGTGAGACTTTAACTGGAGGTCATGGGTTAAAGGTGAAAGGTGAAATGTTTAAGGGGAACATGAGGGGGAGCTGCTTCATTCAGAGGGTCCTGAGAGTGTGCCATGAGCTGCCGGTGCAGGTGGTGTATGTGGGGTTAATTTCAACATTTAAGAAAAATTTGGAAATGTATACGATGGGAGGTGTATGGAGAGCTATGATCTGTGTGCAAGTCATTGGGACTGGGCAGATTGATGTTGCAGCACAGACTAGATGGGCATAGGGGGCTTGTTTCTGTTCTGTAGTGTTCTATGACTCTGTGACCGGATGTCTCTCAGGAAAACTTGGTGAGGTCAAATGGTCAGTGGACCTTAACTTTCAGTTATCTCCTCACCATTCTGCACTCATGGCTGCCAGCCCAGCCGAAGGCCCATCTGATTTAATCCTTTTTCTGGATAAAGTGAATAGTTTGCTCAGCTGTTCACAGGGGGGTTAAGTTATCAAAACTGAGTAGTTTCATTGCCATCGTCATTGTTGACTTCTATTTAAATTTGAGATTAACTGAATTTGCATTCTACAGCCTCCAAATGGTATCTGAATTTGCTGCTCTAATTTGCCTGTAAAGGCCTTGAACTTAACCACTGCATTGCATTTGTATCTCTTTAGAGCTCAGAACAGAATTTACCATCACTGACTTAAATGACATGAAATTTGTTTGGATTTAGATTAATATTTAAAAGGGATACTTCGGACTCTTGAGAGAATGAGGGAGTGGGCCAGCTCTTCCCAAAGTCCTAAGCTAGATAATGGCCTCTGTTGCAAGAGTGTACGGATTTGCTTGGTTCTGAGCAGATATGTTGAGGACTAGAATTGGAGAGAGAATGTGTCCAACAGTTGGTAAGATGTGGGAGGCAGAGGTCTTGATAGTGCTGTAACTGCCACAGGAAGTCTGGTGCCCTGCATTAGGATTCTCCCTTGAGTATAGTGGGTATTCGGACATAAACAGACATCGTATTTAAAGTGTAGGACGATCACTCAAGTAGGCACCAGACTGCCTGTGAGGAAAATGAGAACACAATGAGAGTAATATTTGGGAGGCTCAGATTATTTTGACTGTACCACATGGTGTGAAAAACACTACTCTTACACGGCCGTCTTCTCACACTCGCACAGTCTCTTCCCTCCTCCAATCCTGCTTGTGCATGCATCTGCACCCACCTTGCACCCACATTCCCTTGTCCCCTGGCAATCGCATTACTACTGAACTCCCTGACAATGGTCCTGGTGTCAGTGAGACTGCTGGCTCCTTTGATGAGGGGTGTATCTGGTGTGGGAAGCGGGCAGAGTCAGGCATTCCATCTGAAGGAGCAGACTTTGAGAACTGAGGGCATGGAGACGCGTTTCCTGACTGTTTTCCAGATATTGCATCAGTATGTATTTAGGTTGATCCTTAGGCAGAAGGGTTCTCACATTTTTCCTATTTCTTTTTGACATTGCAAGAGGCCATGTAAGTTTATACTGACTCTTGCAGCAATCGCATCAGTCTTATCCAAGGTTGGTGTTTGAGATTAATTACTGAGGGAGTGCTCCACTGTGAATGGCATTACATCAGATTCTGATGGAGCATTTAACCAAGGTGCCGTCTTCCCTCTTGGGCAGCATTAAAAAGATGCCATAGTGTAATCGGAGTAAAAGCATTCTATTTGTGTTTTCCTCTATTAATATCAGTAAAATGAATTCCTTAGTTATTGTTACATTGCTCTGTGGGATCTTGCTGTGCACTGGCTGCTGCTGAAGCTCCATTGTTGTGACAGAAGCTGCTTCAGAAGGTAAATTCATTGACTAAAACCAACTGTGACCACAGCTTGCAGGGTGGGATCTGAACTCTGGTCTTTGGATCATTAGTGTCGGCCTCTGGGTTACTCATCTGGTAACTTAATCTGTCCACCACCACAATACGCTTCCGGTAGTAGCTCTCTTTAGAGCTCCTTTCATCTTCTCTGTGTTAATTGATGTTGTGTCTGGATGCAATGGATTTTTTTCTACATATCAACTTACCATGGAAGTGCTTTGCTTCAAGAAGATTGCACTGAAGTGTTCCTAACAAGAGTTCAACTGAAAATATTTCTTTTTGAAACTTAACCACAAGACACAGGAGCAGACTTGGGCAATTAGGCAAGTCTGTCCTGCCATTCAATCATGGGAATTTTTTCCCCTCCTCAACCCCATTGCCCCGGCCTTCTCCCCAAAACCTTTGATGCCGTGTCCAATCAAGAACTTATCAAGCTCTGCCTTAAATACACCCAACAACCTGGCCTCCATAACTGCTGGTGGTAACAAATTCCACAAATTCACCACCCTCTGGCTAAAGAAATTTTCCGCATCACTGTTTTCAATGGATACCCCTCTATCCTGAGGCTGTGCCCTCTTGTCGTAGACTCATCCACCATGGAAAACATCTTTTCCACATCTACTCTGTGTATGCCTTTCAACATTAAAGAAGTTTTAATGAGATCTCCCCTCATCCTTCTAAATTCCAGCAAGTGCAGACCCAGAATTATCAAACGGTCCTCGTATGATAACCCTTTCATTCCTGGAATCATCTTTCTGAACCTCCTCTGAACCCTCTCCAATGCCAGCACATCTTTTCTTGGATGAGGAGCCCAAAACTGGTTCACAATAATCAAGGTGAGGCCTCACCTGTGCCTTATAGTCTCAGCATCACATCCCTGCTCTTGTACTCTAGACCTCGTGAAATGAATAATAACCGACTCTACCTGCAAGTTAACCTTAAGAGTGTTCTACACAAGGACTCCCAAGTCCCTTTGCATCTCAGATTTTTGGATTTTCTCCCCTTTTAGAAAATAGTCTGCACATTTATTTCTACTACCAAAGTGCATGACCATGTATTTCATTTGCCACTTCCTAATCTGTCTAAGTCCTTCTGCAGCCTACCTGTCTCCTCAACACTACCTGGTCCTCCACCAATCTTCGTATCATCTGCAAACTTGGCAACAAAGCTATCTATTCCATCATCTAAATCACTGATGTGCAACATAAAATGAAGCAATCCCAACACTGATCTCTGCAGAACACCGCTAGTCAATGGCAGCCGACCAGACACGGATCCTTTTATTCCTACTCGCTGCCTCCTACCAATCAGCCAATGCTCTAACCACGTTTTAACATAGAACGTAGCAGTATAGTGCAGTCTGGGCCTTTTGGCCCACAGTATAATGCTGATCTATATATACCTACTCTTTCCCTCCTACCCAACTCATAACCTTCTGTCCGAGTGGGTTGCCTCCTCAACCAAAATTGACAAACGAGCGACAGACTAGATCTTGTGCTCCATTCTCCAGAGCAGTGATGGGAGTGAATGAGTAAGATGCTGAATGAGGTTCCAGGTTCCAGCCAAGGTAGCTGTTTCACTGAGGTGAAATTGAGCAGGGCTGATTTTGGCAAGTATTGCACCAGATGTTGTTGGAAATCATGCAGTTGTGAGATGAGTCTCAAGTTGGAGACCTCGGTAGTGTAGGTGGAATAGCAACTTAGCGAGGCTGATATTGCTGAAAGTCTGGAGTAAGCATTAGATTGCATTGCCATCATTGAACCCCTCAATATCAATATCCTGGGGGCGTTACTATTGACCAGAAACTGAACTGGAATTGCTTTAGTCCTGAAGAAGGTTCTCGGCCTGAAATATTGACGGTATATTCATTTCCAAAGATGCTGCTTGGCCGTCTGAGTTCCAACAGGATTTTGTGCGTGTTGCTTTGGTTTTCCAGCATCTGCAGACTTTCTCATTCATTTTATGCAATGTGGGTGCAAGAGCAAGGAGTCCTGTTGCAATTAACTCAACTCCCAACTCCCCAAAGCCTGTCCATTGTCTACAAGTCTCAAGGTGTGAGTATGATGGAATACTCCCCACCTGCCTGGATGAGTGCAGCTTCAACAGCACTTGTGAAACTCAACGCCATACAGGATATGTTAGCTTACTTTGTAGACGCTCCTCCACAATCATTAAGTCCTTCCTCCATCCATGTACGGTAGTGCAAGGGTCCCCAACCTTTTTTGCACTGCGGTCCGGTTTAATATTGACAGTATTCTTGCGGACCCGCCAACCCGGGGGGGGGGGTGTCAAGTAGGGTTAAACTCACCTCACCGTGTTTTTTATAGTTAGGGTTGCCAACTTTCTCACTCCCAAATAAGGGACAAAAGTAGCAGTCAAATACAGGACACTTTTGTTTACCCCGAGAAAGACTACCATGACCATAAAGCCTTGCGGGGCACCAGTGTGCGCACGCGTGACATGCACATCTGTGACGTGCGCATGCATGTACGTGCCGATTTTTTCCCCCCACAAATTGGTTTTGGCTTGATCTTCCTGACTACACTGTTCATACATTATTTCTGCTTTATATAGGCTGTGTATTTATCATATCATTCATTCATGTTTTTATTATATGTTATTTTAGGTTTTATGTGTTATTTGGTATGATTTGATAAGTTATTTTTTGGGTCTGGGAACGCTCAAAAATTTTTCCCATATAAATTACTGGTAATTGCTTCTGCACTTTACGCCATTTCGGCAGGAAAGGTTTCATAGGAACACTCTACCTTAGCGGGGGAAATACGAGAAAGGGTGGTCCCGTATGGGACAAACCAATTCAGCCCAATATATTGGATGTCCCAGCAAATACGGGACAGTTGGCAATCCTATGTTCAAGTTCAACAGTGCGTGACAGGGAATGAGGAAAGGTACAGCTGACTCATATTGTTTCCTCGCGGCCCGGTGGCACACGTTCTGCTGCCCGGTACTGGTCCGCGGCCCGGTGGTTGAGGACCGCTGCAGTGGTGACACTCTGCCCTTCTACAAGATGCACGGCAGCAACTCACCAAGACTCCTTGGACGGCACCTTCCAAAGCCACGATCTCTGCCAGCTGAGAAGGATAAGGCTGGTAGAAGCGAGGGAACCACTGTCAGGTGGAATTTGCCCTCTGATTTGCATACAGTCCTGACTTAGAATTGCTTTTCTTTCTCCGACATGGGGTGAAATTCCTGTAACTGCCTCCCCAACAGTGTGACGAATAAAACCACTTTCCAAGGGTCTGCAGTGGTTCAAGAAGGCAGCTCATCACCACCCACATGAGGGGAAATTAAGATTGGGCAATTGGGTGCTGGTTCAGCCTGCAAAGCCCGCATCCCTTTAATGAATATATAAAATAAATTGTTCACAGATGGAATGAATATTGTTTTCCTGTTAGCCCATGTGTGAATGTGGTCTTGGTCTTGCTGTGTGCAGGTACAGTATGGACTGCATTGTTCACTGAAGAGAGAAAAGAATTGTGCAATCATCCCCCAGAACTTTCCCACCGCTCCACCAGTGTCTTTTTGTTGCTCAGTAGAACTAGCTGGCTGTCGTGGCAGTTCCATTTGTTAGATCTTGCTATGCACAAATTGGCTGCAACATTTCTTACAAGTGTGGCAACGTTTTTCCAAACTCCTGTGTTGGCTCTGCATTCTGTTGAGACGACTGCCACTATGTGAGCATCCTTTCAATAATCTGACGAGAAGGATATCTGACGTAGAGGAGCTGGCCAGAGGCAGCCTCAAACCACTGGCTTACTGCCTCTATACAGCAGTCCAGTGCCCACAGTGTGGCTGCGCGCTGACCCGAGCAACTCATTGGGTAGAAACTGGGTAAGCTCCCATCTCCTGTCCCATTCCATGCAGGGTGTGTGCTGTTTAATATTCAAGCAAGAAGGTGCCAGTAATTCCCAGTTAGCGATGCAAGCTGTGATGACAGTGACCTTGAGACAGGTTGTTTACACAGATCAGTCCCTCTGCCTGTCCTGTTCTGTGGCACTTCATTCTTATGTTTTGCACCCTCCTCCTCCTCCACTCCTCATCCCTACCCCCTGATCTTGTGCTATCCACATACACCTTCACCACTTCTGTTTGTTTCTGTCAACCCCACCTCCATTGAACCGTGACCTGCTGCTGCCCCAGCTCCCCAAGGATTTTCTATTGAATCTTGACCATCCCAGGCTTTGCATCCCACTCACTCACCGCCTTTTCCTCCCTCCCTTCCTCCTCCTAATCAAGCACCTTCTCCCCATCCATTAGCTCCTCCAGCAGCCCCCCACCCTCATCAGGTGCTCTTCACCCTAGTCCCTTTACCTTTTCATCCCATCTGCCCCCTCCCTCATTAGACTCTCTGCCCCCTGTGACTCTGCCCTCTCTCCCCCCCCCCCCGCCGTGCTGAGCTGTACCTCAGTTGTCCAAGACCACTCACTCACCCTTCCACTGTCCTTTCGGACTCCAGACTGCCGCTCGACCTGCCCAGCATGAGGTGCCCGGAGCACTGCAACTTCAAAGTTTGGATGATTGCCACTCTTCCCCCACACCCAAATCCCTTCCCTGTCCCACCCTGCTTGAAGACGTCAAGGTGTAGCTCCCCTTCCTCTCCCCCACCCTTCAAACTACCCCACACTCAGTCTGTGCTTCTGTCTCGGGGTCAATCTGTGACTACGGCAGTACGATCCAATTGCAGTTTGTTGTCTGGAGGGAGCCCTTCACTGAGAGCTCTTTCCAGTTTCCACATATACCTTCAATTGTAAGCCCATTCTGCAGTGTTTAAACAGTGCATCCCAATGGCTGTAGGACATCAAACTGGAAGAACCTTCTGGAATCTTGCTGTAGCCTCTTGAGGGTTGAGCTCCAGAGCAGAAAGGGACCTTGCTATAAAATTCCAAGCTACAGTTTATATTCAGCACTGCTAAGCATGCCTTAATAGCAACGCAAAGAACCACATTGAAGTAATATTGCTGGGCTGGGGAAAACGAGGCAGGATTTTGGAGACAAAAGGAGACAAGTTGACATTTGAGTTCAAGTCCCTGCATCAGGGCTAAGAGGGAAAGGGGAATATTGCCAGGATGTAATGGTAGAAGTGGGAGTGTGGCAGAGATTGGTAGGTGATAGATGGATCCAGTTGTTGGGGGGATGGGGGAGAGAGCTGATGGTCAAATGAATCCAGTTGGAGTGAGGATGAAGATGAAAGAGATGAACAAATGGAGAATAAAACTAGGTACTGTAGATGTGATGGAGTGGAGATATATCTCTACCAAAGAGGTGTAAGGTGTTCCTTACCTCCGCTAACCTGCAGGTCACCCTTGGGCAAGGTGTAGCACCTGCTTAACCATGGGACCAGGTGGTGGATGGTCGTACGTGCAGCTGGTACATATCACATGGCCTGGTTGTGCCACTGCTGACGCCAGGCAGCCAGACTCTGAAAAGTATTGATGATGGCTGGGGTCACCCATCCTGTAAAGACACTACCCGGAAGAAAGCAATGGTAAACCACTTCTGTAGAAAAAATAGCCAAGACCATGATCGCCCACGTCATAAGAAAGGGCACATAATGATGATGGTGACACCAGATGGGTGAGTGTGCACGTGTGGGAGTCCGTTGGGGAAGTCAAAGGCCGAATGACTGGGAATTCAAGCCCACTGGAGGCCAAAGACTGCCTGTTCTGGGGTTGAGGGACTGTATATGCATAGTTGGGTGGGGGGAGAATGGGTGTAGGGAGGAACAGTGCATGTTTTGCTGTTTTTGTTTTGTCGATTGTTGTGTTCTGTGTTGTTTTGCTGAGCATTGTGGACAGGCCTTGTTGATTCTGGATTATGTACCGACACTTGCAAGCTGCCCCCAGCATGTCCTTGGGTCTGTCATTTGTTAATGCAAATGACACTTTTCACTATGTGTTTCCATGTACGTATGATAAATCTGAATCTTAAATCTTGACAGCATCACTAGTGTTGGTTGCCTGTAATTGAAAGAATCTGTTTTGAAAGAATTGGTTTGTAAGCTGCATAAGGAGAATACAAAATATAAAGCATTCCCATCTGCTAACGCCTATGACCTATCAGCCTCTGCCCCTCCCCCACTTGATTCCATCTGCCCATCACCCCTCCCATCTATCCTATCACCATCTAACCCTTCCTCCCACTTGTACTGCTGTATACAGGCTAACTTCCTGCTTCCCTCTTTAGTTTAATACACAACAAAAACATTGATCATATCTTTACCACCACGGATGCTGCTCAGCATAATGTGTTCTCCAGATATTCTGTCCTTTGTTCTAGATTCTTAAATCTGCAGCCTTTTCTGTTTTTGTGATATTACCAGATTGACTTGTTATCAAATGGACTTTTAAGTTGCGAGCTTTCATGGTTTATTTTGAGAATTCCTGAGAGCAGTGTTTACCTTGAACTCTTTCCTCAGGAAGTCTCTGCCATGGCCCACTTGACTGTCCTCACCACTGCTCCCTCCACCAATGTTAATGAGTCTGCTCTTTCTGCTTACGGTCTACTGGTTACAGTTTCTTTGCACAAGCCACATAAGGGCAAGGCTGTGTTTGTTCTGCACGTGCTCTTATCTCTTGCTTTTGCTGTCTCAGTTGCAAGACAGAAGGCGAGCGAGGAACATGCCACGAGAAAAGGCATTTGGAAGAAGTCATGAGGGAGCTGGATGTTTTGTGCCAGTCGCTGCCTAGCACGTCTTGAATGATGTATTAATGAGTGGTCTTCTGCGCTCTGACATAGACGTGACAGATCGCACAGCGTTTTCAGAAGAATGTGGTGTTTCCTTTGTGTTGTACCAAATACTTACTTTAATTATCATTTATTTACATAGCAAGACAGTGTGGAGTTGGTCCTTCGGCCCTTCGAGACATGTCTCCACAGCAGCCTCCAACAACCCCAATTTAAGGCTAACCTAATCGCAGGACAATTTACAATGACCAGTTCATCTACCTGGTATGCCTCTGGACTGAGGGAGGAAACCGAAACACTTGGGGAACACCATTCCCTGAGCAAGACAGAGACCTCTTACAGGCATTTCAACATGTTCCTTGGTTCAGTAACGCTCGCTAGCTGGACATTGCAAAAATGCTAGAAACCTGAAATAAAAACAAAATAATAAGTAAGCACTGCAGGTCAGGCAGCCTCTGCAAAGGGAGAGACGGAGTTAACATTTTCAGAACCTTGATTTGAAGCATTACCCCTGTCCTTCTCTTTGCCTGACCTGCTGAGTGTTTCCAGCATTTTTTGTATCTGGTCTCATCACCTGTCAGGTGCCTGAAGACAGTGAGAGATCTTGAAAGGTGTTATAGAACTGTCAATATTACAAGTGCAAGGCTTTCTGTTCTTAATACTAGAAGTGAAGTGAAGAATTAGTTGTTTAGTTGTACTCAGGAGGAAGGATGTCAGACTGAACTCTGCCAGTTAACTCATGTCAAAGCAGCACAAGCCAGCACTTTGATGCTGGAGGGTGGTGGTGGCTGGTGTTGCAGAGGCTGGGAGGTGCAAGGGAAGAATATCAGCCAAGATGTGGGCTCTGATTTCTATCACTGGCCAGCCACGGGGTGTGTAAATGACAACCATTTTACATTGTCTTGGATGTTGTTTCTTGGTGCACTTTGTATCTGCTTGAGTAAGGCTAAATTGCCAGGACAGTTCTCTGTTGCAAGGATAAACCAATCTTTTGTGGTCAAGGACACCATAATTGGCATGGTGCAACCAAAGAATGAACACTCAGCCAATGAGTTGGGTATAGGGAAGGATGACTAAGGCTTGGCCAAAGTGAATAGCTAAAGATATAGCTAAAAGGCCAGAGATGGGCAAGGAATGCCAGGTGCCAAAAATAAACTGTTGGGGAAAAATAAACAGCAGGTGGAGCAGCATCTGTGGGGGCGAAAGGACAGCTGATACTTTGGATTGAGTCGAGATCTGGCTTCAATGCTGAGAGCGTAGAGGGAAGGTAGCCAGCACACAGGACTTTGAGAACAGAGCACTAAGGGAGGGAGCACCATGGGGATGAGTACTTAATCCCCTGCTCTACTCGCTTTACACCTATGACTGTGTGGCTATGTACATCTCAAACACCATATTTGAATTTATTTAAATCTTACATCCATCCCACAACGTGAGGGAGTGAAAAACTTTGTGTTATGACTCCGTTGCATTGTACAGACATGTGTATTTTAAAATCTAATTGCTTGTAGAAAGAAGCTGTAGCCTGTTGGTCCTGGCTTTAATGCTGCGGTACCGTTTGCCAGATGGAAGCAGCTGAAACAATTTATGGTTGGGGTGACTGGAGTCCCCGATGATCTTCCAGGCCTTCTTTCTGCACCTGCTGCTGTAAATGTCCTCAGAGGAGGGAAGCTCACATCCACAGATGCACTGGGCTGTCTGTACCACTCTGTGCAGTTCCCAGTGATCAAGGTTGGTGCAGTTTCTGTACCAGGCGGTGATACAGCCAGTCAGTGTGCTCTCAGAGGTGTCCCTGTAGAAGGTCTTGAGGATCTGGGGGCTCGTGCTAAACTTCTTCAGTTGCCTGAGATGGAAGAGATGCTGTTGTGCTCTTTTTGCCACACAGCCAGTGTGTACAGTCCCGGTGAGATCATCGGTGATGTGTATACTGACGAACTTGAAACTATTCACCTTCTCAACTGCAGACCCATTGATGTTAATCAGAGCAAGCTTGTCTCCATTCCTCCAGTTATCCATAATCAACACTTTTGTTTTATAGACATTGAGGGAGAGGTTGTTATCCTGGCACCACTGTGTCAGGGTGTTAACCTCTCCTCTGTAGGCTGTCTCGTCACCACTAGAAATAAGGCCGATCAGAGTTGTGTCCTCTGCGAATTTGATCAGCCGATTGGAGCTGTGTGTGACAGTATAGTCGTGGGTGTAAAGGGAGTAGAGAAGGGGACTCAGGACACAACCCTGGGGGGCACCTGTGTTGAGGGTCAGAGGGGCAGAGGCGAGGGAGCCCATCCTTACCACCCGTTGGCGATCTGATAGGAAGTCTAGGATACAGCTGCACAAGGCAGGGTGCAGGCCAAGGTCTCAGAGTTTCCTGTCAAGTCTGGAGGCAATTATGGTGTTGAATGCTGAACTGTAGTCCAGGAGCAGCATTCTAACGTATGCATCCCTCTTCTCCAGGCGAGTGAGGACGGTGTGTAGTGCTGTGGCTACATCGACATCGGTAGGCAAATTGTAGGGGTTCAGTGTGGGTGGTAGCATGCTGCAGATATAATCTTTACCACCCTCTCAAAGCATTTGTTTATGATTGAAATCAGTGTGAGTTTGTTGATGAGTTGGTCATGGGCTGTATCAAACTTGATGTTGAATCAGCATACAGGAGGGAGACTGAAAATTTGGCTGAGGGGTGTAATACCAATAACCCCTCACTCAGTGTCAGTAAGAGCAAGGAACTGATTGTAGACTTCAGGAGGGGGAAAAACCAGAGTCCATGAGCCAGTAATCATCAGAGGTGGAGAGGGTCAGTAACTTGAAATTCCTGGGTGTCACTATCTCAGAGGACCTGTCCTGGACCCATCATATCAATATAATTGCAAAGAAAGCATGGCAGCACCTCTACTTCCTTAGGAGTCTGTGGACATTTGGCATGTCATCAAAAACCTCGGCAAATTTCTATAGATGTGTGGTGGAATGTGTTATAGTCTGGCATGGGAACACCAATGCCTTTGAGCAGAAAATCCGACAAAAGGTAGTGGATTCAGCCCAGTACATCGTGAATGAAGCCCTCCCAACCATTGAGCACATCTACATGAAATGTTGATGTAGAAAAACAGCATCCATCATCAAAGATCCTCACAACCCAGGCCATGCTCTTTTCTCGCTGCTGCCAACAGATAGGAGATACGAGAGCCTCAGGACTTGCACCACCATATATTTTTATAGGCATCCATTACAGGTTTCCCCGCCATCCGAAGGTACAGCGTTCCTATGAAACCATTCGTAAGCCGGAATGTCGTAAAGCCAAGAAGCAATTACCGTTTATTTATATGGGAAAAATTTATGAGCGTTCGCAGACCTAAAAATAACCTACCAAATCATGCCAAATAACACACAAAACCTAAAATAACAGTAACATACAGTAAAAGCAGGAATGATATGATAAATACACAGCCTATATAAAGTAGAAATACTTCACTACAATCATTGCCTGCACTGTTCTCCATAGCGAAAATCTCATGCAAGCGCTCTCGGCAGAAACACGGCATAACGCCTCTGATCTGGGCCAACATTTACGTGCCGGGCGGCACCTAATTAATTAGCTTGTTTATTTCGGCTTTTTTTTCTCAAAGATGTGCTGGGTGCGTCCCGGCTACCGCTGCATTCTCCGCGAATTGGTATCTGTCCGCGGCCCAGGGGTTGGGGTGGTGTGACACTGAGGTGCCGTCTATTTCCATCAGGGCAGGCAGCTCATCTTCTCCTATGTCTGCCTGCCTCGATGTCGAAGTTCGAGGTTCGTCATCCGCTGTGGCTGATGTGGAAGGCTTGAAAAACGACAGTATGCTTGACTGCTTAGCCTCGCGCATTTTTCTATCATACAGTTCTTTGTAAGCACTCAAACCATCTTGCAAATATGCCCTAAACCGGCGTACCCTTTCAAAATTAAAGTCGTACTTTATCATTGCAGCGAAAATCTCATGCAGTTGCTTCACATTCAGTTCCTGGACGACTTCACTTTCGCTACTGCATTTGGTTTTGATTGTTATCCTTTCCTCTTCCAATTGCATCAGCTCTTCATCTATCAGTTCTTGGTCATGGGATGCCAAAACTTCTTCAACATCATCTTCGTCAACTTCCACAAGCCAAACTCACTTTGTCCTTACTTCATTCACCACGACCGAAATGCTTAATTATGTCTAGTTTTACGCTAAGTGTTACGAGCTCTTTTAGGCTTTTCTGATACCTTAGAACTCATCTTGCAAATGGATGCTCACAGGCATGTGTTTAAGCAATGCCGGTGAGAATGCCGTTCCAAATACAGGGGAGGAGCAGCTGCTTGGGGCACACACTGCCTTTTATCGCGTGCTGCTTTTTCTGCACGCTGCCTTTTTTCGTAACAGTGAAAACATTGTTAGCGAAAACAGGTAACTAATGTAGGTCTTTCGTAACAGTGAGGTTTCGTAAAGCGAACGTTCGAAAAGTGGGGGACACCTGTAGTCTCATGAGATCATGGATTTGCACCTTGGAAGGTTTCCAGAGTGCAGGCCTGGGCAAGGTTGTATGGAAGACCAGCAGTTGCCCATGATGCAAGTCTCCCCTCCACCAATGTTGTCCAAGGGAAGGGCATTAGGCCCCATACAGCATGGCACCGGTGTCGTCACAGAGCAATGTGTGGTTAAGTGCCTTGCTTAAGGACACACACACTGCCTCAGCCAAGGCTCGAACTAGCGACCTTCAAATCACTAGACAAACGCCTTAACCACTTGGCCACGCGCCAACACACTACGTGCACCACCAGGTTCAAGAAATATTACTACCCCTCAACCATCAGACACTTGAACAAAAGGGGATAACTATACTCATTCTACTTCTGGTGTTCCCACAACCGATGGTCTCACTTTAAGGACTCCTTATCTTGTAACTTCATGCTCATTATTTATTGCTATTTATTTATATCTGCATTTCCACAGTTTGTTGTTCATTGATCCTGTTTACAGTTACTGTTCTATAGATTTGATAATTATGCCTGCAGAAAAAGAATCTCAGGGTTGCTTGTACCCTGATAATAATATTTTACTTCGAACTTTGAGAAGTGAGAGGGAGGGGTGAGAAAGGGACCAGAAGGTGGAACCAGGTGAGGAGGGGATATTGGGCAGATGGACCTAAGTGGGGGGTGGAAGCTGGTAGTTGATAGGTGGAACCAAATGGTAGGGAGATGATCCCCGTTGTTATACCCTCCCCTACCTGAAGCATGAGCTCTATTTCTCTTCCCAACAGGTGTGGCCTGACCTGCTGAGGATCCCAACAATTTTTGTTTTCATGCCAGACATTTGGGTTTGAGAAGTTCACTTTTTTCCATTTTGTTTTCTGAAAGTGATGGAGGACATTTGGCTCATGAAGTCTACACCGGTTGTCAGAGCAATCTCTCCACCCATTTTTCCCTACAAGTTATTCTCACACATGCCTATCAAAATCCCCAATTCTCCCGCAAAACACAGCAGAAAAAGGCCCTTCAGCTCACAATATTTTGCCAAACTAATTATCCTAATGGTGCCTAATCCCTTCTGTCTACATAAGGAGGCTGTTGATGGTGGAGAATTAATCTACTTGCAAAGCTTGGGGACGTGGGAGGAAATTGGAGCACCTGGAGGAAACCCATGCAGTTCCAGGGAACGTGCAAGGTCTACACCGGCAACCCAAGTCAGGATTGAACTCATGACGCCAGATCTATGAGGCATGGGTTGACTCACTGCACAACTCTTTGTGCAAGCTGAAAAGCACTGCTCCATGAGGAGGATCAATTCTGTTGCACAAGAGGCCAAAATTGGAAGAACGTAGGGAGGAAGGGTGAGGACGTGAGGGTGTCAAGGCATTACTGGACTCTTGAGTCAATGTGGATCAGAATGCACTTGACTGCATTTGCTATACAAGGCAGGGTACATCCAGCAGAGGTTTTGATATTCCTTTGGAGTTTACTAGAATGGGTAATAAAAGCACCGCTGAGAGTTTAGGGGCAGATGAATTCTGATAAGAGCGGATAGTGGAAGATAGCAGTCTTGTGGAATAAATAGGAATAGTAGTTCTTATATAGGCACATGGGTGATAGGAAAATGGAGGGTTATCTGGGAGTGCTGGTTGGTGGTGTAGTGGCACAAGCACTGAACTTCGATGCAGGTGGTCCTGAGTTTGAATCCGGCCTGGTCCCAACCTGGGCAGCAGCAGTATCTTCTTGGAAGAAAGGTCTGGCAGTCTACTTCCGTATCTTGCCATGAAAACCCTGTCCAAAGGGTCGCCATGAGTTACTCAACAACAACAGCATGTGGTTAGATTGACTTTGGAGTAGGGTAAAAGTTTGGCACAACATCATGCGTTGAAGGGCCTGTACTGTGCTGTAGTGTTCTATGTTCTGTCTCAGGGTCAAATGGAATGCTCATTTGACAAATAGTCTAGTTCTTTAAGTGAGCACTTAATGGGATTGATGGGGGTCAGTGACTTGGCGACATCAGGTAAAAGGCACTGGCCACCAATACTGACTCTGGTTCACCAGTTGCACATCTAATCTCTTGTAACTTTTGCCTTTTCCCATGCCAGGACTATCTCGGTTGCATCATCGATGCTTCAGATTTGCCCATCAGACCCGAGCACGTCTCTGCACTGTTTGGAAACATTGAGGACATCTATGAGTTCAATAGGTATGGAGAGAAAAGAGACCTGTCTTCTCAGTTAAGTGTTCTCATCTCTAATCATGTGGTCAGTTCCCTTTTTTAATTCCTACTTAATCCTCCTCTTTAGTCTCATCCTTTGCTTGGTTCCTAGAATAATTCCTCTCTTTAATTCTGTTTGATTTCTGTCATTTATTTTAATATTCAACAAAGGTGTTAAAAATTTATGGGTAGTTTTGATAGAATCAGGTGAGAGAAAGCTTTCTACTGGCCATAAGACCTAGCAGCAGAATTAGGCCATTCTATCTAGTCTGCCATTCTATCATAGTTGATTTATTATCCCTCTCAACCCGTTCTCCTGCCTCCTCCCTGTAACCTTTGATACCCTTCCTTATTAAGAACCTACCTATCTCTGCTTTGAATATATCCAAAAGACTTGGTCTCTACAGCCATCTGTGGTAATGAATTCCACAGATTCACCACCCTCTGGCTAAAAAAATTCCTCGTCATCTCTATTCTAAGATGATGTACTTGTATCCTGAGGCTGTGTGTTCTGGTCCTTGACTCACCCTCTATTGGAAACATCCTCTCCGCATCCACTCTATTTAGGCCTTTCAATATTTGATGGGTTTCAATGAGATCCTCCCTTATTCGTTTAGAGAGTTCAGGCCCCCTGAGCCATCAAACACTCCTCATATACTAACCCTGTCATTCCTGGGATCATTCTCATTAACCTCCTCTGGACCCTCTCCAATTCCAGCACATCTTTTTTACGGTAAGGGGCGTAAAACTGCTTACAATACTCCATGTGCAGTCTGACGAATGCCTTAAAAAGCGTCAGCATCACATCCTTGCTTTTGCATTCTAGTCCTGTCAAAATGAATGCGACTGGCCACCAATACTGACTCTTCATGGAATGTATTCTCTTTCTTTACCTCAGACTCAACCTGCAAGTTAACCCCCAGGGAGACCTGCATGAAGACTTCCAAGTCCCTTTCCACCTCTGATTTCTAAATTTTCTCCCCATTTGAAAAAATAGTCTACACCTTTATTCCTTCTGCCAAGGTGCATGACCATATACTTCCCTACACTATGTTCCATTTGTCACTTCTTTGCCTATTCTTCTAATCTGTCTAACTCCTTTGGAGATTGACATGGGTCACCAGTACAGATAGTGGAAGACAACTGAGGAGAATTCCTCACAATGCCATGAACTGGAAAGTACTATGCTAGAATGCTCCAAGTGGTTCGCAATATAAGATTTCCTCATTTTAACAGGAAGGTGTGTGCATATTGATGATGCTTTAGAGGGGAAGAGTTGAGAGTTAGACCAGTTGCAGGCTGCTTCTGAAGAATTGCTGTCTTGGCAGCAAAGTGTTAATAATTTCTGTACTCTGAAAATAATCTGCACTATATACAAACAAATTTAACATTGCAAAGTTGGCATTACTTGTGAAATGCGTCTCTTGTGGTTACAAAATGCGTCAGTTGTGTTACTGTGATCTGCCCAGCTGGAGTGTACAGAGCAGGGGTTCCCAACCTTTTTGATGCCATGGCCCCCTACCATTAACTGAGGAGTCCACGGACCCCAGGTTGGGAACCCCTGCCACAGGGGGTTTTCAGCGAATTAATCTATCAGAAACTTTTTGCAGCAACAAAAAACTTGGGGGAAATAATTGGCTTTGAAGAGCCATGCAAAAACTCTGACAAAGTCTGTGTGACAAAGCTATTGTCAAGTTATGTTGACATTGCATGAGCCCTAATGATCATCTAGCTTGAAGTGAGCTTACTCTCGGCTCTCGTAAGGTGAATTTGTGTTGAACATCTTGATGGTGACTGGGTGGATTTGAAACCCCTTGCCACTGCATGGGTCAATGTGTCAGATACCAGTTGGGTGCTGTTAGACTCTGAGATCTGGCTGCAGGTCTTGTTACAGTCACCCATAGCCCACTCTATCTCTTCTTCACTTGCACTCAGCTCAGTGGCAAGAGCTAGGTTGATGGGTACTGGATAGAGTAATATTCAATTAGCAAGCAAATTAAGCTAATTCGATGTTAGTTATAATCACCTAATGTTGGTTGGTCTCATTGCTCTGAATTGATCTTTCCTTCACGTAGGACTTCCACCTTTTCTGCCGGTGAGTTTTGTGCACAGCTCTTGATTTTCCAATCACAATCTTGCCATCATTCCTCACTCCAGTGTGTTGTGCATGTGTGTGCCATTTTGCACGTGTTGGTTTGTGTCTGTCTGTTTGTCTGTTCTCTCCCTCCAACCATCCGTGCCTCCTCCATCCCCACCGCCGCCATCCCCACCACCTCCATCCGCCTCCTTCCTCCCCCTCCTCTCCCCACCCATCCCCCAGCCCCCCCCTTGCTCCTCCATTCCATGCATGACTACAGGAGTAGGGTTGCATTACCATCTTCCCCACATTGATGTCCACTCACTCCCCTCATTCCGTTAGTTTCCTGGTGGAGTAAGTCATCAATTGATTTCAATGATCACATTGAGGTGGGCCAAGCCCTACTGTTTGTTTCTGTGTCTGGGTGTAGGAAGGCAGTGGGGGGTAGTGAATGTTTGGAATCAGTGCTACGCTTGCATCCAGTCCATTGCAATAACCTGGAATTTAGATTTGTGATCACAGACAGACACACACAGCAACAGGCCCTTCAGCCCATCAAATTTCACTGTCTCCACCTATTTGCACTGATCCCACACTAAACCACTTTTTTCTTTCCACACTCCCATTAACTCTCCCAGATCCCAGCACTCGTAGTGAGAAGAGGAAAGTCACAAAATGATTGATCTACCAGCCTGTAAGTCTTTTGAATGTGGAGGAAGCTAGAGCACTCGGAGGAAGGTTACATGGTCTGAGGGACACTGTGAAAGCAGACAGACCGTACCAGAGATCAGTTTCACACAATCATCACTGGAGCTGTGAGACAGCAGCTCGCCAGTCACACCACCTGCCGCCACCAAAGGTGGTTTGTTCCTTACTTGTGCTCACCCTACGTTTCTCCATGATTCCAGCTCTATAACTTGGCATCTTCCTTAGCCTGGAAGAGATTGCACATGACACAGATGGCTGCAGCCACCCCTGCCGAACTCTGTTTCCACAGGTAGGGCATCACAGCAGCATAGTGATTCGCATGAATCTATTACAGCTCAGGGCGCTGGAGTTTGGAGTTCAGTTCTGGCACCGTCTGTAAGGAGCTTGTGACCATATGAGTTTTCCACGGTGCCCCGGTTTCCTCCCACAGTCCAAAGACGTAAGACATACCAGATAGTAGGTTAATTGGTCATTGTAAATTGTCCTGTGACCAGGCTGGGTTGCTGGGTATCACGGCTGTCTCATTCGGTATCTCTAAATAAATAAATATGACGTCATTCTTCCCCAGGCCACCTTCATTCTTGTTTCTGCTGCCCGTTACGCTGCTGGTGTTTAGGGCAGCAATGAAGATCCTCCATTTCTGGGGGTGTTCATGGCTTCTGTCGTTGTGTCAGTAGCTTCCTCTCAGTCTTCACAGGCTGTTAGTCATGCAAGTCCCAGCTGGAGACTCGAGAATACCATCGCACTCAAATATAGAGAGAATCTTCATTGCTGTTTCCATAACAATTTTGTTTTACCAGTCAGGGTTGTTCGCCTTGAGCTGATACCCCTAACCTGAAGGACCATGGGCCACTCTTAGTCTGGCCTCTACTCTTTGACCTCATGTTTGGCATGAGTTGACCCTACCAAGAGCCAAAGCGTAAAGCCCCGATGCCTGCCAACATGGGTCTCTGAGTCATTGAGACCTGCAAGCCTCCAAACCCTATGGCAACGTTATGGCCCTCTTGGAGGTTCATCCTTGTGTCCTCTGACAATCTTCTCACTTAGCCTTTCACTCGTAGATCACCAAAATTTCCTGAGAGCAATTCCACAATTATCTTGGTCAGTTCTAGCAATAACATTGGATGTATTCCTTTCTATTACATCTAACTACCCCCTTTTTTTTCAATTTCTTCTATCCAACACCCGCTTTGTCGGTCAGTTTTTAGATTCCTGGCTTATTAAGGTTTTACAATCCCTCTTCGGTGCTCCATTCTGATACTGCTAGTTTGCAAAACTATCCACTATTAACCTCCTTTGACTGGATGAAGATTTCCATTTCCTTCCTCCAAATATAACAAACCATTATGAGGACCTATATGTGTCCGTGTAGGTGGTGGGATGGAGATATGTTTCTACCAAAGGAGGTGTAAAGCCCTCCGCTAGCCTGCGAGTCATCCTTGAGGGTGTAGCATCTGCTGAGCCGACACCCCCTCCCCCACCCCCCACCAATCAGGGTCACATAAAGCTATAGGAGCATGTGGTGAATGGTTGTATGAGCAGCTGGTGCATATCACAAGTCCTGGTTATGCAGCCACTAACACGAGGCAGACACTCTCTGCAGAGTTTTGAAGATGGTTGGGATCACCTGTCTTGTAAAGACACTACCCAGAAGTGGTAGACCTCTTCTGTGGAAAAATTTGCCAAGCGTAATGATTGCCACTTCATACGACTCAGCACATAATAATAATGATGATGATGTGTCCTTGGCCACTGGAGTAGAACCTAACTTCATCATCAAATGCAACATCCTGAATTTTGTGGAAGTTGTCAGTTTTTGCGCTCAAAGCCAGGAGACACTTTTGGAGCCTATCATTGGTATTAAATGTGGAACTTGAGGTGCTGTGGGCACAGTTCCCTCTGAGCTGCGTAGGTAGGCGGCTGCACGGTATCTGAAATGCTCCTGCACACATAGCCTTTGTTGCCATGCAGCTGGAATTGGATGCATAGAGAAAAAGCTTACAAAATGTGAAAGATTTTTTTTAACTGTATTTCATTAATCCCTTCAATTGATAAATAAAATCACAACTATGTGTTCTTTCAATTTTCATTCTAAATGTTCATAGTCTGCATATTACAAATCAAAAAAAAATTTAAAGTGCAGTGCAGTTTTCAGGCCATGTACAAATTCCCTGCTGAGAGTAATGGTTGGTCCATGCAACTATATTAAAAAAAATTAGAAGGAAGGTTGGCCGTGTGTAGCGATTCTCTATTCCTCCTGCGGTGCAATACTTAGCTGCCATCTCCAGTGTGATCAGTGATCCGATGAGATATTCAGGTATTGATAAGGAATCTTGTATTTGAAAAGAACCCTTGACAGTAGGATATATGAGTTTGATATGATAGTATGCAAAGCCCACTCATCACCAGACAGTGGCCTTAGGATGGGACATTGGAATAGACACTCATTTAGAATAATTTCCTAAATGCTTACTCGGAGATTGAGTGATGGTGCACTGGAGCAGGTTAGCACCCTCCACACATCAGTCTCCTGTAGCTGAGAGGCAACATCTTTACTAGCCGCACCATAGCGCCACCTAGTGGGCTCCGAGTCTTTGCCCTCATCTCCACGATTCCCGCTCTGACTCGGCAGGCTGTCAACCCTGAAGAGATTGCAAAGTGATTCTGACATTGCACAGGGTCATTCATGGGCTGTTACTTATGCTATGAGACAGCTGATCAAGTAATTGCCTCTTCAACAAACATTTAAATGTCGTGGGTGTGTCAACTACACTCACTGATGTCCACTCCAATAATGTGAAGATCGAGCAGGTGTGTGAAATAGCTGTAAATGATTGACTGACTAGTGAGCACTGGACATACTCATTCTGTTCATTGTTTCCTTTCTAGGCAAGTTTATGTAAAAAATTATCAGTTGGAATGGAAGCACTGAGTTGGCAATTTTTATTTCGGCAAGTGATGTTGTCTGCTATCTGCCCTTTATTTCCTGAACTTTTCTCTCTTACAATGGCTTTTTCAGACTCTCTCACTCCCTGCAACACACTAAGAAGATGGAGGAATTCGGACGGGGCGGGGGGGGGGGTGAGGTCAGACTATGGAGGAAAATGAACAGTAGACATTTCTGATTGAGACCCTTCATCAGTCCTGAAATATCCACTGTTAATTTCCCTCCTGAATTCTTCCATTTCCAGCGTGTGTGTCACTCAGTTTCTGGTTCCTTCACCCTCTTCCTGCTAGCATTTTCCTCATTTCCACTTTTCACTCTCTCTCTCTTCCTCCTTCTTTTCTTTCTCTCTCTCTCTCTCTCACTCTCTCTCTCACTCTCACTCTCACTCTCACAGTTTTTCTCTCTTCACAGTAACCTGCTGCAAGACCTTGACAGCTGTCACCATGACCCGGTTGCCATTGCTCGGTGCTTTGTGGACAAGGTGGGTCATGTATTTTAATACACACCAGAATGCACACAGGAACATAGTAGCATGAATATGCCATTTCGTATTCACTGTGCTGGCTACTTTCTCTCCCAGGTGTGGCACACACCTGTGAGATAATCCTGTTGGTGAATGTCACACTAGGTATATCAGCCCAAGAAGGAGATGCCCTATTTTATCTGCTATTGTGTGGTTTGCGGGTCCAAGCTAAATAGACTTGTTTGGTGGGGCAAAGGACTTTTCCACTTCTGATCTATGTTCCTGGGAGATTTGCCTTCAGAAGCTAGTCTGTTAGAGCCTATACTTGTGATTCCTTGACCTGCCCTGAGGCCCTTCCAGGGTATAATTTACTGCATAATGTAGATAGAGCTCACTTGCTAATAGAGGGCGACCAGTCCATGCATGGTATGGGGAAAGCATATACGACAACTGTGCAGAGAAACAGGATTTTAAAAGACTGAAACTCCCCAGAACCTATGGCTTGGGGTCAACCCTGAGAGTAAATCCCCTTCATTCAGGAAGAGAATCCCAATCATAATTCCATATGGTCTTAAAATGTAGTTGCGGACTTGTACCATTTGGGTCACTGTCTGCTCCAGGATTCAATCATGGCTGATTTTTCGTTCAACCCACTTGCCAATCAAGAACTTATCAATCTCTGCCTTAAATACACCAAATGACTTGGCCTCTGTGGCAACAAATTCCACAGATTTACCAGCCTCTGGCAGAAGAAATTCCTCCTCAACTCAGTTTAATGCAACCATTCTCTCTACGTCCACGCTACTCGGCCCTTTTAATATCTAGTGGGTTTCAGTATGATATCCCTCATCCTCCTGAACTCCAATGAATACAGGACCAGAGACATAAAACACTCTTCATTTCTGGATCATTCTTGTGGACCTTTTTTTAGACCCTTTCCAGAGCCTGTGCATATGTGGTTCAAAATTACTTGCACCTTGAACCCAACCATGCTTGGATGTCCCTCTGTCTCAGTTACGCATGTCCTTTATTACTTTATGAATGAGTTCTAAAGTTTACATAGTGACTTTGTATAATTTAAGACATACAGTAAGTCCAGGGGCTTCTACACACTGATACATCCAAACATAACCACAGTGGCTGGATCAGGGGAAATGTTGGAAGCATTCACATGTTTAGATTTTCTGTTTACACAGCAGAGAAATCATACCATCTTCTATTCTCTCTTCTAGAGTCAGGATTTTGACATTTATACCCAGTACTGTACCAACTACCCCAAGTAAGTATGGATCTTTTGATCAAGATATTGTACTCATTTAATACTTTGGGCAAGAATCAGCATGACATCTACAACTTTGACAAACTGTATAGATGTGTAGTGGAGAATATATTGACTGGCTGCGTCACAGCCTGGTCTGGAAACACCAATGCCCTTGAACAGAAAATCCTACAAAAAAGTAGTGGATACGTCCCAATCCATTGTGGGTAAAGCCCTCCCCACCATTGAGCACATCTACATGAAACGCTGTTGCAGGAAAGCAGGATTCATCATTAAGGGACCCATCACCACCCAGGACATGCTCTCTGCTCGCTGCTGCCATCAGGAAGAAGCTACGGGATCATTAGGACTCACACCGCCAGGTTCGGGAACAGTTATTACCCCTCAACTGTGAGGCCCTTGAACCAGAGGGGGTTAACTTCACTCATTGTTCCATCATTGAAATGCTCCCACAACCTATGTACTAACTTTCAAGGACTCTTCATCTCACATTCTTGATATTGATTGCTTATAAATTTATTATTATTATTTCTTTCTTTCTTGTATTTGCACAGTTTGTTCTCTTTTTCACACTGGGTGACCATCCAAGTTGATGTGGTCTTTAATTGATTCTGTCATGGTTGTTATTCTCTTATGTATTTACTGAGTATGCCCGCAAGAGAATGAAAACCAGGTTTGTATATAGTGAAATATATGTACTTTGATAATAAATTTACTTTGAACAAGAAGGTTGAGCACAAGAAAGGAGTTCTTCGTTACCTGATCAGAGATTCCTATTCTGTAAACAAAGATAGGCAGTCGCCAGGAGTGATATCCAGAATGGATCATTATGTTGTTTCAGACCCAGCAGCTCCATGATGGTGGTGTTCACTCAGGTCACCTTTGAGTAGCACTGGTAGCATTCCTGTTTCTGTGTTGGAAGGTCATGGGTTCAAGTTCCTATGTCAGGTACGAGAGCATCTAAGCAAAGTTGCCATTCCCTGTGCAGCAACACAGTAACAAGGCACGAGTAAGCTTCTTTGTCCTGCTTTACTTTTTAATGCCATCGTGGGTGATCATTTACTTCAGCAGCTTGTCTCTACATTCTCCCTCATCCTTGTGAAATGTAATTATGTCATTATTGAATGAATTTAATGATTTGAGGGAATGCCAAGCCGTATTTCAGTTGGGATGTTAAACTCCAATTTCACCTGCTTTCTTCTCCACTCCTGAATTTAACTGAAGTTGTGTTGCTGCTATGCTATCACGTATGAGGAAGTTTGGTTTTGCTGAGAGATTAGTGAAACTGGGACAGTTCTCAGAATGGTGAAGGTGAAGCAAAGGTTTAGCAGAGGTATTTAAGAGGCAGTTGTTTCAGCCAACAGGAAGCTCAGTATCCAGAAAAAAGAAATGTTTATTAGATGATTTGTTGAATAAGTTGAGGTTAATATTTTCAAGTGGCACATTGTGATGATTTGAAATAAAACAAGTTTGAATGCTTACAGCACGAAGGAGGATGTTCGGTCCATCCAGGCTATACCCGCTCCATATAGGAGCAACCCAGCTTGTCCTACTCTCTGCCCGCTTCCTTTGCCCTGCATACTCTTTGTCTTTTCAGCCTGGGAGAGGAGTGGCTATTCAGTAGGGTGTACTCCAGTAAGTAAACTCCTTTGTTAGTGACTAAACACACACATTGATACTCAGTAAATTGGAGAGGTCATGACTGCCTTGCCTGTGTGTTAAAGAGAAACTTACAGTGGAAACTATAAACTCAGTTACAACATAACTATTCTGTAAGCAATAACTATCAAAGGGAAACTGGTTAAGGGTTTGGGAATATGTGAAAGCGAAGCTTGGGACTAATTCGATAGCTCCTATTAGGAATGAGCACAGCAGGAGCAGCTGAGTAACTGCACTGGGCATCACCTACTTGCTTCATTAATCTGACTGTCTCCTGAGAGCCTCCTCACTGTTGCTTGGTTTTCTCCTTGCTCATATTGAGTGGGTCACCCTCTTCACCTTCTGCATCCTGCAGCTCTGTGGCGGCCCTGACCGAGTGCATGAGGAACAAGGTCCTGGCCAAGTTCTTCAGGGAACGGCAGTCAACACTGAAGCGCTCCCTCCCTCTGGGCTCGTACCTGCTGAAGCCAGTTCAGAGGATCCTTAAGTATCATCTCCTGTTGCAGGTAAGCAAGGTGAATGGTCAGCCTATGTCAGAATCCACCCAGGGCATAACCAGCGACCTCCACCACCATGAAGGTCAAGGATATGGGCTGCCGGTAATACTAATCCCTGTAGAGTCACCATCTTGGATGTATATGGCTGAGCCAAAAACCTGTTGCTCCCTTCTCAGAAACACTGTAGGAGTTCCTTGACCAGGGAACTCTCGTGGGTCACCTTTTCATGATCTCTTTGTTTCAGTATTATTTCAAATACAGTAGATGTCTGGGTACAAGAGTTCTGTTACTACTTTTCTTTTGGCGTTTGCACTGGTCAAGCTCTTTCAGGCTCCACTCTGATGGTTTAATTGCATTATTCGATATCCAATCCCTCCTTCAAGCAAGGACTGTGACTGCAGGAGATGCCTTTGGTGGAACTCATTGTACTTCCCCAACCAGACTACTCATCCACACCTCCCAAACGTGTGACCCATGTCACCAGAAGAACAAGAGCAGCAGGCAAATGGAAGCATCAGTGCCTTCAGGCTCCACTCCATGTCACCCATTTATTGTTTCTGCCCCATTCTGGTGGCCCTCTCGCTCTTCCCTGCCCTCGTGACCTACCCATCGCCTCCCTCTGGCTCCTCAGCTCCTTCCCTTTATTCCACTGTCCTCTCCTACCAGATTCCTTCTTCAGCCTTTACTTTTTCCAACCCTCCCCACCCACCTTCCCGCTCACCTGATCTCACCTATCACTGGTCAGCTTATACTCTTTCCCCTTTCCACCCATCTTCTTATTCTGGTTTCTGCCCCCTTCCTTTCCAATCCTGCTGAAGGATCTCAGCTTGAAACAGAGCTGTTTATTCCCCCTCAGTGATGCTGACTGACTTGCTAAGTTATGCCATCATTTTGTGTCTCTGTTGCTCAAGGAAATGGATGATGGTTCCTTTATCATTGTATCTAGGTCAGGGAACACCTGACCCAACAACACCAGAAGGAAGGCAACCGTTGAAAAAGGTGCTCACTACCACTTTTCCAAGGCCAGATAGGGATTGACAATAGATAATGGCCTTGCCTTATAATTCAGTGGAAAAAAAATCAGTGCTAATATTGAGAATGTACTGAGGGAGGACTGCACCATTGGAAATGCTGTCTTCACAGAACAATTGTTTAAACTCTGCTCAACATGTCAGGTTGATGGATGCATTAGAATCCATTGAAGTGTTGGAGAGGAGCGAGGGAAATCTCATCTGCCTAGTAATTTAATCTCAGCCACAATTATCAAAACAAATCACTTTATGTGGGACACGAGGAATTCTGCCGATGCTGGAAATTCAAGCAACACACATCAAAGTTGCTGGTGAACGCAGCAGGCCAGGCAGCATCTCTAGGAAGAGGTACAGTCGACGTTTCAGGCCGAGACCCTTCGTCAGGACTAACTGAAAGAAGAGATAGTAAGAGATTTGAAAGTGGGAGGGGGAGGGGGAGATCCAAAATGATAAGAGAAGACAGGAGGGGGCGGGATGGAGCCAAGAGCTGGACAGGTGATTGGCAAAGGGGATATGAGAGGATCATGGGACAGGAGGCCTAGGGAGAAGGAAAAGGGGGGGGGGACCCAGAGGATGGGCAAGTGGTATAGTCAGAGGGACAGAGGGAGAGTTTATGTGGGAGTTTGCTCTGCACAAATTGACTGTTGCTTTATCCATCTTTTAACAGACTGTATGTCCAAAGTTTCTGCCCAGGGGAGCAGTAGAGAGGCTACCTCAATTAAAACGCAGTTAGGTAGATTTTTGCATAACAGGTGAATTCAGGATGATGGGGGGAAAGGCAGGTAGGTGGAGTTGAGAGCATGTCCAGATCAGCCATGATCTTCTTCAATGCAGTAGCAGGCTCGACTGGCCAGAATAGCCGATTACTACTCCTGTGTCTTAAGTTCTTAAAACATTTTGTTGCTGAGATGTGTTTTCAGGTATGCTGCTGTTACTGAAAGGCATTATATTAATCAAAGTTCATTCTTTTTCCATCGAAGCCTGAAGATCCTCTGGTGCGCTGTTTATTTCCGTGCCGTGAGATTGAAAATCTGCCCTCTGCTGAGTGCTAGCAACCCCTTCTGGGTTGTTTCACGTCACTGGAAATTTTGCGTATTGAGCGTTTGATGTTTCCTTTGAACAGGTTCTATGGTGTTCCTTTGTTTCATGGTTGTCTGTGGGAAGACGAATCTCAGGGTTGTAAACTGCATACATTGATAATAAATGTACTTTGAATCTTGGAAATGAGCATGCACAAGTGAGATATCAGTGTACTACTTTTTAAATAAGAAGAGAACTGGCTGGGATGTACAATTGAAGAGGAAAAGCTGGAAGAGAAAGGAGAGCAATGTGTGTCCTGATTGAATGATGGAGTAGACTTGAGTAGCTGCATTCAGATTTTCCTGTCTGTTCTTGCCACAGGAAATAGCAAAGCACTTTGACATCAACCAGGAGGGCTATGAGGTGATTGATGAAGCTATTGACACCATGACAGGTGTGGCCTGGTACATCAATGACATGAAGAGGAAACACGAGCATGCTATTCGACTGCAGGTACGTACGTACACACACACTCAACAAACTCTCTCCTTCGTTTCAGCTTGCCCGTTCCGTCATCTGTCTCATGTTTTCAGGCCTCATTCCTCTCATACACACATTCAGATAGAATCCCGTGGGGCTGTTGGGTCACGTGGGATATCTTCATTCCCTGTGATAATATTTTGAGAAGAAGCTGACCTTTCATCTTGCCTTTCCAGGAGGTTCAGAGCTTGATGATACACTGGAATGGGCCGGACCTGACAACGTATGGAGAGCTTGTCCTGGAAGGAACCTTCCGGATTCACCGGGCCAAAAATGAACGCACTTTACTCCTTTTTGACAAGATTCTGCTGCTGACCAAGAAAAGAGGCGAACACTTCGTTTACAAGACTCACATTATGGTATCTCCTATAAGCAGCTTTTTGCAAATCAACACAGTTAAATATACAAGAGGTCTATTGATGGGTGGCTTCTAGGGAGTAATTGACAGGCTGGAGTCCTAATCAGGATGTCCGAATGATTTACATGGAGAATAAAATGGATAAAATCTAATATGTATGTAGCTTGGATGATTTAAAGAGTGAGTTACAGACTGCTATCTGTTGAAGGGGTTTGAGTGCTTTGTACATACGGTACTGTGCAGAAGTCTTAGGCACATATATATTACTAGATTGCCTAAGACTTTTACACAGTACTGTAATAATTTTGTGTATTGAATTGTACTGCTACCACAAAAAAAAAATCATGACCTGTGAGCAATGATAAACCTGATTCTGATATGGGTCTCAATTGTGGACTGAGAGTGGGAAAGGGGCCGGGAGCGGGGAATTGTGGTTGGGAAAAGGGGAAGGGAGAGTGCAGGGAGTGGGAAGCACCAGAGAGACATTCTGTAATGATCAATAAACCAGGTGTTTAAATGATTTGCCTGGTGTCTCAGGGCTGGGTGCATCTGCCCGGGCACACCTTCTCTGCCAACTGTCCCACAACCCTCCTGGAGTGCTCCACTCTCGCCATTCCCAGCATCCTTTGCTCCCATCAGATTTACAAACTCACTCTCCGCTCCACATTGACAAATATAGTATAGTGCCAAAGTCTTAGGCACCCCAACTGTATAAATGTGCCTAAGACTTTTGCATAGTACTGTTGCTTTAAGGAACTGAGTACCCAGCTGTAAGCTAGTTTCACTGTGGATGTGCTACAAAGTGCATCTTTGAGAAGCCTACAGGGAATTGCTTTCTACCAGTGTTAAAGGTTCTGCCCAAACGTTTCAGGTTTGTAGCCTGTGCAAACTCGAGGTTCCATAGAGAGAAGCTTCAAGGTTTAATTGCTGCTGGCACCAAAATTAGGTGGTGGGAATGGCTGTTGCTGGTTTCCTGGGGAGCTCTGGTCAGCTAAAGTGAGGGAAGTAAGATGTCAAGCTGGGATTGTAATGGATTTGTTTTCTTCTCTCCCTGACAGTGCTCTGCATTGATGCTTATTGAGAGCACAAGAGACTCTTTGTGCTTCGGGCTGTCCCATTACAAGAACCCAAAGCAGCAACACACTGTCCAGGTACGGGAGTGCTCTGGTTTGAAGAAACTTGGACCACATGGAACCTTTGTCTTCCTTCCACTCCATTACACAATGTTCACCTTAACCTTCCCATGGCCCTAACGCTTCATGTTGGTAAATAATTGAGTAGTGTTTGACTGATGCCTTGTTAGGCTGTTATTTAACTTTTTTCCTTGCTTCTTTCCCACAATGGTGCCAGCTTATTGGTCTAGTAGACATGAGGGTGGTATATCCTTCCAGGAGCATTGGTGGTGCTGTGAGGAATCCCCACCTCAAAACACTGCTAGAAGTTTTGATAGCCAGCTAAACACCAGGTCTATTTCTTTGCAGGTTGGAAAATCTGAGGAACGTTTAATTTTAAAACGCCTCTAACACTCAGGTGCTCTCTCTCTCTCTCTCTTTCTCTCGTGGTCCCAGACATCCCACCCTGCAAAAACTCATTTCAGGGAGGTAGCACCATCAATTTGCGGGAGACTCCTGGAACTTCCGGGAAAGGTGGGATGTCTGGGAATGGGATATTTGACAATGCACATACAGCAGTCCTGCACTTCCATTTAGGGTGGTGTGGCACTGAAACAGGCCACCATGCTACACTAATACCACTTACCCACAATACACCTATAGCCTTGGTAATTCAAGTCTTGTCTAGGTTCTTTTTGAATATCGTGAGGTCATCTGCCTCCACCAGCTCCTCGAGCAGTGTGTTCCAGAATCCAAGCATCCTCTGTGTGAAAAATGTCCCCCACAAATCCTCTCTAAACACTTTGAATGGATACTCTCTTGGTTTAGACAGACCCACCATGGGGATACAGATTTTTAATATCTAC
This sequence comes from Mobula hypostoma, assembly GCF_963921235.1. Taxonomy (NCBI): domain Eukaryota; kingdom Metazoa; phylum Chordata; class Chondrichthyes; order Myliobatiformes; family Myliobatidae; genus Mobula; species Mobula hypostoma. The sequence continues at coordinate 89,455,119 of NC_086097.1, forward strand.
CCTATCATAGTCATAGTCATACTTTATTGATCCCGGGGGAAATTGGTTTTCGTTACAGTTGCACCATAAATAACTAAATAGTAATAAAACCATAAATAGTTAAATAGTAATATGTAAATTATGCCAGAAAATAAGTCCAGGACCAGCCTATTGGCTTAGGGTGTCTGACCCTCCAAGGGAAGAGTTGTAAAGTTTGATGGCCACAGGCAGGAATGACTTCCTATGACGTTCTGTGTTGCATCTCGGTGGAATGAGCCTCTGGCTGAATGTACTCCTGTGCCCAACCAGTACATTATGTAGTGGATGGGAGACATTGTCCAAGATGGCATGCAACTTGGACAGCATCCTCTTTTCAGACACCACCGTCAGAGAGTCCAGTTCCATCCCCACAACATCACTGGCCTTACGAATGAGTTTGTTGATTCTGTTGGTGTCTGCTACTCTCAGCCTGCTGCCCCAGCACATAACAGCAAACACGATCGCACTGGCCACCACATCCATTCCCCTCATAATTTTACATCCCTTAAGTGCTGACATTTGTGAGTGAGGTCTGGCCTGTTGTTTTCTGTCCAGTTGAAGAAACACTGCAAAAACATTTCAGGGCTGTGAGTCCAGACAAATATGGAGACTGCAAAAGGTGCTCCTGCACATTGTCCCTTAGTGGACCAATGAAAGAAAAGAAGAAAGTGTTTTTATTTATGAAGCTATAGGACAATGAAAAATGGCTTTCAGACAATTGCATGGTGGCTTTGAGAGTAACACACACAAAATTCTGGAGGAACTTTGCAGGTTAGGCAGCTTCTGTGGAGAAGAATAGACAGTCGATATTTTGGGCTGAGACTCTTCAATAGTCTTGATGTGAAGGTCTTTGCCTGAACTTCGACTGTTATTCCTCTCTACAGATGCTGCCTGACCTGCTGAGTTCCTCGAGCATTGTGTGTGGTGTGTGTGTGTGCTTCTCTGGATTTCCAGCATCCAGAATAATGCACACTTCTGTTATGCCTGGTTGCCTTTATAATGTGGGAGTTTAAGTATAGCAAGCTTCTGCAAAGAGCAGTGACAGAACAGCCAAGTAATTTATTTTGCAGCAAAGGCATTGTTCAAAATACTATAGACAATGTCCCAACTCTTCAAAGCAGTGCCTTGGGATTTTCTTTACATCCACCAGAGGTTAGGCCAGGTCACTTCAGATTTAGCAGCCCCTCTGACTGTGGCAGTACCCCAGTATTGTACAGGGTGACATTTTTGCTTTGTGTTGAAGTGAGACTTGAACCTAAAACTGTCTGACTCAGAAATGTTGATAATGAATTGCAATTGGATTATACTTCAATCCACTAAATTTACCTGAGAAATTGATATCAACACTTAATAAAGATACATCAGGCCTAGTTCCACAGCATTCCCTCAGCATTCCCTCAGTATTCCCTCAGCATTCCCTCAGCATTCCCTCAGCATTCCCTCAGCATTCCCTCAGCATTCCCTCAGTATTCCCTATGCCTCAGTGTTTCTCTGTATCATAGTAACCATGATGTTCTCATCTTCCGCAGGCAAAGACTGTGGAAGAGAAGCGTCTCTGGACCCATCACATAAAGCGGCTGATCCTGGAAAATCACCATGCCATCATTCCTCAGAAGGTGAGCTCCTGCTGAAGCATGATGAGCTGCACAACACAGTACTTAATATCAGCTCCGTTGTGGCTTTAGAGAGAAGCACATAATGCCAGGGTGCTCAGCAGCATTTAATCCAGAGCCATAGTTGTTAATGCAGTGTAGTGTTCATCCACAGAGCTATAGTGTGTATTTCAACAAATGCCAAGAACTAAATGGATGTATTTGCCTTCACCTTGAGGAATCGCAGTAATTCACTTCGAATTGTTGTGTTGAAGGGCATGTTTTCTATTGACTTTTGGGACCCAGATTGGTGCTTTTAGGAGGGAGACCTCTTTTTCAATGGAGGTTTTATACTGGATTCAATAAATGTCATACAGTTTTTATTTTAATTTTGGGGTCATTGGTTTTAACCTTGTAGCATTCTTCCTATTCCAATCTAACTAAACCAGCCTGATTCTGGCCGACCCATCCAAATAAAGTCCAGCCCAGTCCCTAGCTTATACTAACCCTACTGTTCAATCCACTCCAGCTCCTAACAATCCAACCCACTCAGTGTCTCACTTGCCCAGCCCCTATTCAATCCGGCTTCAATCTCCGGTGCACAAATCCATCACACCCTAGCTCTTTCACACCGAAGGTGTTACAGGTGCTAAACCTTGAAATGCAGAAGCAGGCACCAGTGTTCTGGTTACGTGATTTGATTCTGTTTGTACATTCTCGATGCATGGTATGCCAAACTGAGCAGCTGAGCTTGATACCAGCTCTCCGAGGAAGTTTGTATCTTTGTCAACTTTACCAATACTAATTCCCCGGCCCCTTTGGTATGAAGTGACTTAATGCTTTGTTCTTTATATTCAGGCAAAGGAAGCCATCTTGGAAATGGATTCCTATTGTAAGTATAAACCAATACATTACCTTAATACTTTACAAGTTAAGTTTTAACTTAACTACTGCCTTCATCAACTTGGCAATTAATCTTCAATAAATCTCAGGTGCTTTTCCTCCTTGTGATAGTCAGGGTTTCCCAAAATTTGGTGCCTTGTTGTTCTATTAGCTTCAGAGCAATCATAAGGAAACCCAGAGTGTGTAGCAGGAAGGAAAGCTGAGGGAAAGTTGGAGGGGAGGATGGGGTGGGGGCTTGGTGATGGGGCAGTGGCATTTGCTGGGGGCAAAGCAGAACAAATGCTTTTGTACACCAGGCCAGATACTCCATACAGCAGAAATATCAAAGTGCAGTCCTTTGTCCACACTGGAATAGGCTGAACCCATTCAACACCTTCAGAACAGCCTCCACCAAGAAAGTGGCTCTGCCGCCAGCCCACATGCTATCTAAAAGACAACTCCATTTGAGCTCCTTCCTTCTACGAAAGGACTAGAAAATTTTAACATGATGAGACGAATCCCTTTCTACATTGTTTAATGTCATTTCCTGTACTCAAGTGTAAGGAGAACAAAATAATGGTTACTCCAGATCCAAGCAGCACAGAAAGAACACAGAAAAGATAAATAATATAATAACAAACACAGAATAAATATACATAACATATCTTAGGTACATAGATTGTATGGCCATATAGTGAAGCTAGGCTGTACATAGGTTAGTGGGTGGAGTCTTACTGCTTGGGGAAAGTAACTGTTTTTGAGTCTGGTGGTCCTGACGGGGATGCTCCGTAGCCTGCTCCCTGATGGGAGTGTGACAAACAGTCCACGAGCAGGGTGTGTGGGATGCTTCATCATGTTACTGGTCCTTTAATGGGTTATAAACAAGATGGCACCAGTGAACCACGGTGATGTTCTGTGGGCCATGGAAATACTTGTGAATTATTCTCACTGTAATCCGCAGCATGTTCTTTTTCTTTCTTTTTGTACTTGCACAGTTTGTTGTTTTTTGCACACTGGTTGAATGTCCAAGTTGGGTGATCTTTCATTGATTTTGTTATGGTTATTATTCTATAGATTTATTGAGAATATCCAAAAGAAAATGAATCTTAGGGTTGTATATGGTGACATATATGTACTTTGATAATAAATTTACATTGAACTTTGAACCTTTTTGTATATATATCCTTGATTGCGGGTTGGCTGGTGCCACTAATGTGTTGGGCAGTTTTGACTGCTTATCGTAGAGCCATCCTGGCGCCTGCACTGCAGTTTCCAGGCTAAGCAGTGAGACATTGCTAGGGTGCCCTCTACTGTGCATTTGTAGAATGACTCGAGTACAGCTCTCTTTAGCCTCCTCAGAAAGTAGAGGTGCTGGCAGCTTTCTTGACTGTGTTGGATGTGTTATGGGCCCATGAGAGGTTGCACTTGATATGAACTGCCAGGAGTTTAAAACTGTTTGCAGTTTCCACTGCTGTGCCACTGATGTAGTTACCTTTACCTGGTATAGTGCAATATACTCAGACTTTATCCTTGAAGGATTCAATGTTTAAAAACAATTCGATTGAAATTGGAATTGATTTATTTTTACCACTTGTATCGGGATACACTGAAAGAATTGTCTTGTGTACTGTTCATACAGATCAGATCATTATATCAGTGCGTTGAGGTAGAACAAAGTAAAACAACCGCAATACAGCGAGAGAGTAACTGTAGTGCAGGTGATCACTAATGTGCAAGATCATAACAAGGTAGATTGAGGTTAAGAGTCCCATGTATCATACCAGGGGTCTAGTTAATAGTCTTATAACAGAGGGGTAGAAGCTGCCTTTGAGCCTGGTGGTAAAGGCTTTCAAGCTTTGCTATCTTCTGCCCAACCCTGAAAGGCAAGAAGGGAGTATGCCCAGGCTGGGTGAAGTCTTTGATTACAGTACTGTGCAAAAGCCTTGGGCACATGTTAAAAAAAAATACTCTGTAAAGTGAAGATGCTTTCAAAAATAATGAAATGAAACTTTCTTAAGTATCAAAAAGATTATTATAAAGAGCAGTAAACAGTAAAAAAAAAAGTAAACCAAATCAATATTTGGTGTGACCACCCTTTGCTTAAAATTACAGCAATTCTCTTAGGTACACTGTTGTACAGTTTTATAAGAAAATCGACTGGTAGGTTGTTCCAAGCATCTTGGAGGACTTGCCACAGTTCTTCTGCAAACTGGCTGTCTCACTTGATTCTGCATCTAGACAGACAGTCTCGATGATGTTGGGATCAGGACCTGCGGAGACCGTACCATTTGTCGCAGAACTCCTTGTGCTTCTTTTCACTGAAACTAGTTCTTTATGACCTTGGCAATGTGTTTGGGGTCATTGTCCTGCTACAGAATGAAGTTGGGATTGATGAGACACCTCCGTAGAGATCGTTAGGAGCACCAAATTTCTTGGTTCTCACCTGGTCCCTTAACACCAGCTCCATAGCAAAGAAAGCCCAGCAGCATCTCTACTTTCTGCAAAGGCTGAGAAAAGTCCATCTCCCACACCCCATCCTCACCACATTTTACAGAGGTTGTATTGAGAGCATCCTGAGCAGCTGCATCACTGCCTGGTTTGGAAATTGCACCATCTCGGATCGCAAGACCCTGCAGCGGATGGTGAGGTCAGCTGAGATGATCATCGGGGTCTCTCTTCCCACCATTACAGACATTTACACCACACGCTGCATCCGTAAAGCGAACAGCATTATGAAGGACCCCACGCACCCCTCATACAAACTCTTCTCCCTCCTGCCATCTGGCAAAAGGCACCGAAGTATTCGGGCTCTCACGATCAGACTATGTAACAGTTTCTTCCCCCAAGCCATCAGACTCCTCAATACCCAGAGCCTGGACTGACACCAACCTACTGCCCTCTACTGTGCCTATTGTCTTGTTTATTATTTATTGTAATGCCTGCACTGTTTTGTGCACTTTATGCAGTCCTGGGTAGGTCTGTAGTCTAGTGTAGTTTTTGTGTTGTTTTACATAGTTCAGTGTAGTTTTTGTATTGTTTCATGTAGCACCATGGTCCTGGAAAATGCTGTCTCATTTTTACTGTGTACTGTACCAGCAGTTATGGTCGAAATGACAATGAAAAGTGACTTGACTTGATTTGACTTGACTGATTCCATTGCCTGATGGATGAGAGTCTGTGTGTACTCAACATTGACAAATCCATTAATTTTGACTAGATCACCAACTCCATTTGCAGAAATGCAGCCTCAAACTTGCAGGGATCCTCCACTGTGCTGCACAATTGGTTGCAGACAATCATCTGTGTAGCACTCCCCAGCCCTTTTATGACAACCTGCCTCCTGTTTGAACCAAAAACTTCAAATTTTGACTCGTCAGTCTCGAGCACTTGCTGCCCTTGTTCAGCACCTTAGTCCTTGTGCTTTTGTGCGTAGGTGAGTCTCTTGGCTTTGTTTCCGCTTCAGAGGATTTGCTTTTTGACAGCAGCTCATCCATAAAGACCACTTCTGACAAGACTTCTCCGGACTATTGAAGAGTCTACTTGGGTTCCAGTGACTTCTGTAGTTCAGAGTTGATAGCAATGCTGAACAACTTCTAATTTAGAAGGGGTGTCATTTGACGCATCTCTCAGCTGCTGCACTCAGTTTCCAAGTCTGACCACTGTGTTTCTGGTCCTTAGCCTTGCCCATTTCTTTGTGCTTCTTCAGAAGAGCTTGGCAGCTCATCTTGAAAGTCTTGTCTGTTGTGAAATTTCTATTTGGGAGAGAACTTGCTGATTCAGGATGACTACTTTGTGTCTTGTTGCTATGCTCACTCTTGCCATGGTGCATTGATGATTGGAAGATTAAACTGTCACATCTGCCACACCCTTACCTTTTAGTTTGGTTGTCCTTCACTTAGTTTGATTCCTTCTTCACCTGTTTCTGTTTCAGTTAATCAGTTTAGTTCATTCAACTTATTATGTCATTGATCATTAGCATTCTGTTTGTTATCTTTGTTTAATCATGCACTGGCCTATAACATACAAAATAATCAAGGTTTTATTTGAAAAGCAGCCTATTGCTTAATAGATTACTTTCTTAGAAATAGAAAAACATTCTGTAACTTTTTTTTTGGGAAATTAATGTTTGGAAATCTAAAATTTGCTCATTTCTGCTGACACGCTATTGCAGAAGACAGAAAATAAATGTGTAAAACAAAATTTATATGAAAAATCTGGGGTGCCAAAGACTCTTAGACAGGACTGTGCAGGGGCTGATTTGCTGAGATGGTGAGAAATAAGAGTTCAGAGAGGGGAGGCTAGTTTTTACGATGTGCTGAGCTGTGTCCACAACTTGATGCAATTTCTTGAAGTCGCAAGCAGAGCGGTTGCCACAAGACGTTCTGCATCCAGGTAGTGTTTCAGTGAACGAGTTATCAATTGGAACAGATTCCATAGAAAAAAATCAATAATTCATTAAGTTCAATTGAGTTAATTTATTAATTTGATTGATTCCTTTATTGTAGGAAGTGAGAAATTTGGACCTCTGGATCCAAAACCCTTTATCTGAGTCTATTATAAACAGTTTGCTAAAGATTAATTATAATTGTTCAACAGCTTCAAAATCATTCAGACTTGCTGTCAGCAGGATTGTTCAAAGTTCAAAGTAAATCTACTATCAAAATACATCTATGTCACCATATACTGCCCTGAGATTTTTTTTTTGTGGGCAATCACAGTAAATACAAAGAAACAAGAGAATCAATGGAAAACTGCACACAAACAAAAGACAGACAACCAATGTGCAAGACAACAAATTGTGCAAATACAAAAAGAATAAAAATTGAGAATGTGAGTTACACAGTCCTATAACGTGAGTCCATAAGTTGTGGAATCAATTCAGTGTTGGAATGAGTGAAGCTATCCACTCTGGTTCAGGAGCTTGATGGTTGAGGGGTACTAACTGATTATTACCCCTCAAGGGATTCTATATAAATGAATTTCAAAATGATCAAATTACGTCAAGTGAAAATGCTGAATGAGTGGCCTCCAAGTTTTTTCAAACTTAATAGAAGGGTCATAAACTGCACTTGTAATTTTCTCCAAATTTAAACACACCATAGTTTGTGAAAACCAATGAAATACCTTAGGAGGGTTGATCTCTTTCCAATTCAACAAAATGGACCTTCTAGCTATTAAAGTAAGAAATGCAATCATCCTTCGTGATGAAGAGGTTAAATTATTTAAGTCTATCATTGGTAGTCCAAAGATAGCAGTAATTGGATGAGGTTGTAAGTCTATATTTAGGACCATTGAAATAATATCGAAAATATCTTTCCAGTATTTCTCCAACAAGGGACATGACCAGAACATGTGGGTTAAAGAAGCTATCTCGGAATGGCATCTGTCACATATTGGATTAATATAAGAATAATAACGCGATAGTTTATCTTTGGACATATGAGCCCTGTGCCCTACTTTAAACTGTATCAACCTATGCTTAGCACATACAGAGGATGAATTCACCAACTGAAGAATTTTTTCCCATTTTTCAATCGGTATATTAATCTCAAGCTCTCTTTCCCAGTCAGCTTTGATTTTATTAGAAGCATCAGGACATAGATTCATAATTATATTATATATAATTGCTACTACACTTTTCTGAGAGAGATTTAAATCTAAGATTTTTGTATTATCCGTGGTTAGTTCTACATGTTTGGGAGCTTTGTTAATTTCCACTACTTGGTTTTGCAATTAATTTTTTTAAGTGTAACATTACATCTCCTTCTATTTGTATTATGGCTATGTTCTGTTTCTGTATTTTGAAATTAATAAAAAGATTGAAAAAGAAAGAATTTCGGACTTCCCTCCTCCAATAAGTGATGTGTGCGTAAACCTCAGTGGTTCTGTTCCATCTCTTCTATGTTCCTTGATGACAAACCAGTTGACTGATGGGTTACTGACTGCTCATCTTGCTGTGTTCCTTCTAGATCCTTCCAAATACCGATACAGTCCAGAACGATTAAAAAAACCGATGTCCTCCCACGAAGAACTATTGGGCTATCGTAAGGGCCGCAGGCAATCTGGTAAGGTCAAGTCTGGGGCCGTTCAAGCAAGAGGTACTGTAGATAAGGAAGCATTAAAGGGTCTTAAGCAGGAGTTCTCAAACTGGGGTCCATGGTATTGCTTAATGGTACTGATCCATGGACCTGTACTCACTGGAATTTAGAAGTATGCAGGGGGATCTCATTATAACCTACCGAATGTTGAAAGGACTAGATAGGGTGGATGTGGAGAGGATGTTTCCTCTGGTGGAAGTATTCAGAACTAGAGGGCACACCCTCAAAATTGAGGGCTGACCCTTTAGAACAGAGGTAAGGAGGAATTTTTTTAGTTAGTGAGTAGTGAATCTGTGGAATGCCCTGCCACAGACTGCAGTGGAGGCCAAGTCCTTGGGTATATTTAAGGCAGAAGTTGATAGTTTCCTGATCGGTCAGGGCATCAAGGGGTATGGCGAGAAGGCAGGTGTATGGGGTTGAGTGGGATCTGGGATCAGCCATGAAGGAATGGTGGAGCAGGCTCGATGGGCTGAATGGCCTAATTCTGCTCCGGTGTTATCGTCTAGACCCCTGGTCTAAAAGAAGAGAGAGAATCATCCAAGATTGCAGTAAATGGCCAACCAGGTTTAAAGGCCCAGCTGATTCTAATTTACTATGTTTCCTTGAGAAAGCAATCCTCTCTTTCAACCAATCCCATTTGCCCCTTCACCTCTGCTAGAGAACCATGGTTAACCTTGGCACAGGTGGTAGGAGGTTTTGGTTAAGTTCTGCTGGGGATTGAGCCTGCTGAAAAGACAGTGAGGATTGAGTGTAGAACAGTGGGCCTGGGGATTGACCCTGGGATGGTGGAGAATGCCCATACCAGATGCTCAGTTCACTACCATCCAGAAACATTGATAGAGAAGTCATATGGAACAATAGTGAATGACTTCCTCTGCCCAAGGGTGCCACTGAGAACTCTCAGCACCTCAAGCATAGGTGTCCTTATAGCCCCACCATGAATCCAGTGGGGTGCTTTCCACACCCGAAGACAGCGCAGGTGCAACAGGAGTGTTCCCGCACAGGTCTGGCAAAGAGCTTGAAAAAGCAGCAAGTTTTTCCACAGGAGTTCTTGATTGGAGTGCTGCGCAGACACAAGTGCATTCAGTGCACCTGACAAAGATGTTCGATGGGAAACCCACTCTCTATAAGCGTTCATCATGGGAGTGGTGAAAAACTGCTCCTCTTCTACTGAAGTGTACTCCTTGAGCTGTTGCTCATACAGAGGGTGCTGTGGGCTTGATCTTTGAGCAATCAAATGGAGCAAAGGAGTGTTCGACAAGAGAGAGATACTAAAAGAAAGTATGGATGTCTCAAAGTTCTTTAGGTTAGGAAATCATTGGCTTTAAAAAAAAACAACTTGCATTGCTGGGTTGAACATACATGAATCGACTGCTAACGTTGCTTACCAGAGCCTGTCATTGGTTCCTTTGCATTGACTTGTGATGCAGGAAGGCCATTTGGCCAATCAGAGTCCTCGGAGCAATCATGTGTCCTCGCTTATTTCCCTGTAACCTATACTCTCTCATATTCCCGTCACTCCACCCTTCCAGCTGATCCATTTGGCACCCACCCATTTACACTGGCTTATGAAACTACATGCCTTGGGCACTGGGAGAAAATCAGTGTGCCCACAGAGAACCCACATGGTATGGGAAAGCACTCTGTACTGCAGTAATTTTACGTATTGCACTGTACTGCTGCCACACACCAAAAAAAAAGTTTAAATGACATTTGATAAACCTGATTCTGATATGGGTCTCCATTGTGGACTGAGAGTGGGAAGGGATCAGGGTGAGGGGGAAGGAGTGGGAAGCATCAGAGAGACATTCTGTAATGATCAATAAACAAATGGTTTGGAATCAAGTGAACTTACCTGCTGTCTCAGGGCTGGGTGTGTCTGCACCCCTGCCAGACCCTGCCCCGGCACTCCTCCTCTGCCACCTGTCCCACAGCCCACCTGCGGAGCCTCACTCTCGCCATTCCCAGCATCCTTTGCTCCCGCCAGATTTACAAACTCGCTCTCCGCTCCGTGTTAACAAGTACTGTACTGTGTAGAAGTCTTAGGCACCCTAGCTATATTCCAGTGACCGTGTGAATTTCTTCCAAGGTGCTCCAGTTTCCTCCCACGTGCAAAAGACGTTCTGGTCTGTAGGTTAACTGGTCACTGTGAGCTGTCCCATGATTAGGCTAGGGTTAAAATCAGGGGATTACTGGGCCGCGTGGCTTGAAGGGCCTTAGTCCGCACTGCATCTCAATAAATAAACATAGGTGGCTGAGACTTTGCACAGTACTGTAACTTCCGCACATTTTCAGCACCAAGAGGTCAATGACCATAGGGCCGGAGGTAGCAGCACTACCTTCTGCATTACCGTGCTGCTGATGAAGGGAAGAGAAGGCTTTGATGTGTAATGTTGATAGTCTGACAATGCACCTTTATCCACTTACTTAATTGTTTCTATTCCTTTTTCAGAGCCAGCGAAACAGATCCTGAAGTCTTTGGTGCAGAGCGGTAAGTGAGAGAGTCCAGTGCACTGTAACTCTACTTGCCGCGTTCCACAGGCGTGTCTGAAAACGCATCATTACTCCAGAATGACA